>NW_027362762.1:46449193-47056693 GCF_046119375.1 Phyllobates terribilis
GTAGATATATTCTTGTACATAGGGGCAGTATTATAATAGTTATATTCTTGTACATAGGAGGCAGTATTATAGTAGTTATATTCTTGTACATAGGAGCAGTATTATAGCAGTTATATTCTTGT
The DNA here is from genome assembly GCF_046119375.1 of Phyllobates terribilis. NCBI lineage: Eukaryota > Metazoa > Chordata > Amphibia > Anura > Dendrobatidae > Phyllobates > Phyllobates terribilis. Next base: position 46,449,316 of record NW_027362762.1, read on the forward strand.
ACATAGGAGCAGTATTATAGTAGTTATATTCTTGTACATAGGGGGCAGTATTATAGTAGTTATATTCTTGTACATAGGGGCAGTATTATAGAAGTCATATTTTTGTACATAGGAGCAGTATTCTAGTAGTTATATTCTTGTACATAGAGGCAGTATTATAGTAGTTATATTCTTGTACATAGGGGCAGTATTATAGTAGTTATATTCTTGTACATAGGAGCAGTATTATAGTAGTTATATTCTTGTACATAGGGGGCAGTATTATAGTAGTTATATTCTTGTACATAGGGGCAGTATTATAGAAGTCATATTTTTGTACATAGGAGCAGTATTCTAGTAGTTATATTCTTGTACATAGAGGCAGTATTATAGTAGTTATATTCTTGTACATAGGGGCAGTATTATAGTAGTTATATTCCTGTACATAGGAGAAGTATTATAGTAGTTATATTCTTGTACATAGGGGGCAGTATTATAGTAGTTATATTCTTGTACATAGGGGCAGTATTATAGTAGTTATATTCTTGTACATAGGGGGCAGTATTATAGTAGTTATATTCTTGTACATAGGAGCAGTATTATAGTAGTTATATTTTTGTACATAGGGGCAGTATTATAGTAGTTATATTCTTGTACATAGGGGCAGTATTATAGTAGTTATATTTTTGTACATAGGGGCAGTATTATAGTAGTTATATTCTTGTACATAGGGGCAGTATTATAGTAGTTATATTCTTGTACATAGGGGCAGTATTATAGTAGTTATATTCTTGTACATAGGGGCAGTATTATAGTAGTTATATTCTTGTACATAGGAGGCAGTATTATAGTAGTTATATTCTTGTACATAGGAGCAGTATTATAGCAGTTATATTCTTGTTCATAGGGGCAGTATTATAGTAGTTATATTCTTGTACATAGGAGCAGTATTATAGTAGTTATATTCTGGTACATAGGGGCAGTATTATAGTAGTTATATTATTGTACATAGAGGCAGTATTATAGTAGTTATATTCTTGTACATAGGGGCAGTATTATAGTAGTTATATTCCTGTACATAGGGAGCAGTATTATAGTAGTTATATTTTTGTACATAGGGGCAGTATTATAGTAGTTATATTCTTGTACATAGGAGCGGTATTATAGTAGTTATATTCTTGTACATAGGGGGCAGTATTATAGTAGTTATATTCTTGTACATAGGGGCAGTATTATAGAAGTCATATTCTTGTACATAGGAGCAGTATTCTAGTAGTTATATTCTTGTACATAGAGGCAGTATTATAGTAGTTATATTCTTGTACATAGGGGCAGTATTATAGTAGTTATATTCCTGTACATAGGAGAAGTATTATAGTAGTTATATTCTTGTACATAGGGGGCAGTATTATAGTATTTATATTCTTGTACATAGGGGCAGTATTATAGTAGTTATATTCTTGTACATAGGGGGCAGTATTATAGTAGTTATATTCTTGTACATAGGAGCAGTAGTATAGTAGTTATATTTTTGTACATAGGGGCAGTATTATAGTAGTTATATTCTTGTACATAGGGGCAGTATTATAGTAGTTATATTCTTGTACATAGGGGCAGTATTATAGTAGTTATATTCCTGTACATAGGAGAAGTATTATAGTAGTTATATTCTTGTACATAGGGGGCAGTATTATAGTAGTTATATTCTTGTACATAGGGACAGTATTATAGTAGTTATATTCTTGTACATAGGGGGCAGTATTATAGTAGTTATATTCTTGTACATAGGAGCAGTATTATAGTAGTTATATTTTTGTACATAGGGGCAGTATTATAGTAGTTATATTCTTGTACATAGGGGCAGTATTATAGTAGTTATATTCTTGTACATAGGGGCAGTATTATAGTAGTTATATTCCTGTACATAGAGGGCAGTATTATAGTAGTTAAATTCCTGTACATAGGGCGCAGTATTATAGTAGCTATATTCTTGTACATAGGGGCCAGTATTATAGTAGATATATTCTTGTACATAGAGGGCAGTATTATAGTAGTTATATTCTTGTACATAGAGGGCAGTATTATAGTAGTTATATTCCTGCACATAGGGAGCAGTATTATAGTAGTTATATTCTTGTACATAGCGGCAGTATTATAGTAGTTATATTCTTGTACATAGGGGGCAGTATTATAGTAGTTATATTCTTGTACATAGGGGCAGTATTATAGTAGTTACGTTCTTGCACATAGGGGGCAGTATTATAGTAGTTATATTCTTGTACATAGGGGCAGTATTATAGTAGTTATATTCTTGTACATAGGGGCAGTATTATAGTAGTTATATTCCTGTACATAGGAGAAGTATTATAGTAGTTATATTCTTGTACATAGGGGGCAGTATTATAGTAGTTATATTCTTGTACATAGGGGCAGTATTATAGTAGTTATATTCTTGTACATAGGAGCAGTATTATAGTAGTTATATTCTTGTACATAGGGGGCAGTATTATAGTAGTTATATTCTTGTACATAGGGGCAGTATTATAGAAGTCATATTCTTGTACATAGGAGCAGTAGTCTAGTAGTTATATTCTTGTACATAGAGGCAGTATTATAGTAGGTATATTCTTGTACATAGGGGCAGTATTATAGTAGTTATATTCTTGTCCATAGGGGGCAGTATTATAGTAGTTATATTCTTGTACATAGGAGCAGTATTACAGTAGTTATATTTTTGTACATAGGGGCAGTATTATAGTAGTTATATTCTTGTACATAGGGGCAGTATTATAGTAGTTATATTCTTGTACATAGGGGCAGTATTATAGTAGTTATATTCCTATACATAGGAGAAGTATTATAGTAGTTATATTCTTGTACATAGGGGGCAGTATTATAGTAGTTATATTCTTGTACATAGGGGCAGTATTATAGTAGCTATATTCTTGTACATAGGGGGCAGTATTATAATAGTTATATTCTTGTACATAGGGGCAGTATTATAATAGTTGTATTCCTGTACATAGGAGAAGTATTATAGTAGTTATATTCTTGTACATAGGGGGCAGTATTATAGTAGTTATATTCTTGTACATAGGGACAGTATTATAGTAGTTATATTCTTGTACATAGGGGGCAGTATTATAGTAGTTATATTCTTGTACATAGGAGCAGTATTATAGTAGTTATATTTTTGTACATAGGGGCAGTATTATAGTAGTTATATTCTTGTACATAGGGGCAGTATTATAGTAGTTATATTCTTGTACATAGGGGCAGTATTATAGTAGTTATATTCCTGTACATAGAGGGCAGTATTATAGTAGTTAAATTCCTGTACATAGGGCGCAGTATTATAGTAGCTATATTCTTGTACATAGGGGGCAGTATTATAGTAGATATATTCTTGTACATAGAGGGCAGTATTATAGTAGTTATATTCTTGTACATAGAGGGCAGTATTATAGTAGTTATATTCCTGCACATAGGGAGCAGTATTATAGTAGTTATATTCTTGTACATAGCGGCAGTATTATAGTAGTTATATTCTTGTACATAGGGGGCAGTATTATAGTAGTTATATTCTTGTACATAGGGGCAGTATTATAGTAGTTACATTCTTGCACATAGGGGGCAGTATTATAGTAGTTATATTCTTGTACATAGGGGCAGTATTATAGTAGTTATATTCTTGTACATAGGGGCAGTATTATAGTTGTTATATTCCTGTACATAGGAGAAGTATTATAGTAGTTATATTCTTGTACATAGGGGGCAGTATTATAGTAGTTATATTCTTGTACATAGGGGCAGTACTATAGTAGTTATATTCTTGTACATAGGAGCAGTATTATAGTAGTTATATTCTTGTACATAGGGGGCAGTATTATAGTAGTTATATTCTTGTACATAGGGGCAGTATTATAGAAGTCATATTCTTGTACATAGGAGCAGTATTCTAGTAGTTATATTCTTGTACATAGAGGCAGTATTATAGTAGGTATATTCTTGTACATAGGGGCAGTATTATAGTAGTTATATTCCTGTACATAGGAGAAGTATTATAGTAGTTATATTCTTGTACATAGGGGGCAGTATTATAGTAGTTATATTCTTGTACATAGGGGCAGTATTATAGTAGTTATATTCTTGTACATAGGGGGCAGTATTATAGTAGGTATATTCTTGTACATAGGAGCAGTATTATAGTAGTTATATTTTTGTACATAGGGGCAGTATTATAGTAGTTATATTCTTGTACATAGGGGCAGTATTATAGTAGTTATATTCCTATACATAGGAGAAGTATTATAGTAGTTATATTCTTGTACATAGGGGGCAGTATTATAGTAGTTATATTCTTGTACATAGGGGCAGTATTATAGTAGTTATATTCTTGTACATAGGGGGCAGTATTATAGTAGTTATATTCTTGTACATAGGAGCAGTATTATAGTAGTTATATTTTTGTACATAGGGGCAGTATTATAGTAGTTATATTCTTGTACATAGGGGCAGTATTATAGTATTTATATTCTTGTACATAGGGGCAGTATTATAGTAGTTATATTCCTGTACATAGAGGGCAGTATTATAATAGTTATATTCCTGTACATAGGGCGCAGTAATATAGTAGCCATATTCTTGTACATAGGGGGCAGTATTATACTAGATATATTCTTGTACATAGAGAGCAGTATTATAGTAGTTATATTCTTGTACATAGACGGCAGTATTATAGTAGTTATATTCCTGCACATAGGGAGCAGTATTATAGTAGTTATATTCTTGTATATAGCGGCAGTATTATAGTAGTTATATTCTTGTACATAGGGGGCAGTATTATAGTAGTTATATTCTTGTACATAGGGGCAGTATTATAGTAGTTACATTCTTGCACATAGGGGGCAGTATTATAGTAGTTATATTCTTGAACATAGGGGCAGTATTATAGTAGTTATATTCTTGTACATAGGAGCAGTATTATAGTAGTTATATTCTTGTACATAGGGGGCAGTATTATAGTAGTTATATTCTTGTACATAGGGGCAGTATTATAGAAGTCATATTCTTGTACATAGGAGCAGTATTCTAGTAGTTATATTATTGTACATAGAGGCAGTATTATAGTAGTTATATTCTTATACATAGGGGCACTATTATAGTAGTTATATTCCTGTACATAGGAGTATTATAGTAGTTATATTCTTGTACATAGGGGGCAGTATTATAGTAGTTATATTCTTGTACATAGGGGCAGTATTATAGTAGTTATATTCTTGTACATAGGGGGCAGTATTATAGTGGTTATATTCTTGTACATAGGAGCAGTATTATAGTAGTTATATTTTTGTACATAGGGGCAGAATTACAGTAGTTATATTCTTGTACATAGGAGCAGTATTATAGTAGTTATATTCTTGTACATAGGGGGCAGTATTATAGTAGTTATATTCTTGTACATAGGGGCAGTATTATAGTAGTTATATTCTTGTACATAGGGGCAGTATTATAGTAGTTATATTCTTGTATATAGGAGGCAGTATTATAGCAGTTATATTATTGTACATAGGGGCAGTATTATAGTAGATATATTCTTGTACATAGGGGCAGTATTATAGTAGTTATATTCTTGTACATAGGAGGCAGTATTATAGTAGTTATATTCTTGTACATAGGAGCAGTATTATAGCAGTTATATTCTTGTACATAGGAGCAGTATTATAGTAGTTATATTCTTGTACATAGGGAGCAGTATTATAGTAGTTATATTCTTGTACATAGGGGCAGTATTATAGAAGTCATATTTTTGTACATAGGAGCAGTATTCTAGTAGTTATATTCTTGTACATAGAGGCAGTATTATAGTAGTTATATTCTTGTACATAGGGGCAGTATTATAGTAGTTATATTCTTGTACATAGGAGCAGTATTATAGTAGTTATATTCTTGTACATAGGGGGCAGTATTATAGTAGTTATATTCTTGTACATAGGGGCAGTATTATAGAAGTCATATTTTTGTACATAGGAGCAGTATTCTAGTAGTTATATTCTTGTACATAGAGGCAGTATTATAGTAGTTATATTCTTGTACATAGGGGCAGTATTATAGTAGTTATATTCCTGTACATAGGAGAAGTATTATAGTAGTTATATTCTTGTACATAGGGGGCAGTATTATAGTAGTTATATTCTTGTACATAGGGGCAGTATTATAGTAGTTATATTCTTGTACATAGGGGGCAGTATTATAGTAGTTATATTCTTGTACATAGGAGCAGTATTATAGTAGTTATATTTTTGTACATAGGGGCAGTATTATAGTAGTTATATTCTTGTACATAGGGGCAGTATTATAGTAGTTATATTCTTGTACATAGGGGCAGTATTATAGTAGTTATATTCTTGTACATAGGGGCAGTATTATAGTAGTTATATTCTTGTACATAGGGGCAGTATTATAGTAGTTATATTCTTGTACATAGGGGCAGTATTATAGTAGTTATATTCTTGTACATAGGAGGCAGTATTATAGTAGTTATATTCTTGTACATAGGAGCAGTATTATAGCAGTTATATTCTTGTTCATAGGGGCAGTATTATAGTAGTTATATTCTTGTACATAGGAGCAGTATTATAGTAGTTATATTCTGGTACATAGGGGCAGTATTATAGTAGTTATATTATTGTACATAGAGGCAGTATTATAGTAGTTATATTCTTGTACATAGGGGCAGTATTATAGTAGTTATATTCCTGTACATAGGGAGCAGTATTATAGTAGTTATATTCTTGTACATAGGGGCAGTATTATAGTAGTTATATTCTTGTACATAGGAGCGGTATTATAGTAGTTATATTCTTGTACATAGGGGGCAGTATTATAGTAGTTATATTCTTGTACATAGGGGCAGTATTATAGAAGTCATATTCTTGTACATAGGAGCAGTATTCTAGTAGTTATATTCTTGTACATAGAGGCAGTATTATAGTAGTTATATTCTTGTACATAGGGGCAGTATTATAGTAGTTATATTCCAGTACATAGGAGAAGTATTATAGTAGTTATATTCTTGTACATAGGGGGCAGTATTATAGTAGTTATATTCTTGTACATAGGGGCAGTATTATAGTAGTTATATTCTTGTACATAGGGGGCAGTATTATAGTAGTTATATTCTTGTACATAGGAGCAGTAGTATAGTAGTTATATTTTTGTACATAGGGGCAGTATTATAGTAGTTATATTCTTGTACATAGGGGCAGTATTATAGTAGTTATATTCTTGTACATAGGGGCAGTATTATAGTAGTTATATTCCTGTACATAGGAGAAGTATTATAGTAGTTATATTCTTGTACATAGGGGGCAGTATTATAGTAGTTATATTCTTGTACATAGGGACAGTATTATAGTAGTTATATTCTTGTACATAGGGGGCAGTATTATAGTAGTTATATTCTTGTACATAGGAGCAGTATTATAGTAGTTATATTTTTGTACATAGGGGCAGTATTATAGTAGTTATATTCTTGTACATAGGGGCAGTATTATAGTAGTTATATTCTTGTACATAGGGGCAGTATTATAGTAGTTATATTCCTGTACATAGAGGGCAGTATTATAGTAGTTAAATTCCTGTACATAGGGCGCAGTATTATAGTAGCTATATTCTTGTACATAGGGGGCAGTATTATAGTAGATATATTCTTGTACATAGAGGGCAGTATTATAGTAGTTATATTCTTGTACATAGAGGGCAGTATTATAGTAGTTATATTCCTGCACATAGGGAGCAGTATTATAGTAGTTATATTCTTGTACATAGCGGCAGTATTATAGTAGTTATATTCTTGTACATAGGGGGCAGTATTATAGTAGTTATATTCTTGTACATAGGGGCAGTATTATAGTAGTTACATTCTTGCACATAGGGGGCAGTATTATAGTAGTTATATTCTTGTACATAGGGGCAGTATTATAGTAGTTATATTCTTGTACATAGGGGCAGTATTATAGTAGTTATATTCCTGTACATAGGAGAAGTATTATAGTAGTTATATTCTTGTACATAGGGGGCAGTATTATAGTAGTTATATTCTTGTACATAGGGGCAGTATTATAGTAGTTATATTCTTGTACATAGGAGCAGTATTATAGTAGTTATATTCTTGTACATAGGGGGCAGTATTATAGTAGTTATATTCTTGTACATAGGGGCAGTATTATAGAAGTCATATTCTTGTACATAGGAGCAGTAGTCTAGTAGTTATATTCTTGTACATAGAGGCAGTATTATAGTAGGTATATTCTTGTACATAGGGGCAGTATTATAGTAGTTATATTCTTGTCCATAGGGGGCAGTATTATAGTAGTTATATTCTTGTACATAGGAGCAGTATTACAGTAGTTATATTTTTGTACATAGGGGCAGTATTATAGTAGTTATATTCTTGTACATAGGGGCAGTATTATAGTAGTTATATTCTTGTACATAGGGGCAGTATTATAGTAGTTATATTCCTATACATAGGAGAAGTATTATAGTAGTTATATTCTTGTACATAGGGGGCAGTATTATAGTAGTTATATTCTTGTACATAGGGGCAGTATTATAGTAGTTATATTCTTGTACATAGGGGGCAGTATTATAGTAGTTATATTCTTGTACATAGGATCAGTATTATAGTAGTCATATTTTTGTACATAGGGGCAGTATTATAGTAGTTATATTCTTGTACATAGGGGCAGTATTATAGTATTTATATTCTTGTACATAGGGGCAGTATTATAGTAGTTATATTCCTGTACATAGAGGGCAGTATTATAATAGTTATATTCCTGTACATAGGGCGCAGTATTATAGTAGCTATATTCTTGTACATAGGGGGCAGTATTATAGTAGATATATTCTTGTACATAGAGGGCAGTATTATAGTAGTTATATTCTTGTACATAGAGGGCAGTATTATAGTAGTTATATTCCTGCACATAGGGAGCAGTATTATAGTAGTTATATTCCTGTATATAGCGGCAGTATTATAGTAGTTATATTCTTGTACATAGGGGGCAGTATTATAATAGTTATATTCTTGTACATAGGGGCAGTATTATAGTAGTTACATTCTTGCACATAGGGGGCAGTATTATAGTAGTTATATTCTTGAACATAGGGGCAGTATTATAGTAGTTATATTCTTGTACATAGGAGCAGTATTATAGTAGTTATATTCTTGTACATAGGGGGCAGTATTATAGTAGTTATATTCTTGTACATAGGGGCAGTATTATAGAAGTCATATTCTTGTACATAGGAGCAGTATTCTAGTAGTTATATTCTTGTACATAGAGGCAGTATTATAGTAGTTATATTCTTATACATAGGGGCAGTATTATAGTAGTTATATTCCTGTACATAGGAGTATTATAGTAGTTATATTCTTGTACATAGGGGGCAGTATTATAGTAGTTATATTCTTGTACATAGGGGCAGTATTATAGTAGTTATATTCTTGTACATAGGGGGCAGTATTATAGTGGTTATATTCTTGTACATAGGAGCAGTATTATAGTAGTTATATTTTTGTACATAGGGGCAGTATTACAGTAGTTATATTCTTGTACATAGGGGCAGTATTATAGTAGTTATATTCTTGTACATAGGGGCAGTATTATAGTAGTTATATTCTTGTACATAGGGGCAGTATTATAGTAGTTATATTCTTGTACATAGGGGCAGTATTATAGTAGTTATATTCTTGTACATAGGAGCAGTATTATAGTAGTTATATTCTTGTACATAGGAGGCAGTATTATAGTAGTTATATTCTTGTACATAGGAGCAGTATTATAGCAGTTATATTCTTGTTCATAGGGGCAGTATTATAGTAGTTATATTTTTGTACATAGGGGCAGTATTATGGTAGTTATATTCTTGTACATAGGGGCAGTATTATAGTAGTTATATTCTTGTACATAGGGGCAGTATTATAGTAGTTATATTCTTGTACATAGGGGCAGTATTATAGTAGTTATATTCTTGTACATAGGGGTAGTATTATAGTAGTTATATTCTTGTACATAGGAGCAGTATTATAGTAGTTATATTCATGTACATAGGAGGCAGTATTATAGTAGTTATATTCTTGTACATAGGAGCAGTATTATAGCAGTTATATTCTTGTTCATAGGGGCAGTATTATAGTAGTTATATTTTTGTACATAGGAGCAGTATTATAGTAGTTATATTCTTGTACATAGGGGGCAGTATTATAGTAGTTATATTCTTGTACATAGGAGCAGTATTATAGTAGTTATATTCTTGTACAATACAGACCAAAAGTTTGGACACACCTTCTCATTTAAAGATTTTTCTGTATTTTCATGACTATGAAAATTGTACATTCACACTGAAGGCATCAAAACTATGAATTAACACATGTGGAATTATATACTTAACAAAAAAGTGTGAAACAACTGAAAATATGTCTTATATTCTAGGTTCTTCAAAGTAGCCACCTTTTGCTTTGATGACTGCTTTGCACACTCTTGGCATTCTCTTGATGAGCTTCAAGAGGCAGTCACCGGAAATGGTTTTCACTTCACAGGTGTGCCCTGTCAGGTTTAATAAGTGGGATTTCTTGCCTTATAAATGGGGTTGGGACCATCAGTTATGTTGTGCAGAAGTCAGGTGGATAGACAGCTGATAGTCCTACTGAGTAGACTGTTAGAATTTGTATTATGGCAAGAAAAAAGCAGCTAAGTAAAGAAAAACGAGTGGCCATCATTACTTTGAGAAATGAAGGTCAGTCAGTCCGAAAAATTGGGCAAACTTTGAAAGTGTCCCCAAGTGCAGTTGCAAAAACCATCAAGCGCTACAAAGAATCTGGCTCACATGAGGACAGCCCCAGGAAAGGAAGACCAAGAGTCACCTCTGCTTCTGAGCATAAGTTTATCCGAGTCACCAGCCTCAGTAATTGCAGGTTAACAGCAGCTCAGATTAGAGACCAGGTCAATGCCACACAGAGTTCTAGCAGCAGACACATCTCTACAACAACTGTTAAGAGGAGACTTTGTGCAGCAGGCCTTCATGGTAAAATACCTGCTAGGAAACCACTGCTAAGGACAGGCAACAAGCAGAAGAGACTTGTTTGGGCTAAAGAACACAAGGAATGGACATTAGACCAGTGGAAATCTGTGCTTTGGTCTGATGAGTCCAAATTTGAGATCTTTGGTTCCAACCACCGTGTCTTTGTGTGACGCAGAAAAGGTGAACGGATGGACTCTACATGCCTGGTTCCCATCATGAAGCATGGAGGAGGAGGTGTGATGGTGTGGGGGGGCTTTGCTGGTGACACTGTTGGGGATTTATTCAAAATTGAAGGCATACTGAACCAGCATGGCTACCACAGCATCTTGCAGCGGCATGCTATTCCATCCGGTTTGCGTTTAGTTGGGCCATCATTTATTTTTCAACAGGACAATGACCCCAAACACACCTCCAGGCTGTGTAAGGGCTATTTGACCAAGGTGGGGAGTGATGGGGTGCTACGCCAGATGACCTGGACTCCACAGTCACCAGACCTGAACCTAATCGAGATGGTTTGGGGTGAGCTGGACCGCAGAGTGAAGGCAAAAGGGCCAACAAGTGCTAAGCATCTCTGGGAACTCCTTGAAGATTGTTCGAAGACCATTTCCGGTGACTACCTCTTGAAGCTCATCAAGAGAATGCCAAGAGTGTGCAAAGCAGTCATCAAAGCAAAAGGTGGCTACTTTGAAGAACCTAGAATATAAGACATATTTTCAGTTGTTTCACACTTTTTTGTTAAGTATATAATTCCACATGTGTTAATTCATAGTTTTGATGCCTTCAGTGTGAATGTACAATTTTCATAGTCATGAAAATACAGAAAAATCTTTAAATGAGAAGGTGTGTCCAAACTTTTGGTCTGTACTGTACATAGGGGGCAGTATTATAGTAGTTATATTCTTGCACATAGGTGGCAGTATTATAGTAGTTATATTCTTGTACATAGGAGCAGTATTATAGCAGTTATATTCTTGTACATAGGGGCAGTATTATAGTAGATATATTCTTGTACATAGGGGCAGTATTATAGTAGTTATATTCTTGTACATAGGAGGCAGTATTATAGTAGTTATATTCTTGTACATAGGGGCAGTATTATAGTAGTTATATTCTTGTACATAGGGGCAGTATTATAGTAGTTATATTCCTGTACATAGGGAGCAGTATTATAGTAGTTATATTCTTGTACATAGGGGCAGTATTATAGCAGTTATATTCTTGTTCATAGGGGCAGTATTATAGTAGTTATATTCTTGTACATAGGGGGCAGTATTATAGTAGTTATATTCTTGTACATAGGAGCAGTATTATAGCAGTTATATTCTTGTTCATAGGGGCAGTATTATAGTAGTTATATTCTTGTACATAGGGGGCAGTATTATAGTAGTTATATTCCTGTACATAGGAGGCAGTATTATAGTAGTTATATTCTTGTACATAGGGGCAGTATTATAGTAGTTATATTCTTGTACATAGGAGCAGTATTATAGTAGTTATATTCTTGTACATAGGGGGCAGTATTATAGTAGTTATATTCTTGTACATAGGGGCAGTATTATAGAAGTCATATTCTTGTACATAGGAGCAGTATTCTAGTAGTTATATTCTTGTACATAGAGGTAGTATTATAGTAGTTATATTCTTGTACATAGGGGCAGTATTATAGTAGTTATATTCCTGTACATAGGAGAAGTATTATAGTAGTTATATTCTTGTACATAGGGGGCAGTATTATAGTAGTTATATTCTTGTGCATAGGGGCAGTATTATAGTAGTAATATTCTTGTACATAGGGGGCAGTATTATAGTAGTTATATTCTTGTACATAGGAGCAGTATTATAGTAGTTATATTTTTGTACATAGGGGCAGTATTATAGTAGTTATATTCTTGTACATAGGGGCAGTATTATAGTAGTTATATTCTTGTACATAGGGGCAGTGTTATAGTAGTTATATTCTTGTACATAGGGGCAGTATTATAGTAGTTATATTCTTGTACATAGGGGCAGTATTATAGTAGTTATATTCTTGTACATAGGGGCAGTATTATAGTAGTTACATTCTTGTACATAGGAGGCAATATTATAGTAGTTATATTCTTGTACATAGGAGCAGTATTATAGCAGTTATATTCTTGTTCATAGGGGCAGTATTATAGTAGTTATATTCTTGTACATAGGAGCAGTATTATAGTAGTTATATTCCTGTACATAGGGAGCAGTATTATAGTAGTTATATTCTTGTACATAGGGGCAGTATTATAGTAGTTATAATCCTGTACATAGGAGGCAGTATTATAGTAGTTATATTCTTGTACATAGGGGCAGTATTATAGTAGTTATATTCTTGTACATAGGAGCAGTATTATAGTAGTTATATTCTTGTACATAGGGGCAGTATTATAGTAGTTATATTCTTGTACATAGGGGGCAGTATTATAGTAGTTATATTCTTTTACATAGGAGCAGTATTATAGTAGTTATATTTTTGTACATAGGGGCAGTATTATAGTAGTTATATTCTTGTACATAGGGGCAGTATTATAGTAGTTATATTCTTGTACATAGGGGCAGTATTATAGTAGTTATATTCTTGTACATAGGGGCAGTATTATAGTAGTTATATTCCTGTACATAGAGGGCAGTATTATAGTAGTTATATTCCTGTACATAGGGCGCAGTATTATAGTAGCTATATTCCTGTACATAGGGGGCAGTATTATAGTAGATATATTCTTGTACATAGAGGGCAGTATTATAGTAGTTATATTCTTGTACATAGAGGGCAGTATTATAGTAGTTATATTCCTGCACATAGGGAGCAGTATTATAGTAGTTATATTCTTGTACATAGCGGCAGTATTATAGTAGTTATAATCTTGTCCATAGGGGGCAGTATTATAGTAGTTATATTCTTGTACATAGGGGCAGTATTATAGTAGTTACATTCTTGCACATAGGGGGCAGTATTATAGTAGTTATATTCTTGTACATGGGGCAGTATTATAGTAGTTATATTCTTGTACATATGGGTCAGTATTATAGTAGTTATATTCTTGTACATAGGGGTCAGTATTATAGTAGTTATATTCTTGTACATAGGGGGCAGCATTATAGTATCTATATTCTTGTGCATAGGGGGCAGTATTATAGTAGCTATATTCTTGTACATAGGAGCAGTATTATAGTAGTTATATTCTTGTACATAGGGGCAGTATTATAGTAGTTATATTCCTGTGCCTAGGGAACAGTATTATAGTAATTATATTCTTGTACATAGGGGCAGTATTATAGTAGTTATATTCTTGTACATAGGAGGCAGTATTATAGTAGTTATATTCTTGTACATAGGGAGCAGTATTATAGTAGTCATATTCTTGTACATAGGAGCAGTATTATAGTAGTTATATTCCTCTACATAGGGGGCAGTATTATAGTAGTTATATTCTTGTACATAGGGCCAGTATTATAGTAGTTATATTCTTGTACATAGGTGCAGTATTATAGTAGTTATATTCTTGTACATAGGGGGCAGTATTATAGTAGTTATATTCTTGTACATAGGGCCAGTATTATAGTAGTTGTATTCTTGTACATAGGTGCAGTATTATAGTAGTTATATTCTTGTACATAGGGGGCAGTATTATAGAAGTTATATTCTTGTACATAAGGGGCAGTATTATAGTAGTTATATTCTTGTATATAGGAGCAGTATTATAGCAGTTATATTCTGGTACATAGGAGCAGTATTATAGTAGTTATATTCTTGTACATAGGGGGCAGTATTATAGTAGTTATATTCTTGTACCTAGGGGGCAGTATTATAGTAGTTATATTCTTGTATATAGGAGCAGTATTATAGCAGTTATATTCTGGTACATAGGAGCAGTATTATAGTAGTTATATTCTTGTACATAGGGGGCAGTATTATAGTAGTTATATTCTTGTACATAGGGGCAGTATTATAGTAGTTATATTCTTGTACATAGGGGGCAGTATTATAGTAGTTATATTCTTGTACATAGGGGGCAGTATTATAGTAGTTATATTCTTATTCATAGGGGCAGTATTATAGTAGTTATATTCTTGTACATAGGAACAGTATTATAGTAGTTATATTCTTGTACATAGGGGCAATATTATAGTAGTTATATTCTTGTACATAGGAGCAGTATTATAGTAGTTATATTCTTGTACATAGGGGGCAGTATTTTAGAAGTGATATTCTTGTACATAGGAGCAGTATTCTAGTAGTTATATTCTTTTACATAGAGGCAGTATTATAGTAGTTATATTCTTGTACATAGGGGCAGTATTATAGTAGTTATATTCCTGTACATAGGAGAAGTATTATAGTAGTTATATTCTTGTACATAGGGGGCAGTATTATAGTAGTTATATTCTTGTACATAGGGGCAGTATTATAGTAGTTATATTCTTGTACATAGGGGGCAGTATTATAGTAGTTATATTCTTGTACATAAGGGCACTATTATAGTAGTTATATTCTTGTACATAGGGGCAGTATTATAGTAGTTATATTCCTGTACATAGAGGGCAGTATTATAGTAGTTATATTTCTGTACATAGGGTGCAGTATTATAGTAGCTATATTCTTGTACATAGGGGGCAGTATTATAGTAGATATATTCTTGTACATAGGGGGCAGTATTATAGTAGTTATATTCCTGTACATAGGGAGCAGTATTATAGTAGTTATATTCTTGTACATAGGGGCAGTATTATAGTAGTTATATTCTTGTACATAGGGGCAGTATTATAGTAGCTATATTCTTGTACATAGGAGCAGTATTATAGTAGTTATATTCCTGCACATAGGGAGCAGTATTATAGTAGTTATATTCTTGTACATAGAGGGCAGTATTATAGTAGTTATATTCCTGTACATAGGGAGCAGTATTATAGTAGTTATATTCTTGTACATAGGGGCAGTATTATAGTAGTTATATTCTTGTATATAGGGGCAGTATTATAGTAGCTATATTCTTGTACATAGGAGCAGTATTATAGTAGTTATATTCCTGCACAAAGGGAGCAGTATTATAGTAGTTATATTCTTGTACATAGCTGCAGTATTATAGTAGTTATATTCTTGCACATAGGTGGCAGTATTATAGTAGTTATATTCTTGTACATAGGGGCAGTATTATAGTAGTTATATTCTTGTACATAGGGGTCAGTATTATAGTAGTTATATTCTTGTACATAGGGGCAGTATTATAGTAGCTATATTCTTGTACATAGGGGGCAGTATTATAGTAGCTATATTCTTGTTCATAGGAGCAGTATTATAGTAGTTATATTCTTGTACATAGGGGCAGTATTATAGTAGTTATATTCTTGTACAAGGGAACAGTATTATAGTAATTATATTCTTGTACATAGGGGCAGTATTATAGTAGCTATATTCTTGTACATAAGGGGCAGTATTATAGTAGTTATATTCTTGTACATAGGGAGCAGTATTATAGTAGTTATATTCTTGTACATAGGAGCAGTATTATAGTAGTTATATTCGTCTACATAGGGGGCTGTATTATAGTAGTTATATTCTTGTACATAGGGCCAGTATTATAGTAGTTATATTCTTGTACATAGGTGCAGTTTTATAGTAGTTATATTCTTGTACATAGGGGGCAGTATTATAGTAGTTATATTCTTGTACATAGGGCCAGTATTATAGTAGTTATATTCTTGTACATAGGTGCAGTATTATAGTAGTTATATTCTTGTACATAGGGGTCAGTATTATAGCAGTTATATTCTTGTACATAGGGGGCAGTATTATAGTAGTTATATTCTTGTATATAGGAGCAGTATTATAGCAGTTATATTCTGGTACATAGGAGCAGTATTATAGTAGTTATATCCTTGTACATAGGGGGCAGTATTATAGTAGTTATATTCTTGTACATAGGGGCAGTATTATAGTAGTTATATTCTTGTACATAGGGGCAGTCTTATAGTAGCTATATTCTTGTACATAGGAGCAGTATTATAGTAGTTATATTCCTGCACATAGGGAGCAGTATTATAGTAGTTATATTCTTGTACATAGAGGGCAGTATTTTAGTAGTTATATTCCTGTACATAGGGAGCAGTATTATAGTAGTTATATTCTTGTACATAGGGGCAGTATTATAGTAGTTATATTCTTGTATATAGGGGCAGTATTATAGTAGCTATATTCTTGTACATAGGAGCAGTATTATAGTAGTTATATTCCTGCACAAAGGGAGCAGTATTATAGTAGTTATATTCTTGTACATAGCGGCAGTATTATAGTAGTTATATTCTTGCACATAGGTGGCAGTATTATAGTAGTTATATTCTTGTACATAGGGGCAGTATTATAGTAGTTATATTCTTGTACATAGGGGTCAGTATTATAGTAGTTATATTCTTGTACATAGGGGCAGTATTATAGTAGCTATATTCTTGTACATAGGGGGCAGTATTATAGTAGCTATATTCTTGTACATAGGAGCAGTATTATAGTAGTTATATTCTTGTACATAGGGGCAGTATTATAGTAGTTATATTCTTGTACAAGGGAACAGTATTATAGTAATTATATTCTTGTACATAGGGGCAGTATTATAGTAGCTATATTCTTGTACATAGGGGGCAGTATTATAGTAGTTATATTCTTGTACATAGGGAGCAGTATTATAGTAGTTATATTCTTGTACATAGGAGCAGTATTATAGTAGTTATATTCGTCTACATAGGGGGCAGTATTATAGTAGTTATATTCTTGTACATAGGGCCAGTATTATAGTAGTTATATTCTTGTACATAGGTGCAGTATTATAGTAGTTATATTCTTGTACATAGGGGGCAGTATTATAGTAGTTATATTCTTGTACATAGGGCCAGTATTATAGTAGTTATATTCTTGTACATAGGTGCAGTATTATAGTAGTTATATTCTTGTACATAGGGGTCAGTATTATAGCAGTTATATTCTTGTACATAGGGGGCAGTATTATAGTAGTTATATTCTTGTATATAGGAGCAGTATTATAGCAGTTATATTCTGGTACATAGGAGCAGTATTATAGTAGTTATATCCTTGTACATAGGGGGCAGTATTATAGTAGTTATATTCTTGTACATAGGGGGCTGTATTATAGTAGTTATATTCTTGTATATAGGAGCAGTATTATAGCAGTTATATTCTGGTACATAGGAGCAGTATTATAGTAGTTATATTCTTGTACATAGGGGGCAGTATTATAGTAGTTATATTCTTGTACATAGGGGCAGTATTATAGTAGTTATATTCTTGTACATAGGGGGCAGTATTATAGTAGTTATATTCTTGTACATAGGGGCAGTATTATAGTAGTTATATTCTTGTACATAGGAGCAGTATTATAGTAGTTATATTCTTGTATATAGGAGCAGTATTATAGTAGTTATATTCCTGTACATAGGGGGCAGTATTATAGTAGTTATATTCTTGTTGTTACGGATCCGGGTGGTGGAACCTCTGTGCTGCGGTGCAAGGAGGGAACAGAGGGGCGTAACTAGGTATCAACTCGGACTGACAAAGGTCGCATGGCGGCTCGATCGACTCCGTGAATCAGGGAAGGACCGAGCAGAGGGACCAGGTGCTACTCTGGACCAGTCCTTGTATGAGAGCAGGTGACTCCCACGGGTAACTGGCAGGAGCCTCCGGGTAGGCTGGCTGGTATGCACGGCAGGTAACTGGTAGGAGCCTCCAGGTAGGCTGACTGGTAGGCACGGCAGGTAACTGGTACGTTCTCCGGGTAGGCAGGCAAGCCTGGCCCATAGACAGACTGGCGGGTTTGGATCGTAGGCAGACCGTCGGGCTGGAGAGTACACTTTGGCTGGCGGAGACAGGTAGTCAGGCTGGCGGACAGGACTGGTAGACAGGCTGGCGGACTGAACTGGTAGTCAGGCTGGCGGACTGAACTGGTAGTCAGGCTGGCGGACTGGACTGGTAGTCAGGCTGGCGGACTGGACTGGTAGTCAGGCTGGCGAACTGGACTGGTAGTCAGCCTGGCTGACTGGACTGGTAGTCAGCCTGGCGGACTGGACTGGTAGTCAGGCTGGCGGACTGGACTGGTATTCAGGCTGGCGGACTAGACTGGTAGTCAGACTAGCAGTGGGACCTGAGGGCTGAAGCAGAGTTTAGAACACAAAGCTACAACCTTGCACAGGCACCTCCATTTTGGAGTAGGTGCCTTTCATATGAGAAGTCCTCCGGCCATTGGCCAGGGACTCCTTAGGACGGCGCGCGCGGCCCCTTTAAGAAGGAGGGAGCAGCAGGAGTCCCGGAAGACACCGGGCCGGGAGTGCGGAGGTAAGGGGGACGGCGTCTCTGCCTATCAGGGGGCAGAGACGCCGATGCTACAGTACCCCCCTCTTTTTTAGGCATGAAAGAAATTTTTTAAGGAGAAGTGGGGCGTGGATGTTCTCCTTGGGTTCCCAAGTTCTCTCCTCTGGGCCAAACCCCTTCCAATCCACCAGAAAAAAAGTTTTTTCCTCTTACCTTCTTGGTGGCCAGAATGTTCTCTACTCATAGACATCCTCAGCGGAGACCGGAGCTGGGGAGGTACCTGGATCGTCGGAAAAAGAATTAAGAACAACTGGTTTGAGGAGAGATACGTGGAAGGAGTTGGGAATCCGTAAGGTGGCCGGGAGTTTCAACTTGTAGGCTACTGGATTGATTTGCTTGAGGACTTCAAATGGACCGATGAACCGTGGACCCAACTTATAGGAGGGTATTTTTAGGTGAACATGTTTGGAGGAGAGCCAAACCTTGTCTCCCGGACGGAATTGAGGTGGGTCCAGACGTCTCTTGTGGGCATGTCTCTACATCCTCTCGGAGGATTGAAGAAGTGCGGATCTATCCCTCACTTCCTCCTTCGGCCTTGCTCAATGGTCTTCGGCAGCTACTCATAAAGATGGCCACACACTGGACCTCATCTTCACCCGCCTCTGTTCCCTATCTAACCTCTCTAACTCACCCCTCCCTCTCTCTGACCATAACCTCCTCACATTCTCTACCTTCTCCTCTCCAAGTGCTCAATCCCCACTCCACAAACTTACACACGCTCACAGAAACCTCAAACACCTTGGTCTACACTCACTCTCTGAATCCCTTCTCCCTCTTACAGACATAAATTCCTTACACAATGCAGATGTTACTGCCGCTTCATATAACACCACAATAGCTGCAGCTCTCAACTCGATCGCCCCTCTCAAACATACCAAATGTCGCACAATCAACAGGCAACCCTGGCACACCAAACTTACTAAAGAACTGCGACGGGCCTCCAGGGTTGCGGAGAGGAGATGGAAAAGGTCTCACTCCATCGAGCACTTCATCGCATTCAAACAATCCCTCACTATCTTCAAGTCCGCGCACACTACAGCAAAACAAACCTACTTCTCATCTCTCATATCCTCCCTGTCTCACAACCCTAAACAGCTATTTAACACTTTCAATTCTCTCCTTCGTCCCCCAGCACCTCCTCCTTCTTCTCTCATCTCAGCCAAAGACTTTGCCTCATTCTTGAAGCAGAAGATTGACACCATCAGACAAAGCTTTTGCCTAAAGCCCGCACAACCCCTCCTCATATCTACTCAACCTTCCTCCTCCAAACCCCACTTCTCCACCATTACAGAAGGTCAAGTCTCCTCTTTACTCTCCAAATCACACCTCACCACCTGCGAACTTGACCCAATTCCATCCCACCTCATCCCTAACCTTACCACAGTCTTCATCCCAACCCTAACCCACCTCTTCAACCTGTCACTAACAACCGCTGTCTTCCCCTCATGTTTCAAACATGCCGCAATCACACCCATCCTCAAAAAGCCCTCCCTTGACCCATCCTCTCTGACTAGCTACCACCCCATATCACTTCTCCCCTTTGCCTCAAAACTACTAGAACAACATGTCCACCTTGAACTGTCCTCCCACCTCTCCTACTGTTCCCTCTTCGACCGCCTGCAATCTGACTTCCGACCGCATCACTCGACTGAAACTGCCCGGACCAAAGTCACCAACGACCTACTAACTGCCAAATCCAAGCGACACTACTCCATCTTCCTCCTTCAGGACCTGTCATCTGCCTTCGACACAGTGGACCATTCCCTCTTACTACAGATTCTCTCATCTCTTGGCATCACGGACTTGGCCCTATCTTGGATCTCCTCATACTTAACAGACAGAACATTCAGCGTCTCCCACTCACGCACCATCTCCTCATCTCGCCCCCTATCTGTCGGTGTCCCCCAAGGTTCAGTTCTAGGACCTCTGCTCTTCTCCATCTACACATTTGGCCTGGGACAGCTCATAGAGTCTCACGGCTTTCAGTATCACCTCTATGCTGATGACACACAGATCTACCTCTCTGGACCCGATATCTCCTCCCTACTAACCAAAATCCCACAATGTGTGTCCGCTATTTCATCCTTCTTCTCTGCCAGATTTCTAAAACTCAACATGGATAAAACAGAGTTCATCATCTTTCCACCCTCTCATTCATATCCCCCATCTGACCTATCCATCAACGTCAATGGCTGTTCACTCTCCCCAGTCCCACAAGCTCGCTGCCTTGGGGTAACCCTGGACTCTGATCTCTCCTTCAAACCACATATCCAAGCCCTTTCCACTTCCTGCCGACTCCAACTCAAAAATATCTCCCGGATCCGTGCATTCCTCAGCAAAGACTCTGCAAAAACACTAGTGCATGCCCTCATCATCTCCCGCCTTGACTACTGCAACCTCCTACTCTGTGGCCTCCCTTCCAACACTCTTGCACCCCTCCAATCTATCCTAAACTCTGCTGCTCGACTAATCCACCTGTCCCCCCGCTATTCCCCAGCCTCCCCCCTCTGTCAATCCCTTCACTGGCTCCCCATTGCCCAGAGAATCCAGTTCAAAACCCTAACCACGGCATATAAAGCCATCCACAACCTGTCTCCTCCATACATCTGTGACCTAGTTTCCCGGTACTTACCTGCACGCAACCTCCGATCCTCACAAGATCTCCTTCTCTACTCCCCTCTTATCTCCTCTTCCCACAATCGCATACAAGATTTCTCCCGTGCATCGCCCCTACTCTGGAACTCTGTACCCCAACACATCAGACTCTCGCCTACCATGGAAGCCTTCAAAAGAAACCTGAAGACCTACCTCTTCCGACAAGCCTACAACCTGCAGTAACCACCGCTCCACCACATTACTGCATGACCTCCTCTACCCTCACCTACTGTATCCTCACCCATCCCTTGTAGATTGTAAGCCCTCGCGGGCAGGGTCCTCGCTCCTCCTGTACCAGTAGCTGACTTGTTTTGTTAAGATTATGTAAAAGTTTTTGCTATGTATATCCCTATCACATGTAAAGCGCCATGGAATAAATGGCGCTATAATAATAAATAATAATAATAATAATCTAGTGTCCTCCCAAATGGTGGAAAATTCGCTGACCAGAGACTCCGCGGCAGGGTTGTCCACTGAAGCGGAGACGGGAAACGGAATCCAGGGATGTTGATCGTAGACCACAAAGAACGGGGACTTGGAAGAAGATTCGCTCTCATGGTTGTTATAGGAGAACTCGGCCCATGGTAGGAGCTCTGCCCAATCGGTATGGTGAGCGTTGACGAAGTGCCGGAGGAAGCTGGTAAGGATCTGGTGATACGTTCCACTTGGCCATTGGACTGTGGATGGTAAGCAGAGGAGAAATCCAGGGTGACATCCAGCAGCTTACACGTAGCTCTCCAGAAGTGCGAAGTAAACTGGATCCTGCGATCAGACACAACGTGGAGGGGTAGGCCGTGAAGACGGAAGATGTGATGGATGAAGTCCTTAGCCAGCACAGATGCAGACGGGAGACCAGGCAGAGGGATAAAGTGGGCCATTTTAGAAAAGCAGTCAGCGACCATCCAAATGACAGTACAACCGGCAGAAACAGGGAGATCAGTAATAAAGTCCATAGCAATGTGTTGCCACGGGGCAGCAGTACGGGAAGAGGCAGGAGATGGCCGGCTGGAAGATGTCTGGGAACCTTGTTACGGGCACAGGACGAATAGGCCGTGACGAAGTCTACCACATCCTTGCGCAGGGTAATGCCGGGTAATGAGCAGGAAGGTCTTCTTCTGGCCAGCATGGCCAGCTAGTTTAGATGAATGACCCCAGTGAAGAATCTTCTTACGATCCGGGACCGCTACAAACGTCTTACCGGGTGGGAGACGAGACAGGTCCAAGGGAGCCACATTCATCACTTTGGAGGGATCGATGATATGCATAGGCTCCTCCTCTTGATCGGAAGACAGGAAGGATCGGGACAAGGCGTCTGCTTTAACGTTCTTGTCCGCAGGGCGGTAATGTAGGGTAAAGTTGAAGCGGGCGAAGAACAAAGATCACTGGGCCTGACGCGGATTGAGTCTTTGGCCATTCTGCAGATATGCCAGGTTTTTGTGGTCAGTGTAGATGACCACCGAGTGCAGAGCCCCCTCAAGCAGGTAACACCACTCCTCCAGCGCCAATTTGATAGCTAGCAGTTCTTGGTCTCCTATGGAATAGTTGCGCTCGAACGAGGAGAAGAGCTTGGAGAAGAAGCCGCAGGTTACCACTCTCCCGGAAGGAGATTTCTGGGTGAGCACCGCTCTGGCTCCGGAAGAGGAAGCATCAACCTCCAGAAAGAACTGTTTGTTGCAATCCGGACGGTGCAGCATCGGGCCAGAAGAGAAGGCTTGTTTTAAGGAAAGGAAGGCCTCCTCCGCTTCCGACGTCCATTCCTTAGGATTTGCTCTCTTACGGGTGAGCGCAGAGATGGGTGCAGTCCGGGAAGAGAAATTTGGGATGAAGCGACGGTAATAGTTAGCGAAGCCCAGGAATCGCTGAATCGCCTTCAACCCCTCCGGACGGGGCCACTTTAAGACGGCAGAGACCTTCTCGGGGTCCATCCGTAGGCCTGTCTTAGAGATAATATAGCCCAGGAACGGAAGAGAGGACTGCTCGAAGAGGCATTTCTCAAATTTTGCGTATAGGTGATTCTGCCTGAACCTAAGCAGTACCTGACGAACATCCCTCCGGTGTGTGGGAAGATCCGGAGAGAAGACCAAGATGTCATCCAGGTACACCACCACGCAAGAATATAAGAAGTCACGGAAGATGTCGTTAACTAGTTCTTGGAAGACGGCTGGAGCATTACAGAGGCCGAAGGGCATCACACGGTATTGAATGCCGTCTTCCACTCGTCTCCTTGGCGGATCCGGACCAAGTTATACGCCCCACGAAGATCGAGCTTGGTAAAGATCTTCGCGCCTTTAAGGCGGTTGAACAGCTCTGAGATGAGCGGCAGGGGGTATTTATTTTTGATAGTAATCAGGTTGAGTCCTCTATAATCGATACAGGGGCGTACTGAACCGTCTTTCTTTTTTACGAAGAAGAATCCAGCTCCAGCCGGGGAGGTAGATTTCTGGATGAATCCCCTAGCCAGATTTTCTTCGATGCACTCCGACATTGCCCGGGTCTCGGCCAACGACAAAGGGTAGATACGACCACGGGGTGGAGTGGCACCGTGTACCAGGTCGATAGCGCAATCATATGGCCTATGAGGTGGCAGTGTCTCTGCTTCCTTCTTGTCGAAGACATCTGAATAGGACCAGTAAGGTGCCGGTAGACCAGGTAAATTAGCCTGAGAAGACGGAGGTCGAACCGGGCGAACCGGAACCAGGCAGGTCTCATGGCAATCCTGCCCCCAACGGAGCACCTCACCGGATTGCCAATTCAGAACGGATTCATGTCTCTGTAGCCAGGGTAGACCTAGCAAAAGGGAGTGAGAGAGTCCGGATAACACATGGAAGGAGATCCTCTCCGAGTGCAGCATTCCCACCTGGAGGGTTACGGGCTCAGTGACGAGCAAGATGGTCACCGGAAGGAGTCTTCCATACACGGAAGTGACTGCCAATGGTTCAGCCAGAGGTTTGGTAGGAATTTGATACTTCTCTACAAGGGACTGGGAAATGAGATTCCCAGCGGCTCCGGAGTCCAGGTGGGCGGTTTCAAAGAAGCGGTTCTCTCCACAGGAAATAGAGACGGATAAAATCAAGAACGAAGAGGATTTACTCTTGCCTAGGACGACCTCTCCGAGGGGTCCTAGACACTGGAGTTTCCCGGCTTCACCGGACAGGAACAGATCAGATGCTTCTTACTGCCACAGTAGAAACAGCTCCCCTCGGCTCGGCTTGTTTCTTGGCGAGACTTGACCATCTTGGTCTGGTCGATCTGCATGGGTTCGGGCGAGCGTGCCTGGGGAGTTGCTGGTTGGGAGGCAGGTTTCTGGAAAACAGGAGCAAGACGAGGAAATCTTCTCTCCCGGGTAGTCTCCTTAGCACGTTCTAGGAAACGGATGTCAATCCGGGTAGCTAGGGACACCAGGTCATCCAGGGTGGTAGGAATGTCCCGGCCGTCTAGCTTGTCCTTAATCTGACCGGAAAGACCCTCCCAGAAGGTGGACACCAAGGCCTCGTTGTTCCAGGCAAGCTCAGAAGCGAGGGTAAGGAACTGTATGGCATACTGGCCCACGGTGAGACTCCCTTGGCGGAGACGGAGCAATGAGGAGGCAGTAGAAGACCTTCGTCCGGGCTCATCGAAGACCCTCCGGAAGGCAGTGAGGAAAGCCGTAAGGTCGGACACCAGGGAATTCCCCTCTCTCCCATAGAGGGTTTAGTCATGCCAATGCTTCCCCGGTGAGGTGAGACATGATGAACGCCACCTTGGCCCAGTCGGAGGGAAACTGATGTGCCAGAAGTTCGAAGTGCAGTGTGCACTGGTTCAGAAAACCCCGACATAAGACGGGGTCACCCCCAAAATGAGGAGGCGCAGAGAGGCAGGGTCCTGAGCTGGATGCCGTGGTACTGGTAGGCAGCGGCGCTGCTGGAGCGGGTGTCGCTCGGCTCGAGGCAGGCACAGGTGGGACAGACAGTGTGTCCAGGCGAGAGTTGACAGACCACAGGTAGTTCAGGATGGTTTCCTGTTGGGATCTCTGATGAGAAACCTCCTGGTACAGGTTAGCAAGCTAAGGAACCTGGGGGCCACCGGGTTCCATGGCCCGTGCAAACTGTTACGGATCCGGGTGGTGGAACCTCTGTGTTGCGGTGCAAGGAGGGACCAGAGGGGCGTAACTAGGTATCAACTCGGACTGACCAAAATCGCACGGCGGCTCAATCGACTCAGTGAACCAGGGAAGGACCGAGCAGAGGGACCAGGTGCTACTCTGGACCAGTCTTTGTATGAGAGCAGGTGACTCCCACGGGTAACTGGCAGGAGCCTCCGGGTAGGCTGGCTGGTAGGCACGGCAGGTAACTGGTACGTTCTCCGGGTAGGCAGGCAAGCCTGGCCCATAGACAGACTGGCGGGTTTGGATCGCAGGCAGACCGTCGGGCTGGAGAGTACACTTTGGCTGGCGGAGACAGGTAGTCAGGCTGGCGGACTGGACTGGTAGACAGGCTGGCGGATTGGACTGGTAGTCAGGCTGGCGGACTGGACTGGTAGTCAGGCTGGCGGACTGGTAGTCAGGCTGGCGGACAGGAGTGGTAGTCAGGCTGGCGGACTGGACTGGTAGTCAGGCTGGCGGACTGGACTGGTAGTCAGGCTGGCGGACTGGACTGGTAGTCAGGCTGGCGGACTGGACTGGTAGTCAGGCTGGCGAACTGGACTGGTAGTCAGACTAGCAGCAGGGCCTGAGCGCTGAAGCAGAGTTTAGAACACAAAGCTACAGCCTTGCACGGGCACCTCCATTTTGGAGGAGGTGCCTTTTATATGAGAAGTCCTCCGGAGGACGGCAGCAGCAGGAGAGCCGGAAGACGCCGGGCTGGGAGCGCTGAGGTAAGGGGGACTGCGTCTCTGCCTGTCAGGGGGCAGAGACGCCGATGCTACACTTGTACATAGGGGGCAGTATTATAGTAGTTACATTCTTGTATATAGGGGGCAGTATTATAGTAGTTATATTCTTGTACATAGGGGGCAGTATTATAGTAGTTATATTCTTGTACATAGGGGGCAGTATTATAGTAGTTATATTCTTGTACTTAGGGGCAGTATTATAGTAGTTATATTCTTGTACCTAGGGGGCAGTATTATAGTAGTTATATTCTTGTACCCAGGGGGCAGTATTATAGTAGTTATATTCCTGTACCTAGGGGGCAGTATTATAGTAGTTATATTCTTGTACCTAGGGGGCAGTATTATAGTAGTTATATTCTTGTACCTAGGGGGCAGTATTATGGTAGTTATATTCTTGTACATAGGGGGCAGTATTATAGTAGTTATATTCTTGTACATAGGGGCAGTATTATAGTAGTTATATTCTTGTACCTAGGGGGCAGTATTATAGTAGTTATATTCTTGTACCCAGGGGGCAGTATTATAGTAGTTATATTCTTGTACATAGGGGCAGTATTATAGTAGTTATATTCTTGTACATAGGAGGCAGTATTATAGTAGTCATATTCTTGTACATAGGAGGCAGTATTATAGTAGTTATATTCTTGTACATAGGAGGCAGTATTATAGTAGATATATTCTTGTACATAGGGGGCAGTATTATAGTAGTTATATTCTTGTACATAGGGGGCAGTATTATAGTAGTTATATTCTTGTACATAGGAGCAGTATTATAGTAGTTATATTCTTGTACATAGGAGGCAGTATTATAGTAGTTATATTCTTGTACATAGAGAGCAGTATTATAGTAGTTATATTCTTGTACATAGGGGGCAGTATTATAGTAGTTATATTCTTGTACATAGGAGCAGTATTATAGTAGTTATATTCCTGTATATAGGAGCAGTATTATAGTAGTTATATTCTTGCACATAGGTGCAGTATTATAGTAGTTATATTCTTGTACATAGGAGCAGTATTATAGTAGTTATATTCTTGTACATAGGAGCAGTATTATAGTAGTTATATTCTTGTACATAGGGGGCAGTATTATAGTAGTTATATTCTTGTACATAGGGGGCAGTATTATAGTAGTTATATTCTTGTACATAGGAGCAGTATTATAGTAGTTATATTGTTGTACATAGGAGTAGTATTATAGTAGTTATATTCTTGTACATAGGGGGCAGTATTATAGTAGTTATATTCTTGTACATAGGAGCAGTATTATAGTAGTTATATTCTAGTACATAGGGGGCAGTATTATAGTAGTTATATTCTTGTACATAGGGGCAGTATTATAGTAGTTATATTCTTGTACATAGGAGCAGTATTATACTAGCTATATTCTTGTACATAGGGGGCAGTATTATAGTAGTTATATTCTTGTACATAGGGGGCAGTATTATAGTAGTTATATTCTTGTACATAGGAGCAGTATTATAGTAGTTATATTCTTGTACATAGGAGTAGTATTATAGTAGTTATATTCTTGTACATAGGGGGCAGTATTATAGTAGTTATATTCTTGTACATAGGAGCAGTATTGTAGTAGTTATATTCTAGTACATAGGGGGCAGTATTATAGTAGTTATATTCTTGTACATAGGGGCTGTATTATAGTAGTTATATTCTTGTACATAGGAGCAGTATTATACTAGCTATATTCTTGTACATAGGGGGCAGTATTATAGTAGTTATATTCTTGTACATAGGGGGCAGTATTATAGTAGTTATATTCTTGTACATAGGAGCAGTATTATAGTAGTTATATTCTTGTACATAGGAGGCAGTATTATAGTAGTTGTATTCTTGTACATAGGAGGCAGTATTATAGTAGTTATATTCTTGTACATAGGAGGCAGTATTATAGTAGTTATATTCTTGTACATAGAGAGCAGTATTATAGTAGTTATATTCTTGTACATAGGGGGCAGTATTATAGTAGTTATATTCTTGTACATAGGAGCAGTATTATAGTTGTTATATTCCTGTATATAGGAGCAGTATTATAGTAGTTATATTCCTGTACATAGGAGCAGTATTATAGTAGTTATATTTGTGTACATAGGGGGCAGTATTATAGTAGTTATATTCTTGTACATAGGGGCATAAAAAGCCATAAAAGAATTCCAAAAATGACAACTCCATCATCACACTGATAATGAAAACATATAAAATCAGAAGCAAGACGCGTTTCAGACGCATGTCTTTAGCCATTGTCCTTCTCGACAAATCCTTGTTGCACCGCAAGCTTCCGTGCAGTGGATCTCCATACTAATGAGGTCACTATAGAAAGTTTTCCTTTCCTTAGTATTTTCAGTATTATTGTAGTTGTATGAAAAATATATAGATTAAGCTGACTGAATTATGCTATAATGGGGGAGTTTTATCAACTGTGTTTTAAGAAAACTGCAAAATTTTCATATCTTAACAAAACTAGTTAGACTTGTTATTAATGCTGCCTCATGGCTGTAGTACTTAAGGACCATTAATCTGCACCAAACCATGGTGGATTCTTTGACTCTACATACACACATTCCTTTTGTAAACTATTTTTAAAAACCTGTAATAAAATGTGCACAATCCATTTTTGTCTCAA
This sequence comes from Phyllobates terribilis, assembly GCF_046119375.1. Lineage (NCBI taxonomy): Eukaryota > Metazoa > Chordata > Amphibia > Anura > Dendrobatidae > Phyllobates > Phyllobates terribilis. The sequence continues at coordinate 46,478,940 of NW_027362762.1, forward strand.
TTTGTAAGGGTCGTTTTCCTTACCAAATCTCCCCCAGATTTACTGTATTTGCAAAAAACAATAATGAAATTCCATAATAATAATAATGGGTTAGGTAATTAGGTAATCCCGGTGGTCATACATGTGTCAGGAGAATGACACCAGAGGTGACAGATGTAAATCTGAGAACAGGAGGAGGGTTCAGTAATCCCGTCTCATTCTTTTTCCCCGGCAGTTACAAGTTGTCTGACATTCCACAAAAATAATTAAAAAACATTAATGTCCATTCATCATCGCGTGAATGTGGGAGAGAAGGGAACATTTTGGAAACACCTCATACAGCAATCATTCTTTGTCCTCTGCAGCTCGGGTCACATACATACAATAATATTTTATTTGCTGTCTTAAAAATAGTACTTTAATGTAAGAGCCGAACAAATTGATGAGGCAGGAGGCCAACGGAGACAAAATAAGGGCCAAAGCTTCTGAGTGGAGTTTTATATTCCCATTCTCTACAGAAATGTGAGGTTTACTTTCTTAAAAGGGAATAAAAATTGTATTTTCAAAGTAACCCTTTCTACTGTTCATAGCAATAGATGGTATTTATTGCAGGAGGCAAAAGGAGTAAGGACATCTGAAAATTGCTAATGTAAGGGGAGACGTCATCACGGGGCCACGGAGGGAGACGTCACCACGGGCCACAGAGGGAGACGTCACCACGGGGCACGGAAGGAGACGTCACCATGGGCCACAGAGGGAGACGTCACCACGGGGCACGGAAGGAGACGTCACCACGGGCCACAGAGGGAGACGTCACCACGGGGCACAGAGGGAGACGTCACCACGGGCCACAGAGGGAGACGTCACCACGAGGCACAGAGGGAGACGTCACCACGCGCCACAGAGGGAGACGTCACCACGGGACACAGAGGGAGACGTCACCACGGGGCACAGAGGGAGACGTCACCACGGGACACAGAGGGAGACGTCACCACGAGGCACAGAGGGAGACGTCACCACGGGACACAGAGGGAGACGTCACCACGAGGCACAGAGGGAGACGTCACCACGCGCCACAGAGGGAGACGTCACCACGGGACACAGAGGGAGACGTCACCACGGGGCACAGAGGGAGACGTCACCACGGGACACAGAGGGAGACGTCACCACGAGGCACAGAGGGAGACGTCACCACGCGCCACAGAGGGAGACGTCACCACGGGACACAGAGGGAGACGTCACCACGGGGCACAGAGGGAGACGTCACCACGGGACACAGAGAGAGACGTCACCACGAGGCACAGAGGGAGACGTCACCACGGGACACAGAGGGAGACGTCACCACGAGGCACAGAGGGAGACGTCACCACGCGCCACAGAGGGAGACGTCACCACGGGACACAGAGGGAGACGTCACCACGGGGCACAGAGGGAGACGTCACCACGGGACACAGAGGGAGACGTCACCACGAGGAACAGAGGGAGACGTCACCACGCGCCACAGAGGGAGACGTCACCACGGGACACAGAGGGAGACGTCACCACGGGGCACAGAGGGAGACGTCACCACGGGACACAGAGGGAGACGTCACCACGAGGCACAGAGGGAGACGTCACCACGGGACACAGAGGGAGACGTCACCACGAGGCACAGAGGGAGACGTCACCACGCGCCACAGAGGGAGACGTCACCACGGGACACAGAGGGAGACGTCACCACGGGGCACAGAGGGAGACGTCACCACGGGACACAGAGGGAGACGTCACCACGAGGAACAGAGGGAGACGTCACCACGCGCCACAGAGGGAGACGTCACCACGGGACACAGAGGGAGACGTCACCACGGGGCACAGAGGGAGACGTCACCACGGGACACAGAGGGAGACTTCACCACGAGGCACAGAGGGAGACGTCACCACGCGCCACAGAGGGAGACGTCACCACGGGCCACAGAGGGAGACGTCACCACGGAACACAGAGGGAGACGTCACCACCGGACACAGAGGGAGACCTTACCACGGGCCACAGAGGGAGACGTCACCACGGGGCACAGAGGGAGACCTCACCACGGGGCACAGAGGGAGACGTCACCACGGGGCACGGAAGGAGACGTCACCACGGGCCACAGAGGGAGACGTCACCACGGGGCACAGAGGGAGACGTCACCACAGGCCACAGAGGGAGACGTAACCACGGGGCACGGAGGGAGACGTCACCACGGGCCACAGAGGGAGACGTCACCACGGGCCACAGAGGGAGACGTCACCACGGGCCACAGAGGGAGACGTCACCACGGGGCACGGAGGGAGACGTCACCAAGGGGCACAGAGGGAGACGTCACCACGGGGCACGGAGGGAGACGTCACCACAGGGCCACGGAGGGAGACGTCACGACGAGCCACAGAGGGAGACGTCACCACGGGGCACGGAGGGAGACGTCACCACGGGGCACAGAGGGAGATGTCACCACGAGGCACAGAGGGAGACGTCACCACGGGGCACAGAGGGAGACGTCACCACGGGGCACAGAGGGAGACCTCACCACGGGACACAGAGGGAGACGTCACCACGGGACACAGAGGGAGACGTCACCACGGGACACAGAGAGAGACGTCACCACGGGGCATAGAGGGAGACGTCACCACGGGCCACAGAGGGAGACGTCACCACGGGGCACAGAGGGAGACGTCACCACGTGGCACAGAGGGAGACCTTACCACGGGCCACAGAGGGAGACCTTACCACGGGCCACAAAGGGAGACGTCACCACGGGGCACAGAGGGAGACCTCACCACGGGCCACAGAGGGAGACGTCACCACGGGCCACAGAGGGAGACATCACCACGGGCCACAGAGGGAGACGTCACAACGGGCCACAGAGGAAGACGTCACCACGGGCCACAGAGGGAGACGTCACCACGGGCCACAGAGGGAGACGTCACCACGGGCCACAGAGGAAGACGTCACCACGGGCCACAGAGGGAGACGTCACCACGGGCCACAGAGGGAGACGTCACCACGGGCCACAGAGGGAGACGTCACCACGGGGCACAGAGGGAGACGTCACCACGTGGCACAGAGGGAGACCTTACCACGGGCCACAGAGGGAGACCTTACCACGGGCCACAAAGGGAGACGTCACCACGGGGCACAGAGGGAGACCTTACCACGGGCCACAAAGGGAGACGTCACCACGGGGCACAGAGGGAGACCTCACCACGGGCCACAGAGGGAGACGTCACCACGGGCCACAGAGGGAGACATCACCACGGGCCACAGAGGGAGACGTCACAACGGGCCACAGAGGAAGACGTCACCACGGGCCACAGAGGGAGACGTCACCACGGGCCACAGAGGGAGACGTCACCACGGGCCACAGAGGAAGACGTCACCACGGGCCACAGAGGGAGACGTCACCACGGGCCACAGAGGGAGACGTCACCACGGGCCACAGAGGGAGACGTCACCACGGGCCACAGAGGGAGACGTCACCACGGGCCACAGAGGGAGACGTCACCACGGGCCACAGAGGAAGACGTCACCACGGGCCACAGACGGAGACGTCACCACGGGCCACAGAGGGAGACGTCCCCACGGGCCACAGAGGGAGACGTCACCACGGGCCACAGAGGGAGACGTCACCACGGGCCACAGAGGGAGACGTCACCACGGGCCACAGAGGGAGACCTCACCACGGGGCACAGAGGCAGACGTCACCACGGGACACAGAGGGAGACATCACCACGGGACACAGAGGGAGACGTCACCACGGGACACAGAGGGAGACGTCACCACGGGACACAGAGGGAGACGTCACCACGGGACATAGAGGGAGACGTCACCACGGGGCACAGAGGGAGACGTCACCACAGGGCACAGAGGGAGACGTCACCACGGGGCACGGAGAGAGAAGTCACCACGGGTCACGGAGGGAGACTTCACCACGGGGCACGGAGGGAGACGTCACCACGGGCCACGGAGGGAGACGTCACCACGGGCCACGGAGGGAGACGTCACCACGGGCCACGGAGGGAGACGTCACCACGGGGCACGGAGGGAGACCTCACCACGGGGCACAGAGGGAGACCTCACCACGGGGCACAGAGGGAGACCTCACCACGGGGCACAGAGGGAGACCTCACCACGGGGCACAGAGGGAGACCTCACCAAAAAATGTGGGGGCATTTTTAATGTGTGAGGCACAGAAGGGCACTGTTACTTTGTATAGACATTGAGGGAGCAATATTATTGTGCAAGCACGCAAAAGGGCCACTGTACAGTGTGGAGTAAGGCTGTGTGCCCACTATGCGTTTTTTAAGCGTTTCTGCAGCGGCAATTCCGCTGTGGAAACGCTTAAAAAAACGCTTGGTAGAAGGTCTGCAATGATCCCCAATGATGATCCGCACGTGCTGTGCACATGCTGCGGAAATTTCCGCTGCGGATTATCATTGCGGAAAAATCCGCAGCACGTCCATTACTTTTACAGAAATGCAGTGTAATTGCCGCCATTGACTTGCATTGAATCGCTTAATATCCGCATAAGTACATGTACACATGTGGATATTAAGCGATTCAATGCGCTGATGGTACCCGGGTCTGGTTAAGAGGAGACTCTCCTCCAGACCTGGGTACCATAGTACCTGTAGTTAAAAAAGAATTAAAATGAAAAAGAACATTATGCTCACCTTCTGATGGCGGTACGGTGCGTCCGGTGTCTTCGGCGGCTCGCGGTGGTGTAAAAGGAACTTCCATGACGTCATTTAGACATGTGACAGGTCATGCGACCGCTGACGCCGGCGGTCGCGTGACCTGTCACATGACTAAATGACGTCATGGAAGGTCCTTTTATACCACTGCGAGCCGTCGAAGACACCGGAGAAGGGGACCGGGGGCCATCGGAAGGTGAGTATAATGTTTTTTTTTTTATTTTTCACCATTTTATTCTTTTTTTTTAACTGTTGATGCTGCATTTGCAGCATCGTAACTTGGTCACACTATATAAATCCATGCCGGTTGCTGTTTGCATGGATTTATATAGTGTGACCAAGTTGTCAAGCACTTTCCAAGTGATGCTAAAAGCGATTTACAACTCGCATGCGGAAATACTTGCATAAACGCTTCACAAACGCTTCTACCTGGCAGGAAAAACACATTTAAATCCGCATGCGTTTTTCCTGCCAGGGAGATGAAGAAAAAATCCGGAGCATTTCTGCTTCGTGGGCACTTAGCCAAACAGAGAGGACACAGTCATTGTGTAAGGGCATAAAGGGGGCACTGTTATTGTGTGGAGGCACAGAGAGGGAACAATTACTGTGTAAAGCATGGAGGGGGCACCGATACTTTGTGTAACTGTTATAAGTGCATAAAGGGGACATTAAAGTTTGAGGCATAGAAGGGACACTGTAAGACTGTGTGCCCACAATGCGTTTTTTAAGCGTTTCCGCAGCGGCAAAAACGCTGCAGAAACACTTAAAAACCGCATCGCAGAAGGTCTGCCATGTTCCCCAATGATAATCCGCATGTGCTGTGCACATGCTGCGGAAATTTCCGCTGCGGATTATCATTGGGGAAAAAAACGCAGCACTACCAATTATTTTGCGGAAGTGCTGCGTTTTCACCGCCATTGACTTGCATTAGACCGCATGGAATCCGCATCACTGTATATGTAGATGCGTAATCCAAGCGTTCTAATGTGCGGATGGTACCCAGGTCTAGAAAAGAGGAGACTCTCCTCCAGACCCGGGTACCATAGAAAACTGTAAAAAAAAGAAAATAAAAAATAAATATATACTTACCTTCTGGCGGCCCGCAGTGCGCTCCTCCTCGCATGCCGGCAGTTCGCTATGGACTGAAGGACCTGCGCTGACGTCAGAGTCATGTGATGGGTTACGCGATGCTGACGTCGGCAGGTCCTTCAGTGTACCGCTGCCGGCAAGGGAAAACAGAGGGAAGCAAGACACCGGGGGCCATCAGAGGGTAAGTATAGATTTATTTTTTTATTTTTTGACATTCTCTCGGGTCACACTATATATGCTGTTTGCATGGATTTATATAGTGTGACCAAGTTGACAAGCACTTTCCAAGTGATGCTAAAATCGCTTGGAAAGCGCTTGATAACCCGCATGCGGAAATGCAAGTGAAGAACGCTTCACATCCGCATGTCCCTGGCAGGAAAACGCATGTACAATCCACATGTACAATCCGCATGTACAATCCACATGTACAATCCGCATGCATTTTTTTCTGCCAGGGACATGCAGAAACACTCAGGAAAAAATCCTGAGCATTTCTGCATCGTGGGCACATAGCCTTAGGCTATGTTCACACATCTTGTTTTTTTTAAGCGTATTTTTTCTGCAGAAAAACCTGATCTCTTGCCAGGAGGTTGTTCAGGATTTTTCCTGCTTTTTTGGTGCCTTTTTCCAGCATTTTTTTCACTGTCCTTTTGTCTCTTTTAAGCATGTACTTAAAAGTTCAGTGACAAAAAAATCTCATTCTGGTTTTGGCACAAAAAACTCTGAAAAACCTGACACCTGCATTTCTTTATGTAGCATCGGCGTCTCTGCCTCCTGCCGGGCAGAGATGCCGATCCCCTCACCGCCGCGGCCCTGGTTCGGCATCCTCCGGCCCTCCTGCTGCATCTGCCCGGGATGCGCGCACCACGCGCAGTTCCCCGGGCACTGTACTTAGGGCGCGCGCGTGCGCTCCCTCCTTCTTAAAGGGGCCGTGATCCATCCTAAAGAGTCCCCGGCCAATGGCCGGAGGACTGACCTTATATAAGGCAACTCCTCCAAAATGGAGGTGCCTGTGCAAAGTTGTTGTTTGTGTGCTAAAACTCTCCTCAGACCTCAGGTTCCAGTGCCCGCCAGCCTATCAGCCGTGCCCGCCAGCCTGTCTACCAGCCGTGCTCATCTGCTGTGCCTGTCGGCTTCGGCCATCAGTCCCGTGGGAGTCGCCTGCTCTCACACAAGGTCGGTTCCAGAGTGGCACCTAGTTCACCTTCTCGGTCCCTCCTTCGTTCACGGAGTCGACTCAGTCGCCATGTGGCCAGGGTCGGTCCGGGTAGGCACTTAGTTACGCCCCTCTGGTCCCTCCTTGTATCAAAGCACAGAGGTTCCACCACCCAGATTCGTAACAGTTTGCACAGGCACCGGAATCTGGTAGCTCCCACTCCTTCGCTCTCAGACCTGTACCAAGAGGTCTCTCGCCAGAGATCCCAACAGGATACTATCCTGTCCTATCTGCGGACAGTCAACTCCCGCTTGGATGCGCTGTCCACCCTGTCTGTGTCAGCCTCTAACCAAGTGGCACTAGGCTTAGGACCCTGGGTATGTGCTGCTCCACGTTTTGGTGATGACCCTGCCCTATGTGGAGGCTTCATAAATCAGTGCACGCTGCACTTTGAGCTCCTGGCACACCAGTTCGTTTCCGACCGGGCCAAGGTGGCATTCATCATGTCTCACCTCAATGGAGAGGCGTTGGCGTGGCTTAACCCTCTGTGGGAGAGAGGGGATCCTCTGGTGTCCGACGTCCAGGCCTTCCTCGCGGCTTTCCGGAAGATGTTTGATGAGCACGGACGAAAATCTTCGACTGCCTCCTCTCTTCTCCGACTCCGCCAAGGGAGTCTATCTGTGGGAGAGTGGGAAACTCCAGTGTCTAGGACCGCTCGGAGAGGTCATCCTAGGCAAAAGTACTTCCTCTCCGCCCTTGACTCTGTCCGTTTCGGTTACCAGTAATGAGACCCACTTCTTCGAGACTGCCTATGTGGATTCTGGAGCCGCTGGGAACCTCATGCAACAGGCTGTTGTGGAGCAATATCAGATTCCTACCATACATCTGGCTGATCCTTTAGTGGTTTCCTCTGTGGATGGAAAGCTTCTCTCTGAGACCATCTTGTTGGTCACTGAGCCTGTAATTCTTCAGGTGGGAATGCAACATTCGGAGAGGATCTCCTTTTTTTACGTGCTGTCCGGTCTCTCTCATCCCCTCTTGCTTGGCCTGCCTTGGTTACAGAGACATGAGCCCGTCCTGAATTGGAGCTCGGGTGAGGTGCTCCGTTGGGGTCAGGAATGTCATAAGTCCTGCTTGACCTCCGTCTACTCCAGCTAACCTACCTGGCTTGCCGGCACCCTACTGGTCATATGTGGACGTCTTTGATAAAAAGGAGGTAGAGACATTACCACCTCATAGGCCGTATGATTTCGCCATCGACCTAATACCTGGTGCTTCACCTCCTCGCGGGCGAATCTACCCCTTGTCGGTGGCCGAGACCCGTGCTATGTCTGAGTACATAGAAGAGAATCTTGCTAGGGGATTTATCCAGAAATCCACCTCTCCAGCTGGAGCAGGATTCCACCTCTCCAGCTGGAGCAGGATTCTTCTTCGTCAAAAAGAAAGACGGCTCTCTTCGTCCATGTATCGACTATAGGGGCCTAAACCAGATTACCATCAAAAATAAGTACCCCCTGCCTCTCATCTCGGAGCTGTTTGACCGCCTAAAAGGCGCGAAGATCTTCACTGAGCTCGATCTTCGTGGGACGTACAATCTGTTCCGGATTCGTCAGGGATACGAGTGGAAGACGGCATTCAACACTCGAGATGGTCACTACGAGTACCGAGTGATGCCCTTCGGTCTCTGTAATGCTCCAGCAGTCTTCCAGAAGTTAGTGAACGACATCTTCAGAGATCTCCTGTATTCCTGCGTGATGGTGTACTTGGACGATATCTTGGTGTTCTCCCTTGATCTGCCCTCTCACCGGAGGGATGTTCGTCAGGTTCTGCTGAGGCTCCGGAATAATCGCCTGTATGCAAAGCACGAGAAATTGCTCTTTCAGCAGATCTCCCTACCATTTTTGGGGTATATCATCTCTGAGGGCGGACTGCAGATGGATCCCGAGAAGGTGTCTGCCATCTTAAAGTGGCCCCGACCTGAGGGGTTGAAGGCTATTCAGCGGTTTCTGGGATTCGCCAACTACTACCGCTTCTTCATTCCTCATTTCTCCTCTCGGACTGCTCCCATCTCTGCTCTCACTCGTAAAGGAGCAAATCCCAGGGAATGGACTTCCGAGGCCGAAATTGCCTTCGTCTCTCTTAAACAAGCCTTCTCCTCTGCCCCAGTGCTACATCGTCCTGATTGCAATAAACAGTTCTTTCTGGAGGTTGATGCCTCTTCCTCCAGGGCGGGAGCAGTGCTCACCCAGAAATCCTCGTCTGGGCGAATGGTGACCTGTGGCTTCTTCTCCAAACTCTTTTCTCCGTCAGAGCGCAATTATTCCATAGGAGATCGAGAACTGCTGGCCATCAAATTAGCGCTGGAGGAGTGGCGCTACTTGCTTGAGGGGGCTCTGCACTCGGTGGTCATCTACACTGACCATAAAAACCTCGCTTACTTGCGGACTGCCCAAAGACTAAATCCACGTTAGGCCAGATGGTCTTTGTTCTTTGCTCGTTTCAGCTTCACTCTCCATTACCGCCTGGCAGACAAGAATATTAAAGCTGACGCTCTATCCCGCTCTTTCCTGACTACCGACCAAGAGGAGGAGCCTCTACACATCATTGACCCCTCCAGAATAATGACTGTTACTCTGCTTGATCTGTCTCATCTACCTCCTGGTAAGACCTTTGTAGCGGCTCAGGATCAGAAGAGGGTCTTACTCTGGGGTCACTCGTCCAAACTGGCTGGTCATGCCGGCCAGAGGAAGACGCTTCTGCTCATTGCCCGACATTATTGGTGGCCCACCCTGCGCAAGGATGTTGCGGATTTTGTCGCGGCTTGTTCCTCCTGTGCCCGTAACAAGATACCTAGGCACCTCCCAGCTGGTCATCTTCTTCCTCTCCCCATGCCTTCTGCTCCTTGGCAACACATTGCTATGGACTTCATCACTGATCTTCCGGTATCAGCCGGTTCTACCGTCATATGGGTGGTCGCTGACCGCTTCTCCAAGGTGGCTCACTTCATTCCTTTGCCTGATCTTCCGTCCGCACCTGTGCTGGCTATGACTTCATCCGTCACATCTTTCGTCTCCACGGTACCCCTCCATATTGTCTCGGATAGAGGAGTTCAGTTCACTTCTCGCTTCTGGAGAGCCACGAGCAAGCTGCTGGATGTCACTTTGGACTTTTCTTCGGCCTATCATCCTCAGTCCAATCGTCAGGTGGAACGTATTAATCAGATCCTTACCAGTTTTCTTCGGCACTTTGTTAACGCTCACCATTGGTTAGAACTTCTGCCGTGGGAAGAGTTTTCTTATAACAACCATGTGAGTGAGTCCTCTGCTAAGTCTCCGTTTTTTGTGGTTTACGGTTGACACCCCCGAATTCCGTTTCTCGTCTCTTCTTCAGTGGACAATCCTGCCGCGGAGTCTCTCATCAGTGCCTTTTTGGTGATTTGGGGAGACACTAGATCTGCGCTTCTTCAGTCCTCCGAGCGGAAGAAGAAGCATGCTGATAAGAGACGTCTGGATCCGCCTCTATTTCGTCCGGGAGACAAGGTCTGGCTTTCCTCCAAATATGTCCGTCTCAAGATACCATAATACAAGTTGGGCCTGCGGTTCACCTGTCCTTTCGAGATTCTGAACCAAATAAATCCTGTGGCGTACAAGCTGATACTCTCTGGCTCCTTACGGATTCCCAATTCCTTTCATGTTTCTCTACTCAAGCCTGTTGTGCTTAATGCTTTCTCTGACGATCCAGGTACCACTCCAGCTACAGTCTCCGCTGAGGACGTCTTTGAGGTAGAGAATATTTTGGCCATCAAGAGGGTAAGAGGAAAGACTTTCTTTCTTGTGGATTGGAAGGGGTTTGGTCCTGAGGAGAGGTCTTGGGAGCCCAGGGAGAACATTCATTCTCCTCATCTTCTAGAAAAATTTCTTGCGGGCCTAAAGAAGAGGGGGCGTAAAGGGGGGGGGGTACTGTAGCATCGGCGTCTCTGCCTCCTGCCGAGCAGAGAGGCGGATCCCCTCACCGCAGCGGCCCCGGTCCGTCTGTGCAAGGTTGTTGTTTGTGTGCTAACACTCTCCTCAGCCCTCAGGTTCCAGTGTCCGCCAGCCTGTCTATCAGTCGTGTCCGCCTGCCTTTCAGCCGTGTCCGCCTGCCTGCCTATCAGTCGTGTCCGCCTGCCTTTCAGCCGTGTCCGCCTGCCTGCCTTTCAGCCGTGTCCGCCTGCCTGCCTATCAGCCATGTCCGCCTGCCTGCCTATCAGCCGTGTCCGCCTACCTGCCTATCAGCCGTGTCCGCCTACCTGCCTATCAGCCGTGTCCGCCAGCCTGCCTATCAGCCGTGCCCGCCAGCCTGCCTATAAGCCGTGCCCGCCTGCCTGTCTACCAGCCGTGCCCGCCTGCCTGTCTACCAGCCGTGCTCATCTGCTGTGCCTGTCGGCTTTGGCCATCAGTCCTGTGGGAGTCGAATGCTCTCACACAAGGTCGGTTTCAGAGTGGCACTTGGTTCACCTTCCCATTCCCTCCTTGGTTCACGGAGACAGAGATCCAGGGTGCTGGAATAGTCGGCTGGAGGGCACGTGGAAGAGAGAAGACTTAGGAGCACAGGAAACCACAGGGCCAAGACGATAGACCAGAGGGAAATGGCAATAGTCCAATAACAGTTTGTTATGGTTACTACATCTGATGGCTTAATCCAGGAGGGGGCTGGAGACAGGCACAGCTAGTGGGAAGCCCCCCATGACCGGGAATGGCCGGATGGTTTCCCTTTTAAAAAGTATAGGGTTGTTAGGATTGGATGGGGGGGGGGGGTTTAAGGGGCGGGCAATTGGGAGAGGCTGGGGTATATAGTGAAAATTGCTGGAAAACTGATATTCCGGGAGGAGCAGCCACAAGAAAGTCTTACCATGGAGTCAGTGGAATCCCTCGGGGTCCGGCTGAGGGACGTCGCCCGGTCTCGGAGTGGTGGATGGCTCGAGGCCCAGCTGTCTGCTTTGCTGGGAGCAGGCACCACTGGCGATGTTCCTGTTGGGGTGCCTGCTGGGAGGAACACCATGAGAGCATCTCGGCAAGGTTCCGCGGGCAGGCAGCAGTGCAGGGAACCCCTGCTGCCTGGCTCACCCAGCCGACGCGGAGTGGGGGTGGAGGCGGGCAACGACACCATATTGCCTGGCAGCTTGCGTCCTGTCAGCATGTACCAGGCCCGTGCGTCTGGGTCTGGTAATCAAAGAGGGTCCAGAGCTGCAGCTAGGAGCGCAAGGAGGTCTGGCGGGAGACGATCCTCTGAAAGAAGCCCGGCTACATCATCCGCAACTGCTCAGGTCCCCCCTGGTGACGGGGAGGCCAGGGGTGTGGGCCTTGAGCAGCGACCTGATTCAGAGGGATCTAATTCCAGCGCCGACCGTGACGGAGGAAAAGATCGTCAGAACTCAGGATTTCCGGCTGGCGGGGACACAGCACCTGCGCAGCTGCGTGAGTATGACTTTATGTCTGGTTTGTCACCCGCAGGGGCTGTATTGCTAGGGGAAGGCAGGGGTCAGTTGGCAGTGCCAGGGGGGAGGAATTTATGTGGTCCCGGTGGCGCAGAGGTATCAGGGATTAGGGATATCTTGCACAGTATGTCACAGATTTTGCTTAGAATGGAGGGCGGGGCAGCGAGTGGGTCAAGGGCATCCCACGTAGGAGCCTGGTTGCCAGGACAGGCCGTGTTGCCACAGTCTAGTTACGACGTGGTTGGGTCTGCGGCGGGCGCAGAGGTAGCATCTACGGGTGTTTCAGTGTCAGTTCAGACAGAAAAAGACAAAGGAGATACGGTGAAGCTGGACGATAGGGCAAAAGGTGAGGTGTATGTGTGCTTCGAGGGGCCACTGGGGGCACATTTGAAAAAGGAGGTGAAAGAGAAAATTTGGAGTGATGAATATGTCGAAATTTTCTCCCTCCTTCCCATGGAAAAGTTTAATCTAGACAAAGGGAAGAAGGACGATAGCAAAAAGGAGGAGGAGGAGAAGCGTAGGTGGCGGTTAATCCCCCAGACATTTGTAAATTGGCTTCAAGCGTTTGCTATATTGGCTGGTGTCATTGGGGAGAAGTTTCCTGAGAATTGCTCGGGTTTATTCTGTTATTTGGATTTTATTGGGGAAGCACATCGTACTTACGGGGGTCAGACATGGCTGAGGTATGATGAGCAATTCAGGCAGAGGAAGGCAGTGCGGCTGGAGATTAAGTGGGATCAGAAGGATATTGGTCTTTGGTTGAAAGTGATGGCGCCGGCTAGGTATGGGCAGTCCTTTCACGGGAGCGGAGGTAGTGGGAGTCAACCGTCGGGACATGGGGGGGGGTAGTCAGGGAGCACAGGGAGGAAAAGAGAAGTCTGGAACGTGCTGGCAATTTAATGATGGCCAGTGGAAATATGGGAACAGCTGTAAGTTCAAACATGCTTGTTCCCATTGCAATGGGAGCTCCCATGGGGCATCAAAATGTTTCAAAAAAGGAAAGCCGTCTGTGGGTACGGCAGGACCGTTTGAGAGTTTGCCGGGTGAAGGGGTGATCATTTCTCCTTTGGGGGTTGTGCCCAAGAAGGAGCCGAATAAATTTTGTTTGATTCAGCATTTGTCATACCCGGAGGGGTTTTTCGGTCAATGACGGTATCACGCCAGAATTATGTTCTGTGGAATACACATCATTCGATACGGCGGTGTCATGGGTGTGCAGGTACGGGCCTGGGTCATTGTTAGCAAAAATCGATATTGAATCGGCTTTCAGGCTACTTCTAGTTCACCCGGCTAGCATTCCGTTATTGGGTTGTTTTTGGAACAAAGGTTATTACCTGGATAGGTGTTTGCCTATGGGTTGCTCAATTTCATGTTCATTGTTTGAGACTTTCAGAACTTTTCTGGAGTGGGTGGTTAGGGATGTTGCAGGTGTGCAGTTCGTTATTCATTACCTGGATTACTTTTTGTTCATAGGTCCCCCAGATTCGTTTGTTTGTGGTAATTTGTTAGCAGCCATGGTGTGGGTTGCGGAACGTTTTGGGGTTCCATTGGCGAAAGAAAAAACTGAAGGTCCTTGTACTGTGTTGAGTTTTTTAGGAATATTGATTGATTCGGAAAGAATGAAATGTCGGTTGCCCGAGGACACAATGGCATTGCTCAGGCAGGAGGTCGAGCGAATTGGTAAATTGCGCAAGGTGACATTGAAGGAGCTGCAGTCGCTGTTGGTCAGATTGAACTTTGCGTGTAGGATTATGGCTATGGGCAGAATATTTTCTCGCAAGCTGTCAAGGGCAACAGTAGGTGTGCGGGCATTGCATCATTTTATTCGTTTGAATAGAGATCACAGGGAGGATTTGTTGGTATGGATGCGCTTTCTGGACAATTACAATGGTAGGTCATTGATTCAGCAGGAGTTTTTGAACAGTTTTGATTGCGAGATACATACAGACGCTGCAGGCGGGGCTGGCTACTGGGCCTATTGTAAGGGAAAGTGGAGCGTTGGAAAATGGCCCGATTCATGGAAGGAGAGGGGTCTTACAAAGAATCTTGCTCTGTCGGAATTATTCCCAGTCGTAGTTGCGGTCTCAATTTGGGGCGAAATTTTCTCGAATCAGAGAGTCAGATTCCACTGTGATAATATGGTTGTGGTGGCGGTGATTAATAGTTTGTCGGCTTTGTCTCCTCAGGTTATTAAACTGGTCAGGGAACTGGTACTCCGTTGTCTGGAGTTCAATGCTTGGATTTCGGCGGTACATGTGCCAGGTGTGTATAATTCTATAGCGGATGCTTTGTCTCGTTTCCAGTGGGAGCGTTTTTGGGCACTGGCACCAGAGGCAGAAGTCGCAGGAGTGGAATGCCCTTCGCAGTTGTGGCAGCTGATTACGAGCGAGCTGGGAGATTGATCCAGGAGTCAGTTGCGAGTTCAACCTGGTCTTCATACGAGGCATCGTGGCAAGTATGGCAAATCTGAGTGTCCCATTGGGGGGCGGTAGAGAGTGACGAGGATAGAACACTGGCGGTTTTGTTTTTAGTTGGTAAGGCTGCAGAATTAGGGTGGTCGGTATCTAGAGTTAGTAAATTTATTGCTGGGCTTGCATTCGGTTTCAAATTGCAGGGAGTGTCTGATGTCACAAAATCCTTTTTAGTCAAGCAGGCATTAAAAGGTTTTAAAAAAGGTAGCAGGATTTTGGATAAGCGTAGGCCAGTTTCATTTATTATGTTGGAAAGGTTAGGTGTTGTATTGGAATGGATTTGTTGTTCTAATTTCGAGTCGGCTCTATTTAAACTAGCTTTTTCCTTAGCTTTTTTCGGGGCGATGAGAGTAGGTGAATTGGTTGCCCCCAGCAAGAATAGGACAGGGGGTTTATTAGCCGAAGACGTAAGTGGCTGGGCTGGGGGCATCGATTTTTGGATCAGACGTGCAAAGACAGATCAGTTGGGTAGAGGTAAGCGCGTTGTGTTAGGTAGAGTAGACGGGGCTTTGATGTGTTCGAGGAGGTGCTTGGAGGCATATTGGCAGGTGTGGTCGGGGAGATCCGGCCCACTTTTATGCTACTGTAACGGTGCATTTCTGTCCCGATTTCAGTTTATAGCGGTCCTAAAAAAGGGGGTGCAAGAGTTGGGCCTTAGTTCAGATGCGTACGGTTCACATTCTTTTAGGATTGGCGCTGCGTCAGAGGCTGATAGGCGAGGTTTGGGGTCAGAGGTGATAAAGCGGATTGGCAGGTGGAGTTTGGATGGTTATTTGACGTATGTTCGGCGTTGAATACCACAGGAATTTTATTATTTTTGAGTTGTTGAATATGCTTGTTATTATTCTTTTTAGGTGGCGTTCCCTTGTTAGCCTGGATTTTCGGACACTCGTATGTGCATTGGGGGGCGCTGCGTGCTGACGTAAGGCGTGACGGTAGGCAATTGGGTTTTCTGAGGGAACAAGTAGTTATCCGTTGGCTAGTTTTTAGAGGGATGGTATGGAGCCGGATCATGTCCGAATTTCACAAAGCGGCACGATTGGACAGAACACCCGATATTTTGGTTATGCATATGGGAGGGAACGATTTGGGGGCTACGGCTTAGAGAGTTCATTCGGGATATTCGTTTTGATTTTTTGAGGTTGTGGACATCTTTTCCGGGGGTGCTGACTGTGTGGTCAGACATAGTGCCTAGGCAGAAATAGCGGGCGGCCAAATCGGTGAAAGGGATTAATAGGGCGAAAGTGAAATTAAATAGGGCCATATCGAGCTTTGTGTCGAGGAATGGTGGGATAAGCGTTAGGCACTTTCAGTTGGAATCTGGGGTTGGTAATTTCTGGTTAGAGGACGGTGTTCATCTGAACGCTATTGGAATTGATCTTTGGACCCTGGCGATACAGGAGGGGATTGAAAGGGCATTGATGGTTTTGGGGCACTCACGAGCCTAAGGTTTCAGGGCTGTTCGTGGCTGGCGGGGGGTGGGGTTCTTGGAGTTGGTACCGAATTGTCGGTGGAAGGAATTGAAAAAATTCCAGGTCGTTTTAAATTGAGTGGGGGTGATCTAGCAGTCGGTTCTGGGCTCTGGACGGGGTTTTACCCCGGGAGCTTTTAGTTGGTTAGTCTTTCACGGACTGTGGAAGTTTGGTGCCCTTGAGCTGATGGTGCACGGCTGACGGTAACATGGCGGTCAAGTTCTTCTAGTTTATTTCAAAGCCAGATCTATTAGCTTCAAGAACCCTCCCTCCATATATATATTTATTTTATTGATATTTTGTTTGTTATTGTTGTGTGTTAATAAAATGGCCGCTGTGGCCAAAAATTTATCCAAAGAACAACAGGTTGTAGCGTTTTTATTTTGGGGACGGGGTCCTCGGGTAAGGCGGGAGAAGGTAAGCCATCAGGTAAGAAACCATATTGGCCGTATCAGGTCAAGAAAGTGGCTTGCAGAGGGCGAACCAGCGGGACTGAAGGTCTGCAGGAACCCACATGAGAATTGCAAGATGACTGCATAATGTGAACGGATGGTGCATCACTCCAAATAACAACTCAACTCTAGAGTCTCAATACTAAGACATGGGCCGTGTCTCTAACTGGGCCTTAAAAGGTCTAGGTAGATGATGTCACAGATACATGCCAGGCAACTTGTAAAACCCAAAGTGGAACACAAGAAAAGGTGCCGGCCATTGTGGAAGGGAGCCAAGTTTGGCTTAGCCAGGACAGCTGCATAACAAGAGTACGGGGAAACTGACTGCACGGTGGCATTATCGGACACAGTATAGCACTATGAAGTAAAGTAAGGTATGGACCTATTATTTGAGAACTATAAGCCTTCCGAAATTCCTAACCTAAATTCAGGCTAACTTGATTTTCGTCAGAGAAGAGGACATTGCTGTGACCGGGACCATCGTGAAAGGGGCCAGACATATGGGATGATATCTTGTAAATTCTTGCAGCCGGATATTTTAGAGGGAATTTTCCCCCTTTGCATGCCCTTCTGCTTTGAATATGTGCCATGTTCTGGATATCAGAAATGTCACCGTCTTTGTACTCTGACGGTTTATTGTTGGCATCTTTCATATAACTGATAACATTAATCCGGTTATTGGCGCGCTCAAGTTTACAGTATGTGGAACTACCATGGGATGAGATAGGAAAGAAAATCAAAGTCTGGAAAGTTGTAATCATAGCAATACGTCTAAACATATGGAGGAAATATAAATCCAAACTATTCACACTAAGGCTATGTTCACACATGTTGGGTTTTTTTTCAGCGTCACAAATCTGCAGCAAAACCCAACTCTGGCAGGAAATCAGCTGCGTCAAAAATGCAGGTTTTGCTGTGTTTTTTCAGCATTTTTTTTCACTGTCATTCTGTCTCTATTTATGCATCTACATAAAGTTCTGTGAAAAAAAATCTCATTCTGGTTTTGGCATAGTGGGGGAGGTGAATTTTTCAAGAATAGTTTAGACACTGACAATGCATTGAGTTTGTATGACACTATTTATTTTCCCACTATGGGGTCAGCCATTGAGTTGCTCAGGGCATTGTTCAATTTCACACCTGCCTAGGCCACAAGTATTGTTCAATCTCACACCTAGCTCAGCCAATGTTTACTGTTTATGCTTCACTAATTTAATTACACTGTCGTAATACAAACTACCATCTCCATGATCAAGACAAGATGGCAAAATCACAAAAATACTTCACTAAAAAACGCAGCAAAACCTGATAGCTATGTGTGTTTTCAATACCCATTACTTCCAATGGGTGAAAAACGCAGAAAAAACGCTGAAAGAAGTGACATGCTCTATTTTCCAAAAACCCAACCAAGGCACAAAATACGCAACAACAAAAAAAACTAAGATGTGTAAACAGAGAATTCTGTTTTCTCATAGACTTTGCTGGTACTGCAAAACACAGCTGAAAACTTGCATAAAAATCTGCAGCAAAAAACGCTGAAAAACCCAACATGTGTGAACATAGCCTTACATTTAGAGCTTGTTCACATCCTGTGTTTTTTCTGCAGTAAAAATGCCATGCTTTACAGTACTTGCTAAAAGAATGAGATGAGATTTCTTAAGAAAAAAAACGACTGCAAAAACTCAACGTGTGCACATACCCATAGAAACACAAGGGCATTGAATGTCATGTGATCACTACAGGAGATCTCCACCACAATATCAGCAATAAAAGATAACAGACTTAAGAGAGACCTGTTACCTCGAAAAACGCTATTTAACTGCATACATGGGGTTAATCTGCAGGTATATAGCATTATAATGCTGCCAGCCCTCTGTATTGAAACTGACTGTAGCAGCTCCGTGCACCACTTCCATGACGGTGGCTACCGGAAGTAAATAAGTTAATTTTCTCCTCGTAGTCGCACTTTCAGTAAGGCAGCGGGGAAGCATTATAATACTATTTACCTGCAGATTTATCCAATAACTACAGGTATATAGCATTTTCCGAGGTGACAAGTTCCCCTTAATGCAAGCAATTATATTATTGTATATAGACGCAGTATTATAGCAGTTATATTCTTGTATATAGGGGCAGTATTATAGTAGTTATATTCTTGTACATAGGGGCAGTATTATAGTAGTTATATTCTTGTATATAGGGGCAGTATTATAGTAGTTATATTCTAGTACATGGGGGCAGTATTATAGTAGTTATATTCTTGTACATAGGGGGCAGTATTATAGTAGTTATATTCTTGTACATAGGAGCAGTATTATAGTAGTTATATTCTTGTACATAGGGGCAGTATTATAGTAGTTATATTCTTGGACATAGGGAGCAGTATTATAGTAGTTATATTCTTGTACATAGGGAGCAGTATTATAGTAGTTATATTCTTGTACATAGGGAGCAGTATTATAGTAGTTATATTCTTGTACATAGAGAGCAGTATTATAGTAGTTATATTCTTGTACATAGGGGCAGTATTATAGTAGTTATATTCTTGTATATAGGGGGCAGTATTATAGTAGTTACATTATTGTACATAGGGGGCAGTATTATAGTAGTTATATTCTTGTCCATAGGGGGCAGTATTATAGTAGTTATATTCTTGTACATAGGGGCAGTATTATAGTAGTTATATTCTTGTACATAGGAGCAGTACTATAGTAGTTATTTTCTTGTACATAGGGGGCAGTATTATAGTAGTTATATTCTTGTACATAGGAGCAGTATTATAGTAGTTATATTCTTGTACATAGGGGGCAGTATTATAGTAGTTATATTCTTATACATAGGGGACAGTATTATAGTAGTTATATTCTTGTACATAGGGGGCAGTATTATAGTAGTTATATTCTTGTACATAGGGGCAGTATTATAGTAGTTATATTCTTGTACATAGGGGGCAGTATTATAGTAGTTATATTCTTGTACATAGGGGCAGTATTATAGTAGTTATATTCTTGTACATAGGAGCAGTATTATAGTAGTTATATTCTTGTACATAGGAGCAGTATTATAGTAGTTATATTCTTGTACATAGGGGGCAGTATTATAGTAGTTATATTCTTGGACATAGGGGCAGTATTATAGTAGTTATATTCTTGTATATAGAGGACAGTATTATAGTAGTTATATTCCTGTATATAGGGGGCAGTATTATAGTAGTTATATTCTTGTACATAGGGGCAGTATTATAGTAGTTAAAGTCTTATACATAGGGGACAGTATTATAGTAGTTATATTCTTGGACATAGGGGCAGGTATTATAGTAGTTAAAGTCTTATACACGGTGGCTGGTATTATCGTATTTATATTTTTGTGAACAGGAGGCAGTAATACAGTCATTACATTCATGTCCCTGAGAAAATAAATTTTTGGAACAATAAAATATACATTAAGTACAATGTTTTAATAGGTCTCTTTGCTACATGAGTGTCTCCATGTATAAATATATTTCAGATTGCTATCCTCTTATAAATCCTTGTAGTTATGATTTTAGAAGGCAGTTCAGTATATCAGGCCACAATATCATAGATAACAACATTTACAGTCTTGGCCGTTTAGCAATTTCCTAACTCATGTAACAGAAAATGTAAATACTCCTGACACAATTCCCGTGCAGTTGCCTCTAACTAGACGCTATTCCTTTTCTCGGTTTCCTCATCCTCTGAGGGTTGATGCACTCTCTCCACCCTTCAATCCTTTTACAAACTGGCAATCGCCTTCATGTTTTCTGGAACCGAGCCATTCACAATAATGAGAAGGGGAGATGTATCAAAAATGGTAAAAGTCACACTTCACAAATGTCAAAATATTTTCAACAGCACAATCAAAAGATTTCCTATTGTAACCAATGACATTGTGAAACTGGCGTGTCGGTGGCCACAATTCAAATACCTTACTAAATAAAAGACGTTCCATAAATCATAAAGTAACAATAAATGCATAGGTCCTGATATATATATACAGTACAATGGTGGGTGGCCCAGATGCTGTGAATCTCCACATTCCTAGTCAGACGATAAGTATTCAGAACTAATACGCAAAATAATAGACATTAAAGTCAATTACTGCTTCAAAGAAATACAAATTAAGAGCGTCTATAGCACTTAAAGAAAGACTTCGGCAGCATTTCTCTTTATATTACACTCCATCTTGTCCTCATGGAGCTGATCAATGGAGTATTTAGCATTTCTGGAGTCTGTTGCAAGGCACTAAGCAATGTGACAACAATATGTGTTCTTACACTTTAAGTCATGTAGACACCAGGAGTATTGCCTCCCTATACATTATGCCTCCTGTAAGGTGGCTGTAGGACACCTAGAGGATGGGAGATAAAGCTGGAGTAACGCTTTAGAACATATAGGACTAACAGGGGTTAATCGGCCATTACTGATTTATTGCCAGCAGCTGAAGAGTTTGGAGAGGCTGCTCACCATATCTCCACCCCTGGGTGTGGTTCACTTTGTAAAATGAGACCCGTTTGTCTCACACATGTCTGTATGTATGGAGGTGTGCAGATCTCCTGGATTGTGTGCCTTTGCTAAAGGACTAAGAAGCTGGCCGGGCTAACCACTACTATTGTATGAATTTGTTACTTTATGTTTCACTTTTGTGTCGGAAAAAGGCTATATTTAAGTTTTCCTGTGATGTGGTTTATGAGGACTGAAATAAACCAGCCGGAGTTTAAATATAAACGGTTCCTGTGATACCTCAGATTGCTCCCAAGTGAGTAGCATGGTCACACTCCCTATGAATGATGTCAGCATAGATAGTACTGAAGCTTTGCATCTTCCTGTATAAGATGTAAGCAGAGACAGTACTGCCTCCCTATAAATGATGTCAGCACAGGTAGTACTGCCTCCTTGCTTCTTCCTGTATAAGATATAAGCTGATTCTACTGCCTCCCTATAAATGTCAGCACAGATAGTACTGCTTCCATATAAATTATGTTAGCACAGATAGTACTGCCTCCTTGCGTCTTCCTGTATAAGATATAAGCTGATTCTACTGCCTCCCTATAAATGATGTCAGCACAGATAGTACTGCTTCCTTATAAATTGTTAGCACATATAGTAGTGCCTCCTCGTGTCTTCATGTATAAGATATTCGCACAGATAGTACTGCCTCCCTATAAATTATGTCAGAACAGATACCCCTGCCTCCTCGTGTCTTCCTATATAAGATGTAAGCAGAGACATTACTGCCTCCCTATAAATGTCAGCACAAATAGTGCCTCCTTGTGTCATCCTGTATAAGATATAAGCACAGATAGTACTGCCTCCCTATAAATTGTCAGCACTGATAGTACTGCCTCCCTCTAAACGTCAGCACAAATAGTACTGCGACCCTATAAATTGTCAGCAGATAGTACTGTCTCCTTACAAATTAGGTCAGAACAGATAGTACTGCCTCCTTGTGTCTTCCTGTATAAGATATAGGCAAATACAGTACCGCATCCCTATAAAATATGTCAGAACAGATAGTACAGCCTCCTTATGCCTTCCTGTATAAAATGTAAGCTGATAGTACTGACTCCCTATTAATTATGTCAGCACAGATAGTACTGCTTCCCTGTCTTTCACTCTTAAAAAGCATAGTGGTAGAAAGTCCTGCCTTTCTGTCTCTCCCTGTAAATATCATAGACACTGCCATCTTGCAAATTATGTAGAAACAAACATAGGCGGATTATAATGAGGGCAATCCGGGCTACCGCCCGGGGCCTTGGGTCTCCAGGGGGACCGGGGCGGCTATGGCCGGATTGCCCTCATTATATGTGTGGCCCCGCGGCACATACCGACAGACAGTGGCGGGGGGGGCCCCGACCACTCCCCCAGCAGCGGTGCACGGCCGCTGCTTCTTCTTCGGCCGGGCCAGCACTGCAGCAGTTAACTTCCCTGTGTGCTGGCCCGGCCGCGTCACTGCTAGGAGACACGGCCCTGTGAGCAGCCGTGTCTCCTAGCTGTGACGTCACGCAGTGCGCGCCCGGCCTGCACTGCTACTTACCACCGGAGAGGAGCAGGAGCCAGGAGGACTGGAGCCGAGCCGGGGGATGGTGAGTGTGTGTGTGTGTGTGTGAGAGAGTGTGTATGTGTGAGAGCGAGTGTGTGTGTGTATGTGTATGTATGTATGTGTGTGCAGGCAGATATCATTGTGTGATGTCTGTTTATATGTATTTTTGTGTTGCAAATGTGTTTATGCGTGTATGTATGTATATGTCTGTATATGTTTGTGTGCGTGACTGCGTGCGTGACTGCGTGCGGCCTCCTGCTGAGTATAGATGGCGCCGTGCGGCCTCCTGCTGAGTATAGATGGCGCCGTGCGGCCTCCTGCTGTCTCTGGAGGAGGGGCCGTGCGGCCTCCTGCTGTGTATAGATGGCACTGTGCGGCTCCCTGCTGTGCATAGATGGCACCGTGAGGCTCCCTGCTGTGTATAGATGGCTACGTGCGGCCTCCCGCTGTCTCTGGGGGGGGGCGCCGTGCGGCCTCCCGCTGTGTATAGATGGCACCATGCAGCTCTCTGCTGTGTATACATGGCACCGTGCGGCCTCCCGCTGTGTATAGATGGCTACGTGCGGCCTCCCGCTTTGTATAGATGGCTCCGTGCGGCCTTCTGCCGTGTATAGATGGCTCCGTGCGGCCTCCTGCCGTGTATAGATGGCTCCATGCGGCCTCCTACCGTGTATAGATGGCTACGTGCGGCCTCCTGCCGTGTATAGATGGCTACGTGCGGCCTCCTGCCGTGTATAGATGGCTACGTGCGGCCTCCTGCCGTGTATAGATGGCTACGTGCGGCCTTCTGACGTGTATAGATGGCTACGTGCGGCCTCCTGACGTGTATAGATGGCTTCGTGCGGCCTCCCGCCGTGTATAGATGGCTACGTGCGGCCTCCTGCTGTGTATAGATGGCTACGTGTGCTCAATATTGAGTCATACAATTAATGTAAGGCTATGTGCCCACGATGCAGAAATTCTCCGGATTTTTTTTGAGCGTTTCTGCATCTCCCTGGTAGAAAAAACGCATGCGGATTGTACATGCGGATTGTACATGCATTTTTCCTGCCAGGGACAAGCGGAAGAGAAGCGTTCTTCACTTGCATTTGCGCATGCGGATTGACAAGCGATTTTAGCATCACTTGGAAAGTGCTTGACAACTTGGTCACACTATATAAATCCATGCAACCGGCAACCGGCATGGATTTATATAGTGTGACCGTAAAAGAATGGTAAAAAATAAATATATACTTACCTTCTGATGGCCTGCCGACGTCAGCGGTCGCGTGACCCATCACATGACTAAATGACGTCACGGCAGGTCCTTTTCAGACCATCGCGAGCTGCCGGCAAGCCAGGACGCATCGGATAAAGACGCCGGGGGCCATCAGAAGGTAAGTATAATATTTATTTTTTATTTTATTCTTTTTTTTACAGGTTCTATGGTACCCGGGTCCGGAGGAGAGTCTCCTCTTCTCCAAACCCAGGTACCATCCGCTCATTGAAACGCATGGATTCGGCATGTACAGATGAAGTGATGCTATTTACATGCGTTCCAATGCAATTCAATGGCGGCGAAAACGCCACACTTCCGCAAAATAATTGTTAGTGCTGAGGATTTTTCCGCAATGATAATCCGCAGCGGAAATTTCCGCAGCATGTGCACAGCACATGCGGATTATCATTGGGGAACATGGCAGACCTTCTACCAAGCGTTTTTTAAGCGTTTCTGCAGCGGAATTGCCGCTGCAGAAACGCTTAAAAAATGCGTAGTGGGCACACAGTCTAAAAAAAATTATTATAATTAATATTGTGCCAAATTAATTTCACGTGAACTATCACATGATCTATCACAGGGGATCATGTGACATGTCACGTGATACATCAGGTGTGTGTGTGTGTGTGTGGGGTGGGGGGCCGCGCCTTCTAAACTGCCCGGGGCCCTTGCTACTTTTAATCCACCCCTGGACATAAATATAGCACAAACTACCTGTCTGCTTTTATAAATTCCGTAGACACGGATAGTACTGCCTCTCTCATCTCTGCACACTCGACACAAAAGACTTCTCTTGTGCTTCCCTCTCTTCTGAAATTTCCATCCATCATCCTCCAATATCACCTCTATCTACCTAACTATGCTGCATCTAAGGAGCTGTAGTCCTCCTATGGTCAAAATAACACAATGGTCAGTCTTTCCATGGGTGTCTGCAATGAGAATGGCGGCAAGTGGCCGCAGTGGAGACAAACCCCTGTTGTTTTATGTAGTCCAAACCATTCACTCTAATGACCCTCAGCTGCTTGCACCATCAGTTTTTATGTATATGACCTGTGACACAACGCTGGAGCTTTGGGCCATTACAGTTGCAATCAAAATTAATCAACCACCTTTGCAAATGTAGTTTACAAGCAAAGTTTACAAACTTGCTGCTTTTTGCAATAAATCAAACAAAAACAATGTAAATGGCTCAACACAACTAATACAACAAGTGGTTTCTCCAATATCAACATAAAATGCCACTTTTAATGACTACTGATGTCTCCGAAATTTTCAGCCCCTTCATAACAAGCATACGTACTACTTAGTAGAGCCCCTTTGACTTTTATGAGCTGCAGCAAACATGATGCATGGTCAGACACCAGCTTCCAGCTCACTAATATTTGTGGGTAGTCAAAAAGTCCAAAACGTTAAGGGATCATTACTTTGCACAGACAAGGAAAAGGATACAAAAAGATACAAAGGCATTAAATGTTTCTAGACATAGAGCTGGAAACACTGACTACACTACCTGTATATAGCAAAAAGAGGACACTGTCACCAGCTGCCACCAGAATCCTGATGGTGGTCAAAAACTCTCAGGTGACCACAAAAACTTGCAGCAAGATTTGATGGCTAAAAGCACTGAAGTTTCAGTTTGCACAATAAGGGGCAAGCTAAATGCTGAAGGTGTCCATCCCCGAACTTCAACACATTGGCTTTCTACTGACCCAAAAGACACAAGAAAAATCACCCCCAATATGCAGAAAGCCATATAGATAAGCCACAAACTTAAGGGATTATTTTCTATAGAGCGATGACACAAAACTGGAACTTTTTGCGGCCTATGGTTCAGCCGTATTCCTATAGGAGGAAAAATTGAGCAAATGTTAAAGAGAACACCCTGTTTACAGTGAAACATGGCACTGGTTCTGTGATGCCTACAGTGAAGCATGGTGGTAGCTCAGTAATGTCTACAGTGAAGCATGGTGGTAGCTCAGTGATGCCTACAATGAAGCACTGTGGTGGCTCATTTATGCAGATAGTGAAGCATGATGGTGACTTGGTGATGCCTACAGTGACGCATGATGGTGACACAGTGATGCCTACAGTGAAGCAGGTTCATGGCTCAATGATGCCTACAGTGAAGCATGGTGGTGGCTCTAATACCTACAGCGAAGCATAGTGGTGGCTCGGTTATGCCTACAGATAAGTATGGCAGTGGCTCAATGACGTCTAAAGTGAAGCATGGTTGTGAATCTGTGTTGCCTACAGTAAAGCATAGCAGTAGCTCAGTGATGCCTACAGTGAAGTATGTTGGTGTCTATATAAAGCATGTCAGTAGCTCAGTGATACCTACAGTGGGTATGGTTGTGGGGTGGTGATGACTTCAGTGTGGTATGTTGGTGTCACGATGATGCCTACAGTGAAGCATGGCCGAAGCTTGAGTATGTTAACAGTGAAGCATGGTGGTGACTCGATGATACCTAAAGATAAGAATATTGGTGGCTAGTAATGTCTGCATAGCAGGGGTGCATTGATGCCTACAGTGAAGAATGGCGGTGGCTCGGTAATACCTACAGTGAAGCAAGGCTGTAGCACAGTGATGCCTACAGTGAAGTATGTTGGTGTCACGATGTTGCTTACAGTGAAGTATGGCAGTGGGTCAGTGATATCTACAGTGAAGCATACAGTTGTGTAAAAGAGCCCTTAGATTCAGGAAACAATGTTGCTCCATTCAAACAGGTGTAGGAGCGACAAGGTTAATCCACCATATACGTGAGAACCATCAAAGATACGCATCTGTCATGAGATTTGTAGGGCTAAAAACTGTACCAATGTACAGGAGAGATATACAAAAAGCGGCTATGTGGATTATCCGGACGGGTACCCAGAGGAATTATCTTAGTTGTTTTCTCTAATTATGTAGATATCTTTTGCTCGGATAGTGCTTTTAATCCTTTATACATAGATATATGTATATATCTAGATATATATACATATATTTATATATACAGTAGTGTTCAAAATAATAGCAGTCCAATATAACTAACCAGATTAATCACTGTTGTTGGTATAAATTATATCACCACATATCAAACAATTTACCAGTTGGTGCCAAATATTCTAAGAAAACAAACAGACTCAGCATTCGTGATCTGCAGGTTTTTGATTCTGTGTATTTGAATAATTAATTGTACGGGGTGAGTTCAAAATAATAGCAGTGTGGAGTTCAATTAGTGAGGTCAATCATTCTGTGAAGAAACAGGTGTGAATCAGGTGGACATTATTTAACGGTGAAGCCAGCACATGTTGTACATGCATTTCTCCTTCAAAGTCTGAGAAATATGGGTCGTTCGAGACGTTGTTCAGAAGAACAGCGTACTTTGATTAACCCCTTTAAAGCCCATGACGTACTATTCCGTACCTGCGCCCTGGGCTTTAAGAGCCTGGTACGGAATAGTACGTCATGGCGATCGCGCCCGCACACAGGCTGTGCGGGCGCGATCGCCGCCGGGTGTCAGCTGATTGTCACAGCTGACACCCGGCACTATGTGCAGGGAGCGGTCCCGCACCGCTCCCGGCACATTAACCCCCGCAATGCTGCTTCGATCGCAGCATTACGGTGGCAAGGGGAGGTGATCGGGATACTCACCTCCTCTTCCGGCCACCAGCGCTGTCTGCTGCGGCTTCCTGGATGTTGCCATGATGACCCGATGTCGTCATGACAACATCCGGGTCACCAGACAGCAGTAAGATAGTTTGGTCATGCGCAGTGCATGACCAAACGATCTTCTCCCTGTGCAGCGCTAACAGCCTGCATAGCACAGGGATGGTGCTCCATTCCTGTGCTATGCAGGCTATCAGAATAAAAAAGTGAAAGTCCCATAGTGGGACAAAGTATAAAAGTAAAAAAAGTATCAGAAAGTGAAAAAAAAATAATTTTTTTTTTTAAATATATATAAAAAAATAATCCATCAAAAATAAAAATATAATGTACCCATCAATAAATATTATTATGAAAAAAAACAAAAACAATAAAAGTACACATATTTGGTATCGCCGCGTCCAGAATGAACTGACCTATAAAATTGTCCCGTTAGCCCCTTCAGTGAACACGGTTAAAAAAAAAAAAAAAAAACGAAGCAAAAAACAATGCTTTATCACCATACCGCCAAACAAAAAATGGAATAACACGTGATCAAAAAGACAAATATAAATAAAAATGGTACCGCTGAAAACGTCATGTTGTTCCGCAAAAAACAAGCCGCCATACAGCTCCATCAGCCGAAAAATAAAAAAGTTCCAGCTCTCAGAATAAAGCGATGCAAAAAAATATTTTTTTCTATAAAATAGCTTTTATTGTGTAAAAGCGCCAAAACATAGAAAAATGATATAAATGTGGTACCGCTGTAAACGTACTGACCCGAAGAATAAAGCTGCCTTATCAATTTTTCCACACGCAGAACAGCATAAAAAAAAAAAACAATTCCTGAATTGTTGGTTTTTGTTTATTCTGCCTCCCAAAAAACGGAATAGAAAGCGATCAAAAAATGTCACGTGCCTGAAAATGGCATCAATAAAAATGTCAACTCATCCCGCAAAAAACGAGCCGTCACATGACTCTGTCGGCCAAAATATGGTAAACTTATAGCTCTCAAAATATGGCGATGCAAAAACTAGATTTTACAAAAAATGCGTCTTTTAGTGTCTGACATCTGTCAGTCATAAATACCCCATATGAATCTGGTATCGCTGTAATCGCACCGACCCGAAGAATAAAGACGTCTAATCACTTATACCGCATGAGGAACGGCGTAAAAAATAAACTCTCGGGTTAGGGTTGTGCTAGGGTTAGGGTTAGGGTTGTGCTAGGGTTAGGGTTGGGCTAGGGTTAGGGTAGGGTTGGGGTTGGGGTTAGGGTTGGGCTAGGGTTAGGGTTGGGCTAGGGTTGGGATTTTTTTCAAAAGTAAAAAGAAAAAAAAAATGATGACGATATGGCGACTAGTGTTGAGCGCAAGTGCTCGCTACTTGAGTTTGCATCGGGTGCTCGGGTATGCACTGAGTATCCCGGGTGCTCGAGTGACATGCTCGAGTCTCCGCCCCATATGATTCGGGACCAAAAAATCATCGGGGGGATTGCCTGCCATGCACGAGCGATCCCCGCATGTTTTTTTTGGGTGTCTAATAACTGTGAAACATGCGGGTGGGGACTCGAGCATGTCACTCAAGCACCCGCGATACATGGTTCATACTCGAGTACCCGATGCAAACTCAAGTAGCGAGCACTTGCGCTCAAGATTAATGACAACTTATTCAATATGATGACCTAATGTTATCAAATTCTGTGTCGTACCTCTGGGTTCAAAATGTTCACTATATCCCTTGATAAAATCCTTGAGGGGTGTAGTTTCCTAAATGGGGTCACTTGTGGGGGGTTTCCAATATTTAGGCACATCAGGGGCTCTCCAAACGCAACATGGTGTCCGCTCTCGATTCCAGCCAATTTTGCGTTCAAAAAGTCACACAGTGCTCCTTCACTCCTGAACACTGCCGTGCGCCCAAACACTGTATTTTCCCCACATATGGGGTATTGGCGTACTCAGGAGACATTGCACAAAAGTTTTTGGGGTCCATTTTCTCCTCTTACCCTTGTGAAAATAAAAAAATTGGGGCTAAAACATCATTTTTGTGGAAAAAGTTATATTTTTTTTATTTTCACGGCTCCATGTTATAAACTTCTGTAAAGGACTTAGGGGTTCAGGGTGCTCACCACACATCCAGAGAAGTTCCCTGAGGGGTCTAGTTTCCAAAATGGTGTCACTTGTGGGGGGTTTCCACTGTTTAGGAACATCAGGGGCACATCCACTAAATATTCAAGCAAATTTTACATTCAAAAAGTCAAATGGTGCTCCTTCCCTTCCGAACCCTGCCGTATGCCCAAGCAGTGGTTTTCCCCCACATATGGGGTATCTGCTTACTCATGAGAAATTGCAAAACAAACTTCATGGTGCAATTTCTCCTGTTACCCTTATGAAAATGCAAAATTAGGGGCTGAAAAACATTTTTGTGGGAAAAATGTGAAAACTTCATTTTTACGGCTCAATGTTATAAACTTCTGTGAAGCACCTGGGGGTTAAAGGTGCTCAATACACATCTAGATAAGTTCCCTAAGGGGTCTAGTTTCCAAAATGGTGTCACTTGTGGGGGGTTTCCACTGTTTAAGCAAATTCAAGCAAATTTTACAATCAAAAAGTCAAATGGTTCTCCTTCCCTTCCAAACCCAGCCATGCGCCCAAACAGTGTTTTTTCCCCACATATGGGGTATCTGCGTGCTCAGGGGAAACTGCACAACAAATTTTGGGGTCCATTTTTTCCTGTTACCCCTGCGAAAATAAAAAAAATTGGGTTTAAAATAACATTTTTGTGAAAAAAGTTAATTGTTAATTTTTTTCTTCTACATTCCAAAAATTCCTGTGAAGCACCTGAAGGGTTAATAAAGTTCTTGAATGTGGTTTTGAGCACCTTGAGGGGTGCACTTTTTAGAATGGTGTCACTTTTGGGTATTTTCTGTCATAAAGACCCCTCAAAGTCACTTCAAATGTGATGTGGTCCCTAAAAAAATGGTTTTGTAAATTTTGTTGGAAAAATGAGAAATCGCTGGTCAACTTTTAACCCTTATAGCGCACTAATAAAAAAAAATTTTTGGTTCCAAAATTGTGCTGATGTAAAGTAGACATGTGGGAAATGTTATTTATTAACTCTTTTGTGTGACATATCTCTCTGATTTAAGGGCATAAAAATTCAAATTTTGAAAATTGCAAAATTTTCAAAATTTTCACCAAATTTCCATTTTTTTTCACAAATAAACGCAAGTGATATCGAAGAAATTTTACTACAATCATGAAGTACAATATGTCACAAAAAAACAATCTCAGAATCAGGGGGATCCGTTGAAGCGTTCCAGAGTAATTACCTCATAAAGTGACAGTGGTCAGAATTGTAAAAATTGACCTGGTCATTAATGTGCAAACCACCTTGGATTGTAAAGGGGTTAAAAAGTTGATTTGAGATGGTAAAACTTATAAAGAAGTGCAGACAATGATTGGCTGTTCAGCTAAAATGATCTCCAATGCTTTAAAATGGAAAGTAAAACTAGAGAGACGTGGAAGAAAATGGAAGACAACCATTCGAATGGATCGAAGAATTGCCAGAATAGCAAAGGCTCAGCCAATGATCAGCTCCAGGATGATCACAGACAGTCCCAAGTTACCTGTGAGGACTGTGACAGTTAGAAGACGCCTGTGTGAAGCTAATCTCTTAGCTAGAAGTCCCCGCAAAGTCCAATTGTTAAAAAAAAGACATGTACTGAAGAGGAGACAATTTGCCAAAGAAGACATCAACTGGCCTAAAGAGAAATGGAGAAAAATTTTGTGGACTAATGAAAGTAAAATTGTTCTTTTTGGGTCCAAGGAGTACAGACAGTTCGTGAGACGACCCCCAAACTCTGCATTCAAGACACAGTACACTCTGAAGACAGTTAAGCGTGGTGGTGAAGCATCATGATATGGCCATGTTTCTCTAACTATGGTGCCGGACCTACTTACCGCATACCAGGGATTATGGACCAGTTTGCATATATTAAAATACTTGAAGAGGTCATGTTGCCTTACACTGAAGAGGATATGCCCTTGAAATGGGTGTTTCAACAAGACAATAACCCTAAACACACCAGTAAACAAGCAAAATCTTGGTTCCAGTCCAACAAAAATTGAGGTTGTGGAGTGGCCAGCCCAATCCCCGGACCTTAATCCGACAGAACACTTGTGGGGTGACATCAAAAGTGCTGTTTCTGAGGCAAAGCCAACAAATGCCAAAAAATTGTGGGATATAGTCGAAGCATCCTGGGCTGGAATAACAGGTGACAGGAGTCAGAAGTTGGTTGACTCTATGCAACATAGATGTGAAGCAGTTCTAAAAAACTGTGGGTACACAACTAAATATTAGGTTAGTGATTCACAGGAATGCTAAATCCTCAAAAAAAAGAGAAGATGACATATTGTGAGTTTGTAAAGACAAATGCAGACACTACTATTTGCCTCAAAATATTAAGTTAAGAAGAACCATCATTTCTGTCCAGGCCTATTTCATGAGTTTATTTTTTTTTTTAAATTCTGTGGAAGCAGAAAAGCAATGTCTGACTTTCATCTGTTCATTTTCATATACAGTATAGACCAAAAGTTTGGACACACCTTCTCATTTAAATATTTTTCTGTATTTTCATGACTATAAAAATTGTACATTCACACTGAAGGCATCAAAACTATGAATTAACACATGTGGAACTATATACTTAACAAAAAAGTGTGAAACAACTGAAAATATGTCTTATATTCTAGGTTCTTCAAAGTAGCCACCTTTTGCTTTGATGACTGCTTTGCACACTCTTGGCATTCTCTTGATGAGCTTCAAGAGGTAGTCACCGGAAATGGTCTTCACTTCACAGGTGTGCCCTGTCAGGTTTAATAAGTGGGATTTCTTGCCTTATAAATGGGGTTGGGACCATCAGTTGTGTTGTGCAGAAGTCAGGTGGATACACAGCTGATAGTCCTACTGAATAGACTGTTAGAATTTGTATTATGGAAAGAAAAAAGCAGCTATGTAAAGAAAAACGAGTGGCCATCATTACTTTAAGAAATGAAGGTCAGTCAGTCCGAAAAATTGGGAAAACTTTGAAAGTGTCCCCAAGTGCAGTTGCAAAAACCATCAAGCGCTACAAAGAAACTGGCTCACATGAGGACCGCCCCAGGAAAGGAAGACCAAGAGTCACCTCTGCTTCTGAGGATAAGTTTATCCGAGTCACCAGCTTCAGAAATCGCAGGTTAACAGCAGCTCAGGTTAGAGACCAGGTCAATGCCACACAGAGTTCTAGCAGCAGACACATCTCTACAACAACTGTTAAGAGGAGACTTTGTGCAGCAGGCCTACATGGTAAAATAGCTGCTAGGAAACCACTGCTAAGGACAGGCAACAAGCAGAAGAGACTTGTTTGGGCTAAAGAACACAAGGAATGGACATTAGACCAGTGGAAATCTGTGCTTTGGTCTGAGGAGTCCAAATTTGAGATCTTTGGTTCCAACCACCGTGTCTTTGTGTGACGCAGAAAAGGTGAACGGATGGACTCTACATGCCTGGTTCCCACCGTGAAGCATGGAGGAGGAGGTGTGATGGTGTGGGGGGGCTTTGCTGGTGAAACTGTTGGGGATTTATTCAGAATTGAAGGCATACTGAACCAGCATGGCTACCACAGCATCTTGCAGCGGCATGCTATTCCATTTGGTTTGCGTTTAGTTGGACCATCATTTATTTTTCAACAGAACAATGACCCCAAACACACCTCCAGGCTGTGTAAGGGCTATTTGACCAAGACGGAGAGTGATGGGGTGCTACGCCAGATGACCTGGCCTCCACAGTCACCAGACCTGAACCCAATCGAGATGGTTTGGGGTGAGCTGGACCGCAGAGTGAAGGCAAAAGGGCCAACAAGTGCTAAGCATCTCTGGGAACTCCTTCAAGATTGTTGGAAGACCATTTCCGGTGACTACCTCTTGAAGCTCATCAAGAGAATGCCAAGAGTGTGCAAAGCAGTCATCAAAGCAAAAGGTGGCTACTTTGAAGAACCTAGCATATAAGACATATTTTCAGTTGTTTCACACTTTTTTGTTAAGTATATAATTCCACATGTGTTAATTCATAGTTTTGATGCCTTCAGTGTGAATGTACAATTTTCATAGTCAAGAAAATACAGAAAAATCTTTAAATGAGAAGGTGTGTCCAAACTTTTGGTCTGTACTGTATTTTTAATTCATTATTACTTTTGTCAGATTCAAGTTATTTCTGTGACCTTTGTGGGTTTTTCTTTCATTAAACGAGGGGTACCAACAATTTGGACCACGTGTGTAAGTCATTGTGCTTATAAATCTTGTGATGACGCCATGAAAGGCCCATAGTAGCGTAATGCAACGCGAACGACCATCTCAGTTACTCCCTACTTACCGGTCTACGCTATTTTTTGGATTTCCACTAATAAAGATTATACCTATGTGTGGCGAGTGCCATCCATTTTTTTCTGCTCACATTTTCTACTAAAGTTATTTTTCCCATCTATGGGGATAGAGCACCACCCAATAGTGTCAACTTTGTTCTTCTTTTGAACATTTTTGTCACTTGAGCTTTGCTTAACCATTAAGGTGTTTTGTGGTTCGTGACTCCATTTTGACTGTTCTTGCCTTTTTTGGGGTCTGTACTTCTTAAACTCTGCCAGCCTTGTAGAATTACTCTCCTGCCTATCCTTTTTGTGCCACACTTCTGACTTTAAAACCAACTTTCCTACCAGATGAGACAACTCAGCTACTTGGGGATTTCTTTTGACAAAGTTGATACCCTAAGTGGGTCCAATACCTGTTCTTTAATTTGATCAGTGACATGGGACCATGTAATGCATTTGTTGTGGGCGCTATAATGGCAGCTATGTTGGGCATGCCCCAACTTTCCCTGAATCACTTGACAGCCCTATTATTATCCAGATTTTTCAGAAATTAACTAGCAACTAAAAAAAATTTAGGTAAATAGATTTTTTTTCAAAAATAAGAGCTTATATTTCCTAAGAAATGCATCACTTAGGCACAACACATTGATAGTAACAGAATTTCCAAGATTCGTGGTAACTTTCCGCCGAGGACACTGTACGTTTATTTTTCAAACCCTCACATGTGGGTCCAAGGATTTTCTACAAATCAGTTTTCTTTATTTGTGTAGGGGGTAGCGCTGTCTGTCGCTGCCCGAGATCTACACAGTCAGGACACGTTGATAAATGGTTCGTATGGATTGTGGTAAATAAATCATCACTAGAATCCGCTCACCCTCGTCACTATTAGGATTATTCAGGAATATTGGTATCCGGGTCCAGACGGGCTGGCGTTAAACAACTGCCAGATGTGACATTCAATGGCCTGTGCTGGTAATTACAGGTGAGGAAGTAAATTATAGCTTCCTTATTCAAAATGTAAAGTTTTAACCCCCGACTATTCCAGAGCAGACTGTATTTAGGGTTTTGGGGACTTTATTTTTCTTGCTTCTTCTAAAATCATTTGAAATAAAGACAAATCTTTACTTTTACATTTTTAGCTCCCACTCGCAAAAAAAAAAAGTCACATTCGACAAACGGAGTTGCGACGTGAAAAACGATTAAGACAAAAGGGGGATCCAAAGTTGAGCAAAAAAGTGAGAATAAAAGTAGTAGGGAAAGACCCTGAAAAACTCTGAAGAAATGAACACCTGTTGACAAACAGAAACACCCCACATAAGGGGGCATTAAGCTGTGATCGTTTTGCCAAAACCCTAAGGCGAGGGCTACACGGCGGACATTGAAATCACAGTGACACATTGTAACGTTGTATATAATATTCTCCCTCGGTTTCACATTGTGACCTGCAACACAAAGGTACATACAGTGGTGGCCAAAAGTATTGGCACCCCTGCAATTCTGTCAGATAATACTCAGTTTCTTCCTGAAAATGATTGCAATCACAAATTCTTTGGTCTTATTATCTTCATTTAATTTGCTTGCAAGGAAAAAACACAAAAGAGAATGAAGCAAAAATCAAATCATTGATCATTTCACACAAAACTCCAAAAATGGGCCGGACAAAAGTATTGGCACCCTCAGCCTAATACTTGGTTGCACAACCTTTAGCCAAAATAACTGTGAACAACCGCTTCCGGTAACCATCAATGAGTTTCTTACAATGCTCTGCTGGAATTGTAGACCATTCTTCTTTGGCAAACTGCTCCAGGTCCCTGATATTTGAAGGGTGCCTTCTCCAAACTGCCATTTTGAGATCTCTCCACAGGTGTTCGATGGGATTCAGGTCTGGACTCATTGCTGGCCACCTTAGAAGTCTCCAGTGCTTTCTCTCAAACCATTTTATAGTGCTTTTGGAAGTGTGTTTTGGGTCATTGTCCTGCTGGAAGACCCATGACCTCTGAGGGAGACCCAGCTTTCTCACACTGAGCCCTACATTATGCGGTAAAATTTGTTGGTTGTCTTCAGACTTCATAATGCCATGCACACGGTCAAGCAGTCCAGTGCCAGAGGCAGCAAAGCAACCCCAAAACATCAGGGAACCTCCACCATGTTTGACTGTAGGGACAGTGTTCTTTTCTTTGAATGCCTCTTTTTTTTTCCTGTACACTCTATGTTGATGCTTTTTCCCAAAAAGCTCTACTTTTGTCTCATCTGACCAGAGAACATTCTTCCAAAACGTTTTAGGCTTTCTCAGGTAAGTTTTGGCAAACTCCAGCCTGGCTTTTTTATGTCTCGGGGTAAGAAGTGGGGTCTTCCTGGGTATCCTACCATACAGTCCCTTTTCATTCAGACGCCGACGGATAGTACGTGTTGACACTGTTGTACCCTTGGACTGCAGGGCAGCTTGAACTTGTTTGGATGTTAGTCGAGGTTCTTTATCCACCATCCGCACAATCTTGCGTTGAAATCTCTCAATTTTTCTTTTCCGTCCACATCTAGGGAGGTTAGCCACAGTGCCATGGGCTTTACACTTCTTGATGACACTGCGCACGGAAGACACGGGAACATTCAGGTCTTTGGAGATGGACTTGTAGCCTTGAGATTGCTCATGCTTCCTCACAATTTGGTTTCTCAAGTCCTCAGACAGTTCTTTGGTCTTCTTTCTTTTCTCCATGCTCAATGTGGTACACACAAGGACACAGGACAGAGGTTGAGTCAACTTTAATCCATGTTAACTGGCTGCAAGTGTGATTTAGTTATTGCCAACACCTGTTAGGTGCCACAGGTAAGTTACAGGTGCTGTTAATTACACGAATTAGAGAAGCATCACATGATTTTTCAAAGGGTGCCAATACTTTTGTCCACCCCCTTTTTTAGGTTTGGTGTGGAATTATATCCAATTTGGCTTTAGGACAATTCTTTTTGTGTTTTTTCATTGAAGACAAATTAAATGAAGATAATAAGACCAAAGAATTTGTGATTGCAATCATTTTCAGGAAGAAACTGAGTATTATCTGACAGAATTGCAGGGGTGCCAATACTTTTGGCCACCACTGTATGTATCCAAGTGTGTCGGACATTATATTACAGGAAGCACACTGCTATTGACTTCAATGCAAAATCGCCTGTGACATCGCCATTTGTCTTCAACTTGGCGGTTTTATTTACAGCAAAATCAGAGCTCTCTCGTGACTTGTTTGTGTCTCGTATATCATATAAAAACCACGGCGCTGAAATATTTGCAAGTGAACACCACAAAACGTATTTATATTAGCGCAGCAAAAAAATTTGTACAGGAAAAACAGGCCAACGTTTCGGTCTGGATGACTTTTATCAGGGCCTACAAAAAAAACATACAAATAACAACATATCAAAATCAAAAAATATAAAATATATATAATGCCTAAGAATTATATATATATAAAAAAAAAAAGTGCTACTGCAAAGGATTAAACTAGACAAAGGAAAAAAAAATAAAAAAAGAAAGGAGGGAACAAAGAACGAAAAAAATACAGTATAAGGGAAAAGGACAAAATATATAGAGAGATGAAGTGTGACAAAAAATAATGTATAACCATATGGTCACATGAAACAGAGAAGAGTACACAGACACTTTACAGAGGAAAGAAAGAAGGATGGGAAGAGGAGGGGAAAAAAGGACAGTTTACAAACACTGAAAAAAATAAGAAAGAGAAAAAGAAAGCATAGAAAGGAGAGTAGGATTGAAGGGTTATATATATTATCAGCCTCATAAGAAAGAAAATCATATGCATAGCCTTAGTCAAATGTGCACTGAAAACCATAAAGAGCCATGATAGTCTATATAGAGTAGCACCAGAGAGGTCACGGCCCCACTATCAGTATTCGGTCAGTATTTTTTCTCAGGAGTGGAAGCCAAAACCAGGAGTGGGTGATAAATACAGAATTGGTGACTTGTTTCTATTCCACCTATTCTCTGATTGTTCCTCACCTGGTTTTGGCTCCCACTCCTGAGAAAAAATACTGACCGAATACTGATAGTGGGGCCACGGCCTAACACATACATGTCAAACTCTGGCCCGTGGGCCACGCATGGTGGTTTTATTTGGCCCATGACACCAGAACCACCACCCATATGTGGGGCCATTATTCTGTAAGGAGGACTATGTCAGGCCCATTATACTGTATACTGGTAGGTCCATGATTTTGTACAAGTTTTTCATTTTGGGGCTCTGTGATTTTGACATCCCTGCTCGAACACAAGCCCATCCGTACACCATAACCCAAAGGAGACCCATAGAATGTTGCTTAGACAGACGGGGAGAAATAAGCCCTATATCGAAGAAAATACCGCAGCATAATCAATAATATGTATCGCCTATGAATAAATCAACTAGAAACCCTACACATAATATTCAAAATTAGGCACCAAGTCATTATAAAAAAATAACAGGCTTTATTAATACATGATACAAAAAACACAAAAAAAGATTAGGGGAAGGAAAATTGGGATGGGAAAAGACTAAAAACACTCAGGGTGGAGAGGGATGAATGCACAACTAAATCATGTACACGATATAAAAAGCTGAAAAGACACGATTATAGTAGCCATGCAAAAAAAATATGTGTACTGATAAACCTATGAACCTATCCTCATATAGGAAATAAATGTACTACGAGCAAGGGAGAACACATTAGTCTCATAGTGAACAGTGTATCAACATGACCAGTGCTGTATCAATCATAACAAAAGCAAGCATGGCTCAAGACATATAAAAGGGCGTAATACCCACCTGTAAGGCGCACCACGTCCCCCTCCACCTACCCAACGCACGTTTCGCTGCCGCTTCATCATTGACCTTCAATCCTACTCTCCCATCTATGCTTTCTTTTTTTCTATTTCTTAATTTATTTTTTTCATTTTTCAGTGTTTGTAAACTATCCTTTTTTCCCCTCCTCTTCCTTTCCTCTTTAAAGTCTCTGTGTTTCATGTGACCAAAGGGTTATATGTTATTTTTTTGTCACACTCCATCTCTCTATATGTTTTGTCCTTTTCCCTTTCTTTCTTCTTCTTTCCTAATGATATTATGTCTCTCTATGATTTTTTCCCCCTTATTTCTGACATACTGTGGTTTGTTCTATCATGATACTGTATTTTTTCGTTCTTTGTTCCCTCCTTTA
The DNA here is from genome assembly GCF_046119375.1 of Phyllobates terribilis. Lineage (NCBI taxonomy): Eukaryota > Metazoa > Chordata > Amphibia > Anura > Dendrobatidae > Phyllobates > Phyllobates terribilis. Next base: position 46,518,283 of record NW_027362762.1, read on the forward strand.
TTTTTCTTCTTTGTCTAGTTTAATCCTTTGCAGTAGCATGGTTATATAATTTGATGCATTGTGTGTGTGTGTGTGTGTGTGTATATACATATATACAGTGCACTGTGAAAGTATTTGGCCCCCTTGAACTTTTCTACCTTTTGCCACATTTCTGTCTTCAAACATAAAGATAGAAAATTCTAATTTTTTGGGGAAGAATCAACAACAAGTGGGACACAATCTTGAAGTGGAACGAAATTTATTGGATATTGTAAACTTTAACAAATTAAAAACCGAAAAGTGGGGCGTGCAATATTATTAATACTTTGTAGCGCCACCTTTTGCTGCGATTACAGCTGCGGGTCTCTTGGGGTATGTCTCTATCAGTTTTGCACATCGAGAGGCTGAAATTCTTGCCCATTCTTCCTTGCAAAACAGCTGGAGCTCATTGAGGTTGATGGAGGGCGTTTGTGAACAGCAGTTTTCAGCTCTTTCCAAGATTCTAGATGGGATTCAGGTCTGGACTTTGACTTGGCCATACTAACACCTGGATATGTTTATTTTTGAACCATTCCATTGTAGATTTTGCTTTATGTTTGGGATCATTGTCTTGGAAGATAAATCTCCGTCCCAGTCTCAGGTCAAAAAAATTAGAATTTTATATCTTTATGTTTGAAGCCAGAAATGTGTCAGAAGATAGAAAAGTTCAAGGGGGGCAAATACTTTCACAATGCACTGTATATTTATATATATTTTAATATGTTACTTGTATGCTTTTGTAGGCCCTGATAAAGGACATGCAGACTAAAACGTTGGCCGGTTTTCCTGTACAGATTATTTTGCTGCACTAATATCAGTAAATATTGTGCGTGTTGCACCTGCAAATATTTCAGTGCCGTGGTATTCATATGATATATATTCTGGTTTCTACCGCGTAGCACGGATAACTACTTTTAACCGTCGATCGCCCACCATATTATTTCTATTGTCTGTGTCTTGTGACTTGTCGGAGAACTGTTGTCGCGCGATACATTGTGGTGGCCCAATTTTCAACCACCACCTGTGAAGCATGCCTCCCTTGGATAGTTCTGTTGCAACTTGTCTCCGGCTATCTTGTTCGTGACCACTCCAGTTACCTTTGGGGCAGTAATATTCCGCAATAGCAATTATACATGCCCAACATACACTGCTGTCTTGGTAGAAGAAACCGGCAAAACTATGATGTAAAGATCTGAGGTTGTGGGTTGTAAGTAATCACCTAGGCAGGTTAACGATGCCACAATATTTTATTGATCACAGCCATGGTAATAAAGCAATTCCAGGTAAATGGGCAAAATACAGTTCTCTCAGTCCTTAAGTTCCCAATCTGGGTTCAATAGTTCCACTGGCTTTGTATAAGGTCATACTCACTGTCTCCCAATTTTTGGTTGGCCCACATATTTCGTATCTCCAGCCAGTATAGTCTGTAGCTACAGTCCATGATCCTCTAGATGGCAGATAAAACGATGAAAGCCCAGGTATCCAGTAGCAGCAGTCCTTTTAAGAAAGTGTAAATCCAAACAACATAATCCATAATGGTAACATGTTTATCCATTCATCCTTCCAAGTCCACGGTCTCCATCCCCTTCCTTCAATCCTTCCACACAACTCCAAGACTAAAACATGTCTCTCCTCAACATATGCCTCTTCTTCTTCCGGTCGGGGTAGTGGGATCCTTTCTCCCTCAGCATTCCAGCCCCATTGCAGCACAGTGTTCACAGGTTGGGGACGCGGATGATGTGGCCTAGAACGTTTCTGACATTCCCTGGCAAAGAGTCCCATGCGTTCAGAGTTATGGCTGTTAAGCCCTCCTCGTCCCAACACGAGCCGTACTTGGGGGCTTGGGCAACCTCCCCCTCTTTGTGAAGTCCGAACTCACTGCCGTTCCTCCGTTGGCCAGTCCATGGGTTTCAATGGACTCCCTGTAAGCTCCTGCTCCTGACTCGCTGGGGCTGTACTTCCACGTAGCCCTGGTCGATTAGCAGACCAATCATCATCCAATCTTGCAGCCTCATCCAGGCTGAGTGGTTTTCTATCTGCTACCCAATCTTTTAAATCACCTGGGAGTTTGGACATAAATTGTTCCAGCATGACTATATCCATTACATGTTCTGCTTCCCGAGCCCCCAGTCCTTCTATCCACCGAGTGGATGCCGTACGTAGTGTGTTGGCAAACTCCCAATGTGTGTGTGCAGCGGGCTTGTCAGTCTCCCGAAACTTCCTCCGGTAGGTTTCCGGCGTGACAGCATACCTCTCTAGTAATGCGCTGCGAATGGTAGAGTAACATCTCTAATCCCCAGAAGACAAGTTATTAAAAGCTTCTCTTGCTTTTCCGGTCAGGCTAACGCTCAAAAATCTGTGCCAGTCACTGACTGACACCTCATGCAGCAGACAGAGGTTCTCAAATAACCGGAGATGTTCATCAATATCCGAGGTGTCCTCATTGAACTGTGGTATATCCCGGTACCTTAAAGATGCGGGCCCCTCTCTCCTGTTATCCACTGTCCTCTGCAATGGGGCAGGTTGGGGTACTGCTACATGCACACCTAGATATTTGCTTAACACTGCCGCCCGCTCCATCTCCGTTGCCCGATCTCCTAGCGCGTCCAGCATCCGCCACAACTCAGTTGGTCGATCCTCCACCATCTGGATGACAGCCCTGGGCTGTTGTCCCTCATCCACGTCTGAACTGACCCCCTCATGTGGTTGTTCATGGTCCCAATCGTACAAGCGTTGCATTAGAGTTACCCGATTGTCCTCCGGCAAGCACTCTAGTTCTCTCTCAGAGCAAAGGGCTCTCAGCTCCTCCATCTTGAGCCTTTTGTAGATGGAGTCTGCCATCTCTTCTGCCAAGTCACCTCTCAGTAACTTTCTCTGGTGTGCTGTCCAGAGATAGGTGATCCCACTGCTGCCACCACTTGTAAAGATCTGAGGTTGTGGGTTGTAAGTAATCACCTAGGCAGGTTAACGATGCAACAATATTTTATTGATCACAGCCATGGTAATAAAGCAATTCCAGGTAAATGGGCAAAATACAGTTCTCTCAGTCCTCAAATTCCCAATCTGGGTTCAGTAGTTCCACTGGCTTTGTATAAGGCCATACTCACGGTCTCCCAACTTTTGGTTGGCCCACAGATTTCGTGTCTCCAGCCAGTATAGTCTGTAGCTACAGTCCATGATCCTCTAGACGGCAGATAAAACGATGAAAGCACAGGTATCCAGTAGCAGCAGTCCTTTTAAGAAAGTGTGAATCCAAACGACATAATCCATAATGGTAACATGTTTATCCATTCATCCTTCCAAGTCCACGGTCTCCATCCTCTTCCTTCAATCCTTCCACACAACTCCAAGACTAAAACATGTCTCTCCTCTCCTTCCCTGGGGTCAGCCCCCTCCCAGCTCAGAAGTGCTGACACCCTTCCCCTTAAGCATGTACTGATCACTACAACAATGAAGAATATTCTAGAAGCCTTCATCTGAGACTGCATGTAAGACCTCCTGTGGTGACGGCTCCACTGTGTCTCAATCTACACTCACCTAATGAGATTATTGGCTGTTGAAACAATTGACTCCTGAGATAAAGATGAGATTAGTGGAATGCTGGACATTTTACAAGTGAATCTTACATACTGACAAGTAAGCAGAACTACAGCACTTTTTTCCTCCAAAATTTTGGAGGAAAATGGGGGGTGCGTCTTATAGTCCAAATGTTGGGGGGGGGTGTATATTTATGTGTGGTGTGGGGGGAGCGGTGTCGGTGGAGGAGCGGGGCACAGTAGGCAGCAGCCGCCTACTGCAGCCTACACTGTCCCCGCTGCTAAAGAAAATGAATATTCACTGCTCCCCACGCCCATGGGGCATGGGGAGCACTGAATATTCATGCTTCTTAATAGCGGTATACAGTGTAGCCGCGCTGCGGCTCCTGCTGCTGCCAGAATCGCCTGTGCCCGCTGTTAAAGGGCATGAATATTCAACCTCTCTCCACGCCCATGGGCATGGGGAGGGGGTGAATATTCATGCCCTTTAATGAGCGGGCACAGGAGATAGTCGGCAGCAGCAGCTGCAGCGCGGCTCCGCTGTGTGCCGGCTATGAAGGAGAGTGAAGTCACTGCTCCCCACGCACACAGTCCCGGCGTAGGGAGCAGTGACTTCCGGCAGCTGATCTCTCCTTGTGAGCCGCGCATGGCAGTGACGTCATGCGCGGCTCACATGGAGAGATCAGTGCGGGCAGACGGGACGCAGCGCTGGAGGAGAGAGAAGAAAGGTGAGTAGGAGTGTTTATTTTTTTTAATGTGCAGCATGATGGGGATTAGGGGGACCATGCATACTAGGACAGGGATTAGGGGTGCCATGCATACCAGGACAGGGATGAGGGGTGCCATGCATACCAGGACAGGGATGAGGGGTGCCATGCATACCAGGACAGGGATGAGGGGTGCCATGCATAACAGGATAGGGATGATGGGTGCCATGCATACCAGGATAGGGATTAGGGGTACCATACATACCAGGATAGGGATTAGGGGTACCATGCATACCAGGATAGGGATTAGGGGTGCCATGCATACCAGGACAGGGATGAGGGGTGCCATGCATACCAGGACAGAGATTAGGGGTGCCATGCATACCAGGATAGGGATGAGGGGTGCCATGCATACCAGGACAGGGATGAGGGGTGCCATGCATACCAGGACAGGGATGATGGGTGCCATGCATACCAGGACAGGGATGATGGGTGCCATGTATACCAGGATAAGGATTAGGGGTGCCATGCATACCAGGATGGAGATGGGGACCACGTATAAAAGGAAGAAGGCGGCATATATACCAGGATGGGGAATATTGTCAGAATTGGGGGACATTACCCCTATACCAGTGTCAGCAGAAGACCCCCCTCCCCCTTAAAAGTGCATCATGACCACATTTTTTGCTTAAATTTTTATTTTTTTATTTTCCTCCTCTAAAACCTAGGTGCGTCTTATGGTCCGGTGCGTCTTATAGTCCGAAAAATACGGTATATAAAACATAACAAGTAAATCACTAATAACACAATAATAATATTGACGAAAATGGAGGTCCGTTCTGGAAAAGTATCATAGTCTTTAGTAAGTGGGCAGTTCCTCACATATGAGTTTATCTTTACCCTTAGACCTCAGTAAGGAGCCTCTCACTCAGCCAAATCAGATCTCATACTTTGCACTGACGAGGGACAATAGCAAGAAACACCGTGTCTGCAAATTGAGATTCTGATTTGAGTTTTATCCTAAGTCCTATTGCAAGACTCGTTAAAGAGTCGATAATGACTTATACGATCGCTGCTTCCAACAGGTGGCGCTATAGAAATCTAGTCCTCTTCTTCTTTGAAGAGGCAATTTGCAGAGTTCATCTTTAGATGTTAACAGAAGAAAACCTCATGGGGTGAGAACAAGATAAGTAAAGCAAAGTATTTACAAAGAAACTGTTTTTTTTTTTTTTGTTAAGATCTTATCTGTAGAGTTATAGAAATTTTCAAGGAATTTTCCTTTAATTCAGTAGCGAGGAGAAGACTGTTGTCACAAAACAGAGGTTGTGGTCACCATAGCTGCACTTGTATATCTCGCAGTCAGTCGTCTGGGGAGTACACAAGATACTCTGCATACTTCACCATGACACTGCAGGGATTGTCTGATCCAGGAAAATATTCTCCAAACCAAGAACATGCCAGCGAGAGTCAGCCACATCTGCACAAGACATTAAATGGGAAATGCACGTTTCCTTCCAGAATGTATTTATTTTGAATTCATGTATCTTCTTATAATGGCAGGAGATGGGTTCACATCTGCAGCGTAGCTTTCATTAGAAACGGAAATCACAAAGGGCAACAGATACCAACAATGACGACTTGGCTGAATGTATCACTGTTTGTTCTGTCAAATCCGCACCTTATAGTCACGCACTGACGATAACATTAAAACCGCCTTCCTGAAAATTGTGTACGTCTTTCTTTTTCTACTAAAACAATGGAGGCATGGATTCTCGAAGTCCTCAGAAGATATCCCGTGATATCTGGCACCAATACGTTAGCAGCAGACCCATAAGTCCTGTATTTGGAGCGGCCTCCACGGATCAGATATGTTTTTCCAGCAATCAGATTGAGATATGGGGAATTTTGGAGACACAAGTCATCTTTTTGACACGCTCCTCAGACCATTCCTCTACAGTTTTTGCAGTGGCAGAGGCATTATTCTGCTGATAGAAGGCACTGCCTAGGGACTAGGACAGTACACAGTGTAGGTAGGTGGTACATGGCATACCCACATAGACACCAGGACCCAAGATTTCCAAGCAGAATATTGCCACATTAAAAATGTCTCTGGCACAATCCCTTCCCACGGGAGTGATGCACACGCACAAAGCAGTCTACATGATATATAAGACGATTCAAACCAGGTCACCTTCTTCCATTGCTCCAAAATCCATTTCTCAAGCTCAAATACTTATTGTAGGTGCTTTCATCGTTTGGCATGGGTCAACGTGGGCATTCAGCCAAGTCAGTGGCTTAACAGCAAGCTGTGATGCTCTGTGTCTTGGCACCTTTCTATCATAGCTGCAATGCTCTCTGCATTTTCACACCTTTCTAGCATAGCTGCGATGCTCTGTGTCCTGGCACCTTTCTATCATAGCTGTGATGCTCTGCTTGCTCTGATTAATTTCTATCATAGCTACGATGATCTGTGTCCTGGCACCTTTCTATCATAGCTGCGATGCTCTGTGTCCTGGCACCTTTCTATCATAGCTATGATGCTCTGTGTCCTGGCACCTTTCTATCATAGCTACGATGTTCTGTGTCCTGGTAGCTTTCTTTTATAGCTCTGATGCTCTGTGTCCTGCTACCATTCTTGTATAGCTGTGATGCTCTGCTTGCTCTGCTTAATTTCTATCATAGCTGCGATGCTCTGTGCATTTTCTCACCTTTCTATCGTAGAGCATCGCAGCTATGTCCTTGCACCTTTCTATCATAGAAAGGTGCCAGGACACAGAGCATTTTAGCTATCATAGCTGTGATGCTCTGTGCATTTTCACACTTTTCTATCATAGCTGTGATGCTCTGTGTCCTGGTACCATTCTTTTATAGCTGTGATGCTCTGTGTCCCGGTACCGTTCTTTTATAGCTGTGATGCTCTGTGTCCTGGTACCGTTCTTTTATAGCTGTGATGCTCTGTGTCCTGGTACTGTTCTTTTATAGCTGTGATGCTCTGTGTCCTGGTACTGTTCTTTTATAGCTGTGATGCTCTGTGTCCTGGTACTGTTCTTTTATAGCTGTGATGCTCTGTGTCCTGGTACCGTTCTTTTATAGCTGTGATGCTCTGTGTCCTGGTACCGTTCTTTTATAGCTGCGATGCTCTGTGTCCTGGTACCGTTCTTTTATAGCTGCGATGCTCTGTGTCCTGGTACCGTTCTTTTATAGCTGCGATGCTCTGTGTCCTGGTACCGTTCTTTTATAGCTGCGATGCTCTGTGTCCTGGTACTGTTCTTTAATAGCGGTGAGGCTCTGTGTCCTGGTACCGTTCTTTTATAGCTGTGATGCTCTGTGTCCTGGTACCGTTCTTTTATAGCTGCGATGCTCTGTGTCCTGGTACTGTTCTTTTATAGCTGTGATGTTCTGTGTCCTGGTACCGTTCTTTTATAGCTGCGATGCTCTGTGTCCTGGTACTGTTCTTTTATAGCTGCGATGCTCTGTGTCCTGGTACTGTTCTTTTATAGCGGTGAGGCTCTGTGTCCTGGTAAAGTTCTTTTATAGCTGTGATGCTCTGTATCCTGGTACTGTTCTTTTATAGCGGTGATGCTCTGTGTCCTGGTAAAGTTCTTTTATAGCTGTGATGCTCTGTGTCCTGGTACCGTTCTTTTATAGCTGCGATGCTCTGTGTCCTGGTACTGTTCTTTTATAGCTGTGATGCTCTGTATCCTAGTACCGTTCTTTTATAGCGGTGAGGCTCTGTGTCCTGGTACCGTTCTTTTATAGCGGTGAGGCTCTGTGTCCTGGTACCGTTCTTTTATAGCTGTGATGCTCTGTGTCCTGATACCGTTCTTTTATAGCTGCGATGCTCTGTGTCCTGGTACCGTTCTTTTACAGCTGTGATGCTCTGTATCCTGGTACTGTTCTTTTATAGCTGTGATGCTCTGTGTCCTGGTACCGTTCTTTTATAGCTGCGATGCTCTGTGTCCTGGTACCGTTCTTTTATAGCTGTGATGCTCTGTGTCCTGGTACCGTTCTTTTATAGCTGCGATGCTCTGTGTCCTGGTACCGTTCTTTTATAGCTGCGATGTTCTGTGTCCTGGTACCGTTCTTTTATAGCTGCGATGTTCTGTGTCCTGGTACCGTTCTTTTATAGCTGTGATGCTCTGTGTCCTGGTACCGTTCTTTTATAGCTGCGATGCTCTGTGTCCTGGTACCGTTCTTTTATAGCTGCGATGCTCTGTGTTCTGGTACCGTTCTTTTATAGCTGCGATGCTCTGTGTCCTGGTACCGTTCTTTTATAGCTGCGATGTTCTGTGTCCTGGTACCGTTCTTTTATAGCTGTGATGCTCTGTGTCCTGGTACCGTTCTTTTATAGCTGCGATGCTCTGTGTCCTGGTACCGTTCTTTTATAGCTGCGATGTTCTGTGTCCTGGTACCGTTCTTTTATAGCTGCGATGCTCTGTGTCCTGGTACCGTTCTTTTATAGCTGTGATGTTCTGTGTCCTGGTACCGTTCTTTTATAGCTGCGATGCTCTGTGTCCTGGTACCGTTCTTTTATAGCTGCGATGCTCTGTGTCCTGGTACCGTTCTTTTATAGCTGCGATGTTCTGTGTCCTGGTACCGTTCTTTTATAGCTGTGATGTTCTGTGTCCTGGTACCGTTCTTTTATAGCTGTGATGTTCTGTGTCCTGGTACCGTTATTTTATATCTGTGATGTTCTGTGTCCTGGTACTGTTCTTTTATAGCTTTGATGTTCTGTGTCCTGGTACTGTTCTTTTATAGGTGTGATGTTCTGTGTCCTGGTACCGTTCTTTTATAGCTGTGATGCTCTGTGTCCTGGTACCGTTCTTTTATAGCTGTGATGCTCTGTGTCCTGGTACCGTTCTTTTATAGCTGTGATGCTCTGTGTCCTGGTACCGTTCTTTTATAGCTGTGATGTTCTGTGTCCTGGTACCGTTCTTTTATAGCTGTGATGCTCTGTGTCCTGGTACTGTTCTTTTATAGCTGCGATGTTCTGTGTCCTGGTACCGTTCTTTTACAGCTGAGATGCTCTGTATCCTGGTACTGTTCTTTTATAGCTGTGAGGCTCTGTGTCCTGGTACTGTTCTTTTATAGCTGCGATGCTCTGTGTCCTGGTACGGTTCTTTTATAGCTGTGATGCTCTGTGTCCTGGTACCGTTCTTTTATAGCTGCGATGCTCTGTGTCCTGGTACCGTTCTTTTATAGCTGCGATGTTCTGTGTCCTGGTACCGTTCTTTTATAGCTGCGATGCTCTGTGTCCTGGTACCGTTCTTTTATAGCTGTGATGTTCTGTGTCCTGGTACCGTTCTTTTATAGCTGCGATGCTCTGTGTCCTGGTACCGTTCTTTTATAGCTGCGATGCTCTGTGTCCTGGTACCGTTCTTTTATAGCTGCGATGTTCTGTGTCCTGGTACCGTTCTTTTATAGCTGTGATGTTCTGTGTCCTGGTACCGTTCTTTTATAGCTGTGATGTTCTGTGTCCTGGTACCGTTATTTTATATCTGTGATGTTCTGTGTCCTGGTACTGTTCTTTTATAGCTTTGATGTTCTGTGTCCTGGTACTGTTCTTTTATAGGTGTGATGTTCTGTGTCCTGGTACCGTTCTTTTATAGCTGTGATGCTCTGTGTCCTGGTACCGTTCTTTTATAGCTGTGATGCTCTGTGTCCTGGTACCGTTCTTTTATAGCTGTGATGCTCTGTGTCCTGGTACTGTTCTTTTATAGCTGCGATGTTCTGTGTCCTGGTACCGTTCTTTTACAGCTGAGATGCTCTGTATCCTGGTACTGTTCTTTTATAGCTGTGAGGCTCTGTGTCCTGGTACTGTTCTTTTATAGCTGCGATGCTCTGTGTCCTGGTACGGTTCTTTTATAGCTGTGATGCTCTGTGTCCTGGTACCGTTCTTTTACAGCTGCGATGTTCTGTGTCCTGGTACTGTTCTTTTATAGCTGCGATGCTCTGTGTCCTGGTACGGTTCTTTTATAGCTGCGATGCTCTGTGTCCTGGTACGGTTCTTTTATAGCTGTGATGCTCTGTGTCCTGGTACCGTTCTTTTATAGCTGTGATGCTCTGTGTCCTGGTACTGTTCTTTTATAGCTGCGATGCTCTGTGTCCTGGTACGGTTCTTTTATAGCTGCGATGTTCTGTGTCCTGGTACCGTTCTTTTATAGCTGTGATGCTCTGTGTCCTGGTACTGTTCTTTTATAGCTGCGATGCTCTGTGTCCTGGTACCGTTCTTTTATAGCTGTGATGCTATGTATCCTGGTACCGTTCTTTTATAGCTGTGATGCTCTGTGTCCTGGTACTGTTCTTTTATAGCTGCGATGCTCTGTGTCCTGGTACCGTTCTTTTATAGCTGTGATGCTCTGTGTCCTGGTACGGTTCTTTTATAGCTGTGATGCTCTGTGTCCTGGTACTGTTCTTTTATAGCTGCGATGCTCTGTGTCCTGGTACCGTTCTTTTATAGCTGTGATGCTCTGTGTCCTGGTACCGTTCTTTTATAGCGGTGATGCTCTGTGTCCTGGTACCGTTCTTTTATAGCTGTGATGCTCTGTGTCCTGGTACCGTTCTTTTATAGCTGTGATGTTCTGTATCCTGGTACTGTTCTTTTATAGCTGTGAGGCTCTGTGTCCTGGTAACATTCTTTTATAGCTGTGATGCTCTGTGTCCTGGTACCGTTCTTTTATAGCTGCGATGCTCTGTGTCCTGGTACCGTTCTTTTATAGCTGTGATGCTCTGTGTCCTGGTACCGTTCTTTTATAGCTGCGATGCTCTGTGTCCTGGTACTGTTCTTTTATAGCTGCGATGCTCTGTGTCCTGGTACTGTTCTTTTATAGCTGTGATGCTCTGTGTCCTGGTACTGTTCTTTTATAGCTGCGATGCTCTGTGTCCTGGTACCGTTCTTTTATAGCTGTGATGCTCTGTGTCCTGGTACCGTTCTTTTATAGCTGTGATGCTTTGTGTCCTGGTACCGTTCTTTTATAGCTGTGATGCTCTGTGTCCTGGTACCGTTCTTTTATAGCTGTGATGCTTTGTGTCCTGGTAACGTTCTTTTATAGCTGTGATGCTCTGTGTCCTGGTACCGTTCTTTTATAGCTGCGATGCTCGGTGTCCTGGTACTGTTCTTTTATAGCTGTGATGCTTTGTGTCCTGGTACCGTTCTTTTATAGCTGTGATGCTCTGTGTCCTGGTACCGTTCTTTTATAGCTGCGATGCTCTGTGTCCTGGTACCGTTCTTTTATAGCTGTGATGCTCTGTGTCCTGGTACCGTTCTTTTATAGCTGCGATGCTCTGTGTCCTGGTACCGTTCTTTTATAGCTGCGATGCTCTGTGTCCTGGTACCGTTCTTTTATAGCTGCGATGCTCTGTATCCTGGTACTGTTCTTTTATAGCTGTGATGCTCTGTGTCCTGGTACCGTTCTTTTATAGCTGCGATGCTCTGTGTCCTGGTACTGTTCTTTTATAGCTGCGATGCTCTGTGTCCTGGTACCGTTCTTTTATAGCTGTGATGCTCTGTGTCCTGGTACTGTTCTTTTATAGCTGCGATGCTCTGTGTCCTGGTACCGTTCTTTTATAGCTGCGATGCTCTGTGTCCTGGTACCGTTCTTTTATAGCTGCGATGCTCTGTGTCCTGGTACCGTTCTTTTATAGCTGTGATGCTCTGTGTCCTGGTACTGTTCTTTTATAGCTGTGATGCTCTGTGTCCTGGTACTGTTCTTTTATAGCTGTGATGCTCTGTGTCCTGGTACCGTTCTTTTATAGCTGCGATGCTCTGTGTCCTGGTACTGTTCTTTTATAGCTGCGATGCTCTGTGTCCTGGTACTGTTCTTTTATAGCTGCGATGCTCTGTGTCCTGGTACCGTTCTTTTATAGCTGTGATGCTCTGTGTCCTGGTACTGTTCTTTTATAGCTGTGATGCTCTGTGTCCTGGTACTGTTCTTTTATAGCTGTGATGCTCTGTGTCCTGGTACCGTTCTTTTATAGCTGTGATGCTCTGTGTACTGGTACCGTTCTTTTATAGCTGTGATGTTCTGTGTCCTGGTACCGTTCTTTTATAGCTGCGATGTTCTGTGTCCTGGTACCGTTCTTTTATAGCTGTGATGCTCTGTGTCCTGGTACTGTTCTTTTATAGCTGTGATGCTCTGTGTCCTGGTAACGTTCTTTTATAGCTGCGATGCTCTGTGTCCTGGTACCGTTCTTTTATAGCTGTGATGCTCTGTGTCCTGGTACTGTTCTTTTATAGCTGTGATGCTCTGTGTCCTGGTACTGTTCTTTTATAGCTGTGATGCTCTGTGTCCTGGTACCGTTCTTTTATAGCTGTGATGCTCTGTGTCCTGGTACTGTTCTTTTATAGCTGTGATGCTCTGTGTCCTGGTACCGTTCTTTTATAGCTGTGATGCTCTGTGTCCTGGTAACGTTCTTTTATAGCTGTGATGCTCTGTGTCCTGGTACCGTTCTTTTATAGCTGTGATGCTCTGTGTCCTGGTACCGTTCTTTTATAGCTGTGATGCTCTGTGTCCTGGTACTGTTCTTTTATAGCTGCGATGCTCTGTGTCCTGGTACCGTTCTTTTATAGCTGTGATGCTCTGTGTCCTGGTACCGTTCTTTTATAGCTGCGATGCTCTGTGTCCTGGTACCGTTCTTTCATAGCTGCGATGTTCTGTGTTCTGGTACCGTTCTTTTATAGCTGCGATGCTCTGTGTCCTGGTACCGTTCTTTTATAGCTGCGATGTTCTGTGTCCTGGTACCGTTCTTTTATAGCTGTGATGCTCTGTGTCCTGGTACCGTTCTTTTATAGCTGCGATGCTCTGTGTCCTGGTACCGTTCTTTTATAGCTGCGATGTTCTGTGTCCTGGTACCGTTCTTTTATAGCTGCGATGCTCTGTGTCCTGGTACCGTTCTTTTATAGCTGTGATGTTCTGTGTCCTGGTACCGTTCTTTTATAGCTGCGATGCTCTGTGTCCTGGTACCGTTCTTTTATAGCTGCGATGCTCTGTGTCCTGGTACCGTTCTTTTATAGCTGCGATGTTCTGTGTCCTGGTACCGTTCTTTTATAGCTGTGATGTTCTGTGTCCTGGTACCGTTCTTTTATAGCTGTGATGTTCTGTGTCCTGGTACCGTTATTTTATATCTGTGATGTTCTGTGTCCTGGTACTGTTCTTTTATAGCTTTGATGTTCTGTGTCCTGGTACTGTTCTTTTATAGGTGTGATGTTCTGTGTCCTGGTACCGTTCTTTTATAGCTGTGATGCTCTGTGTCCTGGTACCGTTCTTTTATAGCTGTGATGCTCTGTGTCCTGGTACCGTTCTTTTATAGCTGTGATGTTCTGTGTCCTGGTACCGTTCTTTTATAGCTGTGATGCTCTGTGTCCTGGTACTGTTCTTTTATAGCTGCGATGTTCTGTGTCCTGGTACCGTTCTTTTACAGTTGAGATGCTCTGTATCCTGGTACTGTTCTTTTATAGCTGTGAGGCTCTGTGTCCTGGTACTGTTCTTTTATAGCTGCGATGCTCTGTGTCCTGGTACGGTTCTTTTATAGCTGTGATGCTCTGTGTCCTGGTACCGTTCTTTTATAGCTGCGATGTTCTGTGTCTTGGTACTGTTCTTTTATAGCTGCGATGCTCTGTGTCCTGGTACGGTTCTTTTATAGCTGCGATGCTCTGTGTCCTGGTACGGTTCTTTTATAGCTGTGATGCTCTGTTTCCTGGTACCGTTCTTTTATAGCTGTGATGCTCTGTGTCCTGGTACTGTTCTTTTATAGCTGCGATGCTCTGTGTCCTGGTACGGTTCTTTTATAGCTGCGATGTTCTGTGTCCTGGTACCGTTCTTTTATAGCTGTGATGCTCTGTGTCCTGGTACTGTTCTTTTATAGCTGCGATGCTCTGTGTCCTGGTACCGTTCTTTTATAGCTGTGATGCTCTGTATCCTGGTACCGTTCTTTTATAGCTGTGATGCTCTGTGTCCTGGTACTGTTCTTTTATAGCTGCGATGCTCTGTGTCCTGGTACCGTTCTTTTATAGCTGTGATGCTCTGTGTCCTGGTACCGTTCTTTTATAGCTGTGATGCTCTGTGTCCTGGTACCGTTCTTTTATAGCTGCGATGTTCTGTGTCCTGGTACCGTTCTTTTATAGCTGCGATGCTCTGTGTCCTGGTACCGTTCTTTTATAGCTGTGATGTTCTGTGTCCTGGTACCGTTCTTTTATAGCTGCGATGCTCTGTGTCCTGGTACCGTTCTTTTATAGCTGCGATGTTCTGTGTCCTGGTACCGTTCTTTTATAGCTGTGATGTTCTGTGTCCTGGTACCGTTCTTTTATAGCTGTGATGTTCTGTGTCCTGGTACCGTTATTTTATATCTGTGATGTTCTGTGTCCTGGTACTGTTCTTTTATAGCTTTGATGTTCTGTGTCCTGGTACTGTTCTTTTATAGGTGTGATGTTCTGTGTCCTGGTACCGTTCTTTTATAGCTGTGATGCTCTGTGTCCTGGTACCGTTCTTTTATAGCTGTGATGCTCTGTGTCCTGGTACCGTTCTTTTATAGCTGTGATGTTCTGTGTCCTGGTACCGTTCTTTTATAGCTGTGATGCTCTGTGTCCTGGTACTGTTCTTTTATAGCTGCGATGTTCTGTGTCCTGGTACCGTTCTTTTACAGCTGAGATGCTCTGTATCCTGGTACTGTTCTTTTATAGCTGTGAGGCTCTGTGTCCTGGTACTGTTCTTTTATAGCTGCGATGCTCTGTGTCCTGGTACGGTTCTTTTATAGCTGTGATGCTCTGTGTCCTGGTACCGTTCTTTTATAGCTGCGATGTTCTGTGTCCTGGTACTGTTCTTTTATAGCTGCGATGCTCTGTGTCCTGGTACGGTTCTTTTATAGCTGCGATGCTCTGTGTCCTGGTACGGTTCTTTTATAGCTGTGATGCTCTGTGTCCTGGTACCGTTCTTTTATAGCTGTGATGCTCTGTGTCCTGGTACTGTTCTTTTATAGCTGCGATGCTCTGTGTCCTGGTACGGTTCTTTTATAGCTGCGATGTTCTGTGTCCTGGTACCGTTCTTTTATAGCTGTGATGCTCTGTGTCCTGGTACTGTTCTTTTATAGCTGCGATGCTCTGTGTCCTGGTACCGTTCTTTTATAGCTGTGATGCTCTGTATCCTGGTACCGTTCTTTTATAGCTGTGATGCTCTGTGTCCTGGTACTGTTCTTTTATAGCTGCAATGCTCTGTGTCCTGGTACCGTTCTTTTATAGCTGTGATGCTCTGTGTCCTGGTACCGTTCTTTTATAGCTGTGATGCTCTGTGTCCTGGTACCGTTCTTTTATAGCTGTGATGCTCTGTGTCCTGGTACCGTTCTTTTATAGCTGTGATGTTCTGTGTCCTGGTACCGTTCTTTTATAGCTGTGATGCTCTGTGTCCTGGTACTGTTCTTTTATAGCTGTGATGTTCTGTGTCCTGGTACCGTTCTTTTATAGCTGCGATGTTCTGTGTCCTGGTACCGTTCTTTTACAGCTGAGATGCTCTGTATCCTGGTACTGTTCTTTTATAGCTGTGAGGCTCTGTGTCCTGGTACTGTTCTTTTATAGCTGCGATGCTCTGTGTCCTGGTACGGTTCTTTTATAGCTGCGATGCTCTGTGTCCTGGTACGGTTCTTTTATAGCTGTGATGCTCTGTGTCCTGGTACTGTTCTTTTATAGCTGTGATGTTCTGTGTCCTGGTACCGTTCTTTTATAGCTGCGATGTTCTGTGTCCTGGTACCGTTCTTTTACAGCTGAGATGCTCTGTATCCTGGTACTGTTCTTTTATAGCTGTGAGTCTCTGTGTCCTGGTACTGTTCTTTTATAGTTGCGATGCTCTGTGTCCTGGTACGGTTCTTTTATAGCTGCGATGCTCTGTGTCCTGGTACCGTTCTTTTATAGCTGCGATGCTCTGTGTCCTGGTACGGTTCTTTTATAGCTGTGATGCTCTGTGTCCTGGTACCGTTCTTTTATAGCTGTGATGCTCTGTGTCCTGGTACTGTTCTTTTATAGCTGCGATGCTCTGTGTCCTGGTACGGTTCTTTTATAGCTGCGATGTTCTGTGTCCTGGTACCGTTCTTTTATAGCTGTGATGCTCTGTGTCCTGGTACTGTTCTTTTATAGCTGCGATGCTCTGTGTCCTG
Source organism: Phyllobates terribilis (assembly GCF_046119375.1). Lineage (NCBI taxonomy): Eukaryota > Metazoa > Chordata > Amphibia > Anura > Dendrobatidae > Phyllobates > Phyllobates terribilis. The sequence continues at coordinate 46,534,685 of NW_027362762.1, forward strand.
GTACCGTTCTTTTATAGCTGTGATGCTCTGTATCCTGGTACCGTTCTTTTATAGCTGTGATGCTCTGTGTCCTGGTACTGTTCTTTTATAGCTGCGATGCTCTGTGTCCTGGTACCGTTCTTTTATAGCTGTGATGCTCTGTGTCCTGGTACTGTTCTTTTATAGCTGTGATGCTCTGTATCCTGGTACTGTTCTTTTATAGCTGTGATGCTCTGTGTCCTGGTACCGTTCTTTTATAGCTGTGATGCTCTGTGTCCTGGTACTGTTCTTTTATAGCTGCGATGCTCTGTGTCCTGGTACCGTTCTTTTATAGCTGTGATGCTCTGTGTCCTGGTACCGTTCTTTTATAGCGGTGATGCTCTGTGTCCTGGTACCGTTCTTTTATAGCTGTGATGCTCTGTGTCCTGGTACCGTTCTTTTATAGCTGTGATGTTCTGTATCCTGGTACTGTTCTTTTATAGCTGTGATGCTCTGTGTCCTGGTACTGTTCTTTTATAGCTGCGATGCTCTGTGTCCTGGTACCGTTCTTTTATAGCTGTGATGCTCTGTGTCCTGGTACCGTTCTTTTATAGCGGTGATGCTCTGTGTCCTGGTAACATTCTTTTATAGCTGTGATGCTCTGTGTCCTGGTACCGTTCTTTTATAGCTGTGATGCTCTGTGTCCTGGTACCGTTCTTTTATAGCTGTGATGCTCTGTGTCCTGGTACCGTTCTTTTATAGCTGCGATGCTCTGTGTCCTGGTACTGTTCTTTTATAGCTGCGATGCTCTGTGTCCTGGTACTGTTCTTTTATAGCTGTGATGCTCTGTGTCCTGGTACTGTTCTTTTATAGCTGCGATGCTCTGTGTCCTGGTACCGTTCTTTTATAGCTGTGATGCTCTGTGTCCTGGTACCGTTCTTTTATAGCTGTGATGCTTTGTGTCCTGGTACCGTTCTTTTATAGCTGTGATGCTCTGTGTCCTTGTACCGTTCTTTTATAGCTGTGATGCTTTGTGTCCTGGTAACGTTCTTTTATAGCTGTGATGCTCTGTGTCCTGGTACCGTTCTTTTATAGCTGTGATGCTCTGTGTCCTGGTACCGTTCTTTTATAGCTGCGATGCTCGGTGTCCTGGTACTGTTCTTTTATAGCTGTGATGCTTTGTGTCCTGGTACCGTTCTTTTATAGCTGTGATGCTCTGTGTCCTGGTACCGTTCTTTTATAGCTGCGATGCTCTGTGTCCTGGTACCGTTCTTTTATAGCTGTGATGCTCTGTGTCCTGGTACCGTTCTTTTATAGCTGCGATGCTCTGTGTCCTGGTACCGTTCTTTTATAGCTGCGATGCTCTGTGTCCTGGTACCGTTCTTTTATAGCTGCGATGCTCTGTATCCTGGTACTGTTCTTTTATAGCTGTGATGCTCTGTGTCCTGGTACCGTTCTTTTATAGCTGCGATGCTCTGTGTCCTGGTACTGTTCTTTTATAGCTGCGATGCTCTGTGTCCTGGTACCGTTCTTTTATAGCTGTGATGCTCTGTGTCCTGGTACTGTTCTTTTATAGCTGCGATGTTCTGTGTCCTGGTACCGTTCTTTTATAGCTGCGATGCTCTGTGTCCTGGTACCGTTCTTTTATAGCTGCGATGCTCTGTGTCCTGGTACCGTTCTTTTATAGCTGTGATGCTCTGTGTCCTGGTACTGTTCTTTTATAGCTGTGATGCTCTGTGTCCTGGTACTGTTCTTTTATAGCTGTGATGCTCTGTGTCCTGGTACCGTTCTTTTATAGCTGTGATGCTCTGTGTCCTGGTACCGTTCTTTTATAGCTGTGATGTTCTGTGTCCTGGTACCGTTCTTTTATAGCTGCGATGTTCTGTGTCCTGGTACCGTTCTTTTATAGCTGTGATGCTCTGTGTCCTGGTACTGTTCTTTTATAGCTGTGATGCTCTGTGTCCTGGTAACGTTCTTTTATAGCTGCGATGCTCTGTGTCCTGGTACCGTTCTTTTATAGCTGTGATGCTCTGTGTCCTGGTACTGTTCTTTTATAGCTGTGATGCTCTGTGTCCTGGTACTGTTCTTTTATAGCTGTGATGCTCTGTGTCCTGGTACCGTTCTTTTATAGCTGTGATGCTCTGTGTCCTGGTACTGTTCTTTTATAGCTGTGATGCTCTGTGTCCTGGTACCGTTCTTTTATAGCTGTGATGCTCTGTGTCCTGGTACTGTTCTTTTATAGCTGCGATGCTCTGTGTCCTGGTAACGTTCTTTTATAGCTGTGATGCTCTGTGTGCTGGTAACGTTCTTTTATAGCTGTGATGCTCTGTGTCCTGGTACTGTTCTTTTATAGCTGCGATGCTCTGTGTCCTGGTACCGTTCTTTTATAGCTGTGATGCTCTGTGTCCTGGTACCGTTCTTTTATAGCTGCGATGCTCTGTGTCCTGCTACCGTTCTTTTATAGCTGCGATGTTCTGTGTCCTGGTACTGTTCTTTTATAGCTGTGATGCTCTATGTCCTGGTACCGTTCTTTTATAGCTGTGATGCTCTGTGTCCTGGTACTGTTCTTTTATAGCTGTGATGCTCTGTGTCCTGGTACCGTTCTTTTATAGCTGTGATGCTCTGTGTCCTGGTACTGTTCTTTTATAGCTGTGATGCTCTGTATCCTGGTACCGTTCTTTTATAGCGGTGAGGCTCTGTGTCCTGGTAACGTTCTTTTATAGCTGTGATGCTCTGTGTCCTGGTAACGTTCTTTTATAGCTGTGATGCTCTGTGTCCTGGTAACGTTCTTTTATAGCTGTGATGCTCTGTGTCCTGGTACCGTTCTTTTATAGCTGTGATGCTCTGTGTCCTGGTACCGTTCTTTTATAGCTGCGATGCTCTGTGTCCTGCTACCGTTCTTTTATAGCTGCGATGTTCTATGTCCTGGTACCGTTCTTTTATAGCTGTGATGCTCTGTGTCCTGGTACCGTTCTTTTATAGCTGTGATGCTCTGTGTCCTGGTACCGTTCTTTTATAGCTGTGATGCTCTGTATCCTGGTACTGTTCTTTTATAGCTGTGATGCTTTGTGTCCTGGTACCGTTCTTTTATAGCTGTGATGCTCTGTGTCCTGGTACTGTTCTTTTATAGCTGTGATGCTCTGTGTCCTGGTACCGTTCTTTTATAGCTGTGATGCTCTGTGTCCTGGTACTGTTCTTTTATAGCTGTGATGCTCTGTGTCCTGGTACCGTTCTTTTATAGCTGTGATGCTCTGTGTCCTGGTACCGTTCTTTTATAGCTGTGATGCTCTGTGTCCTGGTACTGTTCCTTTATAGCTGCGATGCTCTGTGTCCTGGTAACGTTCTTTTATAGCTGTGATGCTCTGTGTCCTGGTAACGTTCTTTTATAGCTGTGATGCTCTGTGTCCTGGTACTGTTCCTTTATAGCTGCGATGCTCTGTGTCCTGGTACCGTTCTTTTATAGCTGTGATGCTCTGTGTCCTGGTACTGTTCTTTTATAGCTGTGATGCTCTGTGTCCTGGTACCGTTCTTTTATAGCTGCGATGTTCTATGTCCTGGTACCGTTCTTTTATAGCTGTGATGCTCTGTGTCCTGGTACCGTTCTTTTATAGCTGTGATGCTCTGTGTCCTGGTACCGTTCTTTTATAGCTGTGATGCTCTGTGTCCTGGTACTGTTCTTTTATAGCTGTGATGCTCTGTGTCCTGGTACCGTTCTTTTATAGCTGCGATGCTCTGTGTCCTGGTACCGTTCTTTTATAGCTGCGATGCTCTGTGTCCTGGTAACGTTCTTTTATAGCTGTGATACTCTGTGTCCTGGTACCGTTCTTTTATAGCTGCGATGCTCTATGTCCTGGTACTGTTCTTTTATAGCTGTGATGCTCTGTGTCCTGGTACTGTTCTTTTATAGCTGCGATGCTCTGTGTCCTGGTACCGTTCTTTTATAGCTGTGATGCTCTGTGTCCTGGCACCGTTCTTTTATAGCTGTGATGCTCTGTGTCCTGGTAACGTTCTTTTATAGCTGCGATGCTCTGTGTCCTGGTACCGTTCTTTTATAGCTGTGATGCTCTGTGTCCTGGTACTGTTCTTTTATTGCTGCGATGCTCTGTGTCCTGGTAACGTTCTTTTATAGCTGTGATGCTCTGTGTCCTGGTACCGTTCTTTTATAGCTGTGATGCTCTGTGTCCTGGTAACGTTCTTTTATAGCTGTGATGCTCTGTGTCCTGGTACTGTTCTTTTATAGCTGTGATGCTCTGTGTCCTGGTACTGTTCTTTTATAGCTGTGATGTTCTGTGTCCTGGTACGGTTCTTTTATAGCTGTGATGCTCTGTGTTCTGGTACCGTTCTTTTATAGCTGTGATGCTCTGTGTCCTGGTACTGTTCTTTTATAGCTGTGATGCTCTGTGTCCTGGTACTGTTCTTTTATAGCTGTGATGCTCTGTGTCCTGGTACTGTTCTTTTATAGCTGTGATGCTCTGTGTCCTGGTACTGTTCTTTTATAGCTGTGATGCTCTGTGTCCTGGTACTGTTCTTTTATAGCTGTGATGTTCTGTGTTCTGGTACCGTTCTTTTATAGCTGTGATGTTCTGTGTCCTGGTACGGTTCTTTTATAGCTGTGATGCTCTGTGTTCTGGTACCGTTCTTTTATAGCTGTGATGTTCTGTGTCCTGGTAACGTTCTTTTATAGCTGCGATGCTCTGTGTCCTGGTAACGTTCTTTTATAGCTGTGATGCTCTGTGTCCTGGTACTGTTCTTTTATAGCTGTGATGCTCTGTGTCCTGGTAACGTTCTTTTATAGCTGTGATGCTCTGTGTCCTGGTACCGTTCTTTTATAGCTGTGATGCTCTGTGTCCTGGTAACGTTCTTTTATAGCTGCGATGCTCTGTGTCCTGGTACTGTTCTTTTATAGCTGTGATGCTCTGTGTCCTGGTACCGTTCTTTTATAGCTGCGATGCTCTGTGTCCTGGTAACGTTCTTTTATAGCTGTGATGCTCTGTGTCCTGGTACCGTTCTTTTATAGCTGTGATGCTCTGTGTCCTGGTACCGTTCTTTTATAGCTGTGATGCTCTGTGTCCTGGTACTGTTCTTTTATAGCTGTGATGCTCTGTGTCCTGGTACTGTTCTTTTATAGCTGCGATGCTCTGTGTCCTGGTACTGTTCTTTTATAGCTGTGATGCTCTGTGTCCTGGTACCGTTCTTTTATAGCTGTAATGCTCTGTGTCCTGGTACCATTCTTTTATAGCTGTGATGCTCTGTATCCTGGTACTGTTCTTTTATAGCTGTGATGCTCTGTGTCCTGGTACCGTTCTTTTATAGCTGCGATGCTCTGTGTCCTGGTACCGTTCTTTTATAGCTGCGATGCTCTATGTCCTGGTACCGTTCTTTTATAGCTGCGATGCTCTGTGTCCTGGTAACGTTCTTTTATAGCTGTGATGCTCTGTGTCCTGGTACCGTTCTTTTATAGCTGCGATGCTCTGTGTCCTGGTACCGTTCTTTTATAGCTGTGATGCTCTGTGTCCTGGTACCGTTCTTTTATAGCTGTGATGCTCTGTGTCCTGGTACCGTTTTTTTATAGCGGTGATGCTCTGTGTCCTGGTACCGTTCTTTTATAGCTGTGATGCTTTGTGTCCTGGTACCGTTCTTTTATAGCGGTGAGGCTCTGTATCCTGGTACCGTTCTTTTATAGCTGTGATGCTCTGTGTCCTGGTACTGTTCTTTTATAGCTGTGATGCTCTGTGTCCTGGTACCGTTCTTTTATAGCGGTGAGGCTCTGTATCCTGGTACCGTTCTTTTATAGCTGTGATGCTCTGTGTCCTGGTACTGTTCTTTTATAGCTGTGATGCTCTGTGTCCTGGTACCGTTCTTTTATAGCGGTGAGGCTCTGTATCCTGGTACCGTTCTTTTATAGCTGTGATGCTCTGTGTCCTGGTACTGTTCTTTTATAGCTGTGATGCTCTGTGTCCTGGTACCGTTCTTTTATAGCGGTGAGGCTCTGTGTCCTGGTACTGTTCTTTTATAGCTGTGATGCTCTGTGTCCTGCTACCGTTCTTTTATAGCTGCGATGTTCTATGTCCTGGTACCGTTCTTTTATAGCTGTGATGCTCTGTGTCCTGGTACCGTTCTTTTATAGCTGTGATGCTCTGTGTCCTGGTACCGTTCTTTTATAGCTGTGATGCTCTGTATCCTGGTACTGTTCTTTTATAGCTGTGATGCTCTGTGTCCTGGTACCGTTCTTTTATAGCTGTGATGCTCTGTGTCCTGGTACTGTTCTTTTATAGCTGTGATGCTCTGTGTCCTGGTACCGTTCTTTTATAGCTGTGATGCTCTGTGTCCTGGTACTGTTCTTTTATAGCTGTGATGCTCTGTGTCCTGGTACCGTTCTTTTATAGCTGTGATGCTCTGTGTCCTGGTACCGTTCTTTTATAGCTGTGATGCTCTGTGTCCTGGTACTGTTCCTTTATAGCTGCGATGCTCTGTGTCCTGGTAACGTTCTTTTATAGCTGTGATGCTCTGTGTCCTGGTAACGTTCTTTTATAGCTGTGATGCTCTGTGTCCTGGTACTGTTCCTTTATAGCTGCGATGCTCTGTGTCCTGGTACCGTTCTTTTATAGCTGTGATGCTCTGTGTCCTGGTACTGTTCTTTTATGGCTGTGATGCTCTGTGTCCTGGTACCGTTCTTTTATAGCTGCGATGCTCTGTGTCCTGGTACCGTTCTTTTATAGCTGCGATGTTCTATGTCCTGGTACCGTTCTTTTATAGCTGTGATGCTCTGTGTCCTGGTACCGTTCTTTTATAGCTGTGATGCTCTGTGTCCTGGTACCGTTCTTTTATAGTTGTGATGCTCTGTATCCTGGTACTGTTCTTTTATAGCTGTGATGCTCTGTGTCCTGGTACCGTTCTTTTATAGCTGTGATGCTCTGTTTCCTGGTAACGTTCTTTTATAGCTGCGATGCTCTGTGTCCTGGTACCGTTCTTTTATAGCTGCGATGCTCTGTGTCCTGGTACCGTTCTTTTATAGCTGTGATGCTCTGTGTCCTGGTACCGTTCTTTTATAGCTGTGATGCTCTGTGTCCTGGTACTGTTCTTTTATAGCTGTGATGCTCTGTGTCCTGGTACCGTTCTTTTATAGCTGCGATGCTCTGTGTCCTGGTACCGTTCTTTTATAGCTGCGATGCTCTGTGTCCTGGTAACGTTCTTTTATAGCTGTGATACTCTGTGTCCTGGTACCGTTCTTTTATAGCTGCGATGCTCTATGTCCTGGTACTGTTCTTTTATAGCTGTGATGCTCTGTGTCCTGGTACTGTTCTTTTATAGCTGCGATGCTCTGTGTCCTGGTACCGTTCTTTTATAGCTGTGATGCTCTGTGTCCTGGCACCGTTCTTTTATAGCTGTGATGCTCTGTGTCCTGGTAACGTTCTTTTATAGCTGCGATGCTCTGTGTCCTGGTACCGTTCTTTTATAGCTGTGATGCTCTGTGTCCTGGTACCGTTCTTTTATAGCTGTGATGCTCTGTGTCCTGGTAACGTTCTTTTATAGCTGTGATGCTCTGTGTCCTGGTACTGTTCTTTTATAGCTGTGATGCTCTGTGTCCTGGTACTGTTCTTTTATAGCTGTGATGTTCTGTGTCCTGGTACGGTTCTTTTATAGCTGTGATGCTCTGTGTTCTGGTACCGTTCTTTTATAGCTGTGATGCTCTGTGTCCTGGTACTGTTCTTTTATAGCTGTGATGCTCTGTGTCCTGATACTGTTCTTTTATAGCTGTGATGCTCTGTGTCCTGGTACTGTTCTTTTATAGCTGTGATGCTCTGTGTCCTGGTACTGTTCTTTTATAGCTGTGATGCTCTGTGTCCTGGTACTGTTCTTTTATAGCTGTGATGTTCTGTGTTCTGGTACCGTTCTTTTATAGCTGTGATGTTCTGTGTCCTGGTACGGTTCTTTTATAGCTGTGATGCTCTGTGTTCTGGTACCGTTCTTTTATAGCTGTGATGTTCTGTGTCCTGGTAACGTTCTTTTATAGCTGCGATGCTCTGTGTCCTGGTAACGTTCTTTTATAGCTGTGATGCTCTGTGTCCTGGTACTGTTCTTTTATAGCTGTGATGCTCTGTGTCCTGGTAACGTTCTTTTATAGCTGTGATGCTCTGTGTCCTGGTACCGTTCTTTTATAGCTGTGATGCTCTGTGTCCTGGTAACGTTCTTTTATAGCTGCGATGCTCTGTGTCCTGGTACTGTTCTTTTATAGCTGTGATGCTCTGTGTCCTGGTACCGTTCTTTTATAGCTGCGATGCTCTGTGTCCTGGTAACGTTCTTTTATAGCTGTGATGCTCTGTGTCCTGGTACCGTTCTTTTATAGCTGTGATGCTCTGTGTCCTGGTACCGTTCTTTTATAGCTGTGATGCTCTGTGTCCTGGTACTGTTCTTTTATAGCTGTGATGCTCTGTGTCCTGGTACTGTTCTTTTATAGCTGCGATGCTCTGTGTCCTGGTACTGTTCTTTTATAGCTGTGATGCTCTGTGTCCTGGTACCGTTCTTTTATAGCTGTAATGCTCTGTGTCCTGGTACCATTCTTTTATAGCTGTGATGCTCTGTATCCTGGTACTGTTCTTTTATAGCTGTGATGCTCTGTGTCCTGGTACCGTTCTTTTATAGCTGCGATGCTCTGTGTCCTGGTACCGTTCTTTTATAGCTGCGATGCTCTATGTCCTGGTACCGTTCTTTTATAGCTGCGATGCTCTGTGTCCTGGTAACGTTCTTTTATAGCTGTGATGCTCTGTGTCCTGGTACCGTTCTTTTATAGCTGCGATGCTCTGTGTCCTGGTACCGTTCTTTTATAGCTGTGATGCTCTGTGTCCTGGTACCGTTCTTTTATAGCTGTGATGCTCTGTGTCCTGGTACCGTTTTTTTATAGCGGTGATGCTCTGTGTCCTGGTACCGTTCTTTTATAGCTGTGATGCTTTGTGTCCTGGTACCGTTCTTTTATAGCGGTGAGGCTCTGTATCCTGGTACCGTTCTTTTATAGCTGTGATGCTCTGTGTCCTGGTACTGTTCTTTTATAGCTGTGATGCTCTGTGTCCTGGTACCGTTCTTTTATAGCGGTGAGGCTCTGTATCCTGGTACCGTTCTTTTATAGCTGTGATGCTCTGTGTCCTGGTACTGTTCTTTTATAGCTGTGATGCTCTGTGTCCTGGTACCGTTCTTTTATAGCGGTGAGGCTCTGTATCCTGGTACCGTTCTTTTATAGCTGTGATGCTCTGTGTCCTGGTACTGTTCTTTTATAGCTGTGATGCTCTGTGTCCTGGTACCGTTCTTTTATAGCGGTGAGGCTCTGTGTCCTGGTACTGTTCTTTTATAGCTGTGATGCTCTGTGTCCTGGTACCGTTCTTTTATAGCTGCGATGTTCTGTGTCCTGGTACTGTTCTTTTATAGCTGTGATGCTCTGTGTCCTGGTACTGTTCTTTTATAGCTGCGATGCTCTGTGTCCTGGTACCGTTCTTTTATAGCTGTGATGCTCTGTGTCCTGGTACTGTTCTTTTATAGCTGCGATGCTCTGTGTCCTGGTACCGTTCTTTTATAGCTGCGATGCTCTGTGTCCTGGTACCGTTCTTTTATAGCTGCGATGCTCTGTGTCCTGGTACCGTTCTTTTATAGCTGTGATGCTCTGTGTCCTGGTACTGTTCTTTTATAGCTGTGATGCTCTGTGTCCAGGTACTGTTCTTTTATAGCTGTGATGCTCTGTGTCCTGGTACCGTTCTTTTATAGCTGTGATGCTCTGTGTCCTGGTACCGTTCTTTTATAGCTGTGATGTTCTGTGTCCTGGTACCGTTCTTTTATAGCTGCGATGTTCTGTGTCCTGGTACCGTTCTTTTATAGCTGTGATGCTCTGTGTCCTGGTACTGTTCTTTTATAGCTGTGATGCTCTGTGTCCTGGTAACGTTCTTTTATAGCTGCGATGCTCTGTGTCCTGGTACCGTTGTTTTATAGCTGTGATGCTCTGTGTCCTGGTACTGTTCTTTTATAGCTGTGATGCTCTGTGTCCTGGTACTGTTCTTTTATAGCTGTGATGCTCTGTGTCCTGGTACCGTTCTTTTATAGCTGTGATGCTCTGTGTCCTGGTACTGTTCTTTTATAGCTGTGATGCTCTGTGTCCTGGTACCGTTCTTTTATAGCTGTGATGCTCTGTGTCCTGGTACTGTTCTTTTATAGCTGCGATGCTCTGTGTCCTGGTAACGTTCTTTTATAGCTGTGATGCTCTGTGTGCTGGTAACGTTCTTTTATAGCTGTGATGCTCTGTGTCCTGGTACTGTTCTTTTATAGCTGCGATGCTCTGTGTCCTGGTACCGTTCTTTTATAGCTGTGATGCTCTGTGTCCTGGTACCGTTCTTTTATAGCTGCGATGCTCTGTGTCCTGCTACCGTTCTTTTATAGCTGCGATGTTCTGTGTCCTGGTACCGTTCTTTTATAGCTGCGATGCTCTGTGTCCTGGTACTGTTCTTTTATAGCTGTGATGCTCTATGTCCTGGTACCGTTCTTTTATAGCTGTGATGCTCTGTGTCCTGGTACTGTTCTTTTATAGCTGTGATGCTCTGTGTCCTGGTACCGTTCTTTTATAGCTGTGATGCTCTGTGTCCTGGTACTGTTCTTTTATAGCTGTGATGCTCTGTGTCCTGGTACCGTTCTTTTATAGCTGTGATGCTCTGTGTCCTGGTACTGTTCTTTTATAGCTGTGATGCTCTGTGTCCTGGTACCGTTCTTTTATAGCTGTGATGCTCTGTGTCCTGGTACTGTTCTTTTATAGCTGTGATGCTCTGTGTCCTGGTACCGTTCTTTTATAGCTGCGATGCTCTGTGTCCTGGTACCGTTCTTTTATAGCTGCGATGCTCTGTGTCCTGGTACCGTTCTTTTATAGCTGTGATGTTCTATGTCCTGGTACCGTTCTTTTATAGCTGTGATGCTCTGTGTCCTGGTACCGTTCTTTTATAGCTGTGATGCTCTGTGTCCTGGTACCGTTCTTTTATAGTTGTGATGCTCTGTATCCTGGTACTGTTCTTTTATAGCTGTGATGCTCTGTGTCCTGGTACCGTTCTTTTATAGCTGTGATGCTCTGTGTCCTGGTAACGTTCTTTTATAGCTGTGATGCTCTGTGTCCTGGTACTGTTCCTTTATAGCTGCGATGCTCTGTGTCCTGGTACCGTTCTTTTATAGCTGTGATGCTCTGTGTCCTGGTACCGTTCTTTTATAGTTGTGATGCTCTGTATCCTGGTACTGTTCTTTTATAGCTGTGATGCTCTGTGTCCTGGTACCGTTCTTTTATAGCTGTGATGCTCTGTTTCCTGGTAACGTTCTTTTATAGCTGCGATGCTCTGTGTCCTGGTACCGTTCTTTTATAGCTGCGATGCTCTGTGTCCTGGTACCGTTCTTTTATAGCTGTGATGCTCTGTGTCCTGGTACCGTTCTTTTATAGCTGTGATGCTCTGTGTCCTGGTACTGTTCTTTTATAGCTGTGATGCTCTGTGTCCTGGTACCGTTCTTTTATAGCTGCGATGCTCTGTGTCCTGGTACCGTTCTTTTATAGCTGCGATGCTCTGTGTCCTGGTAACGTTCTTTTATAGCTGTGATACTCTGTGTCCTGGTACCGTTCTTTTATAGCTGCGATGCTCTATGTCCTGGTACTGTTCTTTTATAGCTGTGATGCTCTGTGTCCTGGTACTGTTCTTTTATAGCTGCGATGCTCTGTGTCCTGGTACCGTTCTTTTATAGCTGTGATGCTCTGTGTCCTGGCACCGTTCTTTTATAGCTGTGATGCTCTGTGTCCTGGTAACGTTCTTTTATAGCTGCGATGCTCTGTGTCCTGGTACCGTTCTTTTATAGCTGTGATGCTCTGTGTCCTGGTACTGTTCTTTTATTGCTGCGATGCTCTGTGTCCTGGTAACGTTCTTTTATAGCTGTGATGCTCTGTGTCCTGGTACCGTTCTTTTATAGCTGTGATGCTCTGTGTCCTGGTACTGTTCTTTTATAGCTGTGATGCTCTGTGTCCTGGTACTGTTCTTTTATAGCTGTGATGTTCTGTGTCCTGGTACGGTTCTTTTATAGCTGTGATGCTCTGTGTTCTGGTACCGTTCTTTTATAGCTGTGATGCTCTGTGTCCTGGTAACGTTCTTTTATAGCTGTGATGCTCTGTGTCCTGGTACTGTTCTTTTATAGCTGTGATGCTCTGTGTCCTGGTACTGTTCTTTTATAGCTGTGATGCTCTGTGTCCTGGTACTGTTCTTTTATAGCTGTGATGCTCTGTGTCCTGGTACGGTTCTTTTATAGCTGTGATGCTCTGTGTCCTGGTACTGTTCTTTTATAGCTGTGATGTTCTGTGTTCTGGTACCGTTCTTTTATAGCTGTGATGTTCTGTGTTCTGGTACGGTTCTTTTATAGCTGTGATGTTCTGTGTCCTGGTAACGTTCTTTTATAGCTGTGATGCTCTGTGTCCTGGTACCGTTCTTTTATAGCTGTGATGCTCTGTGTCCTGGTAACGTTCTTTTATAGCTGCGATGCTCTGTGTCCTGGTACTGTTCTTTTATAGCTGCGATGCTCTGTGTCCTGGTACTGTTCTTTTATAGCTGCGATGCTCTGTGTCCTGGTACCGTTCTTTTATAGCTGTGATGCTCTGTGTCCTGGTACTGTTCTTTTATAGCTGTGATGCTCTGTGTCCTGGTACTGTTCTTTTATAGCTGTAATGCTCTGTGTCCTGGTACCGTTCTTTTATAGCTGTGATGCTCTGTGTCCTGGTACCGTTCTTTTATAGCTGTGATGTTCTGTGTCCTGGTACCGTTCTTTTATAGCTGCGATGTTCTGTGTCCTGGTACCGTTCTTTTATAGCTGTGATGCTCTGTGTCCTGGTACTGTTCTTTTATAGCTGTGATGCTCTGTGTCCTGGTAACGTTCTTTTATAGCTGCGATGCTCTGTGTCCTGGTACCGTTCTTTTATAGCTGTGATGCTCTGTGTCCTGGTACTGTTCTTTTATAGCTGTGATGCTCTGTGTCCTGGTACTGTTCTTTTATAGCTGTGATGCTCTGTGTCCTGGTACCGTTCTTTTATAGCTGTGATGCTCTGTGTCCTGGTACTGTTCTTTTATAGCTGTGATGCTCTGTGTCCTGGTACTGTTCTTTTATAGCTGTGATGCTCTGTGTCCTGGTACCGTTCTTTTATAGCTGTGATGCTCTGTGTCCTGGTAACGTTCTTTTATAGCTGTGATGCTCTGTGTCCTGGTACTGTTCTTTTATAGCTGTGATGCTCTGTGTCCTGGTACTGTTCTTTTATAGCTGTGATGTTCTGTGTCCTGGTACGGTTCTTTTATAGCTGTGATGCTCTGTGTCCTGGTACTGTTCTTTTATAGCTGTGATGCTCTGTGTCCTGGTACTGTTCTTTTATAGCTGTGATGCTCTGTGTCCTGGTACTGTTCTTTTATAGCTGTGATGCTCTGTGTCCTGGTACTGTTCTTTTATAGCTGTGATGTTCTGTGTTCTGGTACCGTTCTTTTATAGCTGTGATGTTCTGTGTCCTGGTACGGTTCTTTTATAGCTGTGATGCTCTGTGTTCTGGTACCGTTCTTTTATAGCTGTGATTCCTGGTACTGTTCTTTTATAGCTGTGATGCTCTGTGTCCTGGTAACGTTCTTTTATAGCTGTGATGCTCTGTGTCCTGGTACCGTTCTTTTATAGCTGTGATGCTCTGTGTCCTGGTAACGTTCTTTTATAGCTGCGATGCTCTGTGTCCTGGTACTGTTCTTTTATAGCTGTGATGCTCTGTGTCCTGGTACTGTTCTTTTATAGCTGCGATGCTCTGTGTCCTGGTAACGTTCTTTTATAGCTGTGATGCTCTGTGTCCTGGTACCGTTCTTTTATAGCTGTGATGCTCTGTGTCCTGGTACCGTTCTTTTATAGCTGTGATGCTCTGTGTCCTGGTACTGTTCTTTTATAGCTGTGATGCTCTGTGTCCTGGTACTGTTCTTTTATAGCTGCGATGCTCTGTGTCCTGGTACTGTTCTTTTATAGCTGTGATGCTCTGTGTCCTGGTACCGTTCTTTTATAGCTGTAATGCTCTGTGTCCTGGTACCATTCTTTTATAGCTGTGATGCTCTGTATCCTGGTACTGTTCTTTTATAGCTGTGATGCTCTGTGTCCTGGTACCGTTCTTTTATAGCTGCGATGCTCTGTGTCCTGGTACCGTTCTTTTATAGCTGCGATGCTCTATGTCCTGGTACCGTTCTTTTATAGCTGCGATGCTCTGTGTCCTGGTAACGTTCTTTTATAGCTGTGATGCTCTGTGTCCTGGTACTGTTCTTTTTATAGCTGCGATGCTCTGTGTCCTGGTACCGTTCTTTTATAGCTGTGATGCTCTGTGTCCTGGTACCGTTCTTTTATAGCTGTGATGCTCTGTGTCCTGGTACCGTTCTTTTATAGCGGTGATGCTCTGTGTCCTGGTACCGTTCTTTTATAGCTGTGATGCTTTGTGTCCTGGTACCGTTCTTTTATAGCGGTGAGGCTCTGTATCCTGGTACCGTTCTTTTATAGCTGTGATGCTCTGTGTCCTGGTACCGTTCTTTTATAGCGGTGAGGCTCTGTATCCTGGTACCGTTCTTTTATAGCTGTGATGCTCTGTGTCCTGGTACTGTTCTTTTATAGCTGTGATGCTCTGTGTCCTGGTACTGTTCTTTTATAGCTGTGAGGCTCTGTATCCTGGTACCGTTCTTTTATAGCTGTGATGCTCTGTGTCCTGGTACCGTTCTTTTATAGCGGTGAGGCTCTGTATCCTGGTACCGTTCTTTTATAGCTGTGATGCTCTGTGTCCTGGTACTGTTCTTTTATAGCTGTGATGCTCTGTGTCCTGGTACTGTTCTTTTATAGCGGTGAGGCTCTGTATCCTGGTACCGTTCTTTTATAGCTGTGATGCTCTGTGTCCTGGTACTGTTCTTTTATAGCTGTGATGCTCTGTGTCCTGGTACCGTTCTTTTATAGCGGTGAGGCTCTGTGTCCTGGTACTGTTCTTTTATAGCTGTGATGCTCTGTGTCCTGGTACCGTTCTTTTATAGCTGCGATGTTCTGTGTCCTGGTACTATTCTTTTATAGCTGTGATGCTCTGTGTCCTGGTACTGTTCTTTTTATAGCTGTGATGCTCTGTGTCCTGGTACCGTTCTTTTATAGCGGTGATGCTCTGTGTCCTGGTAACGTTCTTTTATAGCTGTGATGTTCTGTGTCCTGGTACTGTTCTTTTATAGCTGTGATGCTCTGTATCCTGGTACCGTTCTTTTATAGCTGCGATGCTCTGTGTCCTGGTACTGTTCTTTTATAGCTGTGATGCTCTGTGTCCTGGTACCGTTCTTTTATAGCTGTGATGCTCTGTGTCCTGGTACCGTCTTTTATAGCTGTGATGCTCTGTGTCCTGGTACCGTTCTTTTATAGCTGCGATGCTCTGTATTCCTGGTAACGTTCTTTTATAGCTGCGATGCTCTGTATCCTGGTACTGTTCTTTTATAGCTGTGATGCTCTGTGTCCTGGTAACGTTCTTTTATAGCTGTGATGCTCTGTGTCCTGGTACGTTCTTTTATAGCTGTGATGCTCTGTGTCCTGGTACCGTTCTTTTATAGCTGCGATGCTCTGTATCCTGGTACTGTTCTTTTATAGCTGTGATGCTTTGTGTCCTGGTACTGTTCTTTTATAGCTGTGATGCTCTGTGTCCTGGTACCGTTCTTTTATAGCTGCGATGCTCTGTATCCTGGTACTGTTCTTTTATAGCTGTGATGCTTTGTGTCCTGGTACTGTTCTTTTATAGCTGTGATGCTCTGTGTCCTGGTAACGTTCTTTTATAGCTGTGATGCTCTGTGTCCTGGTACTGTTCTTTTATAGCTGTGATGCTCTGTGTCCTGGTACCGTTCTTTTATAGCTGCGATGCTCTGTGTCCTGGTACCGTTCTTTTATAGCTGTGATGCTCTGTGTCCTGGTACCGTTCTTTTATAGCTGTGATGCTCTGTGTCCTGGTACTGTTCTTTTATAGCTGTGATGCTCTGTGTCCTGGTACTGTTCTTTTATAGCTGTGATGCTCTGTGTCCTGGTACTGTTCTTTTATAGCGGTGAGGCTCTGTGTCTGGTAACGTTCTTTTATAGCTGTGATGCTCTGTGTCCTGGTACTGTTCTTTTATAGCTGTGATGCTCTGTGTCCTGGTACCGTTCTTTTATAGCTGGATGCTCTGTGTCCTGGTACCGTTCTTTTATAGCTGTGATGCTCTGTGTCCTGGTACCGTTCTTTTATAGCTGTGATGCTCTGTGTCCTGGTACCGTTCTTTTATAGCTGTGATGCTCTGTGTCCTGGTACTGTTCTTTTATAGCGGTGAGGCTCTGTGTCCTGGTAACGTTCTTTTATAGCTGTGATGCTCTGTGTCCTGGTACTGTTCTTTTATAGCTGTGATGCTCTGTGTCCTGGTACTGTTCTTTTATAGCTGCGATGCTCTGTGTCCTGGTACCGTTCTTTTATAGCTGCGATGCTCTGTATCCTGGTACTGTTCTTTTATACCTGTGATGCTTTGTGTCCTGGTACCGTTCTTTTATAGCTGCGATGCTCTGTATCCTGGTACTGTTCTTTTATAGCTGTTATGCTCTGTGTCCTGGTACCGTTCTTTTATAGCTGCGATGCTCTGTGTCCTGGTACTGTTCTTTTATAGCTGCGATGCTCTGTGTCCTGGTACCGTTATTTTATAGCTGTGATGCTCTGTGTCCTGGTACTGTTCTTTTATAGCTGCGATGCTCTGTGTCCTGGTACCGTTCTTTTATAGCTGCGATGCTCTGTGTTCTGGTACCGTTCTTTTATAGCTGTGATGCTCTGTGTCCTGGTACTGTTCTTTTATAGCTGTGATGCTCTGTGTCCTGGTACTGTTCTTTTATAGCTGTGATGCTCTGTGTCCTGGTACCGTTCTTTTATAGCTGTGATGCTCTGTGTCCTGGTACTGTTCTTTTATAGCTGCGATGCTCTGTGTCCTGGTACCGTTCTTTTATAGCTGTGATGCTCTGTGTCCTGGTACTGTTCTTTTATAGCTGTGATGCTCTGTGTCCTGGTACTGTTCTTTTATAGCTGCGATGCTCTGTGTCCTGGTACCGTTCTTTTATAGCTGTGATGCTCTGTGTCCTGGTACCGTTCTTTTATAGCTGCGATGCTCTGTGTCCTGGTACTGTTCTTTTATAGCTGTGATGCTCTGTGTCCTGGTACTGTTCTTTTATAGCTGTGATGCTCTGTGTCCTGGTACTGTTCTTTTATAGCTGCGATGCTCTGTGTCCTGGTACCGTTCTTTTATAGCTGTGATGCTCTGTGTCCTGGTACTGTTCTTTTATAGCTGTGATGCTCTGTGTCCTGGTACTGTTCTTTTATAGCTGTGATGCTCTGTGTCCTGGTACCGTTCTTTTATAGCTGTGATGCTCTGTGTCCTGGTACTGTTCTTTTATAGCTGCGATGCTCTGTGTCCTGGTACCGTTCTTTTATAGCTGTGATGCTCTGTGTCCTGGTACTGTTCTTTTATAGCTGTGATGCTCTGTGTCCTGGTACTGTTCTTTTATAGCTGCGATGCTCTGTGTCCTGGTACCGTTCTTTTATAGCTGTGATGCTCTGTGTCCTGGTACCGTTCTTTTATAGCTGTGATGCTCTGTGTCCTGGTAACGTTCTTTTATAGCTGTGATGCTCTGTGTCCTGGTACTGTTCTTTTATAGCTGTGATGCTCTGTGTCCTGGTACTGTTCTTTTATAGCTGTGATGCTCTGTGTCCTGGTACCGTTCTTTTATAGCTGTGATGCTCTGTGTCCTGGTACCGTTCTTTTATAGCTGTGATGCTCTGTGTCCTGGTAACGTTCTTTTATAGCTGTGATGCTCTGTGTCCTGGTACTGTTCTTTTATAGCTGTGATGCTCTGTGTCCTGGTACCGTTCTTTTATAGCTGCGATGCTCTGTGTCCTGGTACCGTTCTTTTATAGCTGTGATGCTCTGTGTCCTGGTACCGTTCTTTTATAGCTGTGATGCTCTGTGTCCTGGTACTGTTCTTTTATAGCTGTGATGCTCTGTGTCCTGGTACTGTTCTTTTATAGCTGTGATGCTCTGTGTCCTGGTACTGTTCTTTTATAGCGGTGAGGCTCTGTGTCCTGGTAACGTTCTTTTATAGCTGTGATGCTCTGTGTCCTGGTACTGTTCTTTTATAGCTGTGATGCTCTGTGTCCTGGTACCGTTCTTTTATAGCTGCGATGCTCTGTGTCCTGGTACCGTTCTTTTATAGCTGTGATGCTCTGTGTCCTGGTACCGTTCTTTTATAGCTGTGATGCTCTGTGTCCTGGTACCGTTCTTTTATAGCTGTGATGCTCTGTGTCCTGGTACTGTTCTTTTATAGCGGTGAGGCTCTGTGTCCTGGTAACGTTCTTTTATAGCTGTGATGCTCTGTGTCCTGGTACTGTTCTTTTATAGCTGTGATGCTCTGTGTCCTGGTACTGTTCTTTTATAGCTGCGATGCTCTGTGTCCTGGTACCGTTCTTTTATAGCTGCGATGCTCTGTATCCTGGTACTGTTCTTTTATACCTGTGATGCTTTGTGTCCTGGTACCGTTCTTTTATAGCTGCGATGCTCTGTATCCTGGTACTGTTCTTTTATAGCTGTTATGCTCTGTGTCCTGGTACCGTTCTTTTATAGCTGCGATGCTCTGTGTCCTGGTACTGTTCTTTTATAGCTGCGATGCTCTGTGTCCTGGTACCGCTATTTTATAGCTGTGATGCTCTGTGTCCTGGTACTGTTCTTTTATAGCTGCGATGCTCTGTGTCCTGGTACCGTTCTTTTATAGCTGCGATGCTCTGTGTTCTGGTACCGTTCTTTTATAGCTGTGATGCTCTGTGTCCTGGTACTGTTCTTTTATAGCTGTGATGCTCTGTGTCCTGGTACTGTTCTTTTATAGCTGTGATGCTCTGTGTCCTGGTACCGTTCTTTTATAGCTGTGATGCTCTGTGTCCTGGTACTGTTCTTTTATAGCTGTGATGCTCTGTGTCCTGGTACCGTTCTTTTATAGCTGCGATGCTCTGTATCCTGGTACTGTTCTTTTATAGCTGTGATGCTTTGTGTCCTGGTACTGTTCTTTTATAGCTGTGATGCTCTGTGTCCTGGTACCGTTCTTTTATAGCTGCGATGCTCTGTATCCTGGTACTGTTCTTTTATAGCTGTGATGCTTTGTGTCCTGGTACTGTTCTTTTATAGCTGTGATGCTCTGTGTCCTGGTAACGTTCTTTTATAGCTGTGATGCTCTGTGTCCTGGTACTGTTCTTTTATAGCTGTGATGCTCTGTGTCCTGGTACCGTTCTTTTATAGCTGCGATGCTCTGTGTCCTGGTACCGTTCTTTTATAGCTGTGATGCTCTGTGTCCTGGTACCGTTCTTTTATATCTGTGATGCTCTGTGTCCTGGTACTGTTCTTTTATAGCTGTGATGCTCTGTGTCCTGGTACTGTTCTTTTATAGCGGTGAGGCTCTGTGTCCTGGTAACGTTCTTTTATAGCTGTGATGCTCTGTGTCCTGGTACTGTTCTTTTATAGCTGTGATGCTTTGTGTCCTGGTACTGTTCTTTTATAGCTGTGATGCTCTGTGTCCTGGTACTGTTCTTTTATAGCTGTGATGCTCTGTGTCCTGGTACTGTTCTTTTATAGCGGTGAGGCTCTGTGTCCTGGTAACGTTCTTTTATAGCTGTGATGCTCTGTGTCCTGGTACCGTTCTTTTATAGCTGTGATGCTCTGTGTCCTGGTACCGTTCTTTTATAGCTGCGATGCTCTGTGTCCTGGTACCGTTCTTTTATAGCTGTGATGCTCTGTGTCCTGGTACCGTTCTTTTATAGCTGTGATGCTCTGTGTCCTGGTACCGTTCTTTTATAGCTGTGATGCTCTGTGTCCTGGTACTGTTCTTTTATAGCGGTGAGGCTCTGTGTCCTGGTAACGTTCTTTTATAGCTGTGATGCTCTGTGTCCTGGTACTGTTCTTTTATAGCTGTGATGCTCTGTGTCCTGGTACTGTTCTTTTATAGCTGCGATGCTCTGTGTCCTGGTACCGTTCTTTTATAGCTGCGATGCTCTGTATCCTGGTACTGTTCTTTTATACCTGTGATGCTTTGTGTCCTGGTACCGTTCTTTTATAGCTGCGATGCTCTGTATCCTGGTACTGTTCTTTTATAGCTGTTATGCTCTGTGTCCTGGTACCGTTCTTTTATAGCTGCGATGCTCTGTGTCCTGGTACTGTTCTTTTATAGCTGCGATGCTCTGTGTCCTGGTACCGTTATTTTATAGCTGTGATGCTCTGTGTCCTGGTACTGTTCTTTTATAGCTGCGATGCTCTGTGTCCTGGTACCGTTCTTTTATAGCTGCGATGCTCTGTGTTCTGGTACCGTTCTTTTATAGCTGTGATGCTCTGTGTCCTGGTACTGTTCTTTTATAGCTGTGATGCTCTGTGTCCTGGTACTGCTCTTTTATAGCTGTGATGCTCTGTGTCCTGGTACCGTTCTTTTATAGCTGTGATGCTCTGTGTCCTGGTACTGTTCTTTTATAGCTGCGATGCTCTGTGTCCTGGTACCGTTCTTTTATAGCTGTGATGCTCTGTGTCCTGGTACTGTTCTTTTATAGCTGTGATGCTCTGTGTCCTGGTACTGTTCTTTTATAGCTGCGATGCTCTGTGTCCTGGTACCGTTCTTTTATAGCTGTGATGCTCTGTGTCCTGGTACCGTTCTTTTATAGCTGCGATGCTCTGTGTCCTGGTACTGTTCTTTTATAGCTGTGATGCTCTGTGTCCTGGTACTGTTCTTTTATAGCTGTGATGCTCTGTGTCCTGGTACTGTTCTTTTATAGCTGCGATGCTCTGTGTCCTGGTACCGTTCTTTTATAGCTGTGATGCTCTGTGTCCTGGTACTGTTCTTTTATAGCTGTGATGCTCTGTGTCCTGGTACTGTTCTTTTATAGCTGTGATGCTCTGTGTCCTGGTACCGTTCTTTTATAGCTGTGATGCTCTGTGTCCTGGTACTGTTCTTTTATAGCTGCGATGCTCTGTGTCCTGGTACCGTTCTTTTATAACTGTGATGCTCTGTGTCCTGGTACTGTTCTTTTATAGCTGTGATGCTCTGTGTCCTGGTACTGTTCTTTTATAGCTGCGATGCTCTGTGTCCTGGTACCGTTCTTTTATAGCTGTGATGCTCTGTGTCCTGGTACCGTTCTTTTATAGCTGTGATGCTCTGTGTCCTGGTAACGTTCTTTTATAGCTGTGATGCTCTGTGTCCTGGTACTGTTCTTTTATAGCTGTGATGCTCTGTGTCCTGGTACCGTTCTTTTATAGCTGCGATGCTCTGTGTCCTGGTACCGTTCTTTTATAGCTGTGATGCTCTGTGTCCTGGTACCGTTCTTTTATAGCTGTGATGCTCTGTGTCCTGGTACTGTTCTTTTATAGCTGTGATGCTCTGTGTCCTGGTACTGTTCTTTTATAGCTGTGATGCTCTGTGTCCTGGTACTGTTCTTTTATAGCGGTGAGGCTCTGTGTCCTGGTAACGTTCTTTTATAGCTGTGATGCTCTGTGTCCTGGTACTGTTCTTTTATAGCTGTGATGCTCTGTGTCCTAGTACCGTTCTTTTATAGCTGCGATGCTCTGTGTCCTGGTACCGTTCTTTTATAGCTGTGATGCTCTGTGTCCTGGTACCGTTCTTTTATAGCTGTGATGCTCTGTGTCCTGGTACCGTTCTTTTATAGCTGTGATGCTCTGTGTCCTGGTACTGTTCTTTTATAGCGGTGAGGCTCTGTGTCCTGGTAACGTTCTTTTATAGCTGTGATGCTCTGTGTCCTGGTACTGTTCTTTTATAGCTGTGATGCTCTGTGTCCTGGTACTGTTCTTTTATAGCTGCGATGCTCTGTGTCCTGGTACCGTTCTTTTATAGCTGCGATGCTCTGTATCCTGGTACTGTTCTTTTATACCTGTGATGCTTTGTGTCCTGGTACCGTTCTTTTATAGCTGCGATGCTCTGTATCCTGGTACTGTTCTTTTATAGCTGTTATGCTCTGTGTCCTGGTACCGTTCTTTTATAGCTGCGATGCTCTGTGTCCTGGTACTGTTCTTTTATAGCTGCGATGCTCTGTGTCCTGGTACCGTTATTTTATAGCTGTGATGCTCTGTGTCCTGGTACTGTTCTTTTATAGCTGCGATGCTCTGTGTCCTGGTACCGTTCTTTTATAGCTGCGATGCTCTGTGTTCTGGTACCGTTCTTTTATAGCTGTGATGCTCTGTGTCCTGGTACTGTTCTTTTATAGCTGTGATGCTCTGTGTCCTGGTATTGTTCTTTTATAGCTGTGATGCTCTGTGTCCTGGTACCGTTCTTTTATAGCTGTGATGCTCTGTGTCCTGGTACTGTTCTTTTATAGCTGCGATGCTCTGTGTCCTGGTACCGTTCTTTTATAGCTGTGATGCTCTGTGTCCTGGTACTGTTCTTTTATAGCTGTGATGCTCTGTGTCCTGGTACTGTTCTTTTATAGCTGCGATGCTCTGTGTCCTGGTACCGTTCTTTTATAGCTGTGATGCTCTGTGTCCTGGTACCGTTCTTTTATAGCTGCGATGCTCTGTGTCCTGGTATTGTTCTTTTATAGCTGTGATGCTCTGTGTCCTGGTACTGTTCTTTTATAGCTGTGATGCTTTGTGTCCTGGTACTGTTCTTTTATAGCTGCGATGCTCTGTGTCCTGGTACCGTTCTTTTATAGCTGTGATGCTCTGTGTCCTGGTACTGTTCTTTTATAGCTGTGATGCTCTGTGTCCTGGTACTGTTCTTTTATAGCTGTGATGCTCTGTGTCCTGGTACCGTTCTTTTATAGCTGTGATGCTCTGTGTCCTGGTACTGTTCTTTTATAGCTGCGATGCTCTGTGTCCTGGTACCGTTCTTTTATAGCTGTGATGCTCTGTGTCCTGGTACTGTTCTTTTATAGCTGTGATGCTCTGTGTCCTGGTACTGTTCTTTTATAGCTGCGATGCTCTGTGTCCTGGTACCGTTCTTTTATAGCTGTGATGCTCTGTGTCCTGGTACCGTTCTTTTATAGCTGCGATGCTCTGTGTCCTGGTACCGTTCTTTTATAGCTGTGATGCTCTGTGTCCTGGTACTGTTCTTTTATAGCTGCGATGCTCTGTGTCCTGGTACCGCTATTTTATAGCTGTGATGCTCTGTGTCCTGGTACTGTTCTTTTATAGCTGTGATGCTCTGTGTCCTGGTACTGTTCTTTTATAGCTGCGATGCTCTGTGTCCTGGTACCGTTCTTTTATAGCTGTGATGCTCTGTGTCCTGGTACTGTTCTTTTATAGCTGTGATGCTCTGTGTCCTGGTACTGTTCTTTTATAGCTGTGATGCTCTGTGTCCTGGTACTGTTCTTTTATAGCTGCGATGCTCTGTGTCCTGGTACCGTTCTTTTATAGCTGTGATGCTCTGTGTCCTGGTACTGTTCTTTTATAGCTGTGATGCTCTGTGTCCTGGTACCGTTCTTTTATAGCTGCGATGCTCTGTGTCCTGGTACTGTTCTTTTATAGCTGTGATGCTCTGTGTCCTGGTACCGTTCTTTTATAGCTGTGATGCTCTGTGTCCTGGTACCGTTCTTTTATAGCTGCGATGCTCTGTGTCCTGGTACTGTTCTTTTATAGCTGTGATGCTCTGTGTCCTGGTACCGTTCTTTTATAGCTGTGATGCTCTGTGTCCTGGTAACGTTCTTTTATAGCTGCGATGCTCTGTGTCCTGGTACCGTTCTTTTATAGCTGCGATGCTCTGTGTCCTGGTACCGTTCTTTTATAGCTGTGATGCTCTGTGTCCTGGTACCGTTCTTTTATAGCTGTGATGCTCTGTGTCCTGGTACCGTTCTTTTATAGCTGTGATGCTCTGTGTCCTGGTACCGTTCTTTTATAGCTGCGATGCTCTGTGTCCTGGTAACGTTCTTATATAGCTGTGATGCTCTGTGTCCTGGTACCGTTCTTTTATAGCTGCGATGCTCTGTGTCCTGGTAACGTTCTTTTATAGCTGTGATGCTCTGTGTCCTGGTACTGTTCTTTTATAGCGGTGAGGCTCTGTGTCCTGGTACCGTTCTTTTATAGCGGTGAGGCTCTGTGTCCTGGTACCGTTCTTTTATAGCTGTGATGCTCTGTGTCCTGGTACCGTTCTTTTATAGCTGTGATGCTCTGTGTCCTGGTACTGTTCTTTTATAGCTGTGATGCTCTGTGTCCTGGTACTGTTCTTTTATAGCGGTGAGGCTCTGTATCCTGGTACCGTTCTTTTATAGCTGCGATGCTCTGTATCCTGGTACTGTTCTTTTATAGCTGTGATGCTCTGTATCCTGGTACTGTTCTTTTATAGCTGTGATGCTCTGTGTCCTGGTACCGTTCTTTTATAGCTGCGATGCTCTGTGTCCTGGTACCGTTCTTTTATAGCTGCGATGCTCTATGTCCTGGTACCGTTCTTTTATAGCTGCGATGCTCTGTGTCCTGGTAACGTTCTTTTATAGCTGTGATGCTCTGTGTCCTGGTACCATTCTTTTATAGCTGCGATGCTCTGTGTCCTGGTAACGTTCTTTTATAGCGGTGATGCTCTGTGTCCTGGTACCGTTCTTTTATAGCTGTGATGCTCTGTGTCCTGGTACCGTTCTTTTATAGCTGTGATGCTCTGTGTCCTGGTACTGTTCTTTTATAGCTGTGATGCTCTGTGTCCTGGTACTGTTCTTTTATAGCTGCGATGCTCTGTGTCCTGGTACCGTTCTTTTATAGCTGTGATGCTCTGTGTCCTGGTACTGTTCTTTTATAGCTGTGATGCTCTGTGTCCTGGTACCGTTCTTTTATAGCGGTGAGGCTCTGTGTCCTGGTACTGTTCTTTTATAGCTGTGATGCTCTGTGTCCTGGTACCGTTCTTTTATAGCTGCGATGTTCTGTGTCCTGGTACCGTTCTTTTATAGCTGTGATGCTCTGTGTCCTGGTAACGTTCTTTTATAGCTGTGATGCTCTGTGTCCTGGTACTGTTCTTTTATAGCTGTGATGCTCTGTGTCCTGGTACCGTTCTTTTATAGCTGTGATGCTCTGTGTCCTGGTACCGTTCTTTTATAGCTTTGATGCTCTGTGTCCTGGTACCGTTCTTTTATAGCTGCGATTCTCTGTATCCTGGTACTGTTCTTTTATAGCTGTGATGCTTTGTGTCCTGGTACCGTTCTTTTATAGCTGTGATGCTCTGTGTCCTGGTACCGTTCTTTTACAGCTGCGATGCTCTGTGTCCTGGTACCGTTCTTTTATAGCTGTGATGCTCTGTATCCTGGTACTGTTCTTTTATAGCTGCGATGCTCTGTGTCCTTTTACCGTTCTTTTATAGCTGCGATGTTCTGTGTCCTGGTACTGTTCTTTTATAGCTGCGATGCTCTGTGTCCTGGTACGGTTCTTTTATAGCTGTGATGCTCTGTGTCCTGGTACTGTTCTTTTATAGCTGCGATGGTCTGTGTCCTGGTACTGTTCTTTTATAGCTGTGAGGCTCTGTGTCCTGGTACCGTTCTTTTATAGCGGTGATGCTCTGTGTCCTGGTACCGTTCTTTTATAGCTGTGATGCTCTGTGTCCTGGTACCGTTCTTTTATAGCTGCGATGCTCTGTGTCCTGGTACCGTTCTTTTATAGCTGTGATGCTCTGTGTCCTGGTACCGTTCTTTTATAGCTGCGATGTTCTGTGTCCTGGTACAGTTCTTTTATAGCTGCGATGCTCTGTGTCCTGGTACCGTTCTTTTATAGCTGCGATGTTCTGTGTCCTGGTACCGTTCTTTTATAGCTGCGATGTTCTGTGTCCTGGTACCGTTCTTTTATAGCTGTGATGCTCTGTGTCCTGGTACTGTTCTTTTATAGCTGTGATGTTCTGTGTCCTGGTACCGTTCTTTTATAGCTGTGATGCTCTGTGTCCTGGTACCGTTCTTTTATAGCTGTGATGCTCTGTGTCCTGGTACCGTTCTTTTATAGCTGTGATGCTCTGTATCCTGGTACTGTTCTTTTATAGCTGTGATGCTCTGTGTCCTGGTACCGTTCTTTTATAGCTGTGATGCTCTGTGTCCTGGTACCGTTCTTTTATAGCTGTGATGCTCTGTGTCCTGGTAACGTTCTTTTATAGCTGTGATGCTCTGTGTCCTGGTACCGTTCTTTTATAGCTGTGATGCTCTGTGTCCTGGTACTGTTCTTTTATAGCTGTGATGCTCTGTGTCCTGGTACCGTTCTTTTATAGCTGTGATGCTCTGTGTCCTGGTACTGTTCTTTTATAGCTGTGATGCTCTGTGTCCTGGTACCGTTCTTTTATAGCTGTGATGTTTTGTGTCCTGGTACCGTTCTTTTATAGCTGTGATGCTCTGTGTCCTGGTAACGTTCTTTTATAGCTGTGATGCTCTGTGTCCTGGTACCGTTCTTTTATAGCTGTGATGCTCTGTGTCCTGGTACTGTTCTTTTATAGCTGTGATGCTCTGTGTCCTGGTACCGTTCTTTTATAGCTGTGATGCTCTGTGTCCTGGTACTGTTCTTTTATAGCTGTGATGCTCTGTGTCCTGGTACCGTTCTTTTATAGCTGTGATGCTCTGTATCCTGGTACTGTTCTTTTATAGCTGTGATGCTCTGTGTCCTGGTACCGTTCTTTTATAGCTGCGATGTTCTGTGTCCTGGTACCGTTCTTTTAAAGCTGCGATGCTCTGTTTTTATAGCTGTGATGCTCTGTGTCCTGGTACCGTTCTTTTATAGCTGTGATGCTCTGTGTCCTGGTACTGTTCTTTTATAGCTGCGATGCTCTGTGTCCTGGTACTGTTCTTTTATAGCTGCGATGCTCTGTGTCCTGGTACTGTTCTTTTATAGCGGTGATGCGCTGTGTCCTGGTACTGTTCTTTTATAGCTGCGATGCTCTGTGTCCTGGTACTGTTCTTTTATAGCTGCGATGCTCTGTGTCCTGGTACTGTTCTTTTATAGCTGCGATGCTCTGTGTCCTGGTACTGTTCTTTTATAGCTGCGATGCTCTGTGTCCTGGTACTGTTCTTTTATAGCTGCGATGCTCTGTGTCCTGGTACTGTTCTTTTATAGCTGTGATGCTCTGTGTCCTGGTACTGTTCTTTTATAGCTGCGATGCTCTGTGTCCTGGTAACGTTCTTTTATAGCTGTGATGCTCTGTGTCCTGGTACCGTTCTTTTATAGCTGTGATGCTCTGTGTCCTGGTACTGTTCTTTTATAGCTGCGATGCTCTGTGTCCTGGTACCATTCTTTTATAGCTGCGATGCTCTGTGTCCTGGTAACGTTCTTTTATAGCGGTGATGCTCTGTGTCCTGGTACCGTTCTTTTATAGCTGCGATGCTCTGTGTCCTGGTACCGTTCTTTTATAGCTGTGATGCTCTGTGTCCTGGTACCGTTCTTTTATAGCTGTGATGCTCTGTGTCCTCGTACTGTTCTTTTATAGCTGTGATGCTCTGTGTCCTGGTACCGTTCTTTTATAGCGGTGAGGCTCTGTGTCCTGGTACTGTTCTTTTATAGCTGTGATGCTCTGTGTCCTGGTACCGTTCTTTTATAGCTGCGATGTTCTGTGTCCTGGTACTGTTCTTTTATAGCTGTGATGCTCTGTGTCCTGGTACTGTTCTTTTATAGCTGTGATGCTCTGTATCCTGGTACTGTTCTTTTATAGCTGTGATGCTCTGTATCCTGGTACTGTTCTTTTATAGCTGTGATGCTCTGTGTCCTGGTACCGTTCTTTTATAGCTGTGATGCTCTGTGTCCTGGTACTGTTCTTTTATAGCGGTGAGGCTCTGTGTCCTGGTACCGTTCTTTTATAGCTGTGATGCTCTGTGTCCTGGTACCGTTCTTTTATAGCTGTGATGCTCTGTGTCCTGGTACTGTTCTTTTATAGCTGCGATGCTCTGTGTCCTGGTACCGTTCTTTTATAGCTGTGATACTCTGTGTCCTGGTACCGTTCTTTTATAGCTGTGATGCTCTGTGTCCTGGTACCGTTCTTTTATAGCTGTGATGCTCTGTGTCCTGGTACCGTTCTTTTATAGCTGTGATACTCTGTGTCCTGGTACCGTTCTTTTATAGCTGTGATGCTCTGTGTCCTGGTACCGTTCTTTTATAGCTGTGATGCTCTGTGTCCTGGTACCGTTCTTTTATAGCTGCGATGCTCTGTGTCCTGGTACCGTTCTTTTATAGCTGTGATGCTCTGTGTCCTGGTACCGTTCTTTTATAGCTGTGATGCTCTGTGTCCTCGTACTGTTCTTTTATAGCTGTGATGCTCTGTGTCCTGGTACCGTTCTTTTATAGCGGTGAGGCTCTGTGTCCTGGTACTGTTCTTTTATAGCTGTGATGCTCTGTGTCCTGGTACCGTTCTTTTATAGCTGCGATGTTCTGTGTCCTGGTACTGTTCTTTTATAGCTGTGATGCTCTGTGTCCTGGTACTGTTCTTTTATAGCTGTGATGCTCTGTATCCTGGTACTGTTCTTTTATAGCTGTGATGCTCTGTATCCTGGTACTGTTCTTTTATAGCTGTGATGCTCTGTGTCCTGGTACCGTTCTTTTATAGCTGTGATGCTCTGTGTCCTGGTACTGTTCTTTTATAGCGGTGAGGCTCTGTGTCCTGGTACCGTTCTTTTATAGCTGTGATGCTCTGTGTCCTGGTACCGTTCTTTTATAGCTGTGATGCTCTGTGTCCTGGTACTGTTCTTTTATAGCTGTGATGCTCTGTGTCCTGGTACCGTTCTTTTATAGCTGCGATGCTCTGTGTCCTGGTAACGTTCTTTTATAGCTGTGATGCTCTATGTCCTGGTACTGTTCTTTTATAGCTGCGATGCTCTGTGTCCTGGTAACGTTCTTTTATAGCTGTGATGCTCTGTGTCCTGGTACCGTTCTTTTATAGCTGTGATGCTCTGTGTCCTGGTACTGTTCTTTTATAGCTGCGATGCTCTGTGTCCTGGTACCATTCTTTTATAGCTGCGATGCTCTGTGTCCTGGTAACGTTCTTTTATAGCGGTGATGCTCTGTGTCCTGGTACGGTTCTTTTATAGCTGTGATGCTCTGTGTCCTGGTACTGTTCTTTTATAGCTGTGATGCTCTGTGTCCTGGTACTGTTCTTTTATAGCTGCGATGCTCTGTGTCCTGGTACCGTTCTTTTATAGCTGTGATGCTCTGTGTCCTGGTACCGTTCTTTTATAGCTGTGATGCTCTGTGTCCTGGTACCGTTCTTTTATAGCGGTGAGGCTCTGTGTCCTGGTACTGTTCTTTTATAGCTGTGATGCTCTGTGTCCTGGTACCGTTCTTTTATAGCTGCGATGTTCTGTGTCCTGGTACTGTTCTTTTATAGCTGTGATGCTCTGTGTCCTGGTACTGTTCTTTTATAGCTGTGATGCTCTGTGTCCTGGTACCGTTCTTTTATAGCTGTGATGCTCTGTGTCTGGTACTGTTCTTTTATAGCTGTGATGCTCTGTGTCCTGGTACTGTTCTTTTATAGCTGTGATGCTCTGTGTCCTGGTACCGTTCTTTTATAGCTGTGATGCTCTGTATCCTGGTACTGTTCTTTTATAGCTGTGATGCTCTGTGTCCTGGTACCGTTCTTTTATAGCTGTGATGCTCTGTGTACTGGTACCGTTCTTTTATAGCTTTGATGCTCTGTGTCCTGGTACCGTTCTTTTATAGCTGTGATACTCTGTGTCCTGGTACCGTTCTTTTATAGCTGTGATGCTCTGTGTCCTGGTACTGTTCTTTTATAGCTGTGATGCTCTGTGTCCTGGTACTGTTCTTTTATAGCTGCGATGCTCTGTGTTCTGGTACCGTTCTTTTATAGCTGTGATGCTCTGTGTCCTGGTACCGTTCTTTTATAGCTGTGATGCTCTGTGTCCTGGTACCGTTCTTTTATAGCGGTGAGGCTCTGTGTCCTGGTACTGTTCTTTTATAGCTGTGATGCTCTGTGTCCTGGTACCGTTCTTTTATAGCTGCGATGTTCTGTGTCCTGGTACTGTTCTTTTATAGCTGCGATGCTCTGTGTCCTGGTACTGTTCTTTTATAGCTGTGATGCTCTGTGTCCTGGTACCGTTCTTTTATAGCTGTGATGCTCTGTGTCCTGGTACTGTTCTTTTATAGCTGTGATGCTCTGTGTCCTGGTACTGTTCTTTTATAGCTGTGATGCTCTGTGTCCTGGTACCGTTCTTTTATAGCTGTGATGCTCTGTGTCCTGGTACCGTTCTTTTATAGCTTTGATGCTCTGTGTCCTGGTACCGTTCTTTTATAGCTGCGATGCTCTGTATCCTGGTACTGTTCTTTTATAGCTGTGATGCTTTGTGTCCTGGTACCGTTCTTTTATAGCTGTGATGCTCTGTGTCCTGGTACTGTTCTTTTATAGCGGTGAGGCTCTGTGTCCTGGTACCGTTCTTTTATAGCTGTGATGCTCTGTGTCCTGGTACTGTTCTTTTATAGCTGTGATGCTCTGTGTCCTGGTACTGTTCTTTTATAGCTGTGATGCTCTGTGTCCTGGTACTGTTCTTTTATACCTGTGATGCTTTGTGTCCTGGTACCGTTCTTTTATAGCTGTGATGCTCTGTATCCTGGTACTGTTCTTTTATAGCTGTGATGCTCTGTATCCTGGTACTGTTCTTTTATAGCTGTGATGCTCTGTGTCCTGGTACTGTTCTTTTATAGCTGTGATGCTCTGTGTCCTGGTACTGTTCTTTTATAGCTGTGATGCTCTGTGTCCTGGTACTGTTCTTTTATACCTGTGATGCTTTGTGTCCTGGTACCGTTCTTTTATAGCTGTGATGCTCTGTATCCTGGTACTGTTCTTTTATAGCTGTGATGCTCTGTATCCTGGTACTGTTCTTTTATAGCTGTGATGCTCTGTATCCTGGTACTGTTCTTTTATAGCTGTGATGCTTTGTGTCCTGGTACCGTTCTTTTATAGCTGTGATGCTCTGTATCCTGGTACTGTTCTTTTATAGCTGCGATGCTATGTATCCTGGTACTGTTCTTTTATAGCTGTGATGCTCTGTGTCCTGGTACCGTTCTTTTATAGCTGTGATGCTCTGTGTCCTGGTACCGTTCTTTTATAGCTGTGATGCTCTGTGTCCTGGTACCGTTCTTTTATAGCTGCGATGCTCTGTGTCCTGGTAACGTTCTTTTATAGCTGTGATGCTCTGTGTCCTGGTACCGTTCTTTTATAGCTGTGATGCTCTGTGTCCTGGTACCGTTCTTTTATAGCTGGGATGCTCTGTGTCCTGGTACCGTTCTTTTATAGCTGCGATGCTCTGTGTCCTGGTACCGTTCTTTTATAGCTGTGATGCTCTGTGTCCTGGTAACGTTCTTTTATAGCTGCGATGCTCTGTGTCCTGGTACTGTTCTTTTATAGCTGCGATGCTCTGTGTCCTGGTACCGTTCTTTTATAGCTGTCATGCTCTGTATCCTGGTACCGTTCTTTTATAGCTGTGATGCTCTGTGTCCTGGTACCGTTCTTTTATAGCTGTGATGCTCTGTGTCCTGGTACTGTTCTTTTATAGCTGCGATGCTCTGTGTCCTGGTACCGTTCTTTTATAGCTGTGATGCTCTGTGTCCTGGTACCGTTCTTTTATAGCTGCGATGCTCTGTGTCCTGGTACTGTTCTTTTATAGCTGCGATGCTCTGTGTCCTGGTACCGTTCTTTTATAGCTGAGATGCTCTGTATCCTGGTACTGTTCTTTTATAGCTGCGATGCTCTGTGTCCTGGTACCGTTCTTTTATAGCTGCGATGCTCTGTATTCTGGTACTGTTCTTTTATAGCTGCGATGCTCTGTGTCCTGGTACTGTTCTTTTATAGCTGCGATGCTCTGTGTCCTGGTACCGTTCTTTTATAGCTGTGATGCTCTGTGTCCTGGTACTGTTCTTTTATAGCTGTGATGCTCTGTGTCCTGGTACCGTTCTTTTATAGCTGTGATGCTCTGTGTCCTGGTACCGTTCTTTTATAGCTGTGATGCTCTGTGTCCTGGTACTGTTCTTTTATAGCTGTGATGCTCTGTGTCCTGGTACCGTTCTTTTATAGCTGTGATGCTCTGTGTCCTGGTACTGTTCTTTTATAGCTGTGATGCTCTGTGTCCTGGTACCGTTCTTTTATAGCTGTGATGCTCTGTGTCCTGGTAACGTTCTTTTATAGCTGTGATGCTCTGTGTCCTGGTACCGTTCTTTTATAGCTGTGATGCTCTGTGTCCTGGTACTGTTCTTTTATAGCTGTGATGCTCTGTGTCCTGGTACCGTTCTTTTATAGCTGTGATGCTCTGTGTCCTGGTACTGTTCTTTTATAGCTGTGATGCTCTGTGTCCTGGTACCGTTCTTTTATAGCTGTGATGCTCTGTATCCTGGTACTGTTCTTTTATAGCTGTGATGCTCTGTGTCCTGGTACCGTTCTTTTATAGCTGCGATGTTCTGTGTCCTGGTACCGTTCTTTTAAAGCTGCGATGCTCTGTTTTTATAGCTGTGATGCTCTGTGTCCTGGTACCGTTCTTTTATAGCTGTGATGCTCTGTGTCCTGGTACTGTTCTTTTATAGCTGCGATGCTCTGTGTCCTGGTACTGTTCTTTTATAGCTGCGATGCTCTGTGTCCTGGTACTGTTCTTTTATAGCGGTGATGCTCTGTGTCCTGGTACTGTTCTTTTATAGCTGCGATGCTCTGTGTCCTGGTACTGTTCTTTTATAGCTGCGATGCTCTGTGTCCTGGTACTGTTCTTTTATAGCTGCGATGCTCTGTGTCCTGGTACTGTTCTTTTATAGCTGCGATGCTCTGTGTCCTGGTAACGTTCTTTTATAGCGGTGATGCTCTGTGTCCTGGTACCGTTCTTTTATAGCTGCGATGCTCTGTGTCCTGGTACCGTTCTTTTATAGCTGTGATGCTCTGTGTCCTGGTACCGTTCTTTTATAGCTGTGATGCTCTGTGTCCTCGTACTGTTCTTTTATAGCTGTGATGCTCTGTGTCCTGGTACCGTTCTTTTATAGCGGTGAGGCTCTGTGTCCTGGTACTGTTCTTTTATAGCTGTGATGCTCTGTGTCCTGGTACCGTTCTTTTATAGCTGCGATGTTCTGTGTCCTGGTACTGTTCTTTTATAGCTGTGATGCTCTGTGTCCTGGTACGGTTCTTTTATAGCTGTGATGCTCTGTGTCCTGGTACCGTTCTTTTATAGCTGTGATGCTCTGTGTCCTGGTACTGTTCTTTTATAGCTGTGATGCTCTGTATCCTGGTACTGTTCTTTTATAGCTGTGATGCTCTGTATCCTGGTACTGTTCTTTTATAGCTGTGATGCTCTGTGTCCTGGTACCGTTCTTTTATAGCTGTGATGCTCTGTGTCCTGGTACTGTTCTTTTATAGCGGTGAGGCTCTGTGTCCTGGTACCGTTCTTTTATAGCTGTGATGCTCTGTGTCCTGGTACCGTTCTTTTATAGCTGTGATGCTCTGTGTCCTGGTACTGTTCTTTTATAGCTGCGATGCTCTGTGTCCTGGTACCGTTCTTTTATAGCTGTGATGCTCTGTGTCCTGGTACCGTTCTTTTATAGCTGTGATGCTCTGTGTCCTGGTACCGTTCTTTTATAGCTGTGATGCTCTGTGTCCTGGTACCGTTCTTTTATAGCTGCGATGCTCTGTGTCCTGGTAACGTTCTTTTATAGCTGTGATGCTCTGTGTCCTGGTACTGTTCTTTTATAGCTGCGATGCTCTGTGTCCTGGTAACGTTCTTTTATAGCTGTGATGCTCTGTGTCCTGGTACCGTTCTTTTATAGCTGTGATGCTCTGTGTCCTGGTACTGTTCTTTTATAGCTGCGATGCTCTGTGTCCTGGTACCATTCTTTTATAGCTGCGATGCTCTGTGTCCTGGTAACGTTCTTTTATAGCGGTGATGCTCTGTGTCCTGGTACGGTTCTTTTATAGCTGTGATGCTCTGTGTCCTGGTACCGTTCTTTTATAGCTGTGATGCTCTGTGTCCTGGTACTGTTCTTTTATAGCTGTGATGCTCTGTGTCCTGGTACTGTTCTTTTATAGCTGCGATGCTCTGTGTCCTGGTACCGTTCTTTTATAGCTGTGATGCTCTGTGTCCTGGTACCGTTCTTTTATAGCTGTGATGCTCTGTGTCCTGGTACCGTTCTTTTATAGCGGTGAGGCTCTGTGTCCTGGTACTGTTCTTTTATAGCTGTGATGCTCTGTGTCCTGGTACCGTTCTTTTATAGCTGCGATGTTCTGTGTCCTGGTACTGTTCTTTTATAGCTGTGATGCTCTGTGTCCTGGTACTGTTCTTTTATAGCTGTGATGCTCTGTGTCCTGGTACCGTTCTTTTATAGCTGTGATGCTCTGTGTCTGGTACTGTTCTTTTATAGCTGTGATGCTCTGTGTCCTGGTACTGTTCTTTTATAGCTGTGATGCTCTGTGTCCTGGTACCGTTCTTTTATAGCTGTGATGCTCTGTATCCTGGTACTGTTCTTTTATAGCTGTGATGCTCTGTGTCCTGGTACCGTTCTTTTATAGCTGTGATGCTCTGTGTCCTGGTACCGTTCTTTTATAGCTTTGATGCTCTGTGTCCTGGTACCGTTCTTTTATAGCTGTGATACTCTGTGTCCTGGTACCGTTCTTTTATAGCTGTGATGCTCTGTGTCCTGGTACTGTTCTTTTATAGCTGTGATGCTCTGTGTCCTGGTACTGTTCTTTTATAGCTGCGATGCTCTGTGTTCTGGTACCGTTCTTTTATAGCTGTGATGCTCTGTGTCCTGGTACCGTTCTTTTATAGCTGTGATGCTCTGTGTCCTGGTACCGTTCTTTTATAGCGGTGAGGCTCTGTGTCCTGGTACTGTTCTTTTATAGCTGTGATGCTCTGTGTCCTGGTACCGTTCTTTTATAGCTGCGATGTTCTGTGTCCTGGTACTGTTCTTTTATAGCTGCGATGCTCTGTGTCCTGGTACTGTTCTTTTATAGCTGTGATGCTCTGTGTCCTGGTACCGTTCTTTTATAGCTGTGATGCTCTGTGTCCTGGTACTGTTCTTTTATAGCTGTGATGCTCTGTGTCCTGGTACTGTTCTTTTATAGCTGTGATGCTCTGTGTCCTGGTACCGTTCTTTTATAGCTGTGATGCTCTGTATCCTGGTACCGTTCTTTTATAGCTTTGATGCTCTGTGTCCTGGTACCGTTCTTTTATAGCTGCGATGCTCTGTATCCTGGTACTGTTCTTTTATAGCTGTGATGCTTTGTGTCCTGGTACCGTTCTTTTATAGCTGTGATGCTCTGTGTCCTGGTACCGTTCTTTTATAGCTGCGATGCTCTGTATCCTGGTACTGTTCTTTTATAGCTGTGATGCTTTGTGTCCTGGTACCGTTCTTTTATAGCTGTGATGCTTTGTGTCCTGGTACCGTTCTTTTATAGCTGTGATGCTCTGTGTCCTGGTACCGTTCTTTTATAGCTGTGATGCTCTGTGTCCTGGTACTGTTCTTTTATAGCTGTGATGCTCTGTGTCCTGGTACTGTTCTTTTATAGCTGTGATGCTCTGTGTCCTGGTACTGTTCTTTTATACCTGTGATGCTTTGTGTCCTGGTACCGTTCTTTTATAGCTGTGATGCTCTGTATCCTGGTACTGTTCTTTTATAGCTGTGATGCTCTGTATCCTGGTACTGTTCTTTTATAGCTGTGATGCTCTGTATCCTGGTACTGTTCTTTTATAGCTGTGATGCTTTGTGTCCTGGTACCGTTCTTTTATAGCTGTGATGCTCTGTATCCTGGTACTGTTCTTTTATAGCTGCGATGCTCTGTATCCTGGTACTGTTCTTTTATAGCTGTGATGCTCTGTATCCTGGTACTGTTCTTTTATAGCTGTGATGCTCTGTGTCCTGGTACCATTCTTTTATAGCTGCGATGTTCTGTGTCCTGGTACCGTTCTTTTATAGCGGTGAGGCTCTGTGTCCTGGTACCGTTCTTTTATAGTTGTGATGCTCTGTGTCCTGGTACCGTTCTTTTATAGCTGTGATGCTCTGTGTCCTGGTACCGTTCTTTTATAGCCGCGATGCTCTGTGTCCTGGTAACGTTCTTTTATAGCTGTGATGCTCTGTGTCCTGGTACCGTTCTTTTATAGCTGTGATGCTCTGTGTCCTGGTACCGTTCTTTTATAGCTGTGATGCTCTGTGTCCTGGTACCGTTCTTTTATAGCTGCGATGCTCTGTGTCCTGGTACCGTTCTTTTATAGCTGTGATGCTCTGTGTCCTGGTAACGTTCTTTTATAGCTGCGATGCTCTGTGTCCTGGTACTGTTCTTTTATAGCTGCGATGCTCTGTGTCCTGGTACCGTTATTTTATAGCTGTCATGCTCTGTATCCTGGTACCGTTCTTTTATAGCTGTGATGCTCTGTGTCCTGGTACCGTTCTTTTATAGCTGTGATGCTCTGTGTCCTGGTACTGTTCTTTTATAGCTGCGATGCTCTGTGTCCTGGTACCGTTCTTTTATAGCTGTGATGCTCTGTGTCCTGGTACCGTTCTTTTATAGCTGCGATGCTCTGTGTCCTGGTACTGTTCTTTTATAGCTGCGATGCTCTGTGTCCTGGTACCGTTCTTTTATAGCTGCGATGCTCTGTGTCCTGGTACTGTTCTTTTATAGCTGCGATGCTCTGTGTCCTGGTACCGTTCTTTTATAGCTGCGATGTTCTGTGTCCTGGTACCGTTCTTTTATAGCGGTGAGGCTCTGTGTCCTGGTACCGTTCTTTTATAGCTGTGATGCTCTGTGTCCTGGTACTGTTCTTTTATAGCTGCGATGCTCTGTGTCCTGGTACTGTTCTTTTATAGCTGCGATGCTCTGTGTCCTGGTACCGTTCTTTTATAGCTGCGATGCTCTGTGTCCTGGTACTGTTCTTTTATAGCTGCGATGCTCTGTGTCCTGGTACCGTTCTTTTATAGCTGCGATGTTCTGTGTCCTGGTACCGTTCTTTTATAGCGGTGAGGCTCTGTGTCCTGGTACCGTTCTTTTATAGCTGTGATGCTCTGTGTCCTGGTACCGTTCTTTTATAGCTGCGATGCTCTGTATCCTGGTACTGTTCTTTTATAGCGGTGATGCTCTGTGTCCTGGTAACGTTCTTTTATAGCTGTGATGCTCTGTGTCCTGGTACCGTTCTTTTATAGCTGCGATGCTCTGTATCCTGGTACTGTTCTTTTATAGCTGTGATGCTTTGTGTCCTGGTACCGTTCTTTTATAGCTGCGATGCTCTGTATCCTGGTACTGTTCTTTTATAGCTGTGATGCTTTGTGTCCTGGTACCGTTCTTTTATAGCTGCGATGCTCTGTATCCTGGTACTGTTCTTTTATAGCTGCGATGATCTGTGTCCTGGTACTGTTCTTTTATAGCGGTGAGGCTCTGTGTCCTGGTACCGTTCTTTTATAGCTGTGATGCTCTGTGTCCTGGTACTGTTCTTTTATAGCTGTGATGCTCTGTGTCCTGGTACTGTTCTTTTATAGCTGTGATGCTCTGTGTCCTGGTACCGTTCTTTTATAGCTGCGATGCTCTGTATCCTGGTACTGTTCTTTTATACCTGTGATGCTTTGTGTCCTGGTACCGTTCTTTTATAGCTGTGATGCTCTGTATCCTGGTACTGTTCTTTTATAGCTGTGATGCTCTGTATCCTGGTACTGTTCTTTTATAGCTGTGATGCTCTGTATCCTGGTACTGTTCTTTTATAGCTGCGATGCTCTGTATCCTGGTACTGTTCTTTTATAGCGGTGAGGCTCTGTGTCCTGGTACCGTTCTTTTATAGCTGTGATGCTCTGTGTCCTGGTACTGTTCTTTTATAGCGGTGAGGCTCTGTGTCCTGGTACCGGTCTTTTATAGCTGTGATGCTCTGTGTCCTGGTACCGTTCTTTTATAGCTGTGATGCTCTGTGTCCTGGTACTGTTCTTTTATAGCTGTGATGCTCTGTATCCTGGTACTGTTCTTTTATAGCTGCGATGCTCTGTATCCTGGTACTGTTCTTTTATAGCTGTGATGCTCTGTGTCCTGGTACCGTTCTTTTATAGCTGTGATGCTCTGTGTCCTGGTACTGTTCTTTTATAGCGGTGAGGCTCTGTGTCCTGGTACCGTTCTTTTATAGCTGTGATGCTCTGTGTCCTGGTACCGTTCTTTTATAGCTGTGATGCTCTGTGTCCTGGTACCGTTCTTTTATAGCTGTGATGCTCTGTGTCCTGGTACTGTTCTTTTATAGCTGCGATGCTCTGTGTCCTGGTACTGTTCTTTTATAGCTGCGATGCTCTGTGTCCTGGTACCGTTCTTTTATAGCTGTCATGCTCTGTATCCTGGTACCGTTCTTTTATAGCTGTGATGTTCTGTGTCCTGGTACTGTTCTTTTATAGCTGCGATGCTCTGTGTCCTGGTACTGTTCTTTTATAGCTGCGATGCTCTGTGTCCTGGTACCGTTCTTTTATAGCTGTGATGCTCTGTGTCCTGGTACCGTTCTTTTATAGCTGTGATGCGCTGTGTCCTGGTACCGTTCTTTTATAGCTGTGATGCTCTGTGTCCTGGTACTGTTCTTTTATAGCTGCGATGCTCTGTGTCCTGGTACCGTTCTTTTATAGCTGTGATGCTCTGTATCCTGGTACCGTTCTTTTATAGCTGTGATGCTCTGTGTCCTGGTACTGTTCTTTTATAGCTGCGATGCTCTGTGTCCTGGTACCGTTCTTTTATAGCTGTGATGCTCTGTGTCCTGGTACCGTTCTTTTATAGCTGCGATGCTCTGTGTCCTGGTACTGTTCTTTTATAGCTGCGATGCTCTGTGTCCTGGTACCGTTCTTTTATAGCTGTGATGCTCTGTATCCTGGTACTGTTCTTTTATAGCTGCGATGCTCTGTGTCCTGGTACCGTTCTTTTATAGCTGTGATGCTCTGTGTCCTGGTACCGTTCTTTTATAGCTGTGATGCTCTGTGTCCTGGTACCGTTCTTTTATAGCTGCGATGCTCTGTATCCTGGTACTGTTCTTTTATAGCTGTGATGCTTTGTGTCCTGGTACCGTTCTTTTATAGCTGTGATGCTCTGTTTCCTGGTACTGTTCTTTTATAGCGGTGAGGCTCTGTGTCCTGGTACCGTTCTTTTATAGCTGTGATGCTCTGTGTCCTGGTACTGTTCTTTTATAGCTGTGATGCTCTGTGTCCTGGTACTGTTCTTTTATAGCTGTGATGCTCTGTGTCCTGGTACCGTTCTTTTATAGCTGCGATGCTCTGTATCCTGGTACTGTTCTTTTATACCTGTGATGCTTTGTGTCCTGGTAACGTTCTTTTATACCTGTGATGCTCTGTATCCTGGTACTGTTCTTTTATACCTGTGATGCTCTGTGTCCTGGTACTGTTCTTTTATAGCTGTGATGCTCTGTGTCCTGGTACTGTTCTTTTATAGCTGTGAGGCTCTGTGTCCTGGTACCGTTCTTTTATAGCTGTGATGCTCTGTGTCCTGGTACCGTTCTTTTATAGCTGCGATGCTCTGTGTCCTGGTACTGTTCTTTTATAGCTGTGATGCTCTGTGTCCTGGTACTGTTCTTTTATAGCTGCGATGTTCTGTGTCCTGGTACAGTTCTTTTATAGCTGTGATGCTCTGTGTCCTGGTACCGTTCTTTTATAGCTGCGATGCTCTGTGTCCTGGTACTGTTCTTTTATAGCTGTGATGCTCTGTGTCCTGGTACTGTTCTTTTATAGCTGTGATGCTCTGTATCCTGGTACTGTTCTTTTATAGCTGTGATGCTCTGTATCCTGGTACTGTTCTTTTATAGCTGCGATGCTCTGTATCCTGGTACTGTTCTTTTATAGCGGTGAGGCTCTGTGTCCTGGTACCGTTCTTTTATAGCTGTGATGCTCTGTGTCCTGGTACTGTTCTTTTATAGCTGCGATGTTCTGTGTCCTGGTACCGTTCTTTTATAGCTGTGATGCTCTGTGTCCTGGTACCGTTCTTTTATAGCTGTGATGCTCTGTGTCCTGGTACTGTTCTTTTATAGCTGTGATGCTCTGTATCCTGGTACTGTTCTTTTATAGCTGCGATGCTCTGTATCCTGGTACTGTTCTTTTATAGCTGTGATGCTCTGTGTCCTGGTACCGTTCTTTTATAGCTGCGATGCTCTGTGTCCTGGTACCGTTCTTTTATAGCTGCGATGTTCTGTGTCCTGGTACCGTTGTTTTATAGCTGTGATGCTCTGTGTCCTGGTACCGTTCTTTTATAGCTGTGATCCTCTGTGTCCTGGTACTGTTCTTTTATAGCTGTGATGCTGTGTCCTGGTACCGTTCTTTTATAGCTGTGATGCTCTGTGTCCTGGTACCGTTCTTTTATAGCTGTGATGCTCTGTGTCCTGGTACTGTTCTTTTATAGCTGCGATGCTCTGTGTCCTGGTACTGTTCTTTTATAGCTGCGATGCTCTGTGTCCTGGTACTGTTCTTTTATAGCGGTGATGCTCTGTGTCCTGGTACCGTTCTTTTATAGCTGTGATGCTCTGTGTCCTGGTACTGTTCTTTTATAGCTGCGATGCTCTGTGTCCTGGTACTGTTCTTTTATAGCTGCGATGCTCTGTGTCCTGGTACTGTTCTTTTATAGCTGCGATGCTCTGTGTCCTGGTACTGTTCTTTTATAGCTGCGATGCTCTGTGTCCTGGTACTGTTCTTTTATAGCGGTGATGCTCTGTGTCCTGGTACCGTTCTTTTATAGCTGCGATGCTCTGTGTCCTGGTACTGTTCTTTTATAGCTGCGATGCTCTGTGTCCTGGTACCGTTCTTTTATAGCTGCGATGCTCTGTGTCCTGGTACTGTTATTTTATAGCTGCGATGCTCTGTTTCCTGGTACCGTTCTTTTATAGCTGTGATGCTCTGTGTCCTGGTACTGTTCTTTTATAGCTGTGATGCTCTGTGTCCTGGTACTGTTCTTTTATAGCTGCGATGCTCTGTGTCCTGGTACCGTTCTTTTATAGCTGTGATGCTCTGTGTCCTGGTACTGTTCTTTTATAGCTGTGATGCTCTGTGTCCTGGTACCGTTCTTTTAAAGCTGCGATGCTCTGTGTCCTGGTACCGTTCTTTTATAGCTGTGATGCTGTGTCCTGGTACCGTTCTTTTATAGCTGTGATGCTCTGTGTCCTGGTACTGTTCTTTTATAGCTGTGATGCTCTGTGTCCTGGTACTGTTCTTTTATAGCTGTGATGCTCTGTGTCCTGGTACTGTTCTTTTATACCTGTGATGCTTTGTGTCCTGGTACCGTTCTTTTATAGCTGTGATGCTCTGTATCCTGGTACTGTTCTTTTATAGCTGTGATGCTCTGTATCCTGGTACTGTTCTTTTATAGCTGTGATGCTCTGTATCCTGGTACTGTTCTTTTATAGCTGTGATGCTTTGTGTCCTGGTACCGTTCTTTTATAGCTGTGATGCTCTGTATCCTGGTACTGTTCTTTTATAGCTGCGATGCTCTGTATCCTGGTACTGTTCTTTTATAGCTGTGATGTTCTGTATCCTGGTACTGTTCTTTTATAGCTGTGATGCTCTGTGTCCTGGTACCGTTCTTTTATAGCTGCGATGTTCTGTGTCCTGGTACCGTTCTTTTATAGCGGTGAGGCTCTGTGTCCTGGTACCGTTCTTTTATAGCTGTGATGCTCTGTGTCCTGGTACCGTTCTTTTATAGCTGTGATGCTCTGTGTCCTGGTACCGTTCTTTTATAGCCGCGATGCTCTGTGTCCTGGTAACGTTCTTTTATAGCTGTGATGCTCAGTGTCCTGGTACCGTTCTTTTATAGCTGTGATGCTCTGTGTCCTGGTACCGTTCTTTTATAGCTGTGATGCTCTGTGTCCTGGTACCGTTCTTTTATAGCTGCGATGCTCTGTGTCCTGGTACCGTTCTTTTATAGCTGTGATGCTCTGTGTCCTGGTAACGTTCTTTTATAGCTGCGATGCTCTGTGTCCTGGTACTGTTCTTTTATAGCTGCGATGCTCTGTGTCCTGGTACCGTTCTTTTATAGCTGTCATGCTCTGTATCCTGGTACCGTTCTTTTATAGCTGTGATGCTCTGTGTCCTGGTACCGTTCTTTTATAGCTGTGATGCTCTGTGTCCTGGTACCGTTCTTTTATAGCTGTGATGCTCTGTGTCCTGGTACTGTTCTTTTATAGCTGCGATGCTCTGTGTCCTGGTACCGTTCTTTTATAGCTGCGATGCTCTGTATCCTGGTACTGTTCTTTTATAGCTGCGATGCTCTGTGTCCTGGTACTGTTCTTTTATAGCTGCGATGCTCTGTGTCCTGGTACCGTTCTTTTATAGCTGTGATGCTCTGTGTCCTGGTACTGTTCTTTTATAGCTGTGATGCTCTGTGTCCTGGTACCGTTCTTTTATAGCTGTGATGTTCTGTGTCCTGGTACCGTTCTTTTATAGCTGCGATGCTCTGTGTCCTGGTACAGTTCTTTTATTGCTGCGATGCTCTGTGTCCTGGTACCGTTCTTTTACAGCTGCGATGCTCTGTGTCCTGGTACCGTTCTTTTATAGCTGTGATCCTCTGTATCCTGGTACTGTTCTTTTATAGCTGCGATGCTCTGTGTCCTGGTACCGTTCTTTTATAGCTGCGATGTTCTGTGTCCTGGTACTGTTCTTTTATAGCTGCGATGCTCTGTGTCCTGGTACGGTTCTTTTATAGCTGTGATGCTCTGTGTCCTGGTACTGTTCTTTTATAGCTGCGATGCTCTGTGTCCTGGTACCATTCTTTTATAGCTGTGATGCTCTGTGTCCTGGTACCGTTCTTTTATAGCGGTGATGCTCTGTGTCCTGGTACCGTTCTTTTATAGCTGTGATGCTCTGTGTCCTGGTACCGTTCTTTTATAGCTGCGATGCTCTGTGTCCTGGTACCGTTCTTTTATAGCTGTGATGCTCTGTGTCCTGGTACCGTTCTTTTATAGCTGCGATGTTCTGTGTCCTGGTACAGTTCTTTTATAGCTGCGATGCTCTCTGTCTTGGTACCGTTCTTTTATAGTTGCGATGTTCTGTGTCCTGGTACCGTTCTTTTATAGCTGCGATGTTCTGTGTCCTGGTACAGTTCTTTTATAGCTGCGATGCTCTGTGTCCTGGTACCGTTCTTTTATAGCTGTGATGCTCTCTG
Source organism: Phyllobates terribilis (assembly GCF_046119375.1). NCBI lineage: Eukaryota > Metazoa > Chordata > Amphibia > Anura > Dendrobatidae > Phyllobates > Phyllobates terribilis. Next base: position 46,577,777 of record NW_027362762.1, read on the forward strand.
TCCTGGTACCGTTCTTTTATAGCTGTGATGCTCTGTGTCCTGGTACCGTTCTTTTATAGCTGCGATGCTCTGTGTCCTGGTACTGTTCTTTTATAGCTGTGATGCTCTGTGTCCTGGTACCGTTCTTTTATAGCGGTGAGGCTCTGTGTCCTGGTACTGTTCTTTTATAGCTGTGATGCTCTGTGTCCTGGTACCGTTCTTTTATAGCTGTGATGCTCTGTGTCCTGGTACCGTTCTTTTATAGCTGTGATGCTCTGTGTCCTGGTACCGTTCTTTTATAGCTGTGATGCTCTGTGTCCTGGTACCGTTCTTTTATAGCTGTGATGCTCTGTGTCCTGGTACCGTTCTTTTATAGCTGTGATGCTCTGTATCCTGGTCCTGTTCTTTTATAGCTGTGATGCTCTGTGTCCTGGTACCGTTCTTTTATAGCTGCGATGCTCTGTGTCCTGGTACTGTTCTTTTATAGCTGTGATGCTCTGTATCCTGGTACTGTTCTTTTATAGCTGTGATGCTCTGTGTCCTGGTACCGTTCTTTTATAGCTGTGATGCTCTGTGTCCTGGTACCGTTCTTTTATAGCTGTGATGCTCTGTGTCCTGGTACCGTTCTTTTATAGTTGTGATGCTCTGTGTCCTGGTACTGTTCTTTTATAGCTGTGATGCTCTGTTTCCTGGTACTGTTCTTTTATAGCTGTGATGCTCTGTGTCCTGGTACCGTTCTTTTATAGCTGCGATGTTCTGTGTCCTGGTACCGTTCTTTTAAAGCTGCGATGCTCTGTGTCCTGGTACCGTTCTTTTATAGCTGTGATGCTGTGTCCTGGTACCGTTCTTTTATAGCTGTGATGCTCTGTGTCCTGGTACCGTTCTTTTATAGCTGTGATGCTCTGTGTCCTGGTACTGTTCTTTTATAGCTGCGATGCTCTGTGTCCTGGTACTGTTCTTTTATAGCTGCGATGCTCTGTGTCCTGGTACTGTTCTTTTATAGCGGTGATGCTCTGTGTCCTGGTACCGTTCTTTTATAGCTGTGATGCTCTGTGTCCTGGTACTGTTCTTTATAGCTGCGATGCTCTGTGTCCTGGTACTGTTCTTTTATAGCTGCGATGCTCTGTGTCCTGGTACTGTTCTTTTATAGCTGCGATGCTCTGTGTCCTGGTACTGTTCTTTTATAGCTGCGATGCTCTGTGTCCTGGTACTGTTCTTTTATAGCTGTGATGCTCTGTGTCCTGGTACTGTTCTTTTATAGCTGCGATGCTCTGTGTCCTGGTAACGTTCTTTTATAGCTGTGATGCTCTGTGTCCTGGTACCGTTCTTTTATAGCTGTGATGCTCTGTGTCCTGGTACTGTTCTTTGATAGCTGCGATGCTCTGTGTCCTGGTACCATTCTTTTATAGCTGCGATGCTCTGTGTCCTGGTAACGTTCTTTTATAGCGGTGATGCTCTGTGTCCTGGTACCGTTCTTTTATAGCTGTGATGCTCTGTGTCCTGGTACCGTTCTTTTATAGCTGTGATGCTCTGTGTCCTGGTACTGTTCTTTGATAGCTGCGATGCTCTGTGTCCTGGTACCATTCTTTTATAGCTGCGATGCACTGTGTCCTGGTAACGTTCTTTTATAGCGGTGATGCTCTGTGTCCTGGTACCGTTCTTTTATAGCTGCGATGCTCTGTGTCCTGGTACCGTTCTTTTATAGCTGTGATGCTCTGTGTCCTGGTACCGTTCTTTTATAGCTGTGATGCTCTGTGTCCTGGTACTGTTCTTTTATAGCTGTGATGCTCTGTGTCCTGGTACCGTTCTTTTATAGCTGTGATGCTCTGTGTCCTGGTACTGTTCTTTTATAGCTGTGATGCTCTGTGTCCTGGTACCGTTCTTTTATAGCTGTGATGCTCTGTGTCCTGGTACTGTTCTTTTATAGCTGTGATGCTCTGTGTCCTGGTACTGTTCTTTTATAGCTGTGATGCTCTGTATCCTGGTACTGTTCTTTTATAGCTGTGATGCTCTGTATCCTGGTACTGTTCTTTTATAGCGGTGATGCTCTGTGTCCTGGTAACGTTCTTTTATAGCTGTGATGCTCTGTGTCCTGGTACCGTTCTTTTATAGCTGCGATGCTCTGTATCCTGGTACTGTTCTTTTATAGCTGTGATGCTTTGTGTCCTGGTACCGTTCTTTTATAGCTGCGATGCTCTGTATCCTGGTACTGTTCTTTTATAGCTGTGATGCTTTGTGTCCTGGTACCGTTCTTTTATAGCTGCGATGCTCTGTATCCTGGTACTGTTCTTTTATAGCTGCGATGATCTGTGTCCTGGTACTGTTCTTTTATAGCGGTGAGGCTCTGTGTCCTGGTACCGTTCTTTTATAGCTGTGATGCTCTGTGTCCTGGTACTGTTCTTTTATAGCTGTGATGCTCTGTGTCCTGGTACTGTTCTTTTATAGCTGTGATGCTCTGTGTCCTGGTACCGTTCTTTTATAGCTGCGATGCTCTGTATCCTGGTACTGTTCTTTTATACCTGTGATGCTTTGTGTCCTGGTACCGTTCTTTTATAGCTGTGATGCTCTGTATCCTGGTACTGTTCTTTTATAGCTGTGATGCTCTGTATCCTGGTACTGTTCTTTTATAGCTGTGATGCTCTGTATCCTGGTACTGTTCTTTTATAGCTGCGATGCTCTGTATCCTGGTACTGTTCTTTTATAGCGGTGAGGCTCTGTGTCCTGGTACCGTTCTTTTATAGCTGTGATGCTCTGTGTCCTGGTACTGTTCTTTTATAGCGGTGAGGCTCTGTGTCCTGGTACCGGTCTTTTATAGCTGTGATGCTCTGTGTCCTGGTACCGTTCTTTTATAGCTGTGATGCTCTGTGTCCTGGTACTGTTCTTTTATAGCTGTGATGCTCTGTATCCTGGTACTGTTCTTTTATAGCTGCGATGCTCTGTATCCTGGTACTGTTCTTTTATAGCTGTGATGCTCTGTGTCCTGGTACCGTTCTTTTATAGCTGTGATGCTCTGTGTCCTGGTACTGTTCTTTTATAGCGGTGAGGCTCTGTGTCCTGGTACCGTTCTTTTATAGCTGTGATGCTCTGTGTCCTGGTACCGTTCTTTTATAGCTGTGATGCTCTGTGTCCTGGTACCGTTCTTTTATAACTGTGATGCTCTGTGTCCTGGTACCGTTCTTTTATAGCTGCGATGCTCTGTGTCCTGGTAACGTTCTTTTATAGCTGTGATGCTCTGTGTCCTGGTACCGTTCTTTTATAGCTGTGATGCTCTGTGTCCTGGTACCGTTCTTTTATAGCTGTGATGCTCTGTGTCCTGGTACTGTTCTTTTATAGCTGCGATGCTCTGTGTCCTGGTACTGTTCTTTTATAGCTGCGATGCTCTGTGTCCTGGTACCGTTCTTTTATAGCTGTCATGCTCTGTATCCTGGTACCGTTCTTTTATAGCTGTGATGCTCTGTGTCCTGGTACTGTTCTTTTATAGCTGCGATGCTCTGTGTCCTGGTACTGTTCTTTTATAGCTGCGATGCTCTGTGTCCTGGTACCGTTCTTTTATAGCTGTGATGCTCTGTGTCCTGGTACCGTTCTTTTATAGCTGTGATGCGCTGTGTCCTGGTACCGTTCTTTTATAGCTGTGATGCTCTGTGTCCTGGTACTGTTCTTTTATAGCTGCGATGCTCTGTGTCCTGGTACCGTTCTTTTATAGCTGTGATGCTCTGTATCCTGGTACCGTTCTTTTATAGCTGTGATGCTCTGTGTCCTGGTACTGTTCTTTTATAGCTGCGATGCTCTGTGTCCTGGTACCGTTCTTTTATAGCTGTGATGCTCTGTGTCCTGGTACCGTTCTTTTATAGCTGCGATGCTCTGTGTCCTGGTACTGTTCTTTTATAGCTGCGATGCTCTGTGTCCTGGTACCGTTCTTTTATAGCTGTGATGCTCTGTATCCTGGTACTGTTCTTTTATAGCTGCGATGCTCTGTGTCCTGGTACCGTTCTTTTATAGCTGTGATGCTCTGTGTCCTGGTACCGTTCTTTTATAGCTGTGATGCTCTGTGTCCTGGTACCGTTCTTTTATAGCTGCGATGCTCTGTATCCTGGTACTGTTCTTTTATAGCTGTGATGCTTTGTGTCCTGGTACCGTTCTTTTATAGCTGTGATGCTCTGTGTCCTGGTACTGTTCTTTTATAGCGGTGAGGCTCTGTGTCCTGGTACCGTTCTTTTATAGCGGTGAGGCTCTGTGTCCTGGTACTGTTCTTTTATAGCTGTGATGCTCTGTGTCCTGGTACCGTTCTTTTATAGCTGCGATGCTCTGTATCCTGGTACTGTTCTTTTATACCTGTGATGCTTTGTGTCCTGGTAACGTTCTTTTATACCTGTGATGCTCTGTATCCTGGTACTGTTCTTTTATACCTGTGATGCTCTGTGTCCTGGTACTGTTCTTTTATAGCTGTGATGCTCTGTGTCCTGGTACTGTTCTTTTATAGCTGTGAGGCTCTGTGTCCTGGTACCGTTCTTTTATAGCTGTGATGCTCTGTGTCCTGGTACCGTTCTTTTATAGCTGCGATGCTCTGTGTCCTGGTACTGTTCTTTTATAGCTGTGATGCTCTGTGTCCTGGTACTGTTCTTTTATAGCTGCGATGTTCTGTGTCCTGGTACAGTTCTTTTATAGCTGTGATGCTCTGTGTCCTGGTACCGTTCTTTTATAGCTGCGATGCTCTGTGTCCTGGTACTGTTCTTTTATAGCTGTGATGCTCTGTGTCCTGGTACTGTTCTTTTATAGCTGTGATGCTCTGTATCCTGGTACTGTTCTTTTATAGCTGTGATGCTCTGTATCCTGGTACTGTTCTTTTATAGCTGCGATGCTCTGTATCCTGGTACTGTTCTTTTATAGCGGTGAGGCTCTGTGTCCTGGTACCGTTCTTTTATAGCTGTGATGCTCTGTGTCCTGGTACTGTTCTTTTATAGCTGCGATGTTCTGTGTCCTGGTACCGTTCTTTTATAGCTGTGATGCTCTGTGTCCTGGTACCGTTCTTTTATAGCTGTGATGCTCTGTGTCCTGGTACTGTTCTTTTATAGCTGTGATGCTCTGTATCCTGGTACTGTTCTTTTATAGCTGCGATGCTCTGTATCCTGGTACTGTTCTTTTATAGCTGTGATGCTCTGTGTCCTGGTACCGTTCTTTTATAGCTGCGATGCTCTGTGTCCTGGTACCGTTCTTTTATAGCTGCGATGTTCTGTGTCCTGGTACCGTTGTTTTATAGCTGTGATGCTCTGTGTCCTGGTACCGTTCTTTTATAGCTGTGATCCTCTGTGTCCTGGTACTGTTCTTTTATAGCTGTGATGCTGTGTCCTGGTACCGTTCTTTTATAGCTGTGATGCTCTGTGTCCTGGTACCGTTCTTTTATAGCTGTGATGCTCTGTGTCCTGGTACTGTTCTTTTATAGCTGCGATGCTCTGTGTCCTGGTACTGTTCTTTTATAGCTGCGATGCTCTGTGTCCTGGTACTGTTCTTTTATAGCGGTGATGCTCTGTGTCCTGGTACCGTTCTTTTATAGCTGTGATGCTCTGTGTCCTGGTACTGTTCTTTTATAGCTGCGATGCTCTGTGTCCTGGTACTGTTCTTTTATAGCTGCGATGCTCTGTGTCCTGGTACTGTTCTTTTATAGCTGCGATGCTCTGTGTCCTGGTACTGTTCTTTTATAGCTGCGATGCTCTGTGTCCTGGTACTGTTCTTTTATAGCGGTGATGCTCTGTGTCCTGGTACCGTTCTTTTATAGCTGCGATGCTCTGTGTCCTGGTACTGTTCTTTTATAGCTGCGATGCTCTGTGTCCTGGTACCGTTCTTTTATAGCTGCGATGCTCTGTGTCCTGGTACTGTTATTTTATAGCTGCGATGCTCTGTTTCCTGGTACCGTTCTTTTATAGCTGTGATGCTCTGTGTCCTGGTACTGTTCTTTTATAGCTGTGATGCTCTGTGTCCTGGTACTGTTCTTTTATAGCTGCGATGCTCTGTGTCCTGGTACCGTTCTTTTATAGCTGTGATGCTCTGTGTCCTGGTACTGTTCTTTTATAGCTGTGATGCTCTGTGTCCTGGTACCGTTCTTTTAAAGCTGCGATGCTCTGTGTCCTGGTACCGTTCTTTTATAGCTGTGATGCTGTGTCCTGGTACCGTTCTTTTATAGCTGTGATGCTCTGTGTCCTGGTACCGTTCTTTTATAGCTGTGATGCTCTGTGTCCTGGTACTGTTCTTTTATAGCTGCGATGCTCTGTGTCCTGGTACTGTTCTTTTATAGCTGCGATGCTCTGTGTCCTGGTACGGTTCTTTATAGCTGCGATGCTCTGTGTCCTGGTACTGTTCTTTTATAGCTGCGATGCTCTGTGTCCTGGTACTGTTCTTTTATAGCTGCGATGCTCTGTGTCCTGGTACTGTTCTTTTATAGCTGCGATGCTCTGTGTCCTGGTACTGTTCTTTTATAGCTGTGATGCTCTGTATCCTGGTACTGTTCTTTTATAGCTGTGATGCTCTGTGTCCTGGTACCGTTCTTTTATAGCTGTGATGCTCTGTGTCCTGGTACCGTTCTTTTATAGCTGTGATGCTCTGTATCCTGGTACTGTTCTTTTATAGCTGCGATGCTCTGTATCCTGGTACTGTTCTTTTATAGCTGTGATGCTCTGTGTCCTGGTACCGTTCTTTTATAGCTGCGATGCTCTGTGTCCTGGTACCGTTCTTTTATAGCTGCGATGTTCTGTGTCCTGGTACCGTTGTTTTATAGCTGTGATGCTCTGTGTCCTGGTACCGTTCTTTTATAGCTGTGATCCTCTGTGTCCTGGTACTGTTCTTTTATAGCTGTGATGCTGTGTCCTGGTACCGTTCTTTTATAGCTGTGATGCTCTGTGTCCTGGTACCGTTCTTTTATAGCTGTGATGCTCTGTGTCCTGGTACTGTTCTTTTATAGCTGCGATGCTCTGTGTCCTGGTACTGTTCTTTTATAGCTGCGATGCTCTGTGTCCTGGTACTGTTCTTTTATAGCGGTGATGCTCTGTGTCCTGGTACCGTTCTTTTATAGCTGTGATGCTCTGTGTCCTGGTACTGTTCTTTTATAGCTGCGATGCTCTGTGTCCTGGTACTGTTCTTTTATAGCTGCGATGCTCTGTGTCCTGGTACTGTTCTTTTATAGCTGCGATGCTCTGTGTCCTGGTACTGTTCTTTTATAGCTGCGATGCTCTGTGTCCTGGTACTGTTCTTTTATAGCGGTGATGCTCTGTGTCCTGGTACCGTTCTTTTATAGCTGCGATGCTCTGTGTCCTGGTACTGTTCTTTTATAGCTGCGATGCTCTGTGTCCTGGTACCGTTCTTTTATAGCTGCGATGCTCTGTGTCCTGGTACTGTTATTTTATAGCTGCGATGCTCTGTTTCCTGGTACCGTTCTTTTATAGCTGTGATGCTCTGTGTCCTGGTACTGTTCTTTTATAGCTGTGATGCTCTGTGTCCTGGTACTGTTCTTTTATAGCTGCGATGCTCTGTGTCCTGGTACCGTTCTTTTATAGCTGTGATGCTCTGTGTCCTGGTACTGTTCTTTTATAGCTGTGATGCTCTGTGTCCTGGTACCGTTCTTTTAAAGCTGCGATGCTCTGTGTCCTGGTACCGTTCTTTTATAGCTGTGATGCTGTGTCCTGGTACCGTTCTTTTATAGCTGTGATGCTCTGTGTCCTGGTACCGTTCTTTTATAGCTGTGATGCTCTGTGTCCTGGTACTGTTCTTTTATAGCTGCGATGCTCTGTGTCCTGGTACTGTTCTTTTATAGCTGCGATGCTCTGTGTCCTGGTACTGTTCTTTATAGCTGCGATGCTCTGTGTCCTGGTACTGTTCTTTTATAGCTGCGATGCTCTGTGTCCTGGTACTGTTCTTTTATAGCTGCGATGCTCTGTGTCCTGGTACTGTTCTTTTATAGCTGCGATGCTCTGTGTCCTGGTACTGTTCTTTTATAGCTGTGATGCTCTGTATCCTGGTACTGTTCTTTTATAGCTGTGATGCTCTGTGTCCTGGTACCGTTCTTTTATAGCTGTGATGCTCTGTGTCCTGGTACCGTTCTTTTATAGCTGTGATGCTCTGTATCCTGGTACTGTTCTTTTATAGCTGCGATGCTCTGTGTCCTGGTACTGTTCTTTTATAGCTGCGATGCTCTGTGTCCTGGTACTGTTCTTTTATAGCTGCGATGCTCTGTGTCCTGGTACTGTTCTTTTATAGCTGCGATGCTCTGTGTCCTGGTACCGTTCTTTTATAGCTGCGATGCTCTGTGTCCTGGTACCGTTCTTTTATAGCTGTGATGTTCTGTGTCCTGGTACCGTTCTTTTATAGCTGTGATGCTCTGTGTCCTGGTACCGTTCTTTTATAGCTGCGATGCTCTGTGTCCTGGTACCGTTCTTTTATAGCTGCGATGCTCTGTGTCCTGGTACCGTTCTTTTATAGCTGCGATGTTCTGTGTCCTGGTACTGTTCTTTTATAGCTGCGATGCTCTGTGTCCTGGTACTGTTCTTTTATAGCTGTGATGCTCTGTGTCCTGGTACTGTTCTTTTATAGCTGTGATGCTCTGTGTCCTGGTACTGTTATTTTATAGCTGCGATGCTCTGTTTCCTGGTACCGTTCTTTTATAGCTGTGATGCTCTGTGTCCTGGTACTGTTCTTTTATAGCTGCGATGCTCTGTGTCCTGGTACTGTTCTTTTATAGCTGTGATGCTCTGTGTCCTGGTACCGTTCTTTTATAGCTGCGATGCTCTGTGTCCTGGTACCGTTCTTTTATAGCTGCGATGCTCTATGTCCTGGTACTGTTCTTTTATAGCTGTGATGCTCTGTGTCCTGGTACTGTTCTTTTATAGCTGTGATGTTCTGTGTCCTGGTACCGTTCTTTTATAGCTGTGATGCTCTGTGTCCTGGTACCGTTCTTTTATAGCTGTGATGCTCTGTGTCCTGGTACCGTTCTTTTATAGCTGCGATGCTCTATGTCCTGGTACTGTTCTTTTATAGCTGTGATGTTCTGTGTCCTGGTACTGTTCTTTTATAGCTCTGATGCTCTGTGTCCTGGTACTGTTCTTTTATAGCTGTGATGCTCTATGTCCTGGTACTGTTCTTTTATAGCTGCGATGCTCTGTGTCCTGGTACTGTTCTTTTATAGCTGCGATGTTCTGTGTCCTGGTACTGTTCTTTTATAGCTGTGATGTTCTGTGTCCTGGTACCGTTCTTTTATAGCTGTGATGCTCTGTGTCCTGGTACTGTTCTTTTATAGCTGTGATGCTCTGTGTCCTGGTATTGTACTTTTATAGCTGTGATGCTCTGCTTGCTCTGATTAATTTCTATCATAGCTGCGATGCTCTGTGAATTTTAACACCTTTCTATCGCAGCTGTGATGCTCTGAATTTTCGAGCACCTTTTTTTAAATTATAGATTAAATACTGTGCGTATTCTGACATCCATCATAACCATCATTTTTTTCTGCAATTTGGGCTATAGGTGCCTTTCTCTGGCATCGGACCACTCCCACCACAAACAATAACGTTCCCAGTCGCTAATTTCCAAGATCCATTTACAGTAGGTACTAAGAACTACATACTGGGAACATCCCACAAGACCTGCCATAAACCATGAACAGTGAACATCCCACAAGACCTGCCATAAACCATGAACAGTGAACATCCCATAAGACCTGCCATAAACCATGAACAGTGAACATCCCACAAGAGCTTACGTTTTAGAGATGCTTTGACTAGCCTTCCACGATTTGGCCATTGTCACCGTCTCTCAGATCTTTATGTTTGCCCATTTTTTCTGCTTCCAACTCATCATCTTCCACTTGCTGTTTGAAATATCCCCTCCCCAATAAGTAACATTGTCATATGATCAATCTTATTCACTTGTTGTGAATAGATCTATAAACCTGTCTGGGTGGTTTTGCATCACATTCTGCTTTCTTGTGAGCATTTCATTAGGTTGGGGACAGGGGAGTACACAAAAATTACAGTGGCCCATAGCAAAAACTCTAATTGGGTCTCCCATCAAAAAATATTTGGCAGAGTAGGCAGGGTCATATCTCTCAACTTTTTTAAATGGGGAGAGAGACATGTATTGTAACACGAACATAGTAATTATGCCCATACTGAAGCCCCTTAGTGTTCTCACCCACAATTCCCATTTCATGGTCATTATAGAATATGATGCTCCCCCCAAAAAAAAAAAATCACACAGAGTATGGTATCCCCACAGTGAATTGCCCCACAACAAATTTTACTCCACAGAATAACAACCCCACAACATGACGCCCCTAAAGTGCCTAACCCCACAAGGTCCCCATACTGTATAATTGCCTGTCAGTATAATACCCCCAAAGATCCCCACACAGTATGATGGACCCCGCAGTCCACCCCAACCAAGTATGATGGCCCCCTCAGCCCCTTACTAAGTATGACAGACCCTACAGCCCACCCCCAATTCAGGATGATGCCTCTTACAGGCCATCATCCACTCAATTTGATGGTGCCCTCATCCCCTCACTCAGTACAATGGATCCCACAGGCCACCCCCACTCAGTATGATCGCCCCCACAGCCCCTCACCTCAACCAAACCCCATTTAGCATGATGGCTCCCACAGCCCACTCAGTATGATGGCCCCCACAGTCTCTCACTCATGAAGATGGCAACATTTTTCGTAACTACATAGGTGCGCATAAAGTTTGCGACTTTTGGCGTCTTCAAATGAGCGGAGTTCGGTCAGGACAGCGTGTGACGCCGCAGCTCATCTAATTCATGATGACCCAAGGCAATCCTTGTGCCATAAATTTTACTCCAGTCACCGACTGGAGTAAGATTTGTGGCGAGGGGCACACAGAGGCGCATGTTACTTGTCAAGACATTCTGGATTCATGAAAAGGCGTGCACGTGTGTTACATGAAGTAACACATTTGCTTCCATGTTCTTATCCACCTTGTATTTTGCAAAGAATAAAAACCGTCATATCAAATTTAACTATTTTTTGCCAAAATCTTTGGTTTTTTTTGCAGCTCTGATTTCAAAGTCACTTTTCTATTTTTATCTTGTGTTATTTACTTATTTTTTTTTTTAACCATTCTCTTCAAAATCCCACCCATAGGTCATGAATTTTGCCAAAATAAAAAATGCTCTTTACTTTTATGGGTCTTTTTTTAGCGCAAAATATGTGCAAAAATATTTCAATTTTTTATATAAGTCGCTATTGATAAATCAAAAAAAAAAAAATCTGGAGAACTCAAACCCTTTCCACAAACACGAACCTAAAACAAAACAAAAAAGAAAGAAACAAACTGGCGAATCCATATAAAATAGACTTAAAAAAAAATCAACAAATTTAAAAAAATAAGGCGCAAATGAAAAACAGGTAAACCTCCCTTCCCCCCCGAAAAACCTCCAAAACGGCTCCATGAAAATTGCCCACAGGAAAAATGCCCACAGACATGAATGACCACAGGAAAATTGCCCACACGGATAAAATAACATTTTATTAAAAGTTTATTAACCCCTTCACAACATCCGCCGTACTGTACATGTATTGCGCATGTCAGAGGCGGGTGTATAGAGAACCTCAATCCGTGCATGTGCTGTCTCCGGCAGCCATTTTCCCGAAGTCCACTGCACTGCACAGGATGGGGCGTGCAAAGACTCCCGACATTTTCCGAAAGCCCAGACCCCGCCGCATCCTCGCACTGCTGAACACCCCCTCCTCCCTGCCCGGAACCCGCAGCATCGCCCCACTCCTGCCGCCGCTGCCAGCTTCCTGCAGCAGTGACCCCGCTCCACCGCAGCTGCTCCTCCTGATAAGTTATATTCGGATTATAAGACACCCCCCCCCATTTTTCCCCCAAATTTGGGGGGGAAAGTGCATTTTATAATCCGAAAAATACGGTATGTGGTATCGCCACGTTCAGAAAATTCCAATCTATCAAAATACAAAAACAATTAACCCGATCAGTAAACACTGTAAATGAAATAAGATCAAGAACGCCAAAAATCAAGGTTTTTTGGTCACCACAGTTCCACATAAAAGGCTGTAACAAGCGATCAAAAGTCACATCTATCCCAAAATGGTATTAATAAAAACGGCGTCTCACCCCGCAATAAAATAAGCCATCACATAGCACCATTGACAGAAAAATAAAAATGTTACGGCCTCGGAAAATCGTGACACAAACAAAAAAATTTTTATTTTTTTTGTAAACATTTGATTTTTTTCATCACTAAAATAAAAAATAAAAAAAACTGGACATGTTGGGTATCGCCGTAATCACATTTATGAGGAGGATCATACTGAGAGGTCATTTTTACCACAAAATGTACAATGTAAAAACTATTTCCAAAAAAAAACAATGTCAGAATTGCGTTTTTTTCTCATTTTCCAGTGCGCTATGTGGTAAAATGAATGGTGTCATTCAAAAGCAAAACTCGTCCTGCAATAAAAAAACAAGCCCTAATATGTCTATGAGGACCGAAAAACAAGAGAGTTACGGCTCTGGGAAGAAGGGGAGGAAAAAACGGAAATTGGCCGCAGCGTGAAGGGGTTAAAGAGGGCTCAGACTGTATTCACACACGGAAAATTGGGCACATGCCTGTACAGCCATGATCACACTGTATACAGGCTCCGGAGCGATATAACATATTACAGGCCGGGGGAATTGATAATAACATTATATCGGTATAGCCGGGGTCACACTGTACACAGGCTCCGGAGCGATATAACATATTACAGGCCGGGGGGATTGATAATAACATTATATCGGTATAGCCGGGGTCACACTGTACACAGGCTCTGGAGCGATATAACATATTACAGGCCGGGGGGTTGATAATAACATTATATCAGTATAGCCGGGGTCACACTGTACACAGGCTCCGGAGCGATATAACATATTACAGGCCAGGGGGATTGATAATAACATTATATCGGTATAGCCGGGGTCACACTGTACACAGGCTCCGGAGCGATATAACATATTACAGGCCGGGGGGATTGATAATAACATTATATCGGTATAGCCGGGGTCACACTGTACACAGGCTCCGGAGCGATATAACATATTACAGGCCGGGGGGTTGATAATAACATTATATCAGTATAGCCGGGGTCACACTGTACACAGGCTCCGGAGCGATATAACATATTACAGGCCGGGGGGATTGATAATAACATTATATCGGTATAGCCGGGGTCACACTGTACACAGGCTCCGGAGCGATATAACATATTACAGGCCGGGGGGTTGATAATAACATTATATCAGTATAGCCGGGGTCACACTGTACACAGGCTCCGGAGCGATATAACATATTACAGGCCGGGGGGATTGATAATAACATTATATCGGTATAGCCGGGGTCACACTGTACACAGGCTCCGGAGCGATATAACATATTACAGGCCGGGGGGATTGATAATAACATTATATCGGTATAGCCGGGGTCACACTGTACACAGGCTCCAGAGCAATATAACATATTACAGGCCGGGGGGGGGTTGATAACAACATTATATCGGTATAGCCGGGGTCACACTGTATACAGGCTCCGGAGCGATATAACATATTACAGGCCGGGGGGATTGATAATAACATTATATAGGTATAGCCGGGGTCACACTGTACACAGGCTCCGGAGCGATATAACATATTACAGGTCTTGAAGGGGAGGGGGTGATAAATGTTATTTTGTCCGTGTGGGCATTCATGGTTGTGGGCACTTTTCTTTTGGGCATTTTTCTGGTCACCCTCCAAAACGCACCCTCGTCAAAACCAGCGAGAGAATCGCTGGTCTTCATGAATCGCCCCTGTACGTTCACCTGTCCTTACGCTTCAGCCGACGACGCCTGTGATTGACCTCACGTAGGGAAATGTATCGGTCAAAAATGTGTCGTCCCACGCGGTCACCTTTGGGGGGGGGGTTGGAGCTGCTGTACATCAGAATGTGCATCACCCACCCCCTCTCTCACATAACTGCAAAACGCCATCCACAGATCTCTGCACCGGAAAATTTGAAGAACGGAATGGAGAACAGAGATTCTGTGGCGGCGTAAGTAATACGATAGATGAGGGTTGAACTTGCACAGGGAAGTACACTGCTCAAAAACATAAAGGGAACACTAACAGAATATAACTCCAAGTAAATCAAACTTCTGTGAAATCAAACTGTCCACTTAGGAAGTAACACTGATTGACAATCAATTTCACATGCTGTTGTGCAAATGGAATAGACAATAGATGGAAATTATTGGCAATTATCAAGACACCCTCAATAAAGGAGTGGTTCTGCCGGTGGGGACCACAGACCACATCTCAGCACCAATGCTTTCTGGCTGATGTTTTGGTCACTTTTGAATGTTGGTTGTGCTTTCACACTCGTGGTAGCATGAGACGGACTCTACAACCCACAGAAGTTGCTCAGGTAGTGCAGCTCATCCAGGATGGCACATCAATGCGAGCTGTGGCAAGAAGGTTTGCTGTGTCTGTCAGTGTAGTGTCCAGAGGCTGGAGGCGCTACCAGGAGACAGGCCAGTACACCAGGAGACTTGGAGGGGGCCGTAGGAGGGCAACAACCCAGCAGCAGGACTGCTACCTCCACCTTGGTGCAATCAGGACCAGGAGGAGCACTGCCAGAGCCCTGCAAAATGACCTCCAGCAGGCCACAAATGTGCATGTGTCTACACAAACGGTTAGAAAGCGACTCCATGAGGGTGGTATGAGGGCCCGACGTCCACAGATGGGGGTTGTGCTCACAGCCCAACACCGTGCAGGACGCTTGGCATTTGCCATAGAACACCAGGATTGGCAAAGTGGCCACTGGCGCCCTGTGCTCTTCACAAATGAAAGCAGGTTCACACTGAGCACATGTGACAGACGTGACAGAGTCTGGAGACGCCGTGGAGAGCGATCTGCTGCCTGCAACATCCTTCAGCATGACCGGTTTGGCAGTGGGTCAGTAATGGTGAGGGGTGGCATTTCTTTGGAGGGCCGCACAGCCCTCCATGTGCTCGCCAGAGGTAGCCTGACTGCCATTAGGTACCGAGATGAGATCCTCAGACCCCTTGTGAGACCATATGCTGGTGCGGTTGGGTTCCTCCTAAATCAGGACAATGCCAGACCTCATGTGGTTGGAGTGTGTCAGCAGTTCCTGCAAGATGAAGGCATTGAAGCTATGGACTGGCCCGCCCGTTCCCCAGACCTGAATCCGATTGAGCACATCTGGGACATCATGTCTCGCTCCATCCACCAACATCACGTTGCACCACAGACTGTCCAGGAGTTGGCGGATGCTTTAGTCCAGGTCTGGGAGGAGATCCCACAGGAGACCATCCGCAATCTCATCAGGAACATGCCCAGGCGTTGTAGGGAGGTCATACAGGCACGTGGAGGACACACACAATACTCAGCCTCATCAGGAGCATGCCCAGGCGTTGTAGGGAGGTCATACAGGCACGTGGAGGACACACACAATACTCAGCCTCATCAGGAGCATGCCCAGGCGTTGTAGGGAGGTCATACAGGCACGTGGAGGCCACACACAATACTCAGACTCATCAGGAGCATGCCCAGGCGTTGTAGGGAGGTCATACAGGCACGTGGAGGCCACACACAATACTGAGCCTCATCAGGAGCATGCCCAGGCGTTGTAGGGAGGTCATACAGGCACGTGGAGGCCACACACAATACTCAGCCTCATCAGGAGCATGCCCAGGCGTTGTAGGGAGGTCATACAGGCACGTGGAGGCCACACACAATACTCAGCCTCATCAGGAGCATGCCCAGGCGTTGTAGGGAGGTCATACAGACACATGGAGGCCACACACAATACTCAGCCTCATCAGGAGCATGCCCAGGCGTTGTAGGGAGGTCGTACAGGCACGTGGAGGCCACACACAATACTCAGCCTCATCAGGAGAATGCCCAGGCATTGTAGGGAGGTCATACAGGCACGTGGAGGCGACACACAATACTCAGCCTCATCAGGAGCATGCCCAGGCATTGTAGGGAGGTCATAAAGGCACGTGGAGGCCACACACAATACTCAGCCTCATCAGGAGCATGCCCAGGCATTGTAGGGAGGTCATACAGGCACGTGGAGGCCACACACAATACTCAGCCTCATCAGGAGCATGCCCAGGCGTTGTAGGGAGGTCATACAGGCACGTGGAGGACACACACAATACTCAGCCTCATCAGGAGCATGCCCAGGCGTTGTAGGGAGGTCATACAGGCACGTGGAGGCCACACACAATACTGAGCCTCATCAGGAGCATGCCCAGGCGTTGTAGGGAGGTCATACAGGCACGTGGAGGCCACACACAATACTCAGCCTCATCAGGAGCATGCCCAGGCGTTGTAGGGAGGTCATACAGGCACGTGGAGGCCACACACAATACTCAGCCTCATCAGGAGCATGCCCAGGCCTTGTAGGGAGGTCATACAGGCATGTGGAGGCCACACACAATACTCAGCCTCATCAGGAGCATGCCCAGGCGTTGTAGGGAGGTCATACAGGCACGTGGAGGCCACACACAATACTGAGCCTCATCAGGAGCATGCCCAGGCGTTGTAGGGAGGTCATACAGGCACGCGGAGGCCACACACAATACTCAGCCTCATCAGGAGCATGCCCAGGCGTTGTAGGGAGGTCATACAGGCACGTGGAGGCCACACACAATACTCAGCCTCATCAGGAGCATGCCCAGGTGTTGTAGGGAGGTCATACAGGCATGTGGAGGCCACACACAATACTCAGCCTCATCAGGAGCATGCCCAGGCGTTGTAGGGAGGTCATACAGGCACGTGGAGGCCACACACAATACTCAGCCTCATCAGGAGCATGCCCAGGCGTTGTAGGGAGGTCATACAGGCACGTGGAGGCCACACACAATACTGAGCCTCATTTTGACTTGTTTTAAGGACATTATATCAAAGTTAGATCAGGCTGTAGTGAGTTTTTCCACTTTAATTTTGGGGATGACTCCAAATCCAGGCCTCCATTGGTTAATAAATGTGATTTTCCATTGATGATTTTTGTGTGATTTTGTTGTCAGCACATTCAACTTTGTACAGAACAAAGTATTCAGTGAGAATATTTAATTCATTCAGATCTAGGAGGGGGGATTTCAGTGTTCCCTTTATTTTTTTGAGCAGTGTATATAATGTTTATTATTTTTTAACCCCTTTCATGGTCCTCAAAAGTAAAAATTTCACTAGAATATGTCATTTTTGGCAAATCCTTAACGACTACTATTCCATTATCCAGGCACCACCAGTGATCCTGCTCACCTACCCTGCACCTAAGGGCTCGCTAACACCATCGTATTTTCTGTCTGAGCGCGATAAGACAAAACATCGGATCACATTGGGACCCATGTTATTCTATAGTTCCGATTTCCTCGGTCCGTGGAAAAAACAATGCAGCATGTCCTAGCCTGATCCGATATTAGGCTAGGACAAACTATCAGACTGCACTAGGATGACATCTGAGTGCAGTCTGATTTCTGCGACCTCTCAGAATGGAGATTTTTTCTCCCCATCCGAGACAATCGGATCGCACTATGCTCACACTCTAATGAGACGGTCATGTGCATACTCGGCTCGATTCTCTCAGTCGCCTGCACCTGCCTTAACCCTGGCTGTATCCCCATGAGGACTTCGCAGTCTGGTTCATAAAGACTTAAAGGGGTTGTCCGGGACTTTTGCATTAATGGCTATCCTTAGGGCTCGTGCAGACGACCAGCTCCACCAACGTCTAGTGGCCACGTCCCGGTACTACGCCCCATATTCGAAACAACCCCAACAGGTCGCGTAAAACCGTCAACATTCTCCACCAAAATGGGCATCCCATAGACTTAGATGTAAGCCGAAGTGGCATCTCGATACGCCAATGACGTCCAAACGTTTAATTGATAAATGCCTTAAGTTTCTATATTTACCAAAAAGAAATCCTTACAATTTTTTTTTTTTATATTTCTCGCTAAAAGCTAGCCTAAATCCAAGAATTAATTTACTAATGAGACAAGATAATAAAATAAACTATCCAAGCGCAGCCTGAGAACAGCAACACACAAGTCACGCGTGCTACCACAAGAGCTGTCTGAAATTTAGTCGCCCAGGCGCAGCGTTTTTATAGCATACCGCCAGGCTTGGCCACGCCTACAATTGACGTCACTCATTCCCGCCATTTTCTAGCCACCAATCAATCTCGAGCCTCTACACTTCCTGTATGTGCCGTGGATCCATAGCTTTCTTGCGTACAGTGAGCATCCCTGTCGGCTAGACGGCGGCAGTAACTCTCCGGTTCTCTCTGCCCGCCTACCGCACATCTCACGTTACTGATAGCTCACATAGAAAGGGATGAAGCGGAGAAGAAAGACAACGTCATGTGATCACTATGACGAATCAGGATTGGCTGACCGAGAACATGTGATCAGGTTCATGTAGCGAGGCTGAAATTATCAGGAAGAGGTGGCTCGTTGGTCTAGGGGTATGATTCTCGCTTAGGGTGCGAGAGGTCCCGGGTTCAAATCCCGGACGAGCCCTATTTTTTTTTAATTTCAATTGTTATTATATTTTACCTATATATTTATTGTTATGTTTAATTCTATTTATTATTGATATAGTAGAGAATTCTTCATATATTTGGAACCTATCCTTCTGTTTGCAGGATACTAACTAAAGCAAACTACATGACAACCCCAATCATGTGCCTAAAAGGGGGTCCTATGGGTCATCAGACTTCTGACTGCTAAATCTGTCTAATAATCCCATCATACAATCCAAGCTTCTGTTTCACTACATAAAGTGGCAGAAATTCAGATCTAGACCCGGGAGAAGCCTTAGTTGTGAGATCTAATGTCGGCCATATTGGGTTTCCCAGACTCCTGCAGGAAAAAATCAGCCTAATTAAAGGGAACCTCTGAGGTCTTTTGACGCTATTTATCTGCAGATATAGGGTTAATCGGCAGGGTCCCTGGTGGCGCCCTTAGAGAAATAGGGACTAGCCGCTCAGAACAACAGCCGGCTACTAATAAGAATGGATCCGTCTGCACCGCACACAATCTGTAATGTTTATTCCATCATGATAAAATCCTGAAGTGCATCCAGATAATAATATCCATAGTGAGAACACCAACGCGTTTCTGGTGCGTGTAGCACACTTAATAATGCTGAGTGAGTATGCGCCTCGTTTCCCCCCTCAGTCCTTCCTCTCTAGGTGTCCAGCCTTACTGACTGTGCTCCAGGTGTCACCCCCCAGCCTTACTGCCTGTGCTCCAGGTTTCACCCCCCATCCTTAGTGCCTGTGCTCCAGGTGTCACTCCCCAGCCTTAGTGCCTGTGCTCCAGGTGTCACCCCCCATCCTTAGTGCCTGTGCTCCAGGTGTCACCCCCCCATCCTTAGTGCCTGTGCTCCAGGTGTCACCCCCCATCCTTAGTGCCTGTGCTCCAGGTGTCACCCCCCCCCCATCCTTAGTGCCTGTGCTCCAGGTGTCACCCCCCAGCCTTAGTGCCTGTGCTCCAGGTGTCACCCCCCAGCCTTAGTGCCTGTGCTCCAGGTGTCACCCCCCAGCCTTACTGCCTGTGCTCCAGGTGTCACCCCCCAGCCTTAGTGCCTGTGCTCCAGGTGTCACCCCCCATCCTTAGTGCCTGTGCTCCAGGTGTCACCCCCCAGCCTTAGTGCCTGTGCTCCAGGTGTCACCCCCATCCTTAGTACCTATGCTTCAGGTGTCTCCCCCCCATCCTTAGTGCCTGTGCTCCAGGTGTCACCCCCCAGCCTTAGTGCCTGTGCTCCAGGTGTCACCCCCCAGCCTTAGTGCCTGTGCTCCAGGTGTCACCCCCCAGCCTTAGTGCCTGTGCTCCAGGTGTCACCCCCCCATCCTTAGTGCCTGTGCTCCAGGTGTCACCCCCCCATCCTTAGTGCCTGTGCTCCAGGTGTCACCCCCCAGCCTTAGTGCTTGTGCTCCAGTTGTCACCCCCCCATCCTTAGTGCCTGTGCTCCAGGTGTCACCCCCCCCATCCTTAGTGCTTGTGCTCCAGGTGTCACCCCCCAGCCTTAGTGCCTGTGCTCCAGGTGTCACCCCCCAGCCTTAGTGCCTGTGCTCCATGTGTCACCCCCCAGCCTTAGTGCCTGTGCTCCAGGTGTCACCCCCCCCATCCTTAGTGCCTGTGCTCCAGGTGTCACCCCCCCATCCTTAGTGCCTGTGCTCCAGGTGTCACCCCCCAGCCTTAGTGCCTGTGCTCCAGGTGTCACCCCCCAGCCTTAGTGCCTGTGCTCCAGGTGTCACCCCCCATCCTTAGTGCCTGTGCTCCAGGTGTCACCCCCCAGCCTTAGTGCCTGTGCTCCAGGTGTCACCCCCATCCTTAGTACCTATGCTTCAGGTGTCTCCCCCCCATCCTTAGTGCCTGTGCTCCAGGTGTCACCCCCCAGCCTTAGTGCCTGTGCTCCAGGTGTCACCCCCCAGCCTTAGTGCCTGTGCTCCAGGTGTCACCCCCCAGCCTTAGTGCCTGTGCTCCAGGTGTCACCCCCCCATCCTTAGTGCCTGTGCTCCAGGTGTCACCCCCCCATCCTTAGTGCCTGTGCTCCAGGTGTCACCCCCCAGCCTTAGTGCTTGTGCTCCAGGTGTCACCCCCCCATCCTTAGTGCCTGTGCTCCAGGTGTCACCCCCCCATCCTTAGTGCTTGTGCTCCAGGTGTCACCCCCCAGCCTTAGTGCCTGTGCTCCAGGTGTCACCCCCCAGCCTTAGTGCCTGTGCTCCAGGTGTCACCCCCCAGCCTTAGTGCCTGTGCTCCAGGTGTCACCCCCCCATCCTTAGTGCCTGTGCTCCAGGTGTCACCCCCCCATCCTTAGTGCCTGTGCTCCAGGTGTCACCCCCCAGCCTTAGTGCTTGTGCTCCAGGTGTCACCCCCCCATCCTTAGTGCCTGTGCTCCAGGTGTCACCCCCCCCATCCTTAGTGCTTGTGCTCCAGGTGTCACCCCCCAGCCTTAGTGCCTGTGCTCCAGGTGTCACCCCCCATCCTTAGTGCCTGTGCTCCAGGTGTCACCCCCCAGCCTTAGTGCCTGTGCTCCAGGTGTCACCCCCCATCCTTAGTACCTGTGCTTCAGGTGTCACCCCCCCATCCTTAGTGCCTGTGCTCCAGGTGTCACCCCCCATCCTTAGTGCCTGTGCTCCTTGTGTCACCCCCCATCCTTAGTGCCTGTGCTCCAGGTGTCACCCCCCATCCTTAGTGCCTGTGCTCCAGGTGTCACCCCCCCATCCTTACTGCCTGTGCTCCAGGTGTCACCCCCCAGCCTTAGTGCCTGTGCTCCAGGTGTCACCCCCCAGCCTTAGTGCCTGTGCTCCAGGTGTCACCCCCCATCCTTACTGCCTGTGCTCCAGGTGTCACCCCCCAGCCTTAGTGCCTGTGCTCCAGGTGTCACCCCCCAGCCTTAGTGCCTGTGCTCCAGGTGTCACCCCCTCTCCTTAGTGCCTGTGCTCCAGGTGTCACCCCCCCATCCTTAGTGCCTGTGCTCCAGGTGTCACCCCCCAGCCTTAGTGCCTGTCCTCCAGGTGTCACCCCCCCATCCTTAGTGCCTGTGCTCCAGGTGTCACCCCCCATCCTTAGTGCCTGTGCTCCAGGTGACACCCCCCCATCCTTAGTGCCTGTGCTCCAGGTGTCACCCACCCATCCTTAGTGCCTGTGCTCCAGGTGTCACCCCCCATCCTTATTGCCTGTGCTCCAGGTGTCACCCCCCCATCCTTAGTGCCTGTGCTCCAGGTGTCACCACCCATCCTTAGTGCCTGTGCTCCAGGTGTCACCCCCCCATCCTTAGTGCCTGTGCTCCAGGTGTGACCCCCCATCCTTAGTGCCTGTGCTCCAGGTGTCACCCCCCATCCTTAGTGCCTGTGCTCCAGGTGTCACCCCCCCAACCTTAGTGCCTGTGCTCCAGTTGTCACCCCCCATCCTTAGTGCCTGTGCTCCAGGTGTCACCCCCCCCATCCTTAGTGCCTGTGCTCCAGGTGTCACACCTGCCTCCATTTAGTGCCTGTGCTCCAGGTGTCACACCTGCCCCCCCTTATTGCCTGTGCTGAAGGGGTCACACCCGCCCCCCTTATTGCCTATGCTGCAGGGGTCACACTTGCCCCCCCTTAGTGCCTGTGCTCCAGGTGTCACCCCCCATTAGTGCCTGTGCTCCAGGTGTCACCCCCCTGCCCCTTAGTACCTGTGCTCCAGGTGTCACCCCCCGCCCCTTAGTGATTGTGCTCCAGGTGTCACCCCCCCCCCGCCCCTTGGTGATTGTCCTCCAGGTGTCACCCCCCCACCCCTTAGTGATTGTCCTCCAGGTGTCACCCCCCCCGCCCCTTAGTGATTGTGCTCCAGGTGTCACCCCCTCACCCCTTAGTACCTGTGCTCCAGGTGTCACCCCCCCGCCCCTTAGTGCTTGTCCTCCAGGTGTCATCCCCCCGCCCCTTCGTGATTGTGCTCCAGGTGTCACCCCTCGCCCATTAGTGCCTGTGCTCCAGTTGTCACCCCTCCTGCCCCTTAGTGCCTGTTCTCCAGGTGTCACCCTCCCGCCCCTTAGTGCCTGTGCTCCTGGTGTCACCCCCCCCGCCCCTTAGTGCTTGTCCTCCAGGTGCCACCCACCCGCCCCTTAGTGATTGTGCTCCAGGTGTCACCCCTCGCCCCTTAGTGCCTGTGCTCCAGGTGTCACCCCTCCTGCCCCTTAGTGCCTGTTCTTCAGGTGTCACCCCCCCCGCCCCTTAGTGCTTGTCCTCCAGGTGTCACCCCCCCACCCCTTAGTGATTGTGCTCCAGCTGCCAACCCCCCTGCCCCTTAGTACCTGTGCTCCAGCTGTCACCCCCCCGCCGCTTAGTGATTGTCCTCCAGGTGTCACCCCCCCGCCCCTTAGTGATTGTGCTCCAGGTGTCACCCCCTCGCCCCGTAGTACCTGTGCTCCTGGTGTCACCACCCCCGCCCCTTAGTTCTTGTCCTTCAGGTGTCATCCCCCCCGCCCCTTAGTGCCTGTGCTCCAGGTGTCACCCCTCGCCCCTTAGTGCTTGTCCTCCAGGTATCACCCCCCCGCCCCTTAGTGATTGTCCTCCAGGTGTCACCCCCCCGCCCCTTAGTGATTGTGCTCCAGGCGTCACCCCCTCGCCCCTTAGTACCTGTGCTCCAGGTGTCACCCCCCCACCCCTTAGTGATTGTCCTCCTGATGTCACCCCCCTGCCCCTTAGTGATTGTGCTCCTGGTGTCACCCCTCGCCCCTTAGTGCCTGTGCTCCAGTTGTCACCCCTCCTGCCCCTTAGTGCCTGTTCTTCAGGTGTCACCCCCCCTGCCCCTTAGTGCTTGCCCTCCAGGTGTCACCCCCCCCTGCCCCTTAGTGCTTGTCCTCCAGGTGTCACCCCCCCGCCCCTTAGTGCCTGTGCTCCAGGTGTCACCCTCCAGCCTTAGTGCCTGTGCTCCAGGTGTCACCCCCCAGCCTTAGTGCCTGTGCTCCAGGTGTCACCCCCCAGCCTTAGTGCCTGTGCTCCAGGTGTCACCCCCCCATCCTTAGTGCCTGTGCTCCAGGTGTCACCCCCCCATCCTTAGTGCCTGTGCTCCAGGTGTCACCCCCCAGCCTTAGTGCTTGTGCTCCAGGTGTCACCCCCCCATCCTTAGTGCCTGTGCTCCAGGTGTCACCCCCCCATCCTTAGTGCTTGTGCTCCAGGTGTCACCCCCCAGCCTTAGTGCCTGTGCTCCAGGTGTCACCCCCCAGCCTTAGTGCCTGTGCTCCATGTGTCACCCCCCCATCCTTAGTGCCTGTGCTCCAGGTGTCACCCCCCAGCCTTAGTGCCTGTGCTCCAGGTGTCACCCCCCAGCCTTAGTGCCTGTGCTCCAGGTGTCACCCCCCATCCTTAGTGCCTGTGCTCCAGGTGTCACCCCCCAGCCTTAGTGCCTGTGCTCCAGGTGTCACCCCCATCCTTAGTACCTATGCTTCAGGTGTCTCCCCCCCATCCTTAGTGCCTGTGCTCCAGGTGTCACCCCCCAGCCTTAGTGCCTGTGCTCCAGGTGTCACCCCCCAGCCTTAGTGCCTGTGCTCCAGGTGTCACCCCCCAGCCTTAGTGCCTGTGCTCCAGGTGTCACCCCCCCATCCTTAGTGCCTGTGCTCCAGGTGTCACCCCCCCATCCTTAGTGCCTGTGCTCCAGGTGTCACCCCCCAGCCTTAGTGCTTGTGCTCCAGGTGTCACCCCCCCATCCTTAGTGCCTGTGCTCCAGGTGTCACCCCCCCATCCTTAGTGCTTGTGCTCCAGGTGTCACCCGCCAGCCTTAGTGCCTGTGCTCCAGGTGTCACCCCCCAGCCTTAGTGCCTGTGCTCCAGGTGTCACCCCCCAGCCTTAGTGCCTGTGCTCCAGGTGTCACCCCCCCATCCTTAGTGCCTGTGCTCCAGGTGTCACCCCCCCATCCTTAGTGCCTGTGCTCCAGGTGTCACCCCCCAGCCTTAGTGCTTGTGCTCCAGGTGTCACCCCCCCATCCTTAGTGCCTGTGCTCCAGGTGTCACCCCCCCCATCCATAGTGCTTGTGCTCCAGGTGTCACCCCCCAGCCTTAGTGCCTGTGCTCCAGGTGTCACCCCCCATCCTTAGTGCCTGTGCTCCAGGTGTCACCCCCCAGCCTTAGTGCCTGTGCTCCAGGTGTCACCCCCCATCCTTAGTACCTGTGCTTCAGGTGTCACCCCCCCATCCTTAGTGCCTGTGCTCCAGGTGTCACCCCCCATCCTTAGTGCCTGTGCTCCTTGTGTCACCCCCCATCCTTAGTGCCTGTGCTCCAGGTGTCACCCCCCATCCTTAGTGCCTGTGCTCCAGGTGTCACCCCCCCATCCTTACTGCCTGTGCTCCAGGTGTCACCCCCCAGCCTTAGTGCCTGTGCTCCAGGTGTCACCCCCCAGCCTTAGTGCCTGTGCTCCAGGTGTCACCCCCCATCCTTACTGCCTGTGCTCCAGGTGTCACCCCCCAGCCTTAGTGCCTGTGCTCCAGGTGTCACCCCCCAGCCTTAGTGCCTGTGCTCCAGGTGTCACCCCCCTCTCCTTAGTGCCTGTGCTCCAGGTGTCACCCCCCCATCCTTAGTGCCTGTGCTCCAGGTGTCACCCCCCAGCCTTAGTGCCTGTCCTCCAGGTGTCACCCCCCCATCCTTAGTGCCTGTGCTCCAGGTGTCACCCCCCATCCTTAGTGCCTGTGCTCCAGGTGACACCCCCCCATCCTTAGTGCCTGTGCTCCAGGTGTCACCCACCCATCCTTAGTGCCTGTGCTCCAGGTGTCACCCCCCATCCTTATTGCCTGTGCTCCAGGTGTCACCCCCCCCCATCCTTAGTGCCTGTGCTCCAGGTGTCACCACCCATACTTAGTGCCTGTGCTCCAGGTGTCACCCCCCCATCCTTAGTGCCTGTGCTCCAGGTGTGACCCCCCCCCCCATCCTTAGTGCCTGTGCTCCCGGTGTCACCCCCCCCCATCCTTAGTGCCTGTGCTCCAGGTGTCACCCCCCCATCCTTAGTGCCTGTGCTCCAGGTGTCACCCCCCAGCCTTAGTGCCTGTGCTCCAGGTGTCACCCCCCCATGCTTAGTGCCTGTGCTCCAGGTGTCACCCCCCATCCTTAGTGCCTGTGCTCCAGGTGTCACCCCCCCATCCTTAGTGCCTGTGCTCCAGGTGTCACCCCCCCAGCCTTAGTGCCTGTGCTCCAGGTGTCACCCCCCAGCCTTAGTGCCTGTGCTCCAAGTGTCACCCCCCCATCCTTAGTGCCTGTGCTCCAGGTGTCACCCCCCCCATCCTTACTGCCTGTGCTCCAGGTGTCACCCCCCAGCCTTAGTGCCTGTGCTCCAGGTGTCACCCCCCCATCCTTAGTGCCTGTGCTCCAGGTGTCACCCCCCATCCTTAGTGCCTGTGCTCCAGGTGTCACCCCCCCAGCCTTAGTGCCTGTCCTCCAGGTGTCACCCCCCCATCCTTAGTGCCTGTGCTCCAGGTGTCACCCCCCATCCTTAGTGCCTGTGCTCCAGGTGACACCCCCCCATCCTTAGTGCCTGTGCTCCAGGTGTCACCCACCCATCCTTAGTGCCTGTGCTCCAGGTGTCACCCCCCATCCTTAGTGCCTGTGCTCCAGGTGTCACCCCCTCCCATCCTTAGTGCCTGTGCTCCAGGTGTCACCACCCATCCTTAGTGCCTGTGCTCCAGGTGTCACCCCCCCATCCTTAGTGCCTGTGCTCCAGGTGTCACCCCCCATCCTTAGTGCCTGTGCTCCAGGTGTCACCCCGCATCCTTAGTGCCTGTGCTCCAGGTGTCACCACCCATCCTTAGTGCCTGTGCTCCAGGTGTCACCCCCCCATCCTTAGTGCCTGTGCTCCAGGTGTCACCCCCCCCCATCCTTAGTGCCTGTGCTCCAGGTGTCACCCCCCATCCTTAGTGCCTGTGCTTCAGGTGTCACCCCCCCATCCTTAGTGCCTGTGCTTCAGGTGTCACCCCCCCATCCTCAGTGCCTGTGCTTCAGGTGTCACCCCCCCATCCTTAGTGCCTGTGCTCCAGGTGTCACCCCCCATCCTTAGTGCCTGTGCTCCAGGTGTCACCCCCCATCCTTAGTGCCTGTGCTCCAGGTGTCACCCCCCATCCTTAGTGCCTGTGCTCCAGGTGTCACCCCCCATCCTTAGTGCCTGTGCTCCAGGTGTCACCCCCCATCCTTAGTGCCTGTGCTCCAGGTGTCACCCCCCCAACCTTAGTGCCTGTGCTCCAGGTGTCACCCCCCATCCTTAGTGCCTGTGCTCCAGTTGTCACCCCCCCATCCTTAGTGCCTGTGCTCCAGGTGTCACACCTGCCTCCATTTAGTGCCTGTGCTCCAGGTGTCACACCTGCCCCCCCTTATTGCCTGTGCTGAAGGGGTCACACCCGCCCCCCTTATTGCCTATGTTGCAGGGGTCACACTTGCCCCCCCTTAGTGCCTGTGCTCCAGGTGTCACCTCCCATTAGTGCCTGTGCTCCAGGTGTCACCCCCCTGCCCCTTAGTACCTGTGCTCCAGGTGTCACCCCCCGCCCCTTAGTGATTGTGCTCCAGGTGTCACCCCCCCGCCCCTTGGTGATTGTCCTCCAGGTGTCACCCCCCCACCCCTTAGTGATTGTCCTCCAGGTGTCACCCCCCCGCCCCTTAGTGATTGTGCTCCAGGTGTCACCCCCTCACCCCTTAGTACCTGTGCTCCAGGTGTCACCCCCCCGCCCCTTAGTGCTTGTCCTCCAGGTGTCATCCCCCCGCCCCTTCGTGATTGTGCTCCAGGTGTCACCCCTCGCCCATTAGTGCCTGTGCTCCAGTTGTCACCCCTCCTGCCCCTTAGTGCCTGTTCTCCAGGTGTCACCCTCCCGCCCCTTAGTGCCTGTGCTCCTGGTGTCACCCCCCCCGCCCCTTAGTGCTTGTCCTCCAGGTGCCACCCACCCGCCCCTTAGTGATTGTGCTCCAGGTGTCACCCCTCGCCCCTTAGTGCCTGTGCTCCAGGTGTCACCCCTCCTGCCCCTTAGTGCCTGTTCTTCAGGTGTCACCCCCCCCGCCCCTTAGTGCTTGTCCTCCAGGTGTCACCCCCCCCGCCCCTTAGTGATTGTGCTCCAGCTGCCAACCCCCCTGCCCCTTAGTACCTGTGCTCCAGCTGTCACCCCCCCGCCGCTTAGTGATTGTCCTCCAGGTGTCACCCCCCCGCCCCTTAGTGATTGTGCTCCAGGTGTCACCCCCTCGCCCCGTAGTACCTGTGCTCCTGGTGTCACCACCCCCGCCCCTTAGTTCTTGTCCTTCAGGTGTCATCCCCCCCGCCCCTTAGTGCCTGTGCTCCAGGTGTCACCCCTCGCCCCTTAGTGCTTGTCCTCCAGGTATCACCCCCCCGCCCCTTAGTGATTGTCCTCCAGGTGTCACCCCCCCGCCCCTTAGTGATTGTGCTCCAGGCGTCACCCCCTCGCCCCTTAGTACCTGTGCTCCAGGTGTCACCCCCCCACCCCTTAGTGATTGTCCTCCTGATGTCACCCCCCTGCCCCTTAGTGATTGTGCTCCTGGTGTCACCCCTCGCCCCTTAGTGCCTGTGCTCCAGTTGTCACCCCTCCTGCCCCTTAGTGCCTGTTCTTCAGGTGTCACCCCCCCTGCCCCTTAGTGCTTGCCCTCCAGGTGTCACCCCCCCTGCCCCTTAGTGCTTGTCCTCCAGGTGTCACCCCCCCGCCCCTTAGTGCCTGTGCTCCAGTTGTCACCCCTCCTGCCCCTTAGTGCCTGTTCTTCAGGTGTCAACCCCCCGCCCCTTAGTGCTTGTCCTCCAGGTGTCACCCCCCGCCACTTAGTGCTTGTGCTCAAGGTGTCACCCCCCCCATTCTTAGTGCCTGTGCTCCAGTTGTCACCCCTCCTGCCCCTTAGTGCCTGTTCTTCAGGTGTCACCCCCCTGCCCCTTAGTGCTTTTCCTCCAGGTGTCACCCCTCCCGCCCCTTAGTGATTGTGCTCCAGGTGTCACCCCCCCCGCCCCTTAGTACCTGTGCTCCAGGTGTCGCCCCTTCTTAGAGCCTCCACTCCAGATAACCTTCTTTCCCATT
Source organism: Phyllobates terribilis (assembly GCF_046119375.1). NCBI lineage: Eukaryota > Metazoa > Chordata > Amphibia > Anura > Dendrobatidae > Phyllobates > Phyllobates terribilis. The sequence goes on from NW_027362762.1 coordinate 46,606,339, forward strand.
GGCCAGGCTATATTGGTGTAATAGGGCAGCCTGTAAAGGGGCCATGGCTTATGGTGAAACATGTTTTTGCAGCACTTTGTGAACGTCTCACTCACACCCTTCCCTATAGATTGTCTCCAGAAGCTGACAACCATGAATAAAGGTGTTGCTTAGTTGTGCACCAGGCGGCGTGACTAGGCAGTACAGCCGGGCGACCCGATCAGAGCTCATCTAGCGGGTGTATTGCTTATCGCCCGTTTTTCTCGGTCTCCTCCAGCACCTGCGGCAGATATTATGTATCCGTGAGTTATGGAGTCAGTTCTCGGATTAAGGGACGAGGTCTTGTAACGAGTTAATATTGAATAATGTGAATATTAAGACCCTCATTAATCATTGTCACCGAGCAGAGAGTAATAGCAAATAACACAGTGGAAGCGGGGTCACACACATTGCAGCCATCACTAACCGCGGAAAAAAACGCCCACATTCCTGTACGGACTTAACCCTAAACCTGCAGGATGTTTCATGCGTGTGGATTTAGGAGGGAATTTATTACGGGTTCTGTAAGTGAAAAAAAAAAGTGGCAAAACTTTGCTCAATCCACATTTCCGTGAAAATTTTGCAACCTATTACTTTTTTTTTTTTTTTGCACCATTTTCTAATGTGTTAGCAGGACTTTGAGGAGGGGACGTTTCAGTTTGTGGCACACGGGAAGCCCAAAAATACATCTTAACTTCCGGCGGACACAGACCAAAAAGGGCCCCCTGCGGAAGGACACTATAGGGGCCTTTTGCAATCCAATAACTCATCATAATGCAAAATTCTACCTGCTTTTCAGGTGGATGTGGCCCCCTGACCTCTTCGGCCCCTGTGCGGCTCCACAGGTTTCACCGATGATATGTCCACCCCCAGCTGTGATGGGTACAGACCCTTCTGATCTTGGCGGGGCCAATTTGTTTTGTATAATCGCAGGCCTCCAAATAACTCAGTGTGAACATGGCCTACGTGGGAAGATTTTAGGAATTGAAATGTTGGGTAAAGTGCTCCAGCACTGCTGCTCTAGTGGTCCCTGCAAGAGACTGAGAAGTGGCGCCACTATGCATTGGTGCTGTGATCGCGGGTTGCCAGTCGGATGCCATGGCAGTCGGGGGGCCTTCTGAAGAGATCATGATTATATGACAACACCTATACACCTAGTAGCAAAAAATAGATAGTCAATCCAAATAAAGTGCCTAGTGCTATGTTATTACATATGATACAGATGAAATATCAATGTGACATATACATAATGCTCATAAAAATGAAAAAGGTTGTTGTCTGTTCATAAAAAGTCTTGATAACAAAGGCTTTGTACGCAACCACACCATATGGGCAGAGCATGCATGAATGCGCGAACAATATGTTTATACTGACCTCAAGGTTCCTGTGCTCACCCGACGCGCGTTTCGCCGTGTGCTTTGATGAGGATATGTAAGTGAATCAAAGAGGACGGTATATAAAGAACTAGGAGCCAATAGGAAGAAATTATCTACATCAAGTATACTGCCGCCAGCTGGTAGCACGTCACCATGCATGGTGGAACGGCCCGTCCAGGGGAAGCGGCTTCGGCGTGCGTATCATCCTGGAACGCCTCTGTGCTGCTGTATATTTTGATGTACATGATTTCTTCCGATTGGCTCCTAGTTCTTTATATACCGTCCTCTTTGATTCACTTACATATCCTCGTCAAATCACACGGCGAAACGCGCGTCGGATGAGCACAGGCACCTTGGGGTCAGTATAAGCATATTGTTTGCATGCTCTGCCCATATGGCGTGCTTGAGTGCAAAGTGACATGATGCACAGATATGGCAGAGAACTATAGATATAGTACAATGCCAATGATTTCACTTACGTATTACTTTACTTGAGTGATATCTATTGTAAATACTACAATATCACACAGCAAAGGGGGTTCAAGTGATTTAGGGTCCACAGGTTTCAAGGTTTCAGTACCTGTAGTATTAGCGGTAAAGGGGATATTGATACATGTACCCTACCAGTAGAAACTGTCCTCGGCAGTGTACCCTTTACAAAAGTCATTTTCCTCCTATATAGTCATGCATACAGTATTATGGACTCCACATAGTCCTCCATGCAGTATTATAGGTACCACATAGTCCTTCATACAGTATTATGGACCCCACATAGTCCTACATACAGTATTATGGACCCCACATAGTCCTCCATGCAGTATTATAGGTACCACATAGTCCTTCATATAGTATTATGGATCCCACATAGTCCTCCATACAGTATAATGGCCCCACGTAGTCCTCCATATAGTATTACGGGCCCCATATAGTCCTCCACACAGTATAATGGCCCCACATAGCCCTCCATACAGTATAATGGCCCCACATAGTCCTCCATATAGTATTACGGGCCCCATATAGTCCTCCACACAGTATAATGGCCCCACATAGTCCTCCATACAGTATAATGGCCCCACATAGTCCTCCATATAGTATTACGGGCCCCATATAGTCCTCCATACAGTATAATGAGCCCCATATATTGCTCCATTCAGTATAATGAGCCCCATTTATTGCTTCATACAGTATAATAGGCCCCATATAGTGCTCCATACATTAAAAGTAAATAAACAAATACTCACCTCTCCCCTTTCCCCCATTGCTCCGGTCTCCGCAGTCTCCGGTCTTCTGACCCTCTGCACTGCTCGGCACAGAGGGTGCGCTGAAACGTCACAGAGCTCAGACGCAGAGGGGGAATGTTGAGAGAAGGAGGGTCAGCGGACGGCTCCCTCTCCCATCAGTGTTTTCAACTATTTAGGCATCCAGGATGCCGAAACAAGTTGAAAGCGAGATGCTTGGGGGGGGCCTGGTGCCAGCTCTGGCATCTGGCCCCCCAACCCACGGGTCCCATAGCGGCCACATCGTCTGCCGCCGTTGGTGGTACGCCACTGATTGGATCCCCCCCGTTTGTCTAGGGCCCCGGCACTATTGCATATACGATCAAGCGATTGCAAGTTCAATTATTGAAAAATGTTAAACAAAAAAAAAAATTAAAAAAAAATAGTAAAAAATGTATAAAAGTTGAAATTACTCCCCTTTGTCCCCCAAATGAAAATGGCAAAATGTAAAAAAAAAAGTAATAAATTAGCATATTTGGCATTGTTACATATGTAATTGCTTGAACTAATAAAATCTAAAAATATAAAAAAAGCAACAAAATTATTTAAAATATGTATTAAAGTCGCCCCGAACAAAAATGACAAAATGTAAAAAAATAAAATTAACACATTTGGAATTGTTACATATTATAATTTAAAAATATTTATTCTAACAGTGAAAAACGAAATTGGCAAAAAAAAATTCTGAACACCAGAATTGGAATATTTCTGCTCCCAAGAAAAATGCACTAACAAGTGATTAAAAAGTTGTGTGAACCCCAAAAATGGTTTAACTATAAAAAAAAAAAAAAAACGTAAGTGTGAGACGAAAAAAATGTTACAGGTCTCGAAAAATGGCGACACACAAACCAATTTTTTTATAAATAAAAAAAAGCTCAAAAATCAATGGCGGTATTACGATTTTTGCTTTTAGCATTTCATAGCGGTTACAAAAAAAAAAATCCTAGTTTTTCAGCACATTTTATAGTAAAACAAATGATGTCCCGCAAAAATCAAGCCTTCTTACGGCCATGTGGATGGAAAAATACGTTTTACGGTTAGACGGTTTTGATAAATGAGGCTTACGTCTTTTTAACCCTTTTCTTTCGCCGTCTCTTTACACTTTTTTTGCTTCCCATCTTCTATCAACAAGGACAAAGCACTTAAAGGGATTTTTCAGGATTAATAAAACATGGCTGATACCTTCCAAAAACATCTCCAGTTGTGGTTCGCTATTGTGTCTCAGTGGAGCTGAGATGCAATACCAGACACAACCTGTAGACGAGTGTGGTGCTGTTTTTGGAAGGAGAGCCTCCATGTTTTTCTAATCAGAACAATCCCTTTTAAGAAGAGAGGTATCTTGTTATTTTTCAGTCTGTAATGCAAGTATAATGTTCCTTTAAGGGTAAACAGCACCACACCATATCAAGACTACATCATGGTGACCCAAAACTCATCCACCTGACCGAGTCCTGCACATATCAAGACTACATCATGGTGACCCAAAACTCATCCACCCGACCGAGTCCTGCACATATCAAGACTACATCATGGTGATCCAAAACTCATCCACCCCACCGAGTCCTGCAACATAATCGATACAGCAGGGGCTGAAAACGAACTCCCACTAGGCCGCCATAGATGTAAATAAAGAATGTGTCTGAATTATTTTCAGAGTGATGGATGATTCCAGAACAGATACAAATAAATAGAGGGCGGCGTTCCTCCGGCGCTCGCCGCCCCCCCGGTAATCTCACTGTTTATATTATTCCAGCGAGCACAAAGACGGTTTGTTTTTTCTTGTTGCAGTTTCTTAACCAGTAATTTGGATTAATATCTCAGCCTGATTTGGACTCATCGTCGGTGGATCCGGTGTCAGTCGTGTAATCGCTCGTTATATGCAGCGTTGGGTAACGTGTATGCGGCTCGGAGACGTCCTGGCCCATCATAACGTATCACATTGTCTGCGGAAACCACAGTCGCTCCTTTGCCAAATTGTGGAGTAATGGTAATCCGGCGAGCAGTGCAGAAGAACTTCCATGGGAGAGGACGCCTGTCTAGACGGAGTTTATTAAGCTGGAAAACAACATACAGACCATAAAAAATAAAGCGGAAAAAAAATCATCCTTAACCCCTTTACCCCCGAAGGCGGTTTGCACGTTAATGACAAGGCCAATTTTTACAATTCTGACCACTGTCACTCTGAGTTAATAACTCTGGAACGCTTCACCAGATTCCCCTGATTCTGAGATTGTTTTTTCGTGACACATTGTACTTCATGATAGTAGTAAAATTTCTTCGATATCACTTGCGCTTATTTATGATAAAATCGGAAATTTGGCGATATATCACACAAAATAGTTAATAAATAACATTTCCCACATGTCTACGCTACATCAGCGCGATTTTGGAACCAACATTTTTTTTTGGTTCTGAAGTTATAAGGGTTAAACATTGACCACATCACATTTGAAGTGACTTTGAGGGGACTTTATGACAGAAAATACCCAAAAGTGACACCATTCTAAAAACTGCACCCCTCAAGGTGCTCAAAACCACATTCAAGAAGTTTATTATTAACCCTTCAGGTGCTGCATAGGATTTTTTGGAATATGGAAGAAAAAATGAACATTTATTTTTTTTCACAAAAATGTTACATTAGACCCAATTTTTTTTTTATTTTCACAATGGTAACAGGAAAAAATGAACCCCCAATTTTTTTGTGCAATTTCTCCTGAGCACGCAGATACCCCAATATGTGGTGAGGAAAACCACTGTTTGGGCGCACAGCAGGGCTTGGAAGGAAAGGAGCACCATTTGACTTTTTGAATGTAAATTTTTTTTTAATAATTAGCGGACGCCATGTCGCATTTGGGGAGCCCCTGATGTGCCTAAACAGTGGAAACCTGCCACAAGTGACACCATTTTGGAAACTAGACCCCTCAAGGAACTTATCTAGATGTGTGGTGAGCAACCTGAACTCCCTGGTGCTTCACAGAAGTTTATAACGTAGAGCTGTGAAAATAAAAAAATCAAACTTTTTCCACAAAAATGATCTTTTAGCTCCAATTTTTTTATTTTCACAAGGGTAAGAGGAGAAAGTGGACCCCAAAAACTGTTGTGCAATTTCTCCTGAGTAAGCCGATACCTCATATGTGGGGAAAATGCATTGTTTGGGCGCACTGCAGGGTTCAGAAGGGAAGGAGCACTGTGTGACTTTTTGAATGCAAAATTGGCTGAAATCGAGAGCGGACGCCATGTTGCGTTTGGGGAGCCCCTGATGCGGCTAAAAAGTGAAAGGATTTTATCAAGGGGTATAGTGAACATTTTGAATCCAGAAGTACGGCACAGAATTTGATATCATTATGTCGTCATATTGAATAAGTTGCCATTAGTCTTGAGTGCAAGTGCTCACTACTTGAATTTGCATCGGGTACTCAGGTATGCACCATGTATCACTGATGCTCGAGTCCCCGCTCTGCATGTTTCATGGTTATTAGACACTGAAAAAAAACATGCAGGGATTGCTCGTGCTTGGCAGGCAATCCCCATGAGTTTTTTTTGGCGGTATAACAGCTGCGAAGCATATGGGGCGGAGACTCGAGCATGTCACTCCAGCACCCGCGATACTCGGTGCATATCCGAGCACCTGATGCAAACTCACGTAGTGAGCACTTGCGCTCAACACTAGTCCCCATATCGTCATCATTTTTTTTCTTTACTTTTGAAAAAATCCCATCCCCAACCCTAGCACAACCCTAACCCTAGCACAACCCTAACCTAGACCCGGCATAGACAGTGCGGGACACCGGAGAGGTGGTAAGTAAGTGGCACTTACCTCCCCTTGCTCCGGGAATGCTGCGATCGACTTCAATTGCAGCATTTCGGGGGATAATGTGCAGGGAGCGGTGTGGCCCAACACAACCCCAACCCTAGCACAACCCTAACCCTAGCACAACCCTAACCCTAGCACAACCCTAACCTAGACCCGGCATAGACTGTGCGGGACACCGGAGAGGAGGTAAGTAAGCAGCACTTACCTCCCCTTGCTCCGGGAATGCTGCGATCGACTTCAAATGCAGCATTTTGGGGGATAATGTGCAGGGAGCGGTGCGGCCCAACACAACGCCAACCCTAGCACAACCCTAACCCTAGCATAACCCTAACCCTACCACAACCCTAACCCTACCACAACCCTAATCCTAGCACAACCTTATCCCTAGCACAACCTTAACCTAACCCTAGCACAACCCTAACCCTACAGCTTATTTTTTACGCCGTTCCTCGTACGCAAGTGATTAGACGTCTTTATTCTTCGGGTCGGTGCGATTACAGCGATACCAGATTCATTCATATCGGATTTTTATGATTGACAGCTGTCACACACTAAAAAATGCTTTTTTTTGCTAAGACTAGTTTTTGCATCACCATATTTTGAGAGCTATAATTTTTCCATATTTCGGCCAAGAGAGTCATGTGACGGCTTGTTTTTTGCGGGATGAGTTGACGTTTTTATTGGTACCATGTTTGGGCACGTGACATTTTTTGATCGCTTTCTATTCCGATTTTTGGGAGGCCGAATAAACAAAAACCAACAATTCAGGAATTGTTTTTTTTTATTCTGTTCCGCGTGTGGTAAAATTGATAAGGCAGCGTTATTCTTCGGGTCAGTACGTTTACAGCGGTACCACATTTATATCTTATGTTTTGGTGCTTTTACACAAAACTATTTTAATACGTAGTTTAATACGCAATCGCCAGGGCGTATTAATACGTATCTGGCCCAATAGGCCCAAGGCACAGATATGTATTAATACGCCCCACGTCAGAAAGGTGTTAAAGTGCCAACCAATATGGCTGCCATTACAGATCATAATCGGGCGTCACCCAGCTTTCCTATAGTGTTCATACTAATATAAACGTTTGGAAGTTGGAGTAATGAGTAGCGATGAGCGGATGCCTGGAAGTTCGGCTTCGTCGTGTTCGACTGAACTTAAGTCCAAAGTTCGGTTCGGGTGCCAGAACTGTACCGTAACTTGAACCTTAACCCGAACCCCATAGAGATCAATGGGGACCCGAACTTTGGAACTGGAAAATCTCTCTCTCTCCTCCCCGAACTGTAAAACGGAGTTCTAAGAGAAGTCCGTGTTCTGGTACGAACTGCTAACTTTACAGTTCGGGTTTGCTCATCTCTAGTAATGACCCTTTAAGACATATATGACAAACTCTGGCCCGTGGGCCAAATCTGGACTGCAGGGTGGTTTTATTTGGCTCGAGACACCAGAACCACCACCCCTATGTGGGGCTATTATTCTGTATGGAGGACTATGTGGGGCCCATTATTCTGTATGGAGGACTATGTGAGGCTCATTATACTGTATGGAGGACTAGGTGGGGCCCATTATACTGTATGGAGGACTATCTGGGGCCATTATAATGTATGGAGGACTGTGTGGGGCCATTATACTGTATGAAGGACTATGTGGGGCCCATTATACTGTATGGAGGACTATGTGGGGCCCATTATACTGTATGGAGCACTATGTGGGGCCATTATACTGTATGGAGGACTGTGTGGGGCCATTATACTGTATGAAGGACTATGTGGGGCCCATTATACTGTATAGAGGACTATGTGGGGCCATTATACTGTATGGAGGACTATGTGGGGTCATTATACCATATGGAGGACTACGTGGGGCCATTGTACTGTATGGAGGACTATGTGGGGCCATTATAATGTATGGAGGAATATGTGGGGCCATTATACCATATGGAGGGCTATGTGGGGCCATTGTACTGTATGGAGGGCTATGTGGGGCCCATTATACTGTATAGAGGACTATGTGCGGCCCATTATACCATATGGAGGACTACGTGGGGCCATTGTACTGTATGGAGGACTATGTGGGGCCATTATAATGTATGGAGGAATATGTGGGGCCATTATACCATATGGAGGGCTATGTGGGGCCATTGTACTGTATGGAGGACTATGTGGGGCCCATTATACTGTATGGAGGACTATGTGCGGCCCATTATACTGTATGGAGGACTATGTGGGGCCATTATTCTGTATGGAGGACTATGTGGGGCCATTATACAGTATGGAGGACTACGTGGGGCCATTGTACTGTATGGAGGACTATGTGGGGCCCTTATAATGTTTGGAGGACTATGTGGGGCCATTATACCATATGGAGGACTACGTGGGGCCATTGTACTGTATGGAGGACTATGTGGGGCCATTATAATGTATGGAGGACTATGTGGGGCCATTATACCATATGGAGGACTACGTGGGGCCATTGTACTGTATAGAGTACTATGTGGGCCCATTATAATGTATGGAGAACTATGTGGGCCATTATACTGTATGGAGGACTATATGGGGTCCATTATACTGTATGGAGCACTATGTGGGGCCATTATACTGTATGGAGGACTGTGTGGGGCCATTATACTGTATGAAGGACTATGTGGGGCCCATTATACTGTATGGAGGACTATGTGGGGCCATTATACTGTATGAAGGACTATGTGGGGTCATTATACCATATGGAGGACTACATAGGGCCATTGTACTGTATGGAGGACTATGTGGGGCCATTATAATGTATGGAGGAATATGTGGGGCCATTATAATGTATGGAGGAATATGTGGGGCCATTATACCATATGGAGGACTACGTGGGGCCATTGTACTGTATGGAGGACTATGTGGGGCCATTATAATGTATGGAGGACTATGTGGAGACATTATACCATATGGAGGACTACGTGGGGCCATTGTACTGTATGGAGGACTATGTGGGGCCATTATAATGTATGGAGGACTATGTGGGGCCATTATACCATATGGAGGACTACGTGGGGCCATTGTACTGTATAGAGTACTATGTGGGCCCATTATAATGTATGGAGGATTATGTGGGGCCATTATACTGTATGGAGGACTATGTGGGGTCCATTATACTGTATGGAGAACTATGTGAGGCCCATTATTCTGTATGGAGGACTAGGTGGGGCCCATTATACTGTATGGAGGACTAGGTGGGGCCCATTATACTGTATGGAGGACTATGTGGGGCCCATTATACTGCATGGAGGACTATGTGGGGCCATTATACCATATGGAGGACTATGTGGGGTCATTATACTGTATGGAGGACTATGTGGGGCCCATTATTCTGTATGGAAGACTATGTGGGGCCCATTATACTGTATGGAGGACTATGTGGGGCCATTTTTCTGTATGGAGGACTATGAGGGGCACATTATTCTGTATGGAGGACTATGTGGGGCCCATTATACTGTATGCAGGACTATGTGGGGCCATTATACTATATGGAGGTCTATGTGAGGCCCATTATACTGTATGGAGGGCTATGTGGGGTCATTATACTGTATGGAGGACTATGTGGGCACCATTATACTGTATGGAGGACTATGTGGGGTCATTATACTGTATGGAGGACTATGTGGGGCCCATTATTCTGTATGGAGGACTATGTGGGGCCATTATACTATATGGAGGTATATGTGGGGCCCATTATTCTGTATGGAGGACTATGTGGGCCCCATTTTACTGTATGGAGGACTATGTGGGGTCATTATACTGCATGGAGGACTATGAGGGGCCAATTATTCTGTATGGAGGACTATGTGGGGCCCATTATACTGTATGCAGGACTATGTGGGGCCATTATACTATATGGAGGTCTATGTGAAGCCCATTATACTGTATGTAGGGCTATGTGGGGTCATTATACTGTATGGAGGACTATGTGGGCCCCATTATACTGTATGGAGGACTATGTGGGGTCATTATACTGTATGGAGGACTATGTGGGGCCCATTATTCTGTATGGAGGACTATGTGGGGCCATTATACTATATGGAGGTCTATGTGGGACCCATTATTCTGTATGGAGGACTATGTCGGCCCCATTTTACTGTATGGAGGACTATGTGGGGTCATTATACTGTATGGAGGACTATGTGGGGTCATTATACTGTATGGAGGACTATGTGGGGCCCATTATTCTGTATGGAAGACTATGTGGGGCCCATTATACTGTATGGAGGACTATGTGGTGCCCATTATACTGTGTGGAGGACTATGTAGAGCCATTATACTGTATGGAGGACTATGTGGGGCTATTATACTGTATGGGGGACTATGTGGGGCTATTATACTGTATGGAGGACTGTGTGGGGCTATTATTCTGTATGGAGGACTATGTGGGTCCCATTATTCTGTATGGAGCACTATGTGGTGCCCATTATACTGCATGGAGGACTATGTGGGGCTGTTATACTGTATGGAGGGCTATGTGGGGCTCATTATACGGTATGGAGCACTATGTGGGCCCCATTATTCTGTATGGAGGATTATGTGGGGCCCATTATACTGTATGGAGGACTATATGGTGCCCATTATACTGTATGGAGGACTATGTGGGACCCATTATTCTGCATGGAGGACTCTGTGGTGCCCATTATACTGTATGGATGACTATGTGGGGCCCATTATTCTGCATGGAGGACTATGTGGGACCCATTATTCTGCATGGAGGACTATGTGGTGCCCATTATACTGTATGGATGACTATGTGGGACCCATTATTCTGTATGGAGGACTATGTGGGGCCCCTTATTCTGTATGGAGGACTATGTGGTGCCCATTATACTGTATGGATGACTATGTGGGGCCCATTATTCTGCATGGAGGACTATGTGGGACCCATTATTCTGCATGTAGGACTATGTGGTGCCCATTATACTGTATGGAGGACTATGTGGGGCCCATTATTCTGTATGGAGGACTATGTGGTGCCCATTATACTGTATGGATGACTATGTGGTGCCCATTATACTGTATGGAGGACTATGTGAGGCCATTATACTGTATGGAGGACTATCTGAGGCTATCATACTGTATGGAGGACTGTGTGGGGCCCATTATTCTGTATGGAGGACTATGTGGGGCCATTATACTGTATGGAGGACTATGTGGGGCCATTATACTGTATGGAGGACTATGTGGGCCCATTATTCTGTATGGAGGACTATGTGGGGCCCATTATTCTGTATGGAGGACTATGTGGGGCTCATTACATTGTGTGCAGGACTATGTAGAGCCATTATACTGTATGGAGGACTGTGTGGAGCTATTATTCTGTATGGAGGACTATGTGGGTCCCATTATTCTGTATGGAGCACTATGTGGGGCCCATTATACTGCATGGAGGACTATGTGGGGCCATTATGCTGTATGGAGGGCTATGTGGGGCTCATTATACAGTATGGAGCACTATGTGGGCCCCATTATTCTGTATGGAGGACTATGCGGGGCCCATTATACTGTATGGAGGACTATGTGGTGCCCATTATACTGTATGGAGGACTATGTGGGGTCATTATACTGTATGGAGGACTATGTGGGGCCCATTATTCTGTATGGAGGACTATGTGGGCCCCATTTTACTGTATGGAGGACTATGTGGGGTCATTATACTGTATGGAGGACTATGTGGGGTCATTACACTGTATGGAGGACTATGTGGGGCCCATTATTCTGTATGGAAGTCTATGTGGGGCCCATTATACTGTATGGAGGACTATGTGGTGCTCATTATACTGTGTGGAGGACTATGTAGAGCCATTATACTGTATGGAGGACTATGTGGGGCTATTATACTGTACGGAGGACTGTGTGGGGCTATTATTCTGTATGGAGGACTATGTGGGTCCCATTATTCTGTATGGAGCACTATGTGGGGCCCATTATACTGCATGGAGGACTATGTGGGGCTATTATACTGTATGGAGGGCTATGTGGGGCTCATTATACGGTATGGAGCACTATGTGGGCCCCATTATTCTGTATGGAGGACTATGTGGGGCCGATTATACTGTATGGAGGACGATGTGGTGCCCATTATACTGTATGGAGGACTATGTGGGGCCCATTATTCTGTATGGAGGACTATGTGGTGCCCATTATACAGTATGGATGACTATGTCGGACCCATTATTCTGCATGGATGACTATGTGGGGCCATTATACTGTATGGAGGACTATGTGGGACCCATTATTCTGCATGGTGGACTATGTGGGACCCATTATTCTGCATGGAGGACTGTGGTGCCCATTATACTGTATGGAAGACTATGTGGGACCCATTATACTGTATGGAGGAATATGTGGGGCCCATTATTCTGTATGATAGACTTTTTGGGGCCCATTTTACTTTATACTGGTTGGCCCGCGAATTTGTCCAAGTTTTTCAGTTAGCCCTCTGTGTGTTTGAGTTTGACATCCCTGCTTTAAGAGATGAAATGGTAGCCATATTGATAAGTATAGTACCAGCTGTTGGCATAGCGGGGTCATCATCGCCCGGGCAGGGCAAGTATTGCTCATCCTAACTTAGTAATAATGCCCCCTGAGTGCTCCCTTTTAGAAAGTATTAATGTCCCCTTACAATAATTCCCCCTGGATGCCACTTTAAAACAAATAATTGCCCCTAAATGCCACTTTTAGAAAGTATTTCTGTCTCCTTAAAAAGTAAAATGCTGCAAGTGCACTCTTAAAATAAATAATGCCCCCTGATTGCCCCCTTTAGAAATTATTAATGCCTCTTGAGAGTCCACGAGTGCCCAATAAAAATGATTAAAGCCCCCTGAGTGCCCTCTCTGCTGTACTAGACATTTAAAAGTGGCACTTGCCGGGCAATTGAGGGCTACCAGGCAAAGGACCCTGGGCAGGTGCGTGGCCCCAGATCTTTGGAGTCACTGCTTTTTTTTTCTTTCAAAATTTTGCACCCCTAAGAGTTATGCACCCAGGGCAACTGCTCCTATGCCACCCACCAGAGTCGTACCAGGTAGCAGTACCAAATTTCTTGAGTCTACCACTTTTTCAGTGACCTTGGACACGCTCATTACAAGAACAATTTTAGATGCTATTTATAACTGGGGCACACTGACCATTTAGGCTTTAGGGCAGGAGCCATAATGGAGCCCAATACTCCGTCCATAGTCAGTTATAACACTCCAGAGTATACACAAAACATGCAAATGAGTACCTAGAGGGACTGGTAACAGGTCCACGACTTTATTGATTGATTGCAAGATTGTACATACCATAAAGGCAAACCCTTTGTGGTCTGCAAGATCCATAGAGAGGGGGCTAGTCTTCTTGGCTTTGTGGAGATGAAATCCTATGCAGCGCCTCTTATCTCCAGATAGTCTTCTTAGGAGACAAAAAGAAGGGAAATTATGGATGTCCCGCGTTGCTGGTGGATGGAATAGCAAATCCAGGTACACACAGGAAGGGTATGTGTTTTTTTATTTGTTGACACGTTTCGAAGTTAACATACTTCTTCTTCAGGACAAAAAAACATATCATATGGGTTTTTTTTAGTCCTGAAGAAAAAGTATATTAACTTTGAAACGTGTCGAGAATTAAAAAAAACACACACCTTTTCTGTATGTACCTGGATTTGCTATTCCCCCCACCAGTGATATGATTTTATTGTCCTGAAGAAGAAGGATGTTAACTTCAAAACGCGTCGACAAATAAAAAATTGCATACCCTTCCTGTGTGTACCTGGTTTTGCTCTTCCACCCACGAGCAGCACGAAACATCCACAATTTACCTTCTTCACGTTCATATCTGGTCTGAGGAACCTTTTACCTGAAGCAGCTGGGATTATATGCTCCAAAATTAATCTGTGTTCACAACGTAACCAGGTTAGCATAACCTTTTATATCTTTTCAAAACTTTAACCGAATAAGACCCTATTGCGCTTTTTTTTCCTGCTTCCTTCTTTGGAAACAAGGCAAAATGGTATTGACCCAATGGTCATAGAAAAAGGATCTTCTGTCCTAGGTGACAAAATCCAACACAAAATTGGGGTTGCTATTTAGTATCTTCCTTACGGGGTCCCCTCTTCCCACTCTTATCTACATACACGCTTGAAGCCCAAATAACTCTCAAGGCCCCCATATGTATCAGACTAATGTTGGTCGAACCCACCACTATCAATGGATCTGGTTGACAGTCTATTGTGGTATGGTGGCCCTTGACCGATGATGTCAGGAGGGAAATAAGTCCGATTTGGACTACTGCTCCCTTTGTTCTCTAGAGATAACCCACTGCCAGAGAAGTCTAGCAGTGGCTCTCTCATAGAGAATATAGGAGCACTCGGCAGAGTGAGTGATCTGGTGTATGGGAGAGTCGGGCGAGATAGCTGACAGCCAACCAATTGAGCAAACCATCGTTGACAGCTACCTAATGTGTATGGGGGGCTTATATTTGTCTTGATACAATCATCTCCAAGATTAGCACCTTGAATCCTATCAAACATAGTCAAAGGAGCACAGGTCCTAATAAACCTAAAGGGGAAAAAAACACCCTTTCCCTTTATATGAGTGCAATAAAATGAAATTGGCTTCCAAACACTTTTGATTACCCTGGCCTTGAGAAAACCCCGTACAGTAGATAATGGATGTATCCTTCACATAAGGGCTAATTAATTGTCTGGAACTCACAGCCGGGGTAATGATCATTCTTGGCTTCTTCCCCTGATGGGAATTTGTGGTTACCAATAATAAACTTTGTTGAACAAGCCGACGGCCCAGGAAAGTTTATCAAAGGGTTTTATTTCAACCTGATGTTCAGAGTCAAGTACATTACGAATCCAGCTGCCCCCCACTTCCCACCCTCCCGTCTTCCTTCCCCCAACGATTCAAGGGAAAAAAAAAAATTTCTTTCGGCAACAAAACAATACGAGCCCGTTAGGACTATTCTGTTTTATTTTGTATCCACATGTTGAGAAATGCCGGGATTTCGTGGGCTGTTCTACATCTGTCACCAGGACTTTAGATAATGGCCTTACAACCTTCTGTAGTTTCCAGGCAAAAAAAAAAATCTTTAAAGCCAACGCGAGGATTATTATTCAGTACCAGAAAAGTTACAAATGCAAATAGAGATCGGGTCAGATCCTGCATTGTGATTTATGGCCTAAACCTCATTTCCTTTCATTTTTTGTATTCTTTCTTCTGCCCAGATTTATCGTGCTCGGCCCTTTTTTTTGTTTTAGTAGCCATAGTACAGATACAGATCTTACACCGCGGGTTTTCCCAAGCTTCTTTAATCACCCCCACTGGTGCAGTTATTCAGCCCACCCAGGAGCCATATTACTTTATTAACAGCCTAGACATATTTGCTTTGTGCTTTAATTCCTGTGAATGTTTCCTGCAATTCTATTAAATGTGACTTTTACATTTCCAATAGGCCTTAATATTACAAATACAGCCCGGGGTTCGAGCCGGCAAAAATTACTACTGGTGAAACTCAGCTGTAAAACAGACTGATTTTTCTTAGCATATTTGGCCACTAGGTGGCACTACTGACAATTAATTTGACATATTTTGATAAAGGCATAGTTGCCTTCAGTCCTAAATATGCTGGGATTTCCCCAAATTTTTTATAAACAACCCCAGAAAACTTGAGGCTGTTGAAAGATTTTTTTTTTACAAATCCAGCTCACAACAGGGCAGTCCTTCTTACATACGGGATGATGTTGGTAAAATGTACAGGTAGGCCATCCATATGTAATCAGTGGGGGTCCACCTTCTGGCACCCCAACAATTATCTGAATGAATGGGCCGGAGTAGAGTTTGCCAAAAGTCAAATATGAAAGGCCTCTATAAAATAAATTCATTTAAGCAACACGATTTGTAGGACCCTGGTCCAACGGCCATGGGAGCAAAGTGCTGCAACACTCCTCCTACCTGCCAGCCTCGCCAACTTTATATTGATTAGTAGGCCTGATGTGACGACATCGACGCGGTGTGATACATGCATGACGTCATGCGGGCATACTAATCTGTAGAGGCACTGGAGATACCAACAAGTAGGAGGCGTTCAGCAGCAATAGACTGACGTAGCCGGTGAACCAGGGTCCTACGAATCTTTTTGCTCAATCTGGTTATTAATAGAATGTCCCCTGAGCCTGACATTCCGGAGTTAGGGGTGACCAGCGAGAATTTTGGGTCTGCCCAACATAGGGACCTAACTCTACTGGAAGCCTTTAACAATGTCACGGTCATAAATGGGATTGCACAGGAGCCGGGGATTGACACAAGATTTCCCTATTTTATGATGAGCGGGGAGTTGTTGTATAGTGTTACGAAAGTGAGGGAGGAGCTTGTGAAACAGTTATTGGTGCTGGGGCCCTATAGACGGAGGATGTTGGACATGGCCCATTCACGTATCTTGGGAGGACATCTGGGAGTGTAAAAAACACAGGAACGGATCGTGCAGAGGTTCTATTGTCCCGGATGTCACCGGGAAATATTAAAGTATTGCAGGTCCTGCCCTACGTGCCAGTTAACTGCCCCCACCTCTCACTTTCAAAGTCCCCTCGTGCCATTGCCCATCATTGAAGTACCGTTCGAGGAAATTGCTATGGACTTGGTTGGTTCGCTGGTTAAATCTGCTTGTGGGCATCAATATATATTGGTCATCTTGGACTATGCCTCCCGCTATCCTGAAGCGATCCGTCTGAGAAGCTTCTCTGCCAAGAGTATAGCTCGCGAGTTAGTCCATGTTTTCTCCAGGACAGGGTTACCAAGGGAGATCCTGACCGACCAGGGAACACCCTTTATGAGTAAGGTGATGAGGGAATTGTGTAAGGTCCTGAAAATCTCCTAGCTGAGAACATCAGTATACCATCCTCAGACAGATGGCCTCATGTCAAGGTTCAACAAAACTCTGAAGAGTATGCTGAGGAAGGTCGTAGAAAAGGACAGCAGAGACTGGGACTGACTCCTGCCGTTTCTATTGTTCTCGATCCGAGAGGTTCCATAGGCCTCCACTGGGTTCTCACCATTTGAACTCCTGTATGACCAACATCCGCGGGGTGTCCTGGATGTAGGAAATGTAGGAAAAGGAAACCTGGGAAGCCGAGGTCACACCCCACAAGAGCGTCATTGAGCATGTCGCCCTGATGCAGGAGAGGATTGCGAAGGTGATGCCCATCGTAAAAGAACATATCCTCCAGGCACAAGAGGCGCAGGCCAGGGTCTACAACCGGCCAGCCAGAGTGCGGCAGTTCCATCCTGGTAACAGAGCACTCGTACTGATTCTTACTGTGGAAAGTAAGTTTTTGACCAAGTGGCCAGGGCTGTATGAAGTGGTGGAAAAGGTTGGTGAATTGAATTATAAGATTCATCAACCAGGACGACGTAAGCTATATCAGTTATACTACGTCAATCTCATCAAGCCGTGGCAAGACAGAGAAGCTGTTGAAGCTCCATGCTTGCTGGTTAAACCAGAAAGTGAGGTTGGAGGAGTGGCAATAGCGGAGACGCTGACAAAGGCCTAAAAGCAGCAGTGTCTGGAGTTGCTGCAGAAGAACAGGGATCTGTTCTCAGAATTGCTGGGGTGCACCAAGGTCATAGAACACAAGGTTCTGATGGAGCCACACGTGCGGGTGAACTTGAAGCCCTATCAGATTCCTGATGTCTGACGACAGTTGATCTCCAAAGAAGTGAGTCATATGCTGAAACTCGGGGTCATTGAGGAATCCAAGAGCTGTTGGTCAAGCCTGATTGTCCTGGTCCCAAAACCCGATGGTGAATGGAGATTCTGCAGTGACTATCGGAAGTTGAATGAGGTCTCCAAATTTGACACATATCCTATGCCACGTGTTGATGAACTGATCGCAAGACTTGGGCCAGCAAGGTACATAACCACCTTGGATTTGATGAAGGGCTATTGGCAGATCTCCATGTCACAGGAGAACCCTGGATGCTTCCAGTATGTCCGGATGCCGTTTGAACTGCAGAGGGCCCCTGCCACCTTCCAGAGAGCCATGGATTGAATCCTTGTGCCCCATAAGAAATACGCTGCGGCATACCTGGATGATATTGTTATCTTCAGCCCAGACTGGGAAAGTCATCTGGAAAAGGTCCAGGCGGTGCTTGATGCTCTAAGGAAAGGTGGGGTTTTCAATAAATCTGAAAAAAATTTCCATGGGGAAGGAAGAAGCCAAATACTTGGGATATGTAGTGGGTAGAGGCGAGATCAAACCCCAAATCACTAAAATGGAAGCAATCCAGACTTGGCCCGAGACCGCTGTTGAAGAAGCAAGTTAGATCCTTTCTGGGAATCGTAGGATACTACAGGAGGTTCATCCCAAACTTCGCCATGATGACCACACCCCTGACTGACCTCCTTAATGGGACGAAATCAGCCATGGCCAAGTGGACGGCAGAGGCGGAGACGGCCTTTCAAGAAATGAAAGTGGCTCTGTGTAGGCAACCGGTTCTGGTTCCACCCGACTTCAACAAAGAGTTCATACTCCGAACAGACGCCTCAGATGTCGGGTTAGGAGCAGTCCTTCCCCAGGAGATACACGGGGAGGAGCACCCTGTTCTCTACCTGAGTAGGAAGCTGTCATCATGCGAGAAAAATTATGCGGTCATATAGATGGAGTGCTTGGCCATAAAGTGAGCGGTGGACACGCTACGGTACAATCTGTTGGGGCGAAAGTTTAGATTGGTATCCGACCATGCCCCACTTAGATGGATGAGGGAGAAAAAGGGAAAAAACGTTAGGGTCACCCGCTGGTTTGTAACCCTACAGGATTTCAACTTCCATGTAGAACATAGATCAGGGAAGCTACATGGTAATTCCAATGCCCTCTCAAGAATTCCGTCTGGTAGTACGAGGTGCCAAACCCCATGGCTTTAGGCAGAAGGGCGAGGTATGTAAGGTTGCTAATGGACACATAGTTGATGGGAGGTATGTATCACAGAGATGACTGTCCTGTGATGTAACCCGAAGTGTTGCTCTAGTGCACATAAGCACTAAGAGTACTGTTTGGTGCACCTGGTACCAAGTTACGAGTAGTTTGAGAGATGGTGGATCTTGCTACCCACATAGCTCAGCTCTGGGTGTGGTTAAGATGTAAAATGGAAGCTGTTGTTTGGCAAATGGTCTGTGTGTTTGGAGGGAGAAGGGCTCCTGTGTGTTGTGGCCTCACGACTGAGCCAGTGGACTGGAAGCTACTCAGCCTGCGCACCCACAGGACTGGTTGACCAGAGACTCTCCCTTAAGGACTCTTTACTTTGTTTTTGCCTGAACTATAGGCTGTTTATATTTCTTTTTGCTTTTGCCAGGTTTATGACATAATAAACCGACATGGACATTTAAAGGAACATGCTTCCTATTTGCCTCCCGACGCACCTGAGTGAGTAGAACCCCCACACACTTTACAGGAAAACCGTGTCCCAGTCCCAGTGCGCTGTTAAGTGCATCACACAGACTTGCAGGCCGCAGGCCTCCACTATCTCCAGGCCTCCATCGTCAGGGACCGCCCCACACAACTCAGGGGACACCAAGTTAATTTCAACCAACAGAAGTTTACTGGACAGTTCAAGTTCATCAGATTGTGACATGTGGGATAGGGCACAACACTTCTTTTTCCTTACTTCCTTAGTGCAACACATCTTCAGCTCTACCATTTCTTCTGGACTATCCCCATGCCCACTGGATCTGCGAGCCCCCAGGTTATTTCCTGTCCAGTTCCGCAGTGCATCCGGGATCCGCTACCTTCCCTTCACACGGTTCCGCGTCCATCTTCTCCTGTGTGCCAGAGGACGTTATGCGCCCTTTAGACCCTATGTCAGGCCTTGAGCTCCTGACGTTACCGGAATGTCCGCTCGGATTCTAGTACTGCTTCCCACTGCCCTGAACGATAAGTGCATGCTGGCCCTAGCAGCCCACGGCACTTGAACTTGACCTTGTTACTGTACTTCCATATCTGAGTCACTACCATTGCCTGCTTTTTACTATCACTAGCCTCCTCCCAATGTGGGATAGCCCCAGACATTAACTGTATGTTACCCTACACCCTTCGCTAACTACAGTTACTATCCTATAACAGTATATACTAAACCTATTGTCCTTATCTTATGTCTTATCCTTATACTGTACACTATCACATGTCCTATGCCACTGCCACGTACTGTGCATTTTATACTTAACACTGCTATATTAACAGTACTTATACAACCCCATAACACAGTACAAAGTTCACATTTCACATGACACTATATATACTGTATATAAAATGCATTACATTATCTATATTACGCGATTGTTGTCTTCAGGGGCAGGAACAGGGCAATACAGTCCACACCCTTGTTCTTCAAACAACTTTTCTATCATTCGAGGCTGTTGATCCACCGCTTCTTGACTTTGGTTTCCTCTCATACCAGCTAAGTTACAGTTGATATACTCATCATTCAACTGAATTAGATTGGTTCGACTGTCCTGGAAAAGTTGACAAAAAGTTTCAAAGGTTTGCATGCCATATGTTAGAGCATCTCTGTGATAGCCCAGTAGAACCTCATAGCTAATTCCAATAAGAAATGTCCCTTTTTTTGGATCTTTTGCCATCGTTAGGCTTTGTTCACAGTTGCCTCATCGTTTCGATTTCTAAGAGAAGCTGCAATGCTTAATGAGATCCATTACTCAATGGATTCCACCATCACCCGATGGTCCATATTGAAAGGGATTCAGCATGTTTGGTTGAAATTCCAATACTAATTAAAACTTATTATAGACTGGGAGGCCACTGGAGATCTGTGCATATACTCATTGTGGTAGGATAGTCTATTGAGGCTGTAGTTTGTTGATAAGATGATACCCAGTCTGAGAACTTGGGTCAGTTTTCTTTTTGCCTAGGTCTTCTCTCCCACGAAGTAGCCGATTAATGCTCTCCTTTCACTCTTCGATGATAGACACGGGCTGTCAGCTAAGTTGACCTTGGCTCGCTCGCTCTATTCTGCTCTCTTTCAAATTTGTCCAAACTATGAGGCATGAAAGATTTTTCAAAAAACATTCTGCATGTTGTAGATATGAAACATCTGGGCAGTGGATCTCTCACTAATAATAAATTACCACCACAGAGATAATTACCTTCGACTGGTTTGATTAAAGGAAGCCATTTATAAGGAGTATGCCTCATGCAAACTGACCAACTACACAAGACATATTTCAATGCGTTTAAAGCAACATTAGACCTAAAATCTACAAAATATAAAGAGATTTTTATAAAAAAAAAAATATCACCTGCTAAGTGTCACACATGTGGATGTAAATGTTTCTCAAGATCCCCAAAATTTCAGATATGGGGTGATCATAGGAGCAGCCATATTTTAAACCTACTGTCAATCATACCAATAGCGTACACTCTCGGTTTGCATTTTGGCTGCACTCGGATTGATTCTAGGAGAATTTACCATTCCCTAAACCAGCAACATTTTTTCATTCTCTGCTTTTGAGCCATGTTAATTAGATGGCCCACTCTGATGATGTTAGGCTCAGTAGCATATTAAGAAGCTGTCTTGTCAACCAGAAATTTCCAACAATTAAGATACATGAGTCTATTGGAGTAAATATTGTATTTTAAAGTGACTTTCCCTTTTAACATGGCATTTGCATTCTGCCTACTCCTTGCTAATTTGCCATCTGATACTTGTAGTCTTGCCTTCTGGTTTTGAGCCATGGCCCATTAGATTCTCATTCTTTTGCATCTTGAATGTCATTCCTCAAAGATACCTGCTGATAACTTGTTTAGAGGTTCCAACGGGACTTTTGTCCTATCAGCAATAACATTTGTATGACTCCAGTGACGAAAAGTCAACAGTTCCCCAGAAAACACCTGGAATAGAAGTAAGTGAGTAAATTTAGTAAAACTTATGCCACTGTCACGGGTGTATCTGTGGCGCCTGTGAGGGTTCGACCGCCGCAGGGATGCTGCACTTCTCTAATGGAGTGTAGTGTTCCTCCTCTGAGGTAAGAACAGTATGATAGTCGTGACCCAACCTTTGCATCCAACACCACATTTGTCCACCAGAGGGGGCTAGTATGCACTAGGTGCTGCTCCCCTGGTTACAGGGAGACTGGGGAACCAAGAGTTAGGGGAACCAGTTAGTGGGTGAGAGTGGAGGACTTACAAGTGAGTTACACTTTAAATTTCTTATTTAATAAAAAGCCATCTTTGATCTTGGTCCTTTGGTCCTTTGTCTAGCCTTTGCTAGTCTGTCGGCTGTTCTCTGTGCTGTCAAATACTGTGTGTGACTGTGACCTCCCTCCCGGAGCGAAGATCCTGTGTGGGCCTGCATCGGTAGGGGACACAGCCCTCGTATCCTGGCCTTGGGTCGAGGGGCAGGTTGTAGACCAGGAATATCTCAACCCGGCCAATGACCAGGATCAAGAAGGCCCGGAGCTCAAGAGTGTGGCTCCATAGCAAATGGATCCAAGGCAGGATGCAGACGGAGCAGAGTATGCCACCTGTCCTCGCCATGCTGATATATTCAGAGGGAGTCCGGCTGCAAGAGGGGTACCGGCCCCCGACACCCGACCTTGCTACTCTATGTCCTGGACGGGAAAGCCCAGTAGGCCCAGAGGATCCTACCGGGTATCGGACGGAGCGGAACTCTGGATCCAGCTATAGAAGTTCGCTGCGCTTGGCATTGCAGACGCCTTCTTGATCCTCTCTTCTCTGTAGTGTAGTGATATGCTTCTCCCTTTAGGACCCAGCAGCGACCTCCACCTTCTGCTGCTAATTGACACACCCTTGCTTGGTAGTTAAATACTCTCAGTGTTTACAGAGATTTGCCGGTGATAGTTCTATGTTCCTCTGTCCATGCCTGGAGTACTAGTAGTCGGGTAGTTTATTCTTGGACTTCCCTTGGAGGACAGTTGACGTTTTCCCTCTGGTGTCTTCTCAAGCTAAGTGTATCTCCTTTGTTTGTTTACCTTGTTGTCTTTAGTTACAGTGGGGCCTGACTAGTGTTCACCACGTCCCCTCCCTACCTATGGCCTAGCTCTAGGGTCATTCAAGGATTAGGTTTCCTGCTCGGCGATAGGTGTGGAACCTATATAGGAATGACAGGGTAGTCAGAATGCTATTAGATCTGCCTAGGGGTCTCCACTCCCCCTTTCCCTAGTTGTTGGGCTCCCTTCCTCTTCTTCCCATTGTTGTGCACTTGTTCCTTCCCTCAGCTTGCATGACAGCCACCAATACCTCCAAATCTATCCATAAGTTGGCGCCTCTTCTTTTTTTCCATCCTCGTTGAAGCCATCTGGTATTTTTACCCCTTAAGCTAACTCAGTGTTTCCAAGTCTATGATCATATACTCTATTGTCTATTAAGAAACCACCGTACAAGTACTCAGTATAGATTTGATATGAACAACCTGGAATACTTATTGCCCAGGTCATGAACCATTGGAGCCTCCAACATTGCTGTTTTTTCCACTACCTCAAGTCCTCTCCTCACCTTTGATTGTATCCCGCAACAAGTATCTACTCCACTTGCTTCTTCTGCGTCTTTATAGGATTTTGGCAATGCACCATCTGAACTGGACAGTTCACAAGGGAAACTGGTAGTAAATATAAGAGCTTCACACAAAGTTCAGGTCTTTTAATAGCTAATTAGATTAATAGCATGTAAGTCATAATGCTCCAAATGCTGAGGGAACAATAGTCCCTTCCTATGCATGCTACAGTACATTCCAACCTACCCCCCATCCCATTGTCAATGTCCATGTCTTGTGTCCTCCCAAAATTCCAGAGTTTGCTAGTAACCTGTTAACTGCTTAGGCAGGTGCAGCTATATAGTTACCATGAGAGTTGTCCTACACAATATCCTTGTATCTCAGAACCAAGGATTTTTGTGTGACTGGATTGGCCAAGTCAATACAAACGATCAAATCTAGAACCACAAAAACGAATAAACTGCTAAATATTGTTCTAAAATTACTCAAAAGAATATAATTGAGTTTGGAAGAACCACCATATATGGTTGATTTTGGGGCCCTTGTAGAAAACTAGCCTATTTTACATCGGTTTCATCCCCATTTTGCGTGGTCTACATAGCTTAAGTGGTAGAAAAGAAGTAAATAGAAATGGTATGGGAACCTTACTGTAATGATAGCCATAACTACAAGACCTCTATACACATTGGAGTAAACGTGGCTGATCGCAATAATTTCATTAAGTCCAGTCAAACATCTAATTTGTATGAGGGCCTCTAGACTTTTTCCGTGAGAGATGATGTCGGAGGAGAAAAGGATCGGCCTGTTTGTTTACAACTCCTGATACTTTTCTCCAAGAAGATAAAAAATCACTATATCTACTTCTTGCAAATTGTTTCTTCAGAGAGGATGAGGACTAGGACTCTAGTGCCACCTATTGGAAGTATCAATCCTAAAAGACTAAAAAGGTTGCCCACTACTTTTACAATGATGACCTATCCTTAGGATAGGTCATCAATGTCTGATCTGCTGGGGTCCGAAACCACCACCGCAGATCAGCTGTTGCCAGTGTCGGCAGCTGCCGGCAGAAAGTACTCATTTTCCGAGCTGCTCCATCTACTTGTAGTGGCTTCCGCAGGGTACTATACATCAGCCTCCTATTGATTTGAATAGGAGGCGGATGTGCAGTACCAAGCCCCGGCCACTACAAGTAGACGGAGCAGCTCGACAAGTGTGTACTTCCTGCCGGCGGCCACCGACACAGATAACAGCTGATCGGCGGGGTTGCCGGGTATTGGACCTTGGCCAATCAGACATTGATGACCTATCCTAACGAAAGGTCATCATTGTAAGAGTAGTGGACAACCTCTTTAGTCTTTTAGGATTGCTACTTCCAATAGGTGGCACTAGAGTCCTAGTCCTCATCCAAACAATTTGCATGTAGCTCTAGTGATTTTTTTTATCTTCTAAGGATAGGTCATCAATGTAAAAGTAGTGGACAACCTCTTTAATTTTGACCCATTAACGAGCCTTACCACATGACTTAGGATAAAAGCCAGAGTAGACACTCTATTTGCAGGCATGTGTTTCAATGTGTTTGCACCTCCTCATTGCAAAGCAGTGGATTGTAGGTATATGGTATATAGGAGTGTAGATAAAGATTGCTATTGTCTTAGTTGACAGCTATATAAGCTTTATGGGTATCTCTATATTAAACCTTCATCTCAAGACCCAAAACCTTAAATCTCCACTCCTCTGTATTCATACCTTCAATGCAAATTAGGTAACCAATAGGTATCCAACCTAAAACAGGGGTATAAAATGGAATACTGAACCTGCAACCTTCTCCTTTGCTCAGCTTGTTAATCAGAATGCTAACGGAGCCACAATGACTCCGAGCCTCAAAAAACAAATTGATAGGAGTGGTAGGTTCGGATTATAGAGGATGTTAGTCTTAGGTCATTACTGGAACTGAGGGCACAGGTGGGGTGAGGGAGAAGATGTAGTGTGGTGCAGAACTTTGGAGAACTTTGTGGGTGAGAGTGATAAGTTTATATTGGACTCTTTAGCGGATGGGCAACCATTGCAATGACTGGCACAGGGTGGAGGCATCAGTGTAGCGGGTGGAGAGGAATATGATCCTGGCTGCTGCATTCAGGACGGGTTGGACAAGGGAGAATTTAGTAAGAGGGAAGACCGATCAGTAGAGTTGCAGTAGTCCAGACGAGAATGAATAACAGTAAGAGTTTTCGCAGAGTTAAAGCATAGAAAACATATATTTTACTTCATTGTTGCATCCGAGTTTTATCTATTTTTAACTTATCCATGGATAAAAAACCTCGGACATTTTGCTAGCTTCAGTGAAGAAAAAAAAAGAGAAAAACCAGATGCAACTAGTATGACACCTGAGAATCTGACACTTGAGAATCTGTCCGTTTCTCTAGGATGGTAACACTCACAAGGATGTGCGATAACAGCATACACAATATAAAAGAAAACAGGATAAAAATCCATAAACTCAATTAATTTGCTAAGTAAATTCTTATCGACTCGTCAACTAATTTTTGCCATTTTCTCGACCTTTAAGTACCATTTTGACTTCCAAGTAAAAGTGACGTTTCGTTCCTTCATGAAACCCCCGACCAGGAAAGTGAAACATATTTATAAAAACTACTTGAAACAAAAAGTTCTCATAACATCAAACCTCCTTAAGTCCGGATATAGTTAGAGAAAACTTTTCTTCGAGGTCTTTCCGAAAGATATCCTGCTCTCATAAAAGCTGTTTCCGTCAGATTAATCCTGTCCCTTGAAGGTGGACATAATGAAGCTCAGTATGAGAGTTCTGAGACAGTTGCACCTGACTGGGTTGTACAAAGTCCTGGCTTAGAGGGATTATTAATGGTCCCTTTTCACATTCTTACGTTCTTTGTATCATACCATATATATGAATTTAACATCCCTTTTCCTAAACTTGGCCTTAGGCTGCTACGCCGCGAAGGATTGTCAGAGGAATGGTTAACCAGATGGCCCATTCTTGACCTTGTATAATTGTTCCACTGCCAGCTCAGGGCTGAGAGCTTTACGTTAAACCTTGGATTTAAAGGGGGCTAAGTAGGGGTCCACCACACCAAATAAGACATGGCTTGCATTCAATGTTTTCTTAAGATTAAGGAGATGTTACAGTACAACTTCAGTTGACTCATAATTTGTTGTGATGGGAATCCTTCGCAGTACGCAAGAACAAGTCTAGGATTTTGAGTAATTTATAGCAGGTGTAGGCTTATTCAACGAGGAAGGTCATTTGCACTTGATGTAATTCCCCTAAATCTATACATCCCCCAAAATAAAGAACGAGTCTGGTAACTAAGCACCAGGAATGTGCCGAGGAGAACAACATCACGGCCTAAGACCAAGGTCATGGAGAGATCATAGAGGGACGTCTGGTGGTTTCCACCCTGGGCGTAATGCTTGGTTTATTTACACTGTATTAAGGGGTTATTGAGCAATCAATCACATTCCTTAGCTTTACTTATCACTTTGTTTTTCCTTCACCTCCTGGGTTAAAGATGATTGCAGATCTCAATGAAGGAATGCCACCGACACTGGGCATTTGATTACCTATGATCCATACGGCTGGAAAGTATGATGTCATGATAAACCCATAAGCCACCATGAATGGGGTCTTGTTTAATAATGGATATGGATTACTAAAGACGGGCCTGGTTTATGTTTGATGTTAACGACAAGGGCTCATTCATACAGATCGCTGGCGGGGCAAAATTTGCTTCTGACCACGTAGACCTAATAGGAAACAACTTATCTCTATCCAAAGGGGAATTGGGAATATTGCAACATTATTTAATGTGATGCAGACATCATAACTGAATAGCCAATATAGCCAAAGAATTAAAGAAAAATCCTCAGGAATGTTTTTCGGTTGTCCTCAAGTTACAAACACACCAACCATTTAGTCCATAAGTGGGTCTGAAAGCCCCTGTGCTACATAAACAGACACTAATATTATAAATGGTGCATGGTAGATAGAATCATAGAATGGTAGAGTTGGAAGGGACCTCCTGGGTCATCTGGTCCAACCCCCTGCTCAGATGGTACCTTCTTGCTAAGTAGGAAAAAACCTACAATGGTCATTGAAATAATTTGAAAGTGACAAAAGTAATTTTCAATTTAAATTTACTGAATATCAACTAATGACAATCAGACATTGCTTCAGAATTCTGGTTCAACAGAAAATAAAAAAAAAACCAAGATAATGAAAATGGCCTGGACAAAAATGATGGCACCTCTAGACTGAAAATAATTTGACTGTAGGGACAAGGTGTGTCCTGTAATAAGCATCACAGGTCTCTACAGACTTGTAACCGGTCAGTATGCCTATTTTAAGGGGTAAAAAGTAGTCATTGTGCTGTTTGGTGTCATGGTATGTACAGTACCACCCTGATCTTGGAGCCAAGAAAGCTAAGGAGAAAGTTGTCTCAGGAGATTAGAAAGAAAATTATAGACAAGCATATTATAGGTTAAGGCTAGAAGACCATCTCCAAGCAGCTTGATGTTCCTGTAACTACAGCTGCACATGTTATTCAGCAGTTTAAGGGCTATGGGGCTGCAGTCGACCTCCCTGGATGTAGCCACAAGAGGAATATTGATGATAAATTGAAGAGACGGTTAATACGAACGGTAACAAAAGACCCAAGAATGACTTCCAAACAGATCAGAGGTGAACTCGAAGGTCAAGGTCTACCAGTGTCAGATCGCACCATCCATGGCTGTCTTTGCCAAAGTGGACTTCATGGAAGAAGACCAAGGGGTAAACCACTTTGAAAGCAAATCGTAAAAGAGCAAAACTAGACAAGCCATAAAGTTTCTGGGAGAAAGTCCTTTGGACAGATGAGACAAATCTGGAGCTTTTTGGCAAGTCATATCAGCTCTATGTTCACAGATGCAAAAATGAAGCCTACATAGAACTGAACATTGAACCTGCTGTGAAACATGGTGGAGGCTCTGTTATGTTTTGGGGCTGCTTTGCTGCATCTGGCACAGGGTGTCTTGAATCTGTGCAGGGTACAATGAAATCTCAAGACTATCAAGGCATTCTGGAGCGAAATGTGCTGCCCAGTGTCAGAAAGCTCAGTCTGAGTCGTAGGTCATGGGACCTCCAACAGGATATTGACCCAAAACAGCTAAAAACGTCCAAGAATGGCAAAGAGCAAAACATCAGACTCTTCTGAAGGAGCTGAGAGCTGCAGTCTGGAGAAGGCTCCTTCACACCTGAGACAGCGGAAGTAATTTGCGCCAAAATACCTGTGGACTGAGAAAGAAGTCTCACGGAGAGGCACAGAAAACAATTGTTTGCAGTGATTGCCTCATAAGGTCTTGCAACAAAATCTTCAGTTAAGGGAACCATCATTTTTGTACCGTTCATTTTCATTAGTATTTTTTTTTTATGTTGAACCAAAATATAAAAGCAAAAAAAAGCAAAGTCTGATTTTCATTATTGATATTCAATACATTTAAGTTGAAAATTAATTTTGTCAATTTCATGCTATTTCAGTGACCATTGTGTTTTTTTTCTTACTTTAGCAGAAAGTATTAACAATTTAGTCCACATGTATAGATGACCTTTAGTTAAGTATTGCAGTTTAATTTGTCTCTGATCTTTAGCCAGAAATTATAATAGGGATCACAGATTTCTTTTTGCCAATGGCTCAGTATCTTCTTCTCATATAACGTCATTCTTTGTCATCTGGATGAACTTTTGATGGATAAAAAAGTTACTAACTGAAGATTCAGATACAGACATTCGGAAAAATTAATGAAAAGAATCCAAAATACTAATAAAAACTCAGGAGTGAATTCCACTATGCGTTTATATTCCAATTAGTATCTATCCCTGATAATGGACCTTCATTGGATAATGCTGTCCTTCGTACTGTGACTACTATGATTTACTGCGAAAAAAGTTTTGGCGACACCAAAGCAGAGGCTTTAGTGGGTTCTAACCTCTGGGACCTCCATTAATCAGTATAATAAAGGATCTGAAGTGTTTGCAGCCCCCTCAATTGTTTTCGCTGGCTCTGCCTCTCCTCTATATGGCAGCTGTGCCTGGTACTACAGCCCGTCCCCGGCCCCTCTATGGAAGACCATGGACCCTGCACTGTGCGATTTAGTTTGATGGCCATCCTAGGAATACCCAAGAATGATCAGTTCAGGAAAACTCCTTTTAAGAGATTGTCTGCATTTTTTTACAATGTTTTTTTCCTTTTTAGGGGTTTCCAACATAAACCAATTACAGGGTGTCTTGGTGCAGGAATGACCAGTAAATGCATGAGAACCAGGCAGTAAGCGTGTATTTCTAATATTCTGCCACTAAAAGAGGGGAGTGGATATTATTATTATTGTTATTTATTATTATAGCGCCATTTATTCCATGGCGCTTTACATGTGAAAAAGGGGTATACATACAAGAACAATTACAATAGTCTTGAACAAAATGTGACGGCGACTGGTACAGGAGGAGCAAGGACCCTGCCCGCGAGGGCTCACAATCTACAAGGGATGGGTGAGATATTTTTGAGTTGGAGTCGGCAGGACGTGGAAAGGGCTTGGATATGTGGTTTGAAGGAGAGATCAGAGTCCAGGGTTACCCCAAGGCGGCGAGCTTGAGGGACTGGAGAGAGTGGACAGCCATTGACGTTGATGGATAGGTCAGTTGGGGGGGTTGAGTGAGATGGGGGAAAGATGATGAATTCTGTTTTGTCCATGTTAAGTTTTAGAAATCTAGCAGAGAAGAAGGATGAAATAGCGGACAGACATTGTGGTATTCTGGTTAGTAGGGAAGAGATGTCGGGTCCGGAGAGGTAGATATGTGTGTAATCAGCATAGAGGTGATACTGAAAGCCATGAGACTCGATGAGCTGTCCCAAGCCTAAGATGTAGATGGAGAAGAGGAGGGGGGGTCCTAGGATTGAACCTTGGGGGACACCGACAGATAAGGGGCGAGATGAGGAGGTGGCGTGTGAGTGGGAGAAATGTCCTGTCTGCTAGGTATGAAGAGATCCAAGATAGGGCCAAGTCTGTGATGCCGAGAGATGAGAGAGTCTGTAGTAAGAGGGAATGGTCCACTGTGTCGAAGGCAGATGACAGGTCTAGGAGGAGGAGGACAGAGTAGTGTCGCTTGGATTTGGCGGTTAGTAGGTCATTGGTGACTTAAGTCAGGGCAGTTTCAGTAGAATGGTGCAGTCGGAAGCCAGATTGAAGGCGGTCAAAGAGAGAGCAGGAGGAGAGGTGGGAGAACAGTTCAAAGTGGACATGTTTTTCCAGTAGTTTTGAGGCAAAGGGGAGAAGTGATATGGGGCGATAGCTAGTCAGAGAGGATGGGTCAAGGGAGGGCTTTTTGAGGATGGGTGTGATGGAGGCATGTTTGAAGCATGAGGGGAAGACACCAGTTGTTAGTGACAGGTTGAAAAGGTGGGTTAGCGTTGGTATGAAGATAGTGGTAAGGTTGGGGATGAGGTTGGACGGGATTGGGTCAAGTTCACAGGTGGTGAGGTGTTATTTGGAGAGTAAAGAGGAAAGTTGATCTTCCTTAATGGTGAAGAAGCTGGTTATGGAGGAGGAGTATTGAGTAGGTGTGAGGAGGGGCTGGAGGGACTTTAGGCAAAAACTTTGTCTTATGGTGTCAATCTTCTGCTTGAAGAATGAGGCAAAGTCTTCGGCTTAGATGAGAGGAGAGGGAGGAGGTGCTGGGGGGCAGAGGAGAGAATTGAAGGTGTTGAATAGTTTGGAGTTGTGAGACAGGGAGGATATGAGAGATGAGAAGTATGTTTGTTTTGCTTTAGTGAGTGGGGACTTGAAGGTAGTGAGGGACTGTTTGAATGCGATGAAGTGCTCATTGGAGTGGGACCTTTTTCATCTCCGCTCAGCAACCCTGGAGGCCCATCGAAATTCCTTGGTTAGGCTGGTGTGCCAGGGTTGCCTGTTGATTGTGCAAGCTTTGGTATGTGTGAGGGGGGCGACCAAATTGAGAGCTGCAGTTGTTGTGGTGTTATATAATGCGGCAGCAACATCTGTGTCATGTAAAGAACTGATGTCTGTAAGAGGAAGGAGAGATTCAGAGAGTGAGTGTAGGTCAAGGTTTTTGAGGTTTCTGCAAGAGTATGTTAATTTATGGAGTGGGGATTGTTGCCCTGGAGAGGAGAATGTAGAGAATATAAGTAGGTTGTGGTCAGAAAGTGGGAGGGGTGAGTTAGAAAGGTTAGACAGGGAACAGAGGCGGGTGAAGATGAGGTCCAGTGTGTGGCCATCTTTATGAGTGGCTGCGGACGACCATTGAGTAAGGCCGAAGGAGGAAGTGAGGGATAGAAACTCAGAGGCAGCTGAGAGAGAAGTGTCAATGGGGATGTTGAACTCGCCCATGATGATAGTGGAGATGTTAGCCGAAAGGAAGTGAAGTAGCCAGGTGGTGAAATGGTCTAGGAAGGTGGTGGCTGATCCTGGGGGGCAGTAAATAACAGCCAGTTGGAGGTTGGAGGGGAAGTAGATGCGCACACAGTGCACTTCAAAAGAAGGGAGAGTAATGGAGGGTGGCAGTGGGATTTTGGTGAAGGAGCAGTTATCTGGCAGGAGAAAGACAACTCCTCCACCATGCTTGCCAATGGGGCGGGGTGTGTGGGAAAGGTAGAATCCACCATATGAAAGTGCAGCTGGAGAGGCCGTGTCAGAGGTGGTGAGCCAGGTTTCGGTGATGCCGAGGAAGAAAAATTTGTTAGTTATGAAGAGATCATGGATGTAGGATGGTTTCTGACTTCTATTGGAGAATGCGCTCTGACCTGTGCAGAGAAGAGAAGATGAGCTGTGACCATCACCTATTGACTGCTATGCAATTGTGTTCTAGGCATGCTCTGTGACATGCGCAGAAATTATTGTGCAGGGAGGAGAAGGTGAGATGTGACCATCACCTTCTGACTTCAAATGGAAAGTAGGCATGCCCTATGACTTGTGCAGATGTGGATGTGCAGGGAGGGGAGGACGTGAACAGTGACTTCACCTATCGTGAATGGTGGATCCTTTGTTATTTATGTATAGGTGATGCCTGTCATTGTATTCATGTCTGTGATGATGTTGACATGACTGCTGAAAAATGTTCTCTACGTATCAAGAAGTGTCAGCTCAGAGGTCAGCGAAAACAGAAATCTTTCAGTTTTTTGCATAGACAATGATATGGAAAATTTAAAAAGAAATTAATCACCAACATTTTTTAAAAAGTTTGTTTATACATAAAAAACTTGATTTAAACTTTTGGGAACTCTGTGATGTCACTATCCCTTTAAGATGCAATAGTTGAAAAGGAAGAAATTAATACATATATATTGCCAACACTCCAAAAAAAAAAAAAGAAGAGCGGCTCTCCTGAATCACTGGAATAATAGGCAATCTTGGATACTTCCTGAAACTACTCTAACCTTTCCCTTATCCTGCAGTCATCCTCACTCTCAGGTGCCTCCCAGACAATGCGCCGGCAGCGTATGGTGTCAGGATGTTGCCTATCAGGGGTTTTGGAGTAAAATGGACAACAGGAACAGGGAGCAGTAAGTATCTGCTTGTCTGGTCTGAGGTCTGTCAAGGGTCTCTGCATTTTGAGGGACTGACGTCGTTATGTAGGGGATTTGACCTGGAATTTAATGTGAGATCGGGGTTGGTATTTTTTTTAGGTGTTCCGGGGCCTTTATAAAGGGGTTGTGGTCTGTATTCATATTAGGGATTTGGTCTGTTATATATTTAGGTGATCTGGTCCTTTTTTAGGGGGTCTCTATTATTTAGTCGGTCTGGGATTGGTATTAGGAACAGGCCTAAGGTTGTATGTACATAGGGGAATTGGTCCAAGGTGTGTATTTAGGAGACTGGTCTGGATTCTGTATTTTTAGGGAGTCTAATCTGGGGTCATTTAGGGGTCAGGGAACTTTATTTAGGGGATTGGGTCTGAAGTCTGCATTTAGGGGTCTTGTGTGAGGTCTATTTATTTAGATGGCTGGCTTGGAGTCTACATTTATTTAAGGAGTCCGTGGTCTGTATTTAGAGATCTGGTCTAGCATCTGTATTTATTTAGGGATCTGGTCTGGGGTCTGTATTTGTTTGGGGATTTTGGGGTTTGGTTTGAGGTTTGTTTTATTTATGGGTTCTGATCTTGAGTCTGTATTTAGGAGGTCTACTAAAATCTATATTTAGGGGATCTAGTTTGTGTTTTTTTTATTTAGGGCGCCTAGTCTATGGTCTATATTTATTGCATATGGTATGGTTTTTTTTAGGGGGTTTGGTCTGGTGTTGGTATTAATTTAAGGGTTTGGGTCTAAATTTGTATTTATTTAGGGCATCTGGGATTGGTATTTACTTATGTGGACTGGTCTGGGGTCTGTAGATATATTGCTGGTCTTGAGTCACTATTTTTTAGGAAGTCTGGCCTAATGGCGCCATTTAAAGGGTAAGGGATCTTTATTTAGGGGATGTGGTCTGGAGTCTATATTTGCCTAGGGGCCTGGTCTTGGACCTGTATTTAGCAGTGTGGTCTGTATTTATTTAGGGGACTGGTCTGTAGTCTGCATCTATTTAGGGATCTGATGTGAGGTCTGCATGTAGGGAGTCTGGTTTAGGGTCTGTATTTATCTAAGGAGTCTGGTTTAGGGTCTGTATTTAGGGAGTCTGGTTTTGGGGTGGCATCTACGCGGTCAGGGATCTTTAATTAGGGGATGTGGTTTGAAGTCTTTACATATTTACAGGGTCTGGCCTCGAGTCTGTGATCACTTAGGGATCTGGTCTGGGATCTGTATTTAGATGTTTGGTTTGTGGTCTGTATTTATTTAGGGGTTTTGTCTGGAGTCTATTTATTTAGGGTTCTTGTCTGAGATTTTTATTTAAAGGGTTTGTTTCGAGGTTTGTTTTATTTATGGGGTCTGATCTTGGGTCTGTATTTATTTAGGGGTGTGATCTGGAGTCTGTATCTGTTTAGGGATCTGTTCTGAGGTCTGTATTTATTTAAAGGGTGTGATCTGGGGTCTGTATTTATTTATGAAGTGTGGTCTGGGGTCTGTATTTATTTAAGGGGTGTGATCTGGGGTCTGTATTTATTTATGAGGTGTGGTCTGTGGTCTGTATTTATTTAGGGGTGTGATCTGGAGTCTGTATCTGTTTAGGGATCTGTTCTGAGGTCTGTATTTATTTAAAGGGTGTGATCTGGGGTCTGTATTTATTTATGAGGTGTAGTCTGGGGTCTGTATTTATTTAAGGGGTGTGATCTGGGGTCTGTATTTATTTATGAGGTGTGGTCTGGGGTCTGTATTTATTTAAGGGGTGTGATCTGGGGTCTGTATTTATTTATGAGGTGTGGTCTGGGGTCTGTATTTATTTAGGGTGTCTGGTTTGGTGGTCTGTATTTATTTATGAGGTGTGATCTGGGGTCTATATTTATTTAGGGTGTCTGTTTTGGGGTCTGTACCTATTTAGGGGGTGTGATCTGGGGTCTGTATTTATTTATGAGGTGTGGTCTGGGGTCTATAGTTATTTAGGGTGTCTGTATTTATTTATGAGGTGTGATCTGGGGTCTATATTTATTTAGGGTGTCTGTTTTGGGGTCTGTACCTATTTAGGGGGTGTGATCTGGGGTCTGTATTTATTTAGTGTGTCTGGTTTGGGGTCTGTATTTATTTAGAAAATCTTGTCTTATCCTGATTTGTCATAGGTGCCTTGCCTGCCTGGTTCCGTATTTAGTATTTCTAGCGTCTATATTTAATAATGAGATATAGTCTAGACCCTTTGATAGTTTAGTGGTCTGGCATTTGCATGTATTTTGGGGGTCTGCTCTGCAATCTGTTTTAATTTAGGGTTTCTATATGGGCTAGATTCATTTTGAGGGGGGATGAAGGGGTTTATTGAGCTCATAGTTTGAGGATCGTTCTATATATAAATGGGCAGGACATAGACAAAAAGCGTAACACAATTCTTCAGAATTTCCCTTATGTTTCTTCTCAGAAGTTGGCACATCTGACTTTACATTATAAAGGAGCCGTAACGGTCTTGAGGCTTAATGATTCTTGATTTTTATGTCCACGTCTATTGCCAGGGAGGTTTGAGCTCATGTTCTTTATAGGAACTGATTTCATATAGTAGAACGTCCAAAGCCATATAACACATCCCAGAGCATTCATGGATTACGGCCGCCTCACGCTCGGTCTCCTGGCAGGTCGTGCTGTGGGTGTCTCCGATGAACAATGGACACTGTTGAACGTCTCCACAATGGCTGTGTATGGCGATGAGTCAAACAATGTTCAGTTGTGGTTTCAGTGAAGCATTGGCAGCACTGGGTGTACGCGAACCCTCATTACCCTTTGTGCCAGCTACCACTTCAACAGGTTAGGTGGTCCAGAAATGTCATTGTCTGTAGAACTTCTGTTCCCTGTTTATTCAGGATTCCCGTGATCCGTCCTTGAGTTGGATTGGCAATCTATCAATATGTTCTCTGTTTGATTTTCCCTGGAACGAGACAAAAGATTTGGAGATCTTTGTTGACCCGGATTAAGAAGAAAAGTGAAAGGGGAAATTAAACATAGGCTATAGTTTTTGGCAGGGAAATAGCAACGAGCATTGCTAGAGGGGGAAAAGGACTCTGTGGTCACCGATGAGGTTTGTAATCCACAGGGCGTGTGTCTGAAATATGCAGACCTTGTAGATGAAGGCAATGTGAGATTCTCTACAGAACTACAAGCCCCGTCGTTGGCGTAATACATCTGACATACAGGTGAAGAAGTGGAAAGGGTTAGCAGCAACAGGGCTGTGGAGTCGGAGTCGTGGAGTCAGAGCCCATTTTGGTGGAGTCGGAGTCGGTATAAAATAGACCGACTCCGACTCCTAAAATATATAATAAATTGGGTACAGTAGTTCAATGCAGTTCGGTGGAAATATTTTTTCATAAGAATTTGGGAAAGTTATGAAATGTCCTATAAATGTCTGTCCTATTCCTGATCTAAGGGTCTAGACTTTTAGCTGAAATGAATCTGTGCTACAGTAAATTTATCACTTAAACATGAGCCATGTCGGAGTCGTGAAGTCGGAGTCGTGAAGTCGGAGTCGG
Source organism: Phyllobates terribilis (assembly GCF_046119375.1). Lineage (NCBI taxonomy): Eukaryota > Metazoa > Chordata > Amphibia > Anura > Dendrobatidae > Phyllobates > Phyllobates terribilis. The sequence continues at coordinate 46,643,469 of NW_027362762.1, forward strand.
TGTCATGGAAATTGAGAAGTCGGAGTCGGAGGTTTGGCTTACCAACTCCACAGCCCTGAGCAGTACAAACCCTCAATCAGAAACGGGTAGCAAAACTAACAACTATCGGTGAACCATGATGAGGCGCAGTGACGACACAATTACATTTCTAACTATTCACAGTCTGACTGGCCAAAAAAAGTAGCAAACGACCCTCTGATGGGTCCAGGCTTTGTTGGTCCAGCAGAAGACAAACCCATCCTACTACACGCATCCCCCACAACTTTTGACCCAACACTTAAAGATAGGCCTACCGGAGAATATGCTTCTCTAAATCGGAGGTAGAACTTGTTGACCTGTGGAGGAACACCCTACAAGTATACTACTTTTGAAGTTTTGTACCAACAGCATTTTTGGTACAACTTATTTTTTCACAAAATTGAACACTGAAAGTTATCTTTTTCTGGGTAGGTAAAAAGTGAACTTCCAGAAGCAGAGAACATAGGCAGTATGTTCTAGTAGAGTCATCTTAAAGATGGTCTTGATGTAATTGAGGCAGAACTGAGAAGAACCACGGAGCAGCGGTGCAGGATAATTTTAACCTTTTTAATACAATTTTTGCTTTTAGCCAATTTTTCTTTTAAATCCTTGACTATTGCTGTTCTTTATTTAGACAGTATAAATTGTAAAAAAAAACAAATAGGTGCCAAAAATATGGTTCAGTTAGGTACGTCTTTAAACCATCTCTTCTTTGGCTTAATTTATAACAGGTTTTGTCTGAATTAGGCACAAACTGTCACATTTTTAAGACATTCTCTTTTTCTTCTGGACCATGAGTTTTTCAAAAAGTAAAATGTATAAAAACGGAAGAAAAAATTTCCCACATTTTTTACATGGAAGTGGGTGCACCGCTACAACGGCCAACAATGGAGATAGAAAATAGTTTTATTTTTTTTAAATTGTTTAAAAAAAAATTCTCGTGTGGTATCGGCTCTAGGAAAACATCCCGTATGATTAAAGTTAACATGTTATGTAATACACGGCAGTGAATTCAATAAAAAATAAACTTACAAATTGCAGAGTGGGAAGGTGGATGACATCTGTGAGTTGGGTCAAGAGAGATTGTATTAAGGACTATTCAGGCTTCTTCAAGTTTGATTCGAGACGTGGTGGTGACTCAATCCTCTCCATCGACGCGTTACCATAAAAATTCCCATCAATCTCGCAGACAGAAAAACGAATTATTATGACATTAAATAGTCTAAGCAAACTGTATATAACCCACTTATACAGTTTTATGTGGCCATTACGTAATAGAAATACTAAGAATCCAACATTATCCTCAAGCCAACTCCGGGGGAATCTGCAAACTCCATTATTGTTGACCAGTACAACCGTAGTCAACTACTTTTTTCCTTTTAAACATTTTTCTAAAAACTGTTTTTGTTTGTTTTAGAGATGGAGAAGGTAATGGCAGTAAAAGCTGCGAGTGACTGCGGCACAATATATACACTAGGATATTATATGGCTACGATGGGTCTTTTGGCCGAGGAAAGAGACTGCAACGTCTTAATGAGATCTACAAACCGCAATCTGACACAAAGGAATTTCAGGCTTTTATAGTGAAGGTTTCTGGCCATGATAGAGCTGGATATCAATAAAAAAATATAATCCCTCTGTAACTGCTCAACCAGCGGAATGATGAAAAAATCATTTTACCAGGTGAACAATGCAGGAACAAGCACAGACTGAGCACATAAAATATGGACTGAGATTTATATAGTTACTTGTGTGTTCTGTAAACCGCACGCACTCAGCACACAAGAAAGCCGATTACAGCGAGGGAATATAATCAGTCACTAAGGGCACGGGGCGGATGTTATTGTGTTCTCAAAGGTCATCTCCAGAGGAATAAGTAATTCCCTAAATGCTGGCTTATTATTACTATTATAATAGATATATTGTTATACACAGGGGACTTAATAGTAGTTAAAGGGTTATTCCCAGAATAACAAGTGATTTCATGACCATATAATAGGGGATAAGTTTACCCAACTGCTTGAACCCCAAACAAAGGAATCTGGCACCATGCAAATTGACGCGCCCCTGGGCCTGTGTCGCGCTGCGTTGCGCACGCGGGAGCTTACCCGGAGCCGGATCTGTTTAGGGTTGTAGTCTCGTGGCGGTGACCCGGTCCGTGCCCAGGGAGTCAAACTGGACGGCAGTCTGTTAGCGGTAGAAAATGGTTGATGACTACGCCACCCGTTGAATGCAGCCAGGGGGCTGCTGCTGCAGGGCAGACCGCTGAGGCCGGTGGAAGGATGGTGCAGCGTGATAGTATAACCCCCAACGGGAGGGGTATGGCCTCAGGGCAGCCGACGTGGATGATGGGGGTAGCAGGAACCACTCAGAGACGGTATGGTAGCGTTCAGGGTCTTTACTGGTAACAACGATAGACCCTCCCGGAGTACTTGCTAGCGAACGGGGCCTGGTCAGTCCTTGAGCAGATGGGATCTCCCCTGGCCAGGCGTAGTTGTAGGCCTCCCAAGCTGACTGTACTCTTCTGGCTACCTTGCTAGAAGCTGATGTAAGTAGCCCACGTCCCTGAGTGTACCGTGTGGTGCTCACCCGTATGGCCGGTGACTCGGGGCCTTCTAATGGCTTCCGCTCCACGATGGCGGTGCTGGTCCCACGCGTGTGACCGGGCCTTCGGGCTTCTGGGCCAGGGGACCTGAAATCCCCTGCCTGACGGATTCTGCTGCTGGGTAGAAGTTAGTCCCCACAGCCTCGGACTCCGGGTCCGGTAAAGAATCTTCTTAGTCAGGGCGAGCTCTTTAGCTGCCAGCCCCTGACTCCTTGTGACTCTGCTGCTTCCTATGCTGCTCTTGTCTCTACTCTTCCTGGACTCACTAACCCTGCCTCAGCCCCGGGTTTATACAGGGGAAGTTCTTCCCCTCCCAAGGCTGGGCAGGAGGTGTGGCATGCACAGGATCCCTGACCAAAGGACCTCCCACCTGCTCTCAGACGTAATATCTCTATCACTGTGACAACCAGACCCCTGGGGTGTCACACTCCCCCCTAGTGAAATTTAGTACTCCGGGACTAAACACTTTTTAGAAAAATATAACAAGGTATATCAAAGAACAATAAAATACAATAAGGAAACACAATAAGATGGTCACGGATGTCCGCAACCGGGTGCAGTCTTTGAAGAAAAGCAAAGGTGTCCATTTCACCAACACAGGGAGACGTAACCAGGTAGGGGTCTGTCCTACCCCGAGTCCTTAACAGTCTCTAGTCCATCCTGGGTTACGCTCCAACTATATACAAAGGATTCCCGGTAAATCCACCAAGGTTTCCTAAAAATAACTAGAAACACAAAATTATACACAAGCAACAATAAACAGGTAAACATTGTAAAACAACTTAAGCATTTAGATCCTCCAACGTGCGGGTAACTGGCCTCTAGTGGCCCTAGTGGACCTACGGAGCTGACTGTCTGGCCCTGAACTACAGGGTGTAGGAGCTGTCAAGGGTAAACTGGGCAGCTGTCTACCGGCTCTTTGTCTCACTAGGGGTACGGCAGGCTCACTATAAGCAGAGGGTGGATTCTCCTGTTCCGCTTGGGTGGAGTCTTCTGCCTCCTGGACCGGCTGCTCTTCCAGCTCTACCCGTTGCTCCGTAGGTTCTTGGGATGATGGTTGGAGGAAGGTGAGTACGGGTACCACAACTGCACCATTGACTTGAGTCCAAGACCGAGGGAAGTCCCCGAGCACGGTACTAACCATATCTTCCCTTTCTTCCACGGGTCGATGGTCTTCCTGTTCCTCCTCAGGGTTCCTCAGTTGTTCGGGGCACTTCTTCAGGTGGTCCCGGGATACAATGGCTGTGGTTTCCCCTCCGTCTTTACTGATGGTACAGACCTTCGGGTTCTCGTGGCTTGAGGGCAGTACGGTGTACGGGTCCTTCTCCCACTGGTCGTCCAACTTGTGGAGCCGTCTCTTCCTCTTCAAGACCTGCTCTCCGGGTACCAGGGGAACAGCGGGAGTATACTGGTTGTAAGTCTTCTCTTGTCTTTCCCTAGCCTGACAGAGACTTCGCTCCACGCTCTCCTGTACTTTCCGGTACTGCTGCTGCCTCTCTGTGTCCCAGTCTGTTTCTGGTGAAGTGTCCTCGGGCGTCAGGACTCCCATTTCCAGGTCAACAGGTAACTTACCAGGTCTTGCCCTCATTAGGTAAGCCGGGGTACAGTTGGTGGAACCTACCGGGATGTGGTTGTATAGGTCCACCAGATCGGGCAACTTCTCAGGCCACAGACTGCGTTCTTCCAGGGGCAACGTTTTTAGAAGATCCATTACCACCTGGTTCATTTTCTCACAAAGTCCATTAGTTTGCGGATGGTAGGGTGTCGTCCTTATCTTCCGGCAGCCATACAGATTGCAGAATTCCTGGAAGACCTCCGCTTCAAAGGCAGGTCCCTGGTCCGTCAGCACTTGGTCCGGGTACCCGTGTGGACGGCAAAAGTGCTGCTGGAAGGCTCTAGCTGCTGTTCGAGCCGTTAAGTCCTTGACGGGGACGACAACCAGAAACCGGGAGTAATGATCCACGATGGTTAACGCGTAGACGTAGCCACTTCTGCTGGGGGTCAGTTTTACATGATCCAAGGCTACCAGTTCCAACGGTTGCCGGGTGACGATGGACTGCAGGGGAGTCTTCTGGCTGGCCCGGTCCTTCCTTCTCAGATTGCACGGGCCACAGTCTCTGCACCACTTCTCGATGGTTCCCCTCATGCCTACCCAGTGGAACCGCTCGCGCAGCAGGAACTCCAGCTTTTTCCACCCGAAGTGTCCAGCTCCGTCGTGGTATGCCTCCATCACCATGGCTGCGTCTCTTCGTGGCACCACTACTTGCCAGAGTAGTTCATGCGTCCTGGAGTTAACCATTCTGCGGCACAACTTCCCCTTGTAAAGGAACAGTCGACTCTTCTCTGCCCATAGTTGTTTGGCTTCCTCTGGAGCGTCTGATTCCAGGCTAGCCTCCGGGCGAGTCAGCATCTCCTTCACCAGTCGGACGGCAGGGTCGCTGTCTTGCGTTTCCGCCCAGTTGTAGTGAGGTAAGGGGTTCAACGTAGCAGCCTGCTTACTCCTTACCCGGTGGGAATACTGGATAGTCCCATGACGGTGGAACGCAGGGAGTTCAACTTCTTCCAGTCCCTCCGGATCTTCTCCTCCGTCCGGCAGGTTGGGCATCCTGGACAGGGCGTCCGCGTTGGTATTGGAGCGCCCTGCCCGGTATTTAATTGTGAACTCGTAGTTGGACAGACGGGCCATCCACCTCTGCTCCAGGGCACCGAGTCTTGCCGTGTCCAGGTGTGTCAGCGGGTTGTTATCCGTGTATACGGTGAACCGGGAAGAAGCGAGGTAATGCTTAAAGCGCTCGGTGACTGCCCATACCACGGCCAGGAACTCTAGCTTAAATGAGCTATAATTCTCGGGATTCCTTTCGGTGGGTCGCAGTTTTCGGCTGGCATAGGCGATTACTCGCTCTTTCCCCTGCTGAATCTGGGACAGTACGGCTCCTAGCCCGACGTTACTGGCGTCGGTGTAGAGGATGAAGGGCTGGCTATAGTCCGGATACGCCAAGATTTCATCCCCTGTGAGGGCCATTTTCAGCTGGCGGAAGGACTCTTCCTCTAGCTCTTCCCATTTGAAGGGCGGCTTCTGGTTCTTGGCCTTCCGGGACTGGCCTATCAGGAGGTCCTGCATAGGCGCCGCCTTTTTGGTGAAACCGGGAATAAACCTTCGGTAGTAGCCTACCAACCCTAGGAACTGCCGCACTTCTTTTACGCTGGAAGGGCTTGGCCATCCTTTGATTGCGGTGATCTTATCGGGGTCGGGAGCCACTCCGTCAGCGCTCACCACGTGTCCCAGGTATTGCACCTTTGGTTTCAGGAGGTGACACTTGGAGGGTTTCACCTTTAGGCCGTAACTCGCCAGAGCTTCGAACACCTCCGCCAGGTGTTTCAGGTGGTCCTCATAAGTTTTGGAGTATACGATGACATCGTCCAGGTACAACAGGACCGTCTCGAAGTTTCTGTGGCCCAGACAGCACTCCATTAATCGTTGGAAGGTTCCTGGGGCGTTGCAGAGTCCGAACGGCATGCAGGTGAACTCGCTAAGTCCCATCGGGGTGGTGAATGCGGTCTTCTCCCGGTCCGCCTCTGCTACAGGAACCTGCCAGTACCCGCTAGTGAGATCCAAGGTAGAGAAGAAGTTAGCAGATCTTAAAGCAGCCAATGACTCCTCTATCCTTGGTAAGGGGTACGCATCCTTGTGTGTGATACGGTTGATTTTCCGGTAATCTACACACATCCTCATGGTGTTGTCTTTCTTTTTGACTAAAACTAGTGGGGCTGCCCAGGGGCTACAGCTATCCCGGATTACCCCAGCCTCCTTCATGTCTCTAAGCATCCCCTTGGCGTGTTGGTAATGTGCAGGGGGTACGGGTCGATACCTCTCTTTTATGGGAGGATGATCTCCCGTGGGGATGCGGTGTTCTACCCCCTTGACTCGCCCGAAGTCTAACGGGTGTTTACTAAACACTCTCTCATACTCTTGAACCACCCGATAGACTCCTTGTTTCTGGTGTGAGGGAGTGGAGTCAGTACCCAGATGTAGTTGCTGACACCAGTCCTCCATGTCTTTCTTAGAGCCGTTACCTTCCTCCGGGTGAGATGGAGGCAAGGGTTCCACAGATTGTATAGAATTTTGATTAGTGGTATATAATTTGGCTAGCGTGGCATACCGGGGCAGGTACACTTCCCTCTCCCCGATATTTATTATGCGAACGGGCACCCTCCCATGGCGTACATTGACCACCCCCCGTGCTGTCAAAATGGTGGGCCTACTGTCTGAGTAAACTGGTTCTACCATTGCCTGGTAATCTCTACCTCTCAGACCAATAGCTGCCCGGCACCAAATCATCATTTCACTTTTTGGGGGCATGGCAATAGGAAAAGGGTCACACATTCTTACGCTACCAATCTCACCGCCGGAGAGTTCCACTTGTTGCCGTTGCATCAGTGCCCGGATCTCTTTCTGGAGCACCCGCTGCTCGCCGGAGCTGGCATTCTTGGCAACCTGCTGTAAAAGGAAAATCACCTCTGCAAGACAATTTTCAATTACATTAGTTCCTAGAGTTATTTTTGGGTGACTCTCATGTTTGTCAATATCTACAATGATCAGTCCCTGTGCGGCCAGTTCGACTCTACCAATTTTGATGGTCACCTCTTTAAATCCGATCTGTGGCACGGGCTGACCATTGCTGGCGATGATACTCAAGTCGTCGTCAGGGTAGCGGGTAATATCCGAGTCATTCCAGTACTGCTTGAAGAGCACGTACGGGATGGTGGTGACCTGTGACCCGGTGTCCAGTAGGGCACTCATGGGAATGCCATCCAGTACCACAGGCAAGACTGGACGTCCTCCCACATATCTGTCGCGCCAGTTCGATGGGCCTGGTGATCTTTTTCCTGGGGGTTGGCCCTCTACCCCAGGTTGTGCCCGTTTAAAGAACAGTACCTTTCCATATGTCCGGGTTGATTGCAGCGGCGGCAGATGGGTCGTCCGTCCTCGCTGTATCGGTCACTGGGTCTTCCTCTGGCCGGTGGGGTCCTCCTTGGTCGACGCCACGGGATGTCCTCCGGTCCGGATGCCAGCTGGATCTTCCCTGGAGTGGAAACCTGTAAAGACTGCACAGTTCGGGTTAGCGCAGCAACGCTTTTAGCTAGCTCTTGGACCTGATGGTGTAGGTCTGGAGCCGGGTCATTGTCCAAAGCCTGCGCATCAGCTCCCACAGGCCCTGCTGACAAGGGCGCCGCCTCCTGGTAGTAAGTGGTAGTGGGGCGTCTGTGGGTCACAACGCCACCTGGTGCCGGTTCTCGGAGCACCCGGATGGCTCTGTCCTTGAACTGTGCAAATTCTAGATGAGGGTCCTGTAAGGCCATTGCCCGCAACTGGGTGCGGTGGGCATTGCAATATAAACCCTCTATAAATTGTTCGGTCAACAGCCTGTCCTCGTTTCCCACTCCATTAGGGTCGGTCTGCTTAATGGCCCTCAGGGCCTCTTGTAGGTTGAGTGCATAGTCCCTTATACTCTCATGCGCTCGCTGCTTGCACCCGTAGAATCTAAGTTTAATCTCGGCTGAGGTGCGGGTATCAAAAGTGTCCTTCAGCCGGGTTAGTATCCCTGCGACAGTCTTCCTCCCAGGTGGCCAGGACTTTACCTCCCTTTGGGCTGCCCCAGTTAGTTGGGCCACCAGGATGCTCACTTTTTGCTCTTCTGTGAGGGGGTACACCTGGAAGAGGCTATCCAGCTTTTCTCTAAAGTCATGCAGGGTATGTGACTCCCCTGAGTACTGGGGTAGCCAAGCTGCTCCCGGGATATAGGGCATGGTGAAGGGCATAACTGCAACAGCGGTAGCGCTGGCGGGGGTTGAGGCAGTGGAGCTCTCCTCCGTATCCGACATCTTCCTCCCCCCTAGTGGACCGTGGCCTACCTTGCGATGATCCTGTTCCGTAGGCCGCGGCTCCGCAGTGGATCGTCAGGGTTGAGGACCTTCCGTCGCGCTCCTGTGACGTCGGCGTCTGCTGGGCTCCTTCCAGGACCTTACGCAACGTCCGGACGTGAGGCGGGGCTTCAGTTCTCGCGCGATTTCGGAGTCCACGCCCCTCTTCTTCCCGCGCGGCGTCCTCAAGATGGCGTCCAATGGCGGGAAAACTCCACGGATGGCGGGAAGAAGGCTGAAGATGGCGCCGGATGGCGGGAAACTTCACCGATGGCGGGAAGAAGGCTGAAGATGGCGCCGGATGGCGGGAATCTTCACCGATGGCGGGAATCTTCACCACTGGTAAGTTTGAACAGTCTTTGCTTTTCAGGCACGCAGTACCCGGTGGTTGCGGGCACGTGATCCTGCCGACTACGCCAAAGTTGACGCGCCCCTGGGCCTGTGTCGCGCTGCGTTGCGCACGCGGGAGCTTACCCGGAGCCGGATCTGTTTAGGGTTGTAGTCTCGTGGCGGTGACCCGGTCCGTGCCCAGGGAGTCAAACTGGACGGCAGTCTGTTAGCGGTAGAAAATGGTTGATGACTACGCCACCCGTTGAATGCAGCCAGGGGGCTGCTGCTGCAGGGCAGACCGCTGAGGCCGGTGGAAGGATGGTGCAGCGTGATAGTATAACCCCCAACGGGAGGGGTATGGCCTCAGGGCAGCCGACGTGGATGATGGGGGTAGCAGGAACCACTCAGAGACGGTATGGTAGCGTTCAGGGTCTTTACTGGTAACAACGATAGACCCTCCCGGAGTACTTGCTAGCGAACGGGGCCTGGTCAGTCCTTGAGCAGATGGGATCTCCCCTGGCCAGGCGTAGTTGTAGGCCTCCCAAGCTGACTGTACTCTTCTGGCTACCTTGCTAGAAGCTGATGTAAGTAGCCCACGTCCCTGAGTGTACCGTGTGGTGCTCACCCGTATGGCCGGTGACTCGGGGCCTTCTAATGGCTTCCGCTCCACGATGGCGGTGCTGGTCCCACGCGTGTGACCGGGCCTTCGGGCTTCTGGGCCAGGGGACCTGAAATCCCCTGCCTGACGGATTCTGCTGCTGGGTAGAAGTTAGTCCCCACAGCCTCGGACTCCGGGTCCGGTAAAGAATCTTCTTAGTCAGGGCGAGCTCTTTAGCTGCCAGCCCCTGACTCCTTGTGACTCTGCTGCTTCCTATGCTGCTCTTGTCTCTACTCTTCCTGGACTCACTAACCCTGCCTCAGCCCCGGGTTTATACAGGGGAAGTTCTTCCCCTCCCAAGGCTGGGCAGGAGGTGTGGCATGCACAGGATCCCTGACCAAAGGACCTCCCACCTGCTCTCAGACGTAATATCTCTATCACTGTGACAACCAGACCCCTGGGGTGTCACACAAATGGTATCTTAGTTATATTCTTGTACATAGGGGCAGTATTATAGTAGTTATATTCTTGTACATAGGAGGCAGTATTATAGTAGTTATATTCTTGTACATAGAGGGCAGTATTATAGTAGTTATATTCTTGCACATAGGGAGCAGTATTATAGTAGTTATATTCTTGTACATAGAGGGCAGTATTATAGTAGTTATATTCTTGTACATAGGGTGCAGTATTATAGTAGTTATATTCTTGTACGTAGGAGCAGTATTATAGTAGTTATATTCTTGTACATAGAGGGCAGTATTATAGTAGTTATATTCTTGTACATAGGGACAGTATTATAGTAGTTATATTCTTGTACATAGGGGGCAGTATTATAGTAGTCATATTCTTGTACATAGGGGGCAGTATTATAGTAGTTATATTCATGTACATAGGGGGCAGTATTATAGTAGTTATATTCTTGTACATAGGAGCAGTATTATAGTAGTTATATTCTTGTACATAGGGAGCAGTATTATAGTAGTTATATTCTTGTACATAGGAGCAGTATTATAGTAGTTATATTCTTGTACATAGTGGGCAGTATTATAGTAGTTATATTCTTGTACATAGGGGGCAGTATTATAGTAGTTATATTCTTGTACATAGGAGGCAGTATTATAGTAGTGATATTCTTGTACATAGGGGGCAGTATTATAGTAGTTATATTCTTATACATAGGGGGCAGTATTATAGTAGTTATAATCTTGTACATAGGAGAAGGAATATAGTAGTTATATTCTTGTACATAGGAGAAGTATTATAGTAGTTATATTCTTGTACATAGGGGCAGTATTATAGTAGTTATATTCTTGTACATAGGAGCAGTATTATAGTAGTTATATTCTTATACATAGGAACAGTATTATAGGAATTATATTCTTGTACATAGGAGCAGTATTATAGTAGTTATATTCTTATACATAGGAACAGTATTATAGTAGTTATATTCTTATACATAGGGGGGCCGTATTATAGTAGTTAGGGGTGCATGCGTGCTGGGTTGTGCACGCGTCTTCTTGTGCAAAGTGGCTTTGGAGATAAGTGGCAGTTATTTCAGAGGCAGTTAGTCAGGACAGGAGTCAGGTAACCAACACTTTGAACACTTACTCTCTTTTAACTATGTTTCTGTTAGCTCTCACCTTTTCCTCTATAGTCCTCCACTTTCTAGTAACCCCTCAAATCCCTACACCTAGTAAGGAACTCTTCATCTCTCCCTCCATCTTCCCCATTCATCTCACCTCCTCCTCAGAATTATTCCTCAACATTCAATCCTGGATCTCCAAACACAGACAGCCACCTCATGCTCTCTCATGCTCCCACCTTCTAACACTTTCTCTGCTCCTCCTCACTGCTGGAGATATCAATCCAAATCCTGGTCCTCCTCGCCATATCCCCACAGTTACTTCTACCTCCTATCCACGACCTTCCACAAACTGTCGCAACCCTTCTAACCTCATACCCATCCAGCTAATCCCCACTTCCTCAGTTGCACTAACAGGAGCTCTATGGAACGCTCTCTCCGTCTGCAACAAACTTTACTACATCCACGACCTTTTCATTACTAACAAACTTTCCTTCCTCGCCATCACCGAAACCTGGCTCACCCCCTCTGACACAGCCTCCCCAGCTGCACTTTCGTATGGCGGATTCCACCTTTCCCACACCCCCCGCCCCAACGGCAAGCATGGCGGAGGTGTAGGTTTTCTCCTGTCAGATACCTGCGCTTTCACCCAAATCCCACTGCCACCCTCCGTTACACTCCCCTCTTTTGAGGTGCACTGTGTGCGCATCTATTCCCCCTCTGACCTCCAACTGGCCGTCATTTACCGACCCCCAGGGCTAGCCACCACTTTCTTAGACCACTTCACCACCTGGCTACTTCACTTCCTTTCCGCTGACATCCCCACCATCATAATGGGTGACTTCATCATCCCCATTGACACTTTTCACTCGTCTGTCTCTAAGTTCCTATCCCTCACTTCCTCCTTCGGCCTTGCTCAATGGTCTTCGGCAGCTACTCATAAAGATGGCCACACACTGGAACTCATCTTCACCCGCCTCTGTTCCCTATCTAACCTCTCTAACTCACCTCTCCCTCTCTCTGACCATAATCTCTTCACATTCTCTACCCTCTCCTCTCCAGGTGCACAATCCCCACTCCACAAACTTACACACGCTCGCAGAAACCTCAAACACCTTGACCTACACTCACTCTCTGAATCCCTCCTCCCTCTTACAGACATAAATTCCTTACACAATGCAGATGTTGCTGCCGCTTTATATAACATCACAATAGCTGCAGCTCTCGACTCGATCGCCCCTCTCACACATACCAAAGCTCGCACAATTAACAGGCAACCCTGGCACACCAAACTTACTAAAGAACTGTGACGGGCCTCTAGGGTTGCGGAGCGTAGATGGAAAAGGTCTCACTCCATCGAGCACTTCATCGCATTCAAACAATCCCTCACTATTTTCAAGTCCACACTCACTACAGCAAAACAAACCTACTTCTCATCTCTCATATCCTCCCTGTCTCACAACCCTAAACAGCTATTTAACACTTTCCGTTCTCTCCTTCGTCCCCCAGCACCTCCTCCCTCTTCTCTCATCTCAGCCGAAGACTTTGCCTCATTCTTAAAGCAGAAGATTGACAAAGCTTTTGCCTAAAGTCCGCACAACCCCTTCTCATATCTACTCAACCTTCCTCCTCCATACCCAACTTCTCCACCATTACAGAAGGTCAAGTCTCCTCTTTACTCTCCAAATCACACCTCACCACCTGCGAACTTGACCCAATCTCATCCCACCTCATCCCTAACCTTACAACAGTCGTCATCCCAACCCTAACCCACCTCTTCAACCTGTCACTAACAACCGGTGTCTTCCCCTCATGTTTCAAACATGCCGCAATCACACCCATCCTCAAAAAGCCCTCCCTTGACCCATCCTCTCTGACTAGCTACTGCCCCATATCACTTGTCCCCTTTGCCTCAAAACTACTAGAACAACATGTCCACCTTGAACTGTCCTCCCACCTCTCCTCCTGTTCCCTCTTCGACAACCTACAATCTGGCTTCCGACCGCATCACTCGACTGAAACTGCCCGGACCAAAGTCACCAACGACCTACTAACCGCCAAATCCAAGCGACACTACTCCATCCTCATCCTTCTGGACCTGTCATCTGCCTTCGACACAGTCGACCATTCCCTCTTACTGCAGATTCTCTCATCTCTTGGCATCACAGACTTGGCCCTATCTTGGATCTCCTCATACTTAACAGACAGGACATTCAGCGTCTCCCACTCACGCACCTACTCCTCATCTCGCCCCCTATCTGTCGGTGTCCCCCAAGGTTCAGTTCTAGGACCTCTGCTCTTCTTCGTCTACATCTTTGGCCTGGGACAGCTCATAGAGTCTCACGGCTTTCAGTATCACCACTACGCTGATGACACACAGATCTACCTCTCTGGACCCGATATTTCCTCCCTACTAACGAAAATCCCACAATGTCTGTCCGCCATCTCATCCTTCTTCTCTGCCAGATTTCTAAAACTCAACATGGATAAAACAGAGCTCATCATCTTTCCACCCTCTCATTCATATCCCCCATCTGACCTATCCATCAACGTCAATGGCTGTTCACTCTCCCCAGTCGCACAAGCTCGCTGCCTTGGGATAACCCTGGACTCTGATCTCTCCTTCAAACCACATATCCAAGGCCTTTCCAATTCCTGCCGACTCCAACTCAAAAATATCTCCCGGATCCGTGCATTCCTCAGCAAAGACTCTGCAAAAACACTAGTGCATGCCCTCATCATCTCCCGCCTTGACTACTGCAACCTCCTACTCTGTGGCCTCCCTTCCAACACTCTTGCGCCCCTCCAATCTATCCTAAACTCTGCAGCTCGACTAATCCACCTGTCCCCCCGCTATTCCTCTCACCTCTGTCAATCCCTTCACTGGCTCCCCATTGCCCAGAGACTCAAGTTCAAAACCCTAACCATGGCATACAAAGCCATCCACAACCTGTCTCCTCCATACATCTGTGATCTAGTCTCCCGGTACTTACCTGCACGCAACCTCCGATCCTCACAAGATCTCCTTCTCTACTCCTCTCTTATCTCCTCTTCCCACAATCGCATACAAGATTTCTCCCGTGCATCTCCCCTACTCTGGAACTCTCTACCCCAACACATCAGACTCTCGCCTACCGTGGAAACCTTCAAAAGGAACCTGAAGACCCACCTCTTCCGACAAGCCTACAACCTGCAGTAACCACCGCTCCACCATACCGCTGCACGACCAGCTCTACCATCACCTACTGTATCCTCACCCATCCCTTGTAGACTGTGAGCCCTCGCGGGCAGGGTCCTCGCTCCTCCTGTACCAGTCGCTGACTCGTTTTGTTAAGATTATGTAAATGTTTTTGCTATGTATATCCCTATCACATGTAAAGCGCCATGAAATAAATGGCGCTATAATAATAAATAAATAATAATAATAATAGTTATATTCTTGTACATAGGGGCAGTATTATAGTAGTTATATTCTTGTACATAGGGGGCAGTATTATAGTAGTTATATTCTTGTACATAGGGGGCAGTATAATAGTAGTTATATTCCTGCACATAGGAGCAGTATTATAGTAGTTATATTCTTGTACATAGGAGCAGTATTATAGTAATTATATGCTTATATATACGGGGAAGTATTATAGTAGTTATATTCCTGTACATAGGAGCAGTATTATAGTAGCTATATTCTTGTACATAGGAGCAGTATTATAGTAGTTATATTCTTGTACATAGGGGGCAGTATTATAGTAGTTATATTCTTGTACATAGGAGCAGTATTATAGTAGTTATATTCTTGTACATAGGGGGCAGTATTATAGCAGTTATATTCTTGTACATAGGAACAGTATTATAGTAGTTATATTCTTGTACATGGGGGACAGTATTATAGTAGTTATATTCTTGTACATAGGAGCAGTATTATCTATCTATATAATCGTGTTATCCCGTCTGTCTGTCTGTCTGTGTGTCTGTGTGTCTGTCTGTCCAGGAAATCCCGCGTCACTCATTGGTCCGGCAGCGGCCAATCAGCGCCGGGGGATTTCTAAAAAAAGATGGCGGCCGTTAGCGGCTCATCTGCGGGACGGATCTGAGCGGTGATGCAGCCGGGAGATGACCGGCGCGAGGCGCTCATCTCCCGGCCGGCAACAGCAGAAGGAACCTGACCGCCGGACCCATCTGCGGGACGAAGATGCAGCCGGGAGATGAGCGGCGCGAGGCGCTCATCTCCCGGCCGGTAGCAGCGGAAGGACCGCCGGCGCCGCGGACCTCCATGCGGAAGGGAGGACCGGGGAGCGGCGCTGCGGGTCGGGATACTTCTGCTGCGAGCGCCCGCTATGTCCCGGGTTCTTGCAGCGTAAGTAGCCGCACAGGCAGCGCCGCTCCCCGGTCCTCACCAAGACGATTTGATGATTGGTCGCGGTCTTCGGACCCGACCAATCACTGATCTTAGCGCAAAACTTAAACACTATTGTGCTGATTGGTCGCCGACGCTGCCCGCGACCAATCACCGATTTGGGCGCCAAATTTAAATATCGGCCGCGACCAATCACCACAGCGGTGTTTAAATGTGGAGCCAAGATCGGTGATTGGTAGCGGCCGATATTTAAATTTGGCGCCCAAATCGGTGATTGGTCGCAGCCGATATTTAAATTTGGCGCCCAAATCGGTGATTGGTCGCGGTCAGCGTCCGCGACCAATCAGCACAATAGTGTTTAACTTTGGCGCCAAGATCAGTCATTGGTCGCGGGCCAAGACAGCGACCAATCACCGATTTGTGCGGCAATTTTAAATAGCGTCCGCGACCAATTGGATGTCAGCGGCGCTGCCTGTGCGGATAGTTCCGCTGCAAGAACCCGGGACATGAGCGGGCGCTCGCAGCAGAAGTATCCCGACCCGCAGCGCCACTCCCCGGTCCTCCCTTCACACCCTAGCCGCTGATGTCCCCACAGTATCCGCATGGTGTTACAAAGGTCCGGACATTTGTGTTAAAAATTGCTGATTGGTCGCTGGCGCTGCCCGCGACCAATCACCTATTTGGGCGCCAAATTTAAATATCGGCCGCGACCAATCAGCACAGCGGTGTTTAAATGTGGAGCCAAGATCGGTGATTGGTCGCGGCCGATATTTAAATTGGGCGCCCAAATCGGTGATTGGTCGCGGGCAGCGTCCGCGACCAATCAGCACAGTAGTGTTTAACTTTGGCCGCAAGATCAGTGATTGGTCCCGGGCCAAGTCCGCGACCAAACAGCGATTTGTGCGACACATTTAAATAGCGGCCGCGACCAATTGGACCCGCAGCGCCGCTCCCCGGTCCTCCCTTCACGCCCTAGCCGCATGGATGTCAGCGGCGCTGCCTGTGCGGATACTTCCGCTCCGAGAACCCGGGATATGAGCGGGCGCTCGGAGCAGAAGTATCCGGACCCGCAGCGCCGCTCCCCGGTCCTCCCTTCACACCCTAGCCGCTGATGTCCCCACAGTATCTGCATGGTGTTACAAAGGTCCGCACATTTGTGTTAAAAAACGCTGATTGGTCGTTGGCACTGCCCGCGACCAATCACCGATTTCGGCGCCAAATTTAAATATCGGCCGCGACCAATCACCGATCTTGGCTCCCCATTTAAACACCGCTGTACTGATTGGTCGCGGACGCTATTTAAATGTGCCGCCCAAATCGGTGATTGGTCGCGCACAGCGTTGGCGACCAATCAGCAGAGCGGTGTTTAACTTTAGCGCCAAGATCACTGATTGGTCGCGTGCGGAGAGCGCGACCAATCAGCGAATCGTATTGGTGAGCGGGGAGCGGAATCGTATTAGTGAGGACCGGGGAGCGCCGCTGCCTGTGCGGATACTTCCACTCCGAGAAGCCGGGAGATGAGCGACTGCTCGCAGCAGAAGTATCCTTACTCGCAGTGCCGCTCCCCGGTCCTCCCTTCACACCCTAGCCGCGACCAATCAGTACAGCGGTGTTTAAATGTGGAGCCAAGATCGGTGATTGGTCGCGGCCGATATTTAAATTTGGCGCCCAAATCGGTGATTGGTCGCGTGGCTGATTGGTCGCGGTTGCCGAACGCGACCAATCAGCGATTTTGGCGCCAAATTTAAACACCGCTCTGCTAATTGCGCCCGGTCGGGCGCATACATATTCTAAAATACCCGATGCGTTAGAATCGGGCCACCATCCAGTAGTAGTTATATTCTTGTACATAGGAGCAGTATTATAGTAGTTATATTCTTGTACATAGGAGCAGTATTATAGTAGTTATATTCTTGTACATAGGAGCAGTATTATAGTAGTTATATTCTTGTACATAGGAGAAGTATTATAGTAGTTATATTCCTGTACATAGGGAGCAGTATTATAGTAGCTATATTCTTGTAAATAGGGGGCACTATTACAGTAGTTATATTCTTGTACATAAGAGCAGTATTATAGTAGTTATATTCCTGTACATAGGGAGCAGTATTATAGTAGTTATATTCTTGTACATAGGAGCAATATTATTGTAGTTATATTCTTGTACATAGGAGCAGTATTATAGTAGTTATTTTCTTGTACATAGGAACAGTATTATAGTAGTTATTTTCTTGTACATAGGAGCAGTATTATAGTAGTTATATTCTTGCACATAGGAACAGTATTATAGTAGTTATATTCTTGCACATAGGAGCAGTATTATAGTAGTTATATTCCAGTACATAGGGAGCAGTGTTATAGTAGTTATATTCTTGTACATAGGGGCAGTATTATAGTAGTTATATTCCTGAACATAGGGAGACAATATTATAGTAGTTATATTCTTGAACATAGGGGCAGTATTATAGTAGTTATATTCTTGTACATAATTGGCAGTATTATAGAGGTTATATTCTTGTACATAGGGGGCAGTATTATAGTAGTTATATTCTTGTACATAGAGGGCAGTATTATAGTAGTTATGTTCTTGTACATAGAAGCAGTATTATAGTAGTTATATTCTTATACATAGGGGCAGTATTATAGTAGTTATATTCTTGTACATAGGGGCAGTATTATATATTATAGTAGTTATATTCTTGTACATAGGAGTAGTATTATAGTAGGTATATTCTTGTACATAGGAGCAGTATTATAGTAGTTCTATTCTTGTACATAGGAGCAGTATTATAGTAGTAATATTCTTGTACATAGGAGCAGTATTATAGTAGTTATATTCTTGTACGTAGGAGCAGTATTATAGTAGTTATATTCTTGTACATAGGAGCAGTATTATAGTAGTTATATTCTTGTACATAGGAGCAGTATTATAGTAGTTATATTCCTGTACATAGGGAGCAGTATTATAGTAGCTATATTCTTGTACATAGGGGGCAGTATTACAGTAGTTATAATCTTGTACATAAAGCAGTATTATAGTAGTTATATTCCTGTACATAGGGAGCAGTATTATAGTAGTTATATTCTTGTACATAGGAGCAGTATTATTGTAGTTATATTCTTATACATAGGAGCAGTATTATAGTAGTTATATTTTTGTACATAGGAACAGTTTTATAGTAGTTATATTCTTGTACATAGGAGCAGTATTATAGTAGTTATATTCTGGTACATAGGAACAGTATTATAGTAGTTATATTCTTGTACATAGGAGCAGTATTATAGTAGTTATATTCCTGTACATAGGAGCAGTATTATAGTAATTATATTCTTGTACATAGGGGGCAGTATTATAGTAGTTATATTCTTGTACATAGGGGCAGTATTATAGTAATTATATTCTTGTACATAGGGGGCAGTATTATAGTAGTTATATTCTTGTACAAAGGAGGCAGTATTATAGTAGTTATATTCTTGTACATAGGGAGCAGTATTATAGTAGTTATATTCTTGTACATAGGAGCAGTATTATAGTAGTTATATTCTTATACATAGGGGCAGTATTATAGTAGTTATATTCTTGTACATAGGGGCAGTATTATAGTAGTTATATTCCTGTACATAGGGAGACAATATTATAGTAGTTATATTCTTTTAAATAATGGGCAGTATTATAGAGGTTATATTCTTGTACATAGGGGGCAGTATTATAGTAGTTATATTCTTGCACATAGAGGGCAGTATTATACTAGTTATGTTCTTGTACATAGGAGCAGTATTATAGTAGTTATATTCTTATACATAGGGGCAGTATTATAGTAGTTATATTCTTGTACATAGGGGCAGTATTATAGTAGTTATATTCTTGTACATAGGAGCAGTATTATAGTAGTTATATTCTTGTACGTGAGAGCAGTATTATAGTAGTTATATTCTTGTACATAGGAGCAGTATTATAGTAGTTATATTCTTGTACATAGGGGGCAGTATTATAGTAGTTATATTCTTGTACATAGGGGCAGTATAATAGTAGTTATATTCTTGTACATAGGAGCAGTATTATAGTAGTTATATTCTTGTACATAGGAGCAGTTTTATAGTAGTTATATTCTTGCACACAGGAACAGTATTATAGTAGTTATACTCTTGTACATAGGGGCAGTATTATAGTAGTTATATTCCTGTACATAGGGAGCAGTGTTATAGTAATTATATTCTTGTACATAGGGGGCAGTATTATAGTAGTTATATTCTTGTACAAAGGGGCAGTATTATAGTAATTATATTCTTGTACATAGGGGGCAGTATTATAGTAGTTATATTCTTGTACAAAGGAGGCAGTATTATAGTAGTTATATTCTTGTACATAGGGAGCAGTATTATAGTAGTTATATCCTTGTACATAGGAGCAGTATTATAGTAGTTATATTCTTATACATAGGGGCAGTATTATAGTAGTTATATTCTTGTACATAGGGGCAGTATTATAGTAGTTATATTCTTGTACATAGGAGCAGTATTATAGCAGGTATATTCTTGTACATAGGATCAGTATTATAGTAGTTATATTCTTGTAAATAGGAGCAGTATTATAGTAGTTATATTCTTGTACATAGGAGCAGTATTATAGTAGTTATATTCTTGTACGTGAGAGCAGTATTATAGTAGTTATATTCTTGTACATAGGGGGCAGTATTATAGCAGTTATATTCTTGTACATGGGAACAGTATTGTAGTAGTTATATTCTTATACATAGGGGGCAGTATTATAGTAGTTATATTCTTGTACATAGGAGCAGTATTATAGTAGTTATATTCTTGTACATAGGGGGCAGTATTATAGTAGTTATATTCTTGTACATAGGAGCAGTATTATAGTAGTTATATTCTTATACATAGGGGGCAGTATTATAGTAGTTATATTCTTGTACATAGGGGCAGTATTATAGTAGTTATATTCCTGTACATAGGGAGACAATATTATAGTAGTTATATTCTTGTAAATAATGGGCAGTATTATAGAGGTTATATTCTTGTACATAGGGGGCAGTATTATAGTAGTTATATTCTTGTACTTAGGAGCAGTATTATAGTAGTTATGTTCTTGTACATAGGAGCAGTATTATAGTAGTTATATTCTTGTACGTGAGAGCAGTATTATAGTAGTTATATTCTTGTACATAGGGGGCAGTATTA
Organism: Phyllobates terribilis; assembly: GCF_046119375.1. Classification (NCBI taxonomy): domain Eukaryota; kingdom Metazoa; phylum Chordata; class Amphibia; order Anura; family Dendrobatidae; genus Phyllobates; species Phyllobates terribilis. The sequence continues at coordinate 46,664,077 of NW_027362762.1, forward strand.
TAGCAGTTATATTCTTGTACATAGGAGCAGTATTGTAGTAGTTATATTCTTCTACATAGGAGCAGTATTATAGCAGTTATATTCTTGTACATAGGAGCAGTATTATAGTAGTTATATTCTTGTACATAGGGGGCAGTATTATAGTAGTTATATTCTTGTATATAGGGGCAGTATTATAGTAGTTATATTCTTGCACATAGGAGCAGTATTATAGTAGTTATATTCTTGTACATAGGGGCAGTATTATAGTAGTAATATTCTTGTACATAGGAGCAGTATTATAGTAGTCATATTCTTGTACATAGGGGGTAGTATTATAGCAGTTATATTCTTGTACATGGGAACAGTATTGTAGTAGTTATATTCTTGTACATAGGGGCAGTATTATAGTAGTTATATTCTTGCACATAGGAGCAGTATTATAGTAGTTATATTCTTGTACATAGGGGCAGTATTATAGTAGTAATATTCTTGTACATAGGAGCAGTATTATGGTAGTCATATTCTTGTACATAGGGGGTAGTATTATAGCAGTTATATTCTTGTACATGGGAACAGTATTGTAGTAGTTATATTCTTGTACATAGGGGCAGTATTATAGTAGTTATATTCTTGTACATAGGAGCAGTATTATAGTAGTTATATTCTTGTACGTAGGAGCAGTATTATAGTAGTTATATTCTTGTACATAGGGGCAGTATTATAGTAGCTATATTCCTGTACATAGGGAGACAATATTATAGTCGTTATATTCTTGAACATAGGGGCAATATTATAGTAGTTATATTCTTGTACATAATGGGCAGTATTATAGAGGTTATATTCTTGTACATAGGGGGCAGTATTATAGTAGTTATATTCTTGTACATAGAGGGCGGTATTAAAGTAGTTATGTTCTTGTACATAGGAGCAGTATTATAGTAGTTATATTCTTGTACATAGGAGCAGTATTATAGTAGCTATATTCCTGTACATAGGGAACAGTATTATAGTAGCTATATTCTTGTACATAGGGGGCAGTATTACAGTAGTTATATTCTTGTACATAAAAGCAGTATTATAGTAGTTATATTCCTTTACATAGGGAGCAGTATTATAGTAGTTATATTCTTGTACATAGGAGCAATATTATTGTTGTTATATTCTTGTACATAGGAGCAGTATTATAGTAGTTATATTCTTGCACATAGGAACAGTATTATAGTAGTTATATTCTTGTACATAGGAGCAGTATTATAGTAGTTATATTCCTGTACATAGGGAGCAGTGTTATAGTAGTTATATTCTTTTACATAGGGGGCAGTATATTGTAGTTATATTCTTGTACATAGGAGGCAGTATTATAGTAGTTATATTCTTGTACATAGGGAGCAGTATTATAGTAGTTATATTCTTGTACATAGGAGCAGTATTATAGTAGTTATATTCTTGTACGTAGGAGCAGTATTATAGTAGTTATATTCCTGTACATAGGGAGCAGTGTTATGGTAGTTATATTCTTGTACATAGGAGCAGTATTATAGTAGTTATATTCTTGTACGTAGGAGCAGTATTATAGTAGTTATATTCCTGTACATAGGGAGCAGTGTTATAGTAGTTATATTCTTGTACATAGCGGGCAGTATTATAGTAGTTATATTCTTGTACATAGGGGGCAGTATTATAGCAGTTATATTCTTGTACATAGGAACAGCATTGTAGTAGTTATATTCTTGTACATAGGGGCAGTATTATAGTAGTAATATTCTTGTACATAGGAGCAGTATTATAGTACTTATATTTTTGTACATAGGGGGCAGTATTATAGTAGTTATATTCTGGTACATAGGGGACAGTATTATGGTAGTTATATTCTTGTACATATGGACAGTATTATAGTAGTTATACTCTTGTACACAGCGGGCAATATTATAGTAGTTATATTTTTGTACATAGGGGGCAGTATTATAGTAGTTATATTCTTGTATATAGGGGCAGTATTATAGTAGTTTTATTTTTGTACATAGGGGGCAGTATTATAGTAGTTATATTCTTGTATATAGGGGCAGTATTATAGTAGTTATATTCTTGTATATAGGGGCAGTATTATAGTAGTTATATTCTTGTACATAGGGGGCAGTATTATACTAGTTATATTCTTGTATATAGGGGCAGTATTATAGTAGTTATATTCTTGTACATAGGGGGCAGTATTATACTAGTTATATTCTTGTATATAGGGGCAGTATTATAGTAGTTATATTCTTGTACATAGGGGGCAGTATTATACTAGTTATATTCTTGTGTATAGGGGCAGTATTATAGTAGTTATATTCTTGTATATAGGGGCAGTATTATAGTAGTTATATTCTTGTACATAGGAGCAGTATTATAGTAGTTATATTCTTGTACATAGGAGCAGTATTATAGTAGTTATATTCCTGTACATAGGGGGCTGTATTATAGTAGTTATATTCTTGTACATAGGGAGCAGTATTATAGTAGTTATATTGTGCATAGGAGCAGTATTATAGTAGTTATATTCTTGCACATATGGACAGTATTATAGTAGTTATACTCTTGTACACAGCAGGCAATATTATGATAGTTATATTTTTATGCATAGGGCCACCATTCCAGACTTGTGTAACGTGCGTCAGACGGTGCTTTTCACTATTACGAAGCATAGAAGTCATCTTTACTGCTGTGTTTTGTCAAAACTGATAGACCTTGTGATGAGCCGACTTGTTGACGCCAATACTTTGCCTGGACGTCCACCTCTTGGCTTCTGAATGGATGGACATCATTTTGTATTCTTCCACCTGTCATGTTACTCACATGATGCAGTTGTAGCAATTTTATTGGACGATAGACCGCTATCGATGATCTGGATGATGCTGTTTCTCTTTTCTTTGGAAATCTTCATGGCTGCTCCTCTATTCTTACCAGTGACCTTTCGCTTGGGAATTAATCTAATAACACACTGAGCTATTAGGGAATGACAGGTAGTAATTTGTAGAATACAGGATGAAAACAGGAGCAAAACAGTAACAATGCAGTGACATGACAAGAATCTGCAGAACTAATCATATGCTATATAGCTGCAAGTCAAATTTTATGTATGAGATAGCCAAGATGACTGTCTTTAAAATGATGGTCGTCTCCTGTTAGAAGCAGTAGTGGATGCTGAGATATGGAGCCTGAAAGTCAAAAGTTCAAAACATTTTTACTAGTGATGAGCGAGCATGCAATCAACATACAGGGATTGTCTGCCATCAGGTCCAGCATCAGCACCCGGCGCACCCTGGCCAGTGCTGGGGACCTGAGCAGGCGGGGGGGGCCCACTCCTTGTCGGACACCCTGGCGTGCTATGGGACCTGTAAGCAGTGCGGTGCCAGCCACCCCCCCGCTTGCTCAGGGCCCCGGCGGTACAATACTTACCTCTCCCCGTGCCTCCGCAGCAGGTCCTGCATCTTCCGCGGCTGCTGCACTTTGACGTCTCAGGTCAGAGGGCGCGGTGACATCTTTACACCGCGCTCTCTCCTGAGCCGTCACTGCGCAGAGCGGGAAGACGCCGGCACGGGTGAGGAATCCGGAGCAGCAGCTGCAGGTGAGACGTGAGGTGAGTATTTGATTTTTTTTATATATATGTATGGAGGCATGGGGCATTATATTGGGGGGGGAACAAATGACATCCTGCATGGGGCATTATATGGGGGGGGGACAAGTGACATCCTGCATGGAGCATTATATTGGGGGGGAACAAGTGACATACTGCATGGGGCATTATATTGGGGGGGAACAAGTGACATCCTGCATGGGGCATTATATGGGGGGATCAAGTAACACCCTGCATGGAGCATTATATGGGGATAGGGGGTGATGACATCCTGCATGGGGCATTATATGGGGGGGAGAGGTGACATCCTCCATGGGGCATTATAAGGGGAGGGACAAGTGACATCCTACATGGGGGATTATATGGAAGGGGGACAAGTGACATCCTGCATGGGGCATTATATGGGGGGAACAAGTCACATCCTGCATGGGGCATTATATGGGGGGAGAGGTGACATCCTCCATGGGGCATTATATGGGGGAGAGGTGACATCCTCCATGGGGCATTATATGGAGGGAGAGGTGACATCCTGCATGGGGCATTATATGGGTGGTGACATCCTGCATGGGGCATTATATGGGGGGTGACATCCTCCATGGGACATTATATGGAGGGAGAGGTGACATCCTCCATGGGGCATTATATGGCGAGGGACAAGTGACATCCTGCATGGGGGATTATATGGGGGACGATGACAAATGACATCCTGCATGGGGCATTATGTGGGGGGAACAAGTGACATCCTGCATGGGGCATTATATGGGGAGGGGGAACACGTGACATCCTGCATGGGGCATTATATGGGGGGGAGAGGTGACATCCTGCATGGGGAATTATATGGGGGCAAGTGACATCCTGCATGGGGCATTATATGGGGGGAGTGACATCCTGCATGGGGCATTATATGGGGGGGAGGTGACATCCTGCATGGGGCATTATATGGGGGGGGGGAGGTGACATCCTGTATTGGGCATTATATGGGGGGGAAGTGACATCCTGCATGGGGCATTATATGGGGGGGAGTGACATCCTGCATGGGGCATTATATGGGGGAGAAGTGACATCCTGCTTGAGGCATTATGTGGGGGCACAGCCTGCATGGCTCATTATGTGGGGGCCAGTATTCTGTATGGAGCGTTATAAGGGGGCCAGTATCCTCTATGGAGTGTTATATGGGGACTAGTATCCTGTATGGAGCATTATATGGGGACCAGTATCCTGTATGGAGCATTATAAGGGGGCCAGCATCCTGTATGGAGTGTTATATGGGGTCCATTATTCTGTATGGAGCATTCTATGGGGGCCAGTATTCTGTATGGAGCGCTATAAGGGGGCCAGTATCCTGTATGGAGCGTTATATAGGGACCAGTATTCTGCATGGAGGACTTAGTGGTGCCCATAATACTGTATGGAGGACTATACTGTCCGGTCTGCACTGTGCACTGCGAGGATTCGCCGGTTTCTGAGCTATTGTAGAATTTACAATAGATATCGCTCATTTAATGTAAGAAGTGAAATCTTTGCATTGTACTATATATATATTTCTCTGTGGTATCTGTGCATCATGAATCGTGGTACGTGTTAAAGGGGCCCACTGAGACTTTTTCACCCAGGGCTCACAAAAACCTGGAGCCAACCCTGTCTGCCACTCACTGGAATGCCGCAGCCATGTTGGTTGTGGCATTACAGTGATTGGCTGGCCGCACAGCGTCATCAGGTCTATATCAGACCTGGCGCCGTCATGCTCGTCACAGTCACATCGGAATCAGGCAGTGTAGGGAGAGGTGCTGCTGAGCTAGGGAGAGATTTGCTTGTTTCTGGTTAGTGTCGGTATACCAGACTATATGAGAGACCCATATTCATCTCAACTAACAGTCCTTCTGAGGACTAATCCAGCTGCAGAGATATCAGCAGTATCAGTATATCAGTATATATTTGACTGCAGTGCACATAGCAAGAGGGTCCATTCCAGTTCTGTTTGCTGGTGCTTTTACAGATATTTGTAGAAATAACCCCAGGTATCAGGGGCCAGGAATAATTTTTTTTATTATCTCAATCCTGATTATTTGCTTAAAAAGCAATTCAGAGAACACTGTTTTTCTGCGCCATTTGCTTGTTGGCATTGCAGAATACAGCCAGGTCCTTTCCATATTCCAGCACTAAAAATCCAGCTATTTAAAACTGTGGTTTGTCCGTCACACGGATCACATATAATTGCGCTGAAAATATTGCCATTTCTGGCCTCCATTGAAATTTTGTTGCAGTGTGTCAGTGAACTTATTGACACAAGGTCGGCTCTGTTAAAAATAGTTACCTACAGGCCAGTTATTTAAAACTGTGGTTTGTCCGTCACACGGATCACAAATAATTGCGCTGAAAATATTGCCATTTCTGGCCTCCATTGAAATTTTGTTGCAATGTGTCAGTGAACTTATTGACACGAGGTCGGCGCTGTTAAAAATAGTTATCTACAGGCCAGGTATTTAAAACTGTGGTTTGTCCGTCACATGGATCACATATAATTGCGCTGAAAATTCTGCCATTTCTGGCCTCCATTAAAATGTTGTTTCAGTGTGTCAGTGAAGTTATTGACACCAGTTTGCTGTTAAAAATAGTTACCTACAGGCTAGCTATTTAAAACTGTGGTTTGTCCTTCACACGGATCACATATCATTGCGCTGAAAATATATAATATAAGTTCGATCCAAATTCAGCCATTTGTAGTGAGCGTGGAAGATATTGTCCTCCATTTAAAATGGGCAAGGGACGGGGAACTGGACATGATGATGATGGTGCATGCAGAGGCCGAGGCCGTGGGCAAGCTGAAATTGTGCCACAACAAACACCCACATCTTTTTGCTCGACCTTCTTGTCCCAATTAATTAATTTTTCCTCAGAATTGAGTGATTCCATAATTTTTTCCCTCTGCTTGGTCTGAAAAAATTTACGCTTACTGAGTACCACATTTTTAATCTTGATTAGAGATGAGCGGTGTTCGACTAGAACTGTTCTCCAATCTCAAATTCGAGCTGTTTTGGGCGGTGTTCGAGTTGTTCGACGAACCCGAACGATTTGCAAAAAATTCGGCTGTTCGAGGTTATGTTCGATAACTGTTCGTGCACCAAAAGCGTGTCCTGCATGTCTGGCGCTATTTAGAGCACCAATCATGCAGGGATTGTCTGCCACTCACTGTAATGCCACAGCCATGGTGGTTGTGGCATTACAGTGATTGCCCAAATCGATGGGAACAGTGCTCACAGTGAAACATGAAAAGCCGGCAATTCAGCAGCGGCATACACCGGTACCGACAATTTATAACAAAAGAATAGAGCATCACACATAGATTAGATAGATAGAAACATGTCAGTCACATATATAATAAGTACAGTGACAGTGTTGCTTACTGTACTTGTCATTTAGTGTAAAGGATTTATCAAAAAAAATAATAGTGTTTTCATGCACCGTCTCTTTAAAAAAGCCGGCCGGCAATTCAGCATCTGTACCCGACAATTTAGAATAGAAGGAATAGAGAATCACACATAGACTAGATAGATAGAAACATGTCAGCCACATATATACGAAGTACAGTGACAGTGTTGCTTACTGTACTTGTCATTTAGTGTAAAGGATTTATTAAAAAATATAATAGTGTTTTCGTGCACCGTCTCTTTAAAAAAGCCGGCCGGCAATTCAGCAGCGGTACCCGACAATTTATAACAGATAGAATAGAGCTTCACACATAGATTAGATAGATAGAAACATGTCAGTCACATATATATGAAGTACTGTGACAGTGTTGCTTACTGTACTTGTCATTTACTGCAAAGGATTTATTAAAAAAAATAATAGTGTTTTCATGCACCGTCTCTTTAAAAAAGCCGGCCGGCAATTCAGCATCTGTACCCGACAATTTATAACAGACAGAATAGAGCTTCACACATAGATTAGATAGATAGAAACATGTCAGTCACATATATAATAAGTACAGTGACAGTGTTGGTTACTGTACTTGTCATTTAGTATTAAAATAAAGGATTTATTATTAAAAAAAATTGGCGTGGGGTTCCCCGTAATTTTAGTCTCTAGCGGAGGTTAAGCAGACAGCTGGGGCAGATGTTTGAAGCCTGGGAAGGGGGTAATACCCACGGAGCTTCCCAGACTACTAATATCAGCCCCCAGCTGAATACCTAGCCTTTACTAGCTATTAAAATGGGGGACCCCCCAAAAAAATGACGTGGGGTCCCCCCTAATTTAATAGCTAGCAAAGGCTAGGCAGACAGCTGGGGGCTGATATTAATAGCCCAGGAAGGGAACCATGAATATTGGCCCCCTCCCAGGCTAGAAACACCAGCCGTCAGCCGCCCCAGAAATGGCGCATCCATAGGATGCGCCAATTCTGGCACTTAGCCTCGCTCTTCCACGCTGCCCTGGTGCGGTGGCAGGGGGTAATAGGGTTGGGGTTGATGTCAGCTTATAATGCCAGCTGACATCAAGCCCAGGTTAGTAATGGAGAGGCGTCTATAAGACACCCCCATTGCTAACCCCATAGTCAAAGTTAAAAGAAAACACAAACACCCAGAATAAAGTCCTTTAATTGAAATAAAGACACATTCCTTTATTGTTCTAAATTAAACCATACTTACCGTCACGCCCATTCCAGCTGAAGCCAACGATCTCCTGCAATAAAAGAAAAATAATAAAGCAACCTCATCCTTACCTTTCCATGGTTCCCACGACAGCTTCAGCTCTGCTACATCGAGATAACAGGCTGGACCGCAGCAGAACGCTGCCATCCAGCCTGTCATCCCGCAGACACTGAGAAGCGCAGGCATGCTTGCGCTCTGCAGTGTCTGGCTGTGACGGCATAAAGATGAGACGAGTTCATGTCCAATGAACTCGGCGCACCTCATGCACGTCACTGACAGCGTGGGAGAATTCTCCTGCACTCAGCACTTCAGCGTGAGAATTCTCCCACGCTGTCAGTGACGTGCATGAGGTGAGCTGAGATCATTGGACATGAATGAGCTCACCTCATGCACGTCACTGACAGCGTGGGAAAATTCTCCTGCACTCAGCGCTTCAGCGTGAGAATTTTCCCACGCTGTCAGTGACGTGCATGAGGTGAGCTCATTCATGTCCAATGAACTCAGCTGACCTCATGTACGTCACTGACAGCGTGGGAGAATTTTCACGCTGAAGTGCTGAGTGCAGGAGAATTCTCCCACGCTGTCAGTGACGTGCATGAGGTGCGCCGAGTTCATTGGACATGAGCTTGTCTCATCTTTATGCCGTCACAGCGAGACACTGAGGAGCGCAAGCATGCCTGCGCTTCTGAGTGTCCGCGGGATGACAGGCTGGATGGCAGCGTTCTGCTGCGGTCCAGCCTGTCATCTCGATGTAGCAGAGCTGAAGCTGTCGTGGGAACCATGGAAAGGTAAGGATGAGGTTGCTTTATTATTTTACTTTTATTGCAGAAGACATTGGCTTCAGCTGGAATGGGCGTGATGGTAAGTATGGTTTAATTTAGAACAATAAAGAATTGTGTGTTTATTTCAATTAAAGGACTTTATTCTGGGTGTTGTGTTTTTTTAAATACTTTACTAGAAATTCATGGTGGTCATGTCTAATATTGGCGTGACCCCATGAATTTCGGGCTTAGGGCCAGCTGATAATGCCAAGCTGGCCTTAACCCCTTTATTACCCAGTGAGCCACTGCACCAGGGCCCTGGATGAGTTGGGTACAGCGCCAGAAGATGGCGCTTCTATGAACGCGCCATTTTCCGGGGCGGCTGCGGACTGCAATATGCAGCGGGTGGGGTCCAGAAAGCTTGGGCCTCCCTGCGCTGCAGATTCCAGCCCCCAGCTGCCTAGTTGTACCTGGCTGGGCACAAAAATAGGGCGAAGCCCCACGCATTTTTTTTTTAAATTATTTCATGAAATTCATGGAATAATTAAGAAAAAAAGGGCTTCCCTATATTGTTGTGTCCAACCAGGTACAAATAGGCAGCTGGTGGTTGGGAGCAGCCCGTTCCTGCCTGCTGTACCTGACTGGACACAAATATAGGGCGAAGCCCCACATCAATTTTTTTTAAATTATTTCAGGAAATTCATGAAATAATGAAAAAAAAATTGATGTGGGGCTTCGCCCTATATTTGTGTCCAGTCAGGTACAGCAGGCAGGAACGGGCTGCTCCCAACCACCAGCTGCCTATTTGTACCTAGCCGGACACAACAATATAGGGAAGCCCTTTTTTTCTTAATTATTCCATGAATTTCATGAATTTAAAAAAAAAATACGTGGAGCTTCGCCCTATTTTTGTGTCCAGCCAGGTACAACTAGGCAGCTGGGGGCTGGAATCTGCAGCGCAGGGAGGCCCAAGCTTTCTGCCCCCCCCGTTGCAAATTGCAGTCCGCAGCCGCCCCGGAAAATGGCGCGTTCATAGAAGCGCCATCTTCTGGCGCTGTACCCAACTCATCCAGGGCCCTGGTGCGGTGGCTCACTGGGTAATAAAGGGGTTAAGGCCAGCTTGGCATTATCAGCTGGCCCTAAGCCCGAAATTCATGGGGTCACGCCAATATTAGACATGACCACCATGAATTTCTAGTAAAGTATTTAAAAAAAACACAAACACCCAGAAAAAAGTCCTTTAATTGAAATAAACACACAATTCTTTATTGTTCTAAATTAAACCATACTTACCGCCACGCCCATTGCAGCTGAAGCCAATGATCTCCTGCAATAAAAGTAAAATAATAAAGCAACCTCATCCTTACCTTTCCATGGCTCCCACGACAGCTTCAGCTCTGCTACATCGAGATGACAGGCTGGACCGCAGCAGAACGCTGCCATCCAGCCTGTCATCCCGCAGACACTGAGAAGCGCAGGCATGCTTGCGCTACTCAGTGTCTGGCTGTGACGGCATCCAGATGAGCCGAGGTCATGTCCAATGAACTCGGCTCACCTCATGCACGTCACTGACAGCGTGGGAAAATTCTCACGCTGAAGCGCTGAGTGCAGGAGAATTTTCCCATGCTGTCAGTGAGGTGCATGAGGTGAGCCGAGTTCATTGTCGGCTCATCTGGATGCCGTCACAGTCAGACACTGAGGAGCGCAAGCATGCCTGCGCTTCTCAGTGTGTGCGGCATGGCAAGCTGGATGGCAGCGTTCTGCTGCGGTCCAGCCTGTCATCTCGATGTAGCAGAGCTGGAGCTGTCCTGGGAACCATGGAAAGGTAAGGATGAGGTTGCTTTATTATTTTTCTTTTATTGCAGGAGATCGTTGGCTTCAGCTGGAATGGGCGTGATGGTAAGTATGGTTTAATTTAGAACAATAAAGAATTGTGTCTTTATTTCAATTAAAGGACTTTATTCTGGGTGTTTGTGTTTTTTTTTAACTTTGACTATGGGGTTAGTAATGGGGGTGTCTTATAGACGCCTCTCCATTACTAACCTGGGCTTGATGTCAGCTGGCATTATAAGCTGACATCAACCCCAACCCTATTACCCCCTGCCACCGCACCAGGGCAGCGTAGAAGAGCGAGGCTAAGTGCCAGAATTGGCGCATCCTATGGATGCGCCATTTCTGGGGCGGCTGACGGCTGGTGTTTCTAGCCTGGGAGGGGGCCAATATTCATGGCTCCCTTCCTGGGCTATTAATATCAGCCCCCAGCTGTCTGCCTAGCCTTTGCTAGCTATTAAATTAGGGGGGACCCCACGTCATTTTTTTGGGGGGGTCCTCCATTTTAATAGCTAGTAAAGGCTAGGTATTCAGCTGGGGGCTGATATTAGTAGCCTGGGAAGCTCCGTGGGTATTACCCCCTTCCCAGGCTTCAAACATCTGCCCCAGCCGTCTGCTTAACCTCCGCTAGAGACTAAAATTACGGGGAACCCCACGCCAATTTTTTTTAATAATAAATCCTTTATTTTAATACTAAATGACAAGTACAGTAACCAACACTGTCACTGTACTTATTATATATGTGACTGACATGTTTCTATCTATCTAATCTATGTGTGAAGCTCTATTCTGTCTGTTATAAATTGTCGGGTACAGATGCTGAATTGCCGGCCGGCTTTTTTAAAGAGACGGTGCATGAAAACACTATTATTTTTTTTAATAAATCCTTTGCAGTAAATGACAAGTACAGTAAGCAACACTGTCACTGTACTTCATATATATGTGACTGACATGTTTCTATCTATCTAATCTATGTGTGATGCTCTATTCCTTCATGTCTAAATTGTCGGGTACCGGTGTATGCCGCTGCTGAATTGCCGGCCGGCTTTTTTAAAGAAAGCGTCTTCTGAGCAGTTTGTCAGCTTTTGGACACCTTTGAAGGTGTTTTCTATGTGTTCCTATGTGTTTTTGTTTGCCTGCCATTGGTTTTAACGGTGTTCGACGGTGTTCTAAGGTGTTCGACGAACAGTTCGATGAACAGTTCCTCGAACATCCCGGTGTTCGACGAACCGAACCGAACCCGAACACTACAGGGGTGGCTCAACACTAATCTTGATTTCTTTTAGTGTTTCTTAAAGCCCTAAAGTTGCCATTTGAAATGACTTTAGTTTTGTGCCATGTCTGTGATCTGCTTTTTTCCAACAACATTAAACAACTGAATGAACATCCTCTGAGCCCGGTGATTCCATAATTTTTGCCAGGGGTTGTAGTAACTGACCCAACCTGGCAGGAGGACATGCAGAGCGAGTACAGCAGCACACAGGGGGAGGAAGGCAGAGCACCCCAACAGGCAGGAAGAAGCAGTGTGGTGGCTGCAGACAGAAGGCGGGCAACCGTTCCACGTAACACCAATACGACGGAAGTTGCCAGTACAACTATTAGGTCTTCCCGAGTCTGGTTGTTTTTTAAAGACTCTGCCGATAACCCCAAAAAGGCCATTTGCACCATCTGCCAGGCCAGCATCAGCAGGGGTAGCCAAACTACCAGCCTGACCACCACCAGCATGATCAGGCACATGCCAGCAAAGCACCCAACTTTGTGGGCCGAACCCCGGGTTCCAGGAACAGTGTCTGCAGGTGACACCACTGCTTCTTCTGCTGTTGTGCATGCAAGCCAATCCCCTGTCCATAGTGCATGCGAAGATGCCTCCTGCCCTGCACCTGTCGTTGCACACTCTCAACTAGCAACATCAGCAAGCACTTCCACGTCCTTGTCCCAGCGCAGCGTTCAGTTGTCCATACCCCAGTCCTTGGAATGCAAGCGCAAATACGCAGCCAACGCCCCACAGGCCACACTACTAAATTCCCACATTTCGGGAGTGCATGAGCTCAAAATGTTGCCTTTTAGGCTCGTGGAGATGGAAGCTTTCCGCAATCTTTCTATCTTTTATTCCTGAGGCGGACAGGTCTACAAAAATGGGGCAGTACCAGAAGGCCCTTGTTGCAGAACTATTAAAAAAATTCCCATCTGAAAACGCTGGCGGCAGAGGTCACAGTTCGTTGGACAGCCAAGTAGTACAGACGAGAGAGACACAACTTCAATCCAGCAGAGGCAGGGGAACACTGTCAAAGTTCTGGGAGAGTTTTCTCAGCCTCTCCCATCGCACAGGCCCTGAGGCACAGGGTACTCTCACAAGGAGTGCAAAGTTTGGGAAGATGCTGAGGGAGTACCTTGCCGACCGTACCAACGTCCTCCGTGATTCCGCTGTGCCTTATAATTATTGGGTATCCAAGCTGGATACGTGGAATGAACTGTCTCTCTACGCCTTGGAGGCCCTGGGCTGCCCTGCCGCCAGCGTTTTATCAGAGCGGGTTTTTAGTGCCGCTGGTGGAATTATAACTGATAAGCGCATCCGCCTGTCAACTGAAAATGCTGACAGGCTGACTCTTATAAAAATGAACAAGGGCTGGATTGGGCCAGACTTCTCAACACCACCGAATGATAACAGTGTAACAAACTCAAATCCAGTGTCTTTTTTGGGAGGTGTATTCCCATGCACCTCTTCACATCCACACTTGGGTATACGCTTCCTGATTTTGGCTATTTGCTCTTGTCCTCCTCCTTCTCCTCATCCTCCACCACCATATCACCAGGGTGACCGTGGTCCGTGATGCAACACCCACCTAATTTTATTAAAGGGTGTTTATGATGCCCGTAAAAAAAAAAATTATACATTATGTTCATGTATACCCCCCAGGGGTAAATGTTTGTCAGCCCATACACTTAGTGCATGGGCATTACAAGTATAGGAGGCCCGCTCCTTTCTAATGGGAACATTTTTTTATGAGGCCCTCCTCCACGTCTTTTCTAAGGTGCATTGGAGTGCCTCCCAATTTTTGGCAGCCTTGCATTCACTGCATAGGCCAACACTATGGGAGACCCACTTCCTAATAATGGGAACATTTTTTCATGAGGCCCTCTACGTCTCTTGCTAGGGGCATTGGAGTGCCTCCCAATTTTTGGCAACCCTTGCATTCACTGCATAGGCAAACAAAATGGGAGACCCACTTCCTAATAATGGGAACATTTCTTTCAGGAGGCCCTCCTCTACGTCTCTTCGAAGGGGCATTGGAGTAGGTCCAAATTTTTGGCAACCCTTGCATTCACTGCATAGGGAAACAGTATGTGAGACCCACTTCCTAATAATGGGAACATTATTTTCAGGAGGCCCTCCTCTAAGTCTCTTCAAAGGGGTATTGGGGTACGTCCAAATTTTCAAAGGGGTATTGAGGTGTGTCCAAATTTTGGGCAGCCCTGCCACTCACTGCATATGCAATAGCAGTATAGGAGACCCACTCTTTAGTAATGGGAACAACGAAGCATAGCCAGCTGATGGTTCTCTAAGAATAGCTAGGGCCTACTGTTGGCCCTTTAAGAATAGTAAAGGCCGCCTGATGGTCCTATAAAAATAGGCTTTGTGACTTTCAAAGTCCCTCCTTCATAAATGAAACACGATGTGTCTGATGATATATCATACACCACATGGCCAGATAAGGTTGTAAAATGTTAAAATGGCATTTGTCACGGTTGAAAGCAATGCAAAAACGCTTAAAAAAACGCTACGTGTGAACATAGCCCAAGGTGTGGAGGAGTATTTTTGTTTTTGGTTATTTATTTTTCCTTATATACAAGTCATTACCCTGGAAAGGATGTTCCTTAACATATTTCCCAGGAAAATCCATTTTGGTTTTGTTTTTGGATGTTTTATTGTGAGTCCGTAAAAGTGGCATAATACTCTGACCACGTTGTTGACAGCAGTGATCTGGGAGTCAGAAATGCTTCCAGGGGTCTTCCCCATGCTGTTCCCATGTCATTTGAGCACTGTTCCCATCGATTTATGCAATTTTTAGACCCTCTGCAGACCGCCGGGGGGAGCCGCTTGACAAATGCTCGAGTTTCCCATAGACTTACAATGAGCTCGTTGCTCGAGTCGAGCACCCGAGTATTCCAGTTTGCTCAACTTGAACGAGTACCCGAGCATTTTAGTGCTCGCCCATCACTAATTTTTACCCTTTTACTCGTCAGTGTATATCTTTGTACATATGGGGTAATTTCGTCTTTGTACATAGGAGTCAGTATAGTTATGTTCTTTTGGTGACTCCACCTCTATAGATTCATGAATGCCCCCGCCGCTGATGAGGACACAGTATTGTGTAACGGGTCTCTTTGATGTTTAGAAAAGAGAAATGATCTAAGTATTTTAGTGTTTCATTTGTGTGCTCTGATTAGTCTGAATCAGGCAATTAATATCTCCTTTTATTATGAAATGAGGGATCACGGCTAAATGACAAGAGATCAATTTGGTCTCTTTGGGTCAGGTCCTTCTCCTTTGATGATGGTTTGGTTCAGCAATTGGGGGCCTGATTGAGTTCCCTCGTCTTATACACCTGTTTTCGTGTCATCATGTAAATATAGGGGGAAAGCTCTTGGCCTGGGGCTTGATTGCAGAAATTGGATCAATGCCCTGGATTCAGAGCAAAAGTCTGAAGTCAGAGGGATTTTCTTCTTACCATATGGAAGATAAAAAAAAGGTGTAGGGATACGTTGTAATTAGAAGGGTAAATAGGGAAAAATGTTTTTTTGCACATTCAGAGTAGTTTAAAACCTGTGTGCAAACAGGGATGATGGAGGTAATGATGAAGATGATAAGGAAGATAGAACAATGCCAGGACTCTGAAGACACCATTTTGAAAACTGGTCTGGAGTCTGAATAATTGGTTTATTTTGGTAATAGTCAGACGTCTGGATTATTTTTCTGGGTCTAGTCTGGATTAAAGGAATTTTCAAGGCTGTGTCCTGTCAATTTAAAATTCTGTCCATTAATGAGAAGAAGCTAATATTTGCATGCATGAGTTTCAAGGAACTGGATGAGGCTGTACCAGGATCGGACTGGGATGTCTGGGTCCCACAGGGGGAATTGATCCTCGGGGCCCACCCTACAGCTGTATGAAAATATTTGTTAGCCGTTATCCCTGTTATAGTGGAGCATCGACTGTAAGACACAGGCGGTTCCTGCACATCTACTATGCGGCACCATAGCTGGGATGTACAATTACGGTAGTTTGCATTAAAGGGCTTCTTTGGTTAAAATAAGTTAGAATAATACCACATACAAGGGAGAAATACCGCCACACCATGATTGGACTACGTATTCCATCACATAGTGACCAAATAATAACACATACAAGGAACAAATGCCGCCACACCGTGACCAGACCACATGTAACCACCACATAGTGACTGAATAATACCACATACAGGGACAAATACCACTATGTAACGGGTCTGGGAGGCGGAACCTCTGAGCTACTATACAAGGGGGCGGTCCTTGTAAGGGAGCGGGTGGCGACCAGGCAGGCAGTCACAGCAGGTGACCGGGACAGTCTCTGGAAGAACGGGCAGGAGGTCACGGCAAGTGACTGGGGCAGTCTCTGGGTGACCGGGCAGATGGTCACGGCAAGTGACCGGGGCAGTCTCTGGGTAAAGGGTTGGTACGACCTGTGGCGGCTGATGGTAGACGTGAGCTCCCAGGTGAGCAGGCGAGAGTCTCTGGATAAACGGGTGGTCACAGCATGTGACGGCGGAGCCTCCAGGAAGACCAACAGACAGGCGGCAGATGAGCGCTCCCAGGTGAGCGGGCGAGAGTCTCTGGATAAGCGGGTGGTCACAGCACGTGACGGCAGAGCCTCCAGGTAGGCTAGCAGACAGGCAGCAGATGAGCGCTCCCAGGTGAGCGGGCAGGAGTCACTGGACAGGCAGGTGGTCACAGCACGTGACGGCGGAGCCTCCAGGTAGGCTAGCAGGCAGGTAGCAGATGTGTGCTCCCAGGTGAGCGGGCAAGCTGGTCCATAGACAGACTGACAGGAGTTGGAAGGCAGACCGTCGGACCTCAGGCAAGCAGGCAGGTAGCTGAAGTGCGCTCCCAGGTGAGCGGGCAAGCTGGTCCTTAGACAGACTGACAGAGTTGTAAGGCAGACCGTCGGACCTCAGGCTAGCAGGCAGGTAGTGGAATATCAGGCAGGAATAAGACAGCAAGCTGGCAGGAATCTGGCAGGTATCTGGCAGGTAACTGGCAGGTAACTGGCAACGGGACCTGAGGGCTGAAGCAGAGTAGTGAACAGTGCAACAACATTGCTCGGGCACCTCCATTTTGGAGGAGGTGCCTTATATATGGTGAACAAAGAAAATGACGGCACTTCCACTACAAAAACTAGGTGTGAACAGGTGCTTACTAAGAGCAGCTACCTCCATATATAATGAACAAATAAAGTAGCACACTGTAACACTGAGTATATAGATATGAAATATGAAATATGAATAGCTTAACTGCTGTAGAAAATAGAAATAAATGAAAAAAATTTTTTTTGAAAAATTTTTTTGCGCATGTAAATATGAAGTATGGAAAATGAATAGCATTACTGCTGTAAATAAATGAGAAATCTTAGCGCATAAATTGGCCAATTCATGTGTACCTGACAGCCGAGAAACGCCTTACCGCGGCTGTCAGGTACACATGAATTGGCCAATTTATGCGCTAAGATTTACATGCGCAAAAAAATTTTTCAAAAAAAATTTTTTTCATTTATTTCTATTTTCTACAGCAGTTAAGCTATTCATATTTCATATTTCATATCTATATACTCAGTGTTACAGTGTGCTACTTTATTTATATATGGTGAAGTCCTCCGGCCATTGGCTGGGGACTCCTTAGGACGGCGCGCGCGGCCCCTTTAAGAGGGAGGGAGCACGCGCGCGCGCGCCCTAAGCACAGTGGCCGGGAAGGAGCGCGCGCTGCCAGCAGAGCGGGAGGAGGACGCCGGGCTCGGAGCAGAGAGGTGAGGGGAACAGCGTCCCTGCCTAGCAGAGGGCAGGGACGCCGACGCTACAGTACCCCCCCCTTTAGGCCCCCCCCTTTTTTAGGCCAGACAGAAATTTAGCTAGGATAAGAGGGGCATGGATGTTCTACCGGGGCTCCCACGTTCTCTCTTCAGGACCAAACCCCTTCCAATCTACTAGAAAAAAGGTCTTCCCTCTTACCCTTTTGGTGGCCAGAATGTTCTCTACCTCAAATTCGTTTTCAGCGGAAACCGGAGCAGGAGGCGTGCCTGTAGACTTGGAAAAAGAGTTAAGTACCACAGGTTTGAGGAGAGATACATGGAAGGAGTTAGGGATCCGCAAGTTGGCCGGGAGTTTCAATTTATAGGCCACCGGGTTGATCTGACTGATGACCTCCAGAGGACCGATGAACCGAGGCCCTAACTTATAGGAAGGAATCTTGAGCCGGACATACTTGGACGAGAGCCAGACCTTATCCCCTGGACGGAATTGAGGAGGATCCAGACGTTTTTTGTCAGCATGTCTTTTCATACGCTCGGATGACAGAAGGAGTGCGGACCGGGTACTCTCCCAAATGGAGGAAAATTTGTTAACAAGAGATTCCGCAGCCGGATTGTCCACCGAGGTGGAGACGGGAAACGGGATCCGAGGATGCTGACCGAAGACTACAAAAAACGGGGATTTGGAGGAAGATTCGCTCTCGTGATTATTGTACGAGAATTCGGCCCATGGCAGGAGATCCACCCAGTCTGAATGATGGGCATTAACGAAGTGCCGGAGGTAACTGGTCAGGTTCTGATTGATCCGCTCCACTTGACCATTAGACTGTGGGTGGTAAGCGGAGGAGAAGTCCAGGGTGACGTCTAGCAGTTTACAAGTGGCTCTCCAGAAACGGGAAGTGAACTGTACCCCACGATCCGACACGATGTGACGGGGCAGGCCATGAAGACGGAAGATGTGGCGGATAAAGTCTTTAGCCAGCTCAGGTGCAGACGGGAGACCAGGCAGGGGAATGAAGTGAGCCATCTTGGAAAAGCGGTCAGCAACCACCCAAATGACCGTACAACCGGCAGAGACGGGAAGATCAGTTATGAAGTCCATCGCTATATGCTGCCAGGGGGCAGCAGGTACTGGCAGAGGAAGGAGGCGACCGGCTGGCAGGTGTCTCGGAACTTTGTTGCGGGCGCAGGACACACAGGCAGAAACAAAGTCTATTACATCCTTGTGCAGGTTAGGCCACCAGTAGTGCCGGGTAATAAGCTGGAGGGTCTTTTTCTGACCGGCGTGGCCAGCTAGTTTAGACGAATGACCCCAGTGTAGGATCTTCTCCCGATCAGGTACCGATACGAATGTCTTACCGGGAGGGAGATGATTTAGACTCACGGGAGCCACCTGCATTACTCTGGCGGGATCGATGATATGTTTAGGTTCCTCCTCGAGGTCAGATACCAGAAAGGATCGGGACAAGGCGTCCGCTTTGATGTTCTTGTCAGCCGGGCGAAAATGTAGAACAAAATCAAAGCGAGCAAAAAACAAGGACCACCGGGCTTGGCGCGGATTAAGTCTCTGGGCATGCTGGAGGTAAGCCAAGTTCTTGTGGTCAGTGTAAATTATTACCGGATGAAGAGCCCCCTCGAGTAGGTAACGCCACTCCTCTAATGCCAGCTTGATGGCCAATAACTCTCGGTCTCCAATGGAATAATTGCGCTCTGAGGAGGAGAAGAGTTTAGAGAAGAAGCCGCAAGTTACCATCCTCCCGGAAGATGATTTTTGAGTAAGTACCGCTCCGGCTCCTGAGGAGGAGGCGTCAACTTCCAGGAAGAACTGCTTGTTGCCGTCCGGGCGATGCAGCACCGGGGCGGAAGAGAAGGCCTGTTTTAAGGAAAGAAAGGCCTCCTCTGCTTCGGGCGGCCACTCTTTGGGATTAGTACCCTTACGGGTGAGCGCGGAAATTGGGGCAGTCCGGGAAGAGAAGTGCGGTATGAAGAGGCGGTAGTAGTTGGCGAAGCCCAGGAACCGCTGAATGGCCTTCAACCCCTCCGGTCGGGGCCATTTCTCGATGGCAGACAGTTTCTCTGGATCCATTCGTAGGCCGGTCTGAGAAATAATGTAGCCCAAAAACGGAAGCGAGGTCTGCTCAAAGAGGCACTTCTCATATTTAGCGAAGAGGTGGTTCTGCCTGAGCCTGAGCAGAACCTGACGAACGTCCCTCCGGTGAGTCTGGAGATCCGGAGAGAAGACCAAGATGTCGTCCAGGTACACCACAACGCAGGAGTAGAGAAGGTCCCGGAAGATGTCATTGACCAACTCTTGAAAGACGGCAGGAGCGTTACAGAGACCAAAGGGCATTACCAGATATTCATAGTGGCCGTCCCGGTTGTTGAATGCCGTCTTCCATTCATCCCCTTGACGGATACGAACCAGGTTATACGCCCCACGGAGGTCCAGTTTGGTGAAGATTCTAGCCCCCCTCAGGCGATCAAATAATTCTGGAATGAGCGGAAGGGGGTACTTATTCTTCACCGTGATCTGGTTAAGGCCTCTATAGTCTATACAGGGACGGAGAGAGCCGTCCTTCTTTTTTACGAAGAAGAAGCCTGCTCCCGCCGGGGAGGTAGATTTCCGGATAAATCCCCTGGCCAAATTCTCCTCAATATATTCGGACATCGACCGGGTCTCAGCAGCGGACAATGGGTAAATACGCCCACGGGGAGGAGTAGTACCGGGTAGCAGGTCGATAGGACAGTCGTATAGTCTATGAGGGGGTAATGTCTCTGCCTCCTTTTTATTAAAGACATCAGCAAATGACCAATAGGGAATCGGAAGTCCAGGTAGATTAGTTGGGGTAGGAGAAGGACGGACGGGATGAACAGGAACCAAACAAGTCTTATGACGGTCCTGTCCCCAGCGAAGGACTTCTCCGGTCTGCCAGTCAAGCACGGGTGCATGTCTCTGGAGCCAAGGTAGACCTAGTAAGAGGGCGTGAGAGAGTCCAGGCAGAACATGAAAAGAGATGCTCTCAGAATGCAGCATTCCCACCTGCAGAGTTATGGATTCGGTGATGAGTTGGATGGGACGTGGTAAGAGGCCCCCATCCACAGCAGCGACAGATAATGGTACAGCCAGTGGTTTGGTGGGAATGCGGTATTTTTCTACCAGGGACTGTGAAATAAGATTCCCGGCCGCTCCAGAGTCAAGTTGGGCTAGTTCGAAATAACGATTCTCCCCGCAGATAATAGAGACTGACAGTAGCAGAGATGGAGAGGATTTATTCTTGTCTAGGTCGACCTCTCTGAGCGAACCTAGACACAGGCGTTTCCCGACCTCTCCGGGCAGGTACGGATCCGGTGCTCCTTACTGCCACAGTAGAAGCAGCTTCCCTCGGCACGGCGTAAGTCCTGACGGGTTTTGACCATCTTGGTCTGGTCGACCTGCATAGGCTCAGGAGAGTGTACCTGGGGAGAAACGGAGGGAGTGACGGATTTCTGAAAAGTAGGAGCTAGACGTGGAAACCTCCTCTCACGGGTGACCTCTTTGGCACGCTCCTGGAACCGTAGGTCAATCCGGGTGGCAAGAGTTATAAGGTCATCGAGAGTGGTAGGAATGTCCCGACCGGCAAGTTCATCTTTAATACGGCCGGACAGACTCTCCCAGAAGACGGATACCAGAGCGTCGTTATCCCAGGCCAGCTCCGAGGCAAGGGTACGGAACCGTATGGCATATTGGCCCACGGTGAGACTTCCCTGACGGAGGCGTAGCAGAGATGATGCGGATGAGGTCTTCCGTCCGGGTTCGTCGAAGACTTTCCGGAAAGCCGTGAGAAAGGCAGGCAAGTCGGACACCAGGGGGTCTCCTCTCTCCCATAGAGGATTTAGCCAGGCCAGGGCCTCCCCGGTGAGATGGGACATGATGAAAGCAATTTTGGCCCGGTCGGAGTTAAACTGGTGGGACAATAGTTCAAAGTGCAGGGTGCACTGATTTATGAAGCCCCGAGCCTGGGCGGAGTCGCCTCCGAAGCGAGGAGGTGCAGAAAGCCGGGGTCCGGGGTAGGATACCATGGTATTAGTGGGCAGTGGAGCTTCCGGATTGCGAGTCATGGCACTGGCGGAGGTTGCTGGCGGAGCAGTCAGAGTGTCCAGGCGAGAATTGACATTCCGCAGGTGACCCAGGATGGACTCCTGTTGGGACCTCTGACGGGACAGTTCATGACACAGGTCCGAGAGCGAGGGAGCTTGGGTGCCACCGGGTTCCATGGCCTGAGCAAACTGTAACGGGTCTGGGAGGCGGAACCTCTGAGCTACTATACAAGGTGGCGGTCCTTGTAAGGGAACGGGTGGCGACCAGGCAGGCAGTCACAGCAGGTGACCGGGACAGTCTCTGGAAGAACGGGCAGGAGATCACGGCAAGTGACTGGGGCAGTCTCTTGGTGAACGGGCAGATGGTCACGGCAAGTGACCGGGACAGTCTCTGGAAGAACGGGCAGGAGATCACGGCAAGTGACTGGGGCAGTCTCTGGGTGACCGGGCAGATGGTCACGGCAAGTGACCGGGGCAGTCTCTGGGTAAAGGGTTGGTACGACCTGTGGCGGCTGATGGTAGACGTGAGCTCCCAGTTGAGCAGGCGAGAGTCTCTGGATAAACGGGTGGTCACAGCATGTGACGGCGGAGCCTCCAGGAAGACCAACAGACAGGCGGCAGATGAGCGCTCCCAGGTGAGCGGGCGAGAGTCTCTGGATAAGCGGGTGGTCACAGCACGTGACAGCAGAGCCTCCAGGTAGGCTAGCAGACAGGCAGCAGATGAGCGCTCCCAGGTGAGCGGGCAGGAGTCACTGGACAGGCAGGTGGTCACAGCACGTGACGGCGGAGCCTCCAGGTAGGCTAGCAGGCAGGTAGCAGATGTGCGCTCCCAGGTGAGCGGGCAAGCTGGTCCATAGACAGACTGACAGGAGTTGGAAGGCAGACCGTCGGACCTCAGGCAAGCAGGCAGGTAGCTGAAGTGCGCTCCCAGGTGAGCGGGCAAGCTGGTCCTTAGACAGACTGACAGAGTTGTAAGGCAGACCGTCGGACCTCAGGCTAGCAGGCAGGTAGCGGAATATCAGGCAGGAATAAGACAGCAAGCTGGCAGGAATCTGGCAGGTATCTGGCAGGTAACTGGCAGGTAACTGGCAACGGGACCTGAGGGCTGAAGCAGAGTAGTGAACAGTGCAACAACATTGCTCGGGCACCTCCATTTTGGAGGAGGTGCCTTATATATGGTGAAGTCCTCCGGCCATTGGCCGGGGACTCCTTAGGACGGCGCGCGCGGCCCCTTTAAGAGGGAGGGAGCGCGCGCGCGCGCCCTAAGCACAGTGGCCGGGAAGGAGCGCGCGCTGCCAGCAGAGCGGGAGGAGGACGCCGGGCTCGGAGCAGAGAGGTGAGGGGAACAGCGTCCCTGCCTAGCAGAGGGCAGGGACGCCGACGCTACACACTACACCGTGACCAGACCACATATTACCACCACATAGTGACCAAATAATGCTGCATACAAGGAACAAATACCGCCAAACCATTACCAGGCCACATATTACCACCACATAGTGACCGAATAATACTACATACAAGGGAGAAATACCGCCACACCATGACCAGACTACATATTACCACCACATAGTGCCCAAATACTACAATACTGATCATGAATAAAAAACACAATACTAACAACACTGTTATTACCACCAGTGACATTATACATAGGAGTGTATAGTGTAGAGTATAGTGTATAGCGTCAGTGTACAGTTAATACAGTGATCACTGGTGACATTATACACAGGAGCTCTGTATATAGTGTCAATGTACAGGTAATACAGTGATCACAAGTGACATTATACAAAGGAGTGCTGTATATAGTGTACAGGTAATACAGTGATCACCAGTGACATTATACACAGGAGCTCTGTATATAGTGTACAGGTAATACAGTGGTCACCAGTGACATTATACACAGGAGCTCTGTATATAGTGTACAAGTAATACAGTGATCACCAGAGACATTATACACAGGAGCTCTGTATATAGTGTTAGTTTTCTGGTAATACAGTAATCACCAGTGACATTATACACAGGAGCTCTGTATATAGTGTACAGGTAATACAGTGATCACCAGAGACATTATACACAGGAGCTCTGTATATAGTGTTAGTTTTCTGGTAATACAGTGATCACCAGTGACATTATACACAGGAGCTCTGTATATAGTGTACAGGTAATACAGTGATCACCAGTGACATTATACACAGGAGCTTTGTATATAGTGTCAGTGTACAGGTAATACAGTGATCACCAGTGACATTATACACAGGAGCTCTGTATATAGTGTTAGTATACAGGTAATACAGTGATCACCAGAGACATTATACACAGAAGCTCTGTATATAGTGTTAGTTTTCTGGTAATACAGTGATCACCAGTGACATTATACACAGGAGCTCTGTATATAGTGTACAGGTAATACAGGGATCACCAGTGACATTATACACAGGAGCTCTGTATATAGTGTTAGTTTTCTGGTAATACAGTGATCACCAGTGACATTATACACAGGAGCTCTGTATATAGTGTCAGTGTACAGGTAATACAGTGATTACAAGTGGCATTATACACAGAAGCTCTGTATATAGTGTCAGTGTACAGGTAATACAGTGATCATCAGTGACATTATACACATGAGCTCTGTATATAGTGTTAGTGTACAGGTGATACAGTGATCATCAGTGACATTATACACAGGAGCTCTGTATATAGTGTTAGTGTACAGGTAATACAGTGATTACAAGTGACATTATACACAGGAGCTCTGTATATAGTGTACAGGTAATACAGTGGTCACCAGTGACATTATACACAGGAGCTCTGTATATAGTGTACAGGTAATACAGTGATATACACAGCAGCTCTGTATATAGTGTACAGGTAATACATTGATCACCAGTGACATTATACACAGGAGCTCTGTATATAGTGTCAGTGTCCAGGTAATACAGGGATCACCAGTGACATTATACACAGAAGCTCTGTATATAGTGTATAATGTACAAGTAATACAGTGATCACCAGTGACATTATACACAGGAGCTCTGTATATAGTGTCAGTGTACAGATAATACATTGATCACCAGTGACATTATACACAGGACCTCTGTATATAGTGTAAAGTTTGCATGTACATGTGATACAGTAACTCACCAGTGACGTCTCTAGTTGAAGTCCTTCATCTTCGCTTTTCTTCTTCATCTGGCACAGACCGCCATCACTTCTTCCTGTCGTGACTTGTCTCTGCATAAAATTATAGTCATTTATAGCTTATCCCTTCTAGAGCACATTCCCCACTTTTTCCCCGACTTCTACACTATACCAGATGAAGAAAAAAAGTGACATAGTACCGCCCTGCACAGTAACAGGACCCCCCATTTTCCCCCAAACCCCCATGGAAAACAGTCTCCTAAAAAGTAAATAAGGGTAAGTGCCCACGATGCAGAAATGCTGCTGATTCTTTCTTCATCTCCCTGGCAGGAAAAACGCATGCAGATTTTACATGTGTTTTTCCTGCCAGGTAGAAGCGTTTGTGATGCGTTTTTGCATGCATTTCTGCATGCGGGTTGACAAGCGATTTTAGCATCATTTGGAAAGTGCTTGACAACTTGGTCACACTATATAAATACATGCAACCGGCAACAGGCATGGATTTATATAGTGTGACCAAGTTAATAGTTGAAAAAAAGAATAAAAATGGTAAAAAATAAACATTATACTCACCTTCTGACACCTTTTAACAGGTACTATGGTACCAGGGTCTGGAGGAGAGTCTCCTCTTCTCCAGACCCGGGTACCATCCGCACATTGAATCGCTTAATATCCGCTTGTGCACATGTAGTGATGCGGATATTATGCGATTCAATGCAAGTCAATGGCGGCAATTACGCCGTGTTTCTGCAAAAATAATGGACATGCTGCGGATTTTTCCGCAATGACAATCCGCAACGGAAATTTCCGCAGCATGTGCACAGCACATGCGGATTATCATTGGGGACCATGGGGCACGTATTACCAAGCGTTTTTTAAGCGTTTTTGCTGCGGAAATTCCGCAGCAAAAACGCTAGAAAAACATAGTGGGCACGCAGCCTTATATTACAGCACTTATAATGTTCCCCACTTGCCACCATAAACTAATAGTGTATGTTCCTCATTCTGGCCACCATACAGTAATTAAGTCCCTCATTCTGGCCCCCTTTATTTAATAAAGTGCCCCATCCTGGCCCCCTATGTCCCTTGGCCTGGCTGGCTCCCTATGTTTCTTGGCTTGGCTGGCCCCCCTGTCCCTTGGCCTGGCTGGCCCCTCTGTCTTTTGGCCTGGCTGGCTCCCTATGTCTCTTAGCCTGGCTGGCCCCCCTGTCCCTTGGCCTGGCTGGCTCCCTATGTCTCTTAGCCTGGCTGGCCCCTCTGTCTTTTGGCCTGGCTGGCTCCCTATGTCTCTTAGCCTGGCTGGCCCCTCTGTCTTTTGGCCTGGCTGGCTCCCTATGTCTCTTAGCCTGGCTGGCCCCTCTGTCTTTTGGCCTGGCTGGCTCCCTATGTCTCTTAGCCTGGCTGGCCCCTTTGTCTTTTGGCCTGGCTGGCTCCCTATGTCTCTTAGCCTGGCTGGCCCCTCTGTCTTTTGGCCTGGCTGGCTCCCTATGTCTCTTAGCCTGGCTGGCCCCTCTGTCCTTTGGCCTGGCTGGCTCTCTTGTCTTTTTGCCTGGCTGCCCCCCCCCCTATATCTCTTGGCCTGGCTGGCCCCCCTGTCCTTTGGCCTGGTTGGCTCTCCTGTCTCTTTGACTGGCTGCCCCCCCCCCCGCGTCCCTTGGCCTAATTGTACTCCCATGTCCCTTGGCCTGGCTGTACCCCACTGTCCCTACCAGAAAGATAAAAACATCCTTTATTGGATCATTAAAAAACATCAAGGGCTAGGGTGATGACATGTAAATGGCCAATAAATGGCACCTCAATAAAGGGGCAAGGCAAAAATTAATAGACAGTTTAATATGCAGGAAAGACTAAATCCTAAGGTAGAAGTAGTCAGGTCATGGACATGTGGCTAGAGATGTGAATATCACAGAAGGTAGTGAAGCAATTTATATCATGATGCTTTGAAGCAGCCACAAGGCAATGTCCCGGCAAGAAAATTCACTCACATGAAACATAATCCTGCAAGATATATATATCTTAATATTAAGAGAGATTACCTTGATTACGGCAGTGCCACCACCCCAACGCGCGTTTTGGCTGTGGTGCCTTCTTCTGGGGGGAGTGGCATCACAGTAGAAGGCAGATCTTAAATAGTAATATTCAACCAATAGGAGATAATGTCTCACAACTTGTGAAAGGTATGTTGCTGTAGATTGGCGCACGAGGCATCGACGTGTGCTGTGGGTCGCCTGTCCAGATGACGCCCTCGGTGACTGTCATGCTACGCCTGCGACAGGCGCACACACATCAGCCACCAGGGCAATACATTTCAACTGAATGTGCATCCTAGGACGCACATTCAGTTTAAACCAGCGGGCTCCCCCTACGTCCTGCTCGGGAGCCCGCTGGAAAATTCTCTGGTGTCCCGGCTGGCCAGTCCGACCCTGGGGTAAAACCACCATGTCCCAAGCTGAGACCACCTGCAAAGTTTACAAGAAATGGGAACGCAAAATTTTGGTATGAAGTCAACTTTTTGCTTGTCCAAAATCATTTTCTCATAGAAAAGCATGACTATGGATATACAGTAAGCCAGTGCAGAGCAGAGCTTGACCATAATGGCCCTTATGGAGTTGCACTGCTCTGCATTGATTCGTGGCAAATACACCAGCACTGCTGTCTCTCCCCTCTATATACAGTATCCCTAGTCACATTGCAAAACTTATTGAAGAGTTGCACATTGACATACAGGAAGGCCGCTTCCATTAGGCAGTACTAGTGAGAAGGTGTTTGCTTTCATATGGAGCATTGCCGACAAGATTTTATATACAGCCAGATCTTTTTAAGTAGTGCCACCCCACCGCTCCAAAGCTTCCTTATGGAAAAACATCCTTAGAGTCCTAATATTTTAGAAAAAAAAAAATTGTTACTCACTTTGGCTCTCGGTTGCAATGCAGCAACAACTGCCTCACTGTAGCTGTCATCGGCGAGGCTCGTACACATCTTCCACCCATGGTACCCTTTTCTGCACTTCTTCCTAACTTCTGATTCTGACCCTTAACGAAGTTTTTTTTACGTCTTTAGTCTCCCGGCTGATACTGCTAACATCTGACCTTGGCTTTCCTTTAAACTTTCCCTCCTCTGCTGGTTGATGTTGTGTAGTGACCACTAAGTGAGAATTATTCTGAGGACCACGAACTTGGAAGTACCATTCAGCATAACCCATGATGACTGGTAAAAGGGTGAAAACACGCTCCCTTAGACTCAGCACACAGGTCAAGCTGCATCAAAATGATTCACAACCAAAGGAAGTATTGGGCCACTGACCAGAAATTATTTGAATCATTTTAGGACCATCAAAGAACAATGTGACCCCTACATAGAAGAGATATTCTGTAGCAAAAAAAACCATATCTCCATAAGGGCAGAGACAGTGGATGTCAAAGGCCGCTATTCATCTTGATGACAGATTACCGAGTCCACTACCGACCTTTGACACAAGCGGGATGGATTTAGTCATTGACTAGAGAGTTTACTAACTCTCTTTTTATAATACTATGGAAAACTGATTGGTGGTCAATTTTGTAGCATATTTGTCTTTCTGACCTTTTAGCTTCTATCTTTCTGTTTATCTATCTGTCAATATATCTATCTCATATCGATACTTCAAACTATTTATCTTCTGATATACAGTGGGTACGGAAAGTATTCAGACCCCTTTACATTTTTCACTCTTTGTTTCATTGCAGCCATTTGGTAAATTCTAAAAAGTTCATTTTTTTCTCATTAAAGTACACTCTGCACCCCATCTTCACTGAAAAAAAAACAGAAATGTAGAAATTTTGGCAAATTTATTAAAAAAGAAAAACTGAAATGTCACATGGTCATAAGTATTCAGACCCTTTGCTCAGACACTCATATTTAAGTCACATGCTGTCCATTTCCTTGTGATCCTCCTTGAGATGGTTCTACTCCTTCATTGGAGTCCAGCTGTGTTTAATTAAGCTGATAGGACTTGATTTGGAAAGGCACACACCTGTCTAGATAAGACCTCACAGCTCAAAGTGCATGTCAGACCAAATGAGAATCATGAGCTCAAAGGAACTGCCCAAGGAGCTCAGAGACAGAATTGTGGCAAGGCACAGATCTGGCCAAGGTTACAAAAGAATTTCTGCATTACTCAAGGTTCCTAAGAGCACAGTGGCCTCCATAATCCTTAAATGGAAGAAGTTTGGGACCACCAGAAGTCTTCCTAGACCTGGCCGTCCAGCCAAACTGAGCAATCGTGGCAGAAGAGCCTTGGTGAGAGAGGTAAAGAAGAACCCCAAGATCACTGGGGCTGAGCTCCAGAGATGCAGAAGGGAGATGGGAGAAAGTTCCACAAAGTCAACTATCACTGCAGCCCTTCACCAGTCAGGCCTTTATGGCAGAGTGGCCCGACGGAAGCCTCTCTTCAGTGCAAGACATATGAAAGCCCACATAGAGTCTGCTCATAAACACATGAAGGACTCCCAGACTATGAGAAATAAGATTCTCTGGTCTGATGAGATGAAGATACAACTTTTTGGTGATAATTCTAAGTGGTATATGTGGAGAAAACCAGGCACTGCTCATCACCTGCCCAATACAATCCCAACAGTGAAACATGATGGAGGCAGCATCATGCTATGGGGGTGTTTTTCAGCTACAGGGACAGGACGACTGGTTGCAGTTGAAGGAAACATGAATGCAGCCAAGTACAGAGATATCCTGGATGAAAACCTCTTCCAGAGTGCTCTAGACCTCAGACTTGGTCGAAGGTTCACCTTCCAACAAGACAATGACCCTCAGCACACAGCTAAAATAACAAAGGAGTGGCTTCAGAACAACTCTGTGACCCTTCTTGACTGGCCCAGCCAGAGCCCTGACCCTAAACCCAATTGAGCATCTCTGGAGAGACCTGAAGATGGCAGCCCACCAACGTTCACCATCCAACCTGACGGAACTGGAGAGGATCTGCAAGGAAGAATGGCAGAGGACCCCAAATCCAGGTGTGAAAAACTTGTTGCATCATTCCCAAGAAGACTCATGGCTGTACTACCTCAAAAGGGGGCTTCTACTCAATACTGAGCAAAGGGTCTGAATGCTTATGATCATGTGATATTTCAGTTATTCTTTTTTAATAAATTTGCAAAAATTTCTACATTTCTGGGGGTTTTTTCAGTCAAGATGGGGTGCAGAGTGGACTTTAATGAAA
Organism: Phyllobates terribilis; assembly: GCF_046119375.1. Lineage (NCBI taxonomy): Eukaryota > Metazoa > Chordata > Amphibia > Anura > Dendrobatidae > Phyllobates > Phyllobates terribilis. The sequence continues at coordinate 46,694,397 of NW_027362762.1, forward strand.
AAAAATGAACTTTTTAGAATTTACCAAATGGCTGCAATGAAACAAAGAGTAAAAAATGTAAAGGGGTCTGAATACTTTCCGTACCCACTGTATATGTTTCTATCTATGTCTTTAAAGTTTCTAAATTTCTCTTTCTTTCATTTCTTTTTCTCTCTTTATTTCACTCTTTTCTCTCTTTTTTTCCCTCTCTCTCCCTTTTCTTTTTTTTTCTCTTTCTTCTGTCATTCTTATTTGCTTTTTTCACTCTTTTTCTCTTACTCCTACTCTCACTCACTCTCTCTTTCTTTCTCCCTTTCTTTCTCTCTCTTTTTCTCGCTCTTTCTGTCTCTTTTACTTGCTCTCTCTGTCTTTCTTTCTGTCTCTCTCTCGTTTACACTCCTCATTGGTAAGTGGACATGAAGATCTATCATACATTTCTTTCCTGGTTATTAATCTACAAAAACATTTTCTGCAGTTTTTTTTCGTGTCACACATGTTCTTCTTTGGTGGTCACTACCAGCCATAGAAGTGTCCGCAGCCTGTAGTATCTCTAGTACCTACGAGTCTCCATTACCTGACCCCCAGTGCCTTCTCTTATCTATAACACAGTAGATATTGTGTCCATGAACTCATTACACATGGTGGGAATATCGGGTTATTGAAACATTCTGTGCCCACAGGAGCTGAGGGGTAAAATGATGGCTTGCCAGATATTTCCAGCTATTTCTGAGGTGTAATCTGTCTCCTCATTTCACGAGAGTCATAGATCACAAGCCAAACACGTCTCAAGTTCTACTAAAACACAGAAAACTAATTTCAGCTGGACCCCCAACTACAAGAGGTCACGGTGGGCTGGTAACTGAGCCGTCTGCCCAACCCCATGTCCACATCACAAACATTTCACCTCCATCTTCACTCAATCACTTGCCGATAAGTGAACTCTCACTGACCCTCTGTACAGCAGAGGAAAGGTAAGAAGCCGATCATAAGCCTACCTGCGGATCCTCAGCTATCTATCAATCCATCTATATAATATCTATCTCATATCTATGTATTTCATATCTATTTCTCTTTATTACTCATATTTAGCACGCTATTTATCTTTCTAATTGTCTCATTACTATCTATGCATCTACCTGTCATCTATCCATCTATTCCATAGCTTTCTAGCTAGATTTAGTTAGCGTTCCAACAAAGAAATGTTCACCTTGTCATGGCTGGTGGGCTCACACAAATTTTCCAGCTTAATTTTATAAGTGCATTCTGTATCACAGTAATGCAGTTCAATAGTCAAATACTCAATGTTTGCATACATCTTAGCACATATAGTAACTGCTGTACTCTCTGCATTGCCAGCGTTAGAGGGGGAGAAAAACTGGGCAATTGCCAAGGGCCCCTATCCCAATAAAGGCCCCAAGCCATTGCAAGCAAAAACTGCACTGAAGATACCAGTCCTCTATTAATAGTGCAGTTTCCAATGTTAAAAGTGCAGCAGGACCTTTGGTGACATCACAGACATGTGACCAGAGGTCCTGTACCCTGCAGGAGCCTAGAAGAATTGAATAATAGGAAACAGGCTATTAATTCCTCTATAGTGTGTGTGTATGTATGTGCTCTGTGTATATATGTGTGTTTGTATGTGCTCTGTGTTTACATATATGTGTGCATGTTATATCCATATACATATGTGTCATAAGTGGGGTTATGAGTTATATAGATCAAAGGCTGGGGGCTCTGGATCACTGCCTGGAACCCCCTCCCCTTCCCCACTGTGAACAGGTAATTGAGGCAGGTTATTTGATGGAGCGTAGACATGGAGTGTGTTTACAGGGTAATTAACAGGTAGCTGTCAATGTTGGATAAAGTCTGGGCCGGCAGATGTTCCCTGTATGACTCCACTGACACATAGGTTTTAAACGTAGGGATATCAATGCTTTCACCTTGTGCAGTCATAGACAGCACAAGGTAAAACAATATTATAAAGGTTTTTTTGAATTATAATTCTAGCTTTACCAAACACATGGATATATCCATGATCGGGGAGCTTATTCGCATCTGTGGTTAAAATTGCAAAAGTTTTGGTAGCTGGCAACTCACAAGAGTGCAATATCTCCCAGAATTATGGATATATCCTATTCATGTGTGGTATGTAGAGAATGCTTGAAGGATGTTCGGTAAGATGACAGCCATATTGTTTCTTTAGGAGGTTTCTAGGGGGAAAATATGACCCACAGCAGAAATGAGGGATAAAATCGGATTCAAATCTAATCAGCTGTCCCCCTCTTACCTCAGTGGAGGGGTGAAGGGACTTGTGAGACCATTTATAAAATGTCATCTAACGAATATCCATATCAGACCACAGGAGAAGCAACGAGTATTGCAGATCTGTCCATTCTCCTCCAGAAGCTCTCATGGATCTAATTTGTAAGACGTATCTGTATTTTATCCCTTTTATTGTATACAGTTTTTGCCTGTATGTATGTATTGCCCTTTTATTATTTCATCTTTTGTTACGCTTTTAAGCACCGTACTCTTTTTGCAGATTAAATAAAAAATGTAATAAGTTTGTCCCTCATTGCTCCAAGTTACCCACAACCTCGAGGAGAGAAAATAGCTTGGTTGTGTTACCTTGTAGCAAGAGTGCAAGTAGTGAACCATTCAGGAGCTTGGGAAAGCTGGGTGTGCATGTGTACTAGAGTGTTGCCCAGTACAGGCGTCTCGTTGGTTTAGTAAAACGGCGAGTTGTGGCAGCATAAAGTATGGCATGGATGTTGGGACTGTCTGTGGGGAGCAGTAAGCTCATTGCTGGCCTATTGCAATAGGTGAGTGGACAGGTGCGTAGGAAGTGGAGCCTTTCTGTGTCATAAGAAAGAGGTGTTTGTGACGTGCTCTATGTATACATGTGTGTATGTGCTCTGTGTATACATGTGTATGTATGTGCTCTGTTTATACATATGTATAACAGCTATTTCGCATTAGTACATGTGTCTTCCGGCTCTCACATCATTGTTAACACTACCCCCTTTATATGATATATACTATTTACATAGTATAAAAGAGAAAACACAGTAGTCTGACAATAAATGGCTTCACCCAACCAATAACCATGAGTGGAGAAAAAAGTTTTTTTGTTATCATTCATATTCTCTGAAACAAGGACAAGAAAGGAAAAATTCTGCCGGAGTATGTAAACTTTTGAGCACAACTGTACTTATGTGTGTATGTTCTCTGTGTATATGTGTGTATGTGCTCTGTGTATACATGTGTCTATACTTTTTGTATGCGTGTGTGTGTATGCGCTCTGTATATACATGCTTTGATGCTCTGTGTATACATATTTGTGTGCCCTGTGTATATGTGCATGCATGTGTTTTATGTATAGATGTGTGTGTATGAGCTCTATGTATATACATATTCATGACTGTATGTGTACATATATATAAATATATATGTGTGATATACTGTCTATGTGTGTGCTATCTGTATATACAGTGGGGAAAATAAGTATTTGATACGCTGCCGATTTTGCAAGTTTTCCCACCTACAAAGAATGGAGAGGTCTGTAATTTTTATCGTAGGTCACTTCACCTGTGAGAGACAGAATCTAAAAAAAATCCAGACAATGACATTATATGATTTTTAAATAATTAAATTGCATTTTATTGTATGAAATAATTATTTGATCATCTACCAACCAGCAAGAATTCTGTCTCTTAAAGACCTGTTAGTTTTTCTTTAAGAAGCCCTCCTACTCTGCACTCATTAACTATTTAAAAGACACCTGTCCACACACTCAATCAATCACACTTCAACCTCTCCACCATGGCCAAGACCAAAGAGCTGTCTAAGGACCCCAGGGACAAACTTGTAGCCCTGCACAAGGCTGGGATGGGCTACAGGACAATAGGCAAGCAGCTTGGTGAGAAGGCAACAACTGTTGGCACAATTATTAGAAAATGGAAGAAACACAAGATGACTGTCAATCTTCCGCGGTCTGAGACTCCATGCAAGATCTCACCTCGTGGGGTAAGGATGATTCTGAGAAAGGTCAGGAATCAGCCCAGAACTACACGGGAGGACCTGGTCAATGACCCGAAGAGAGCTGGGACCACAGTCTCAAACATTATCGTTAGTAACACACTACACCATCAAGGATTAAAATCCTGCAAGGCATACAAAGTCCCCTTGCTCACGCCAGCACATGTCCAGGCCCGTTTGCAGTTCACCAATGACCATACTCATGATCCAGAAGAGGCCTGGGATAAGATCATGTGGTCAGATGAGACCAAAATAGAAGTTTTTGGTATCAACTCCGCTCGCCGTGTTTGAAGGAAGAAGAAGGATGAGTACAACCCCAAGAACACCGTCCCAACCGTGAAGCATGGTGGGGCAAACATTATACTTTGGGGGTGCTTTTCTGCAAGGGGACGGAAGGACTGCACCGTATTGAAGGTAGGATGTATGGGGGCATGTATCGTGATATTTTGGCCAACAACCTCCTTCCCTCAGTAAGAGCAATTGAAGATGGATCGTGGCTGGGTCTTCCAGCATGACCATGACACACTGCCAGGGCAATTAAGGAGTGGCTCTGTAAGAAGCATTTCAAGGTCCTGGAGTGGCCTAGCCAGTCTCCAGACCTGAACCCAATAGAAAATCTTTGGAGGGAGCTGAAACTCTATGTTGCCCAGCGACAGCCCCGAAACCTGAAAGATCTGGAGAAGATCTGTATGGAGGAGGGGGCCAAAATCCCTGCTGCAGTGTGTGCAAACCTGGTCAAGATCTACAGGAAACGTCTGACCTCTGTAATTGTAACAAAGGTTTCTGCACCAAATACTAAGTTCTGTTTTTCTATTATATCTAATACTTATTTCATGCAATAAAATGCTAATTAATTATGTAAAAATCATACAATGTGATTTTCTGGATTTTTTTCAGATTCTTTCTCTCAGAGTTGAAGTGACCTACGATAAAAATTACAGAACTCCCCATTCTTTGTAGGTGGGAAAAATTGCAAAATTGGCAGTGTATCACATACTTATTTTCCCCACTGTACATATGTGTGTAACATACAGTGTGGAAGTTGGACGGTTTCATTGGAAAGGCTTCTTTACTCTAAGTGCAGCCATACAATGGAATTTTCGGAACCAAGCAATTATAGGAAAAAACTGTTAATCTTTGAATTGCTACTGCCAATATTATTCCTTCAAAAAGTTCTTCATTCAGATTGTATTGATTTTAGGTCATCTTCATATTTTTTTTTTTCCATAAAGGAGGACCTGCAGCATTCGGATGAACAGAGCTAGTTTGATATGAGGGGGCGGCTTAGATCTTCTGCGCTCACTTGGTTTATGTTGTCACACAACCAAGCGGAACTGATACAAAATGAGGAGCTTCAGCACCAGGGCATGCACTGTTTTATACACTGCGCATGCTCACCCTGCTCAGTTATGATGCACAAACTGCGCATGCTTAGGCTCACTGCACAGACATTGCGCTGTAGACATTGTGACAAAGTCACTGGCAAAGTACTAGAGGGGGGATATGTATCACTGAGGTTGTTATCTTCAGTGATATGAACTTAGGAAAACACTCCAGCACACAAAGTGCTAAGATGGGTTAATCGGTCATGTTTAAGAGCAAGAATGAGTGAACAGCTGTAGAGTGGGTGGGAGGCTGTTCACCATATCTCCACCCCAGAGTGGTGTCCAGAGGATAAATACACAGCCTTCTGACTCTTTCAGTGTTAGGTGTATCTGAAGATGAGATCTCCAGAGCTGTGTTTGTGGAAAAGAAAACTGAACCTTGTATTTGTTTCCTGAGCAGGCGGATCTCCACAGCAACCCGGATTGTGCCATTTCTTATGTTTTGTTTTTTTCCGTTAGGCCAGAAAGGCTGTGGTTATTTTGCTTACTCTGCACTGGTTTATGCAGTAACTCAATAAACCAGTGGAAGATTTAAATAGATAGTGTTCCTGTGTCTACCTCAATGTGCAGCCAAGTGAGCCGAATCAACCCCAACATACAGTGGTGCTCATGCTCAACCTAACCATCAAGAGTTACCGGAGGATGTCTCCAGTGGAATCAAGGTACAAACACCTTTTTCACAAGGGGTATTTTGAGGAGAGTCATTGAGAACAGTCTTTAATTTACAAATAGGACAGAATAAGAAGATCAGCGCCCACTGTAAAATCTGATGAATTTCCTGACATCCTCCAAATGTGAACATAACCAATTTGGTAACTTTGTTTCCCTGTCAAGTAAACATTGACCTTGAGTTTTAATGACATTGCATTAAATTACTTTCTAAAAATATTTGGTTTGTTGAAAAAAAAAAAAAAAGTCATAAACTCCCCTTACACAACACCTGACTAAAAACACAGAACAGAAACCTCCAATATAAATAGGCTGAAATTAAATGACGTTATCCTTGATAAACCCGGCCACATGTTTTCTACAATGTAACCATTTCATATGATATTCCATATCACACACTAAACCCTATACCTGATCTACAATTCCCCCTCGTCTTCTGCCTCGCTTTGAGTTTCTTGACTGTCTCCGGAGACCCCCGTAATGGTTTCCAGATCTAAAAATGAAGCACTTTAATTTATTCTTTTGAAGAGGAAACGTGATGTCAAATTATTACTGGAGGTTAAGGTACCTCTCGGAGGTGCATACACACACTCACACGGGGACACATCTGCATCACATTCCTCCGCAAAGGATATATTACAAGCCAACTCTATCTCTTCTACGAGGAACTGATTTCTCATCATCGGTTGATAGGCCCAGAAACATTATATATTTCTAGATATGCGGGTCATAGGATTTGGTGGTAAATGGAACCAGACTAACTTTAATGGGAACTGACATGTTGGAGGGGAGGGTGGGGGTAATTCCAGTATCGCTGGAGGAAAAAAATTCCACAACTCCGTGAAAGTCGAATGGCCAAGTAGAAGTCTATAAAAATACATAGAAACGTGTGATGAAGCAATGATGGATCGAGGGGGTTCAGGAGTGAGTTTCTGTTTCCATATGAGGAATTGAGTGATTAAAACTCTGATTAAAGTGACTTGAGAGTTTCAAGTCCAGCAGGTTGTTTGACATGAAGTGTTGGCCTTCACATGACAAGAACTTACTGGTAGAAGACGAAGACGAGGGCAAAGCGTTAGCAAAAGTTGCCTACATAGATCTATCAACATGAAAACCAATGTGCACTATAATCTTTGAACAAGGCTAAAATTGATGAATCGAACACAAAAGTTTCTGCTTCAACAGTTGGGAAACTTTTCAAGACTTTTTATTTCTTAGTAACAATCGGATGAGAACTCCCATTGTTTCTGAGCGTAGTCCACAGGACTCCATCAAGGTCAGGGAACGTGGCTTTTATTTGTGCAGGTGATGTTGTATCAGGGTGTTAGGTGTTACCAGATTGAGGGATGGTTTAGGTGGGTGTCTGGGAGCGTTAATGGCTTGTAGCATGGTGATCTAATTCATAGGCAAAAATGTATGATTAGACAGAACAGAGATCTGTATAATCATCATGCTTTATACCTAAATGTGACAGGGGGAAAACTGCTACTCCTACAGACAATGTCATTATCATAAACGGTAAATATTGTTTACTGTAAGAGCGGTCACACTATAGAGCTCTGTGCTGTAAGAGCGGTCACACTATAGAGCTCTGTGCTGTAAGAGCGGTCACACTATAGAGCTCTGTACTGTAAGAGCGGTCACACTATAGAGCTCTGTACTGTAAGAGCGGTCACACTATAGAGCTCTGTACTGTAAGAGCGGTCACACTATAGAGCTCTGTACTGTAAGAGAGGTCACACTATAGAGCTCTGTACTGTAAGAGCGGTCACACTATAGAGCTCTGTACTGTAAGAGCGGTCACACTATAGAGCTCTGTACTGTAAGAGCGGTCACACTATAGAGCTCTGTACTGTAAGAGCGGTCACACTATAGAGCTCTGTACTGTAAGAGCAGTCACACTATGGAGCTCTGTACTGTAAGTGCGGTCACACTATAGAGCTCTGTACTGTAAGAGCGGTCACACTATGGAGCTCTGTACTGTAAGAGCAGTCACACTATAGAGCTCTGTACTGTAAGAGCGGTCACACTATAGAGCTCTGTACTGTAAGAGCGGTCACACTATAGAGCTCTGTACTGTAAGAGCGGTCACACTATAGAGCTCTGTACTGTAAGAGCGGTCACACTATAGAGCAGTGTACTGTAAGAGCGGTCACACTATAGAGCTCTGTACTGTAAGAGCGGTCACACTATGGAGCTCTGTACTGTAAGAGCGGTCACACTATAGAGCTCTGTACTGTAAGAGCGGTCACACTATAGAGCTCTGTGCTGTAAGAGCGGTCACACTATAGAGCTGTGTACTGTAAGAGCGGTCACACTATAGAGCTCTGCACTGTAAGAGCGGTCACACTATAGAGCTCTGTACTGTAAGAGCGGTCACACTATAGAGCTCTGTACTGTAAGAGCGGTCACACTATAGAGCTCTGTACTGTAAGAGCGGTCACACTATAGAGCTCTGTACTGTAAGAGCGGTCACACTATAGAGCTCTGTACTGTAAGAGCGGTCACACTATAGAGCTCTGTACTGTAAGAGCGGTCACACTATAGAGCTCTGTACTGTAAGAGCAGTCACACTATGGAGCTCTGTACTGTAAGTGCGGTCACACTATAGAGCTCTGTACTGTAAGAGCGGTCACACTATGGAGCTCTGTACTGTAAGAGCAGTCACACTATAGAGCTCTGTACTGTAAGAGCGGTCACACTATAGAGCTCTGTACTGTAAGAGCGGTCACACTATAGAGCTCTGTACTGTAAGAGCGGTCACACTATAGAGCTCTGTACTGTAAGAGCGGTCACACTATAGAGCAGTGTACTGTAAGAGCGGTCACACTATAGAGCTCTGTACTGTAAGAGCTGTCACACTATGGAGCTCTGTACTGTAAGAGCGGTCACACTATAGAGCTCTGTACTGTAAGAGCGGTCACACTATAGAGCTCTGTGCTGTAAGAGCGGTCACACTATAGAGCTGTGTACTGTAAGAGCGGTCACACTATAGAGCTCTGTACTGTAAGAGCGGTCACACTATAGAGCTCTGTACTGTAAGAGCGGCCACACTATAGAGCTCTGTACTGTAACAGCGGTCACACTATAGAGCACTGTACTGTAAGAGCGGTCACACTATAGAGCTCTGTACTGTAAGAGCGGTCACACTATAGAGCTCTGTACTGTAAGAGCAGTCACACTATAGAGCTGTGTACTGTAAGAGCGGTCACACTATAGAGCTCTGTACTGTAAGAGCTGTCACACTGTAGAGCTCTGTACTGTAAGAGCGGTCACATTGTAGAGCTCTGTACTGTAAGAGCGGTCACACTATGGAGCTCTGTACTGTAAGAGCGGTCACACTATGGAGCTCTGTACTGTAAGAGCGGTCACACTATAGAGCTCTGTACTGTAAGAGCGGTCACACTATAGAGCTCTGTGCTGTAAGAGCGGTCACACTATAGAGCTGTGTACTGTAAGAGAGGTCACACTATAGAGCTCTGTACTGTAAGAGCGGTCACACTATAGAGCTCTGTACTGTAAGAGCGGCCACACTATAGAGCTCTGTACTGTAACAGCGGTCACACTATAGAGCACTGTACTGTAAGAGCGGTCACACTATAGAGCTCTGTACTGTAAGAGCGGTCACACTATAGAGCTCTGTACTGTAAGAGCAGTCACACTATAGAGCTGTGTACTGTAAGAGCGGTCACACTATAGAGCTCTGTACTGTAAGAGCTGTCACACTGTAGAGCTCTGTACTGTAAGAGCGGTCACATTGTAGAGCTCTGTACTGTAAGAGCGGTCACACTATGGAGCTCTGTAATGTAAGAGCGGTCAAACTATGGAGCTCTGTACTGTAAGAGCGGTCACACTATAGCGCTCTGTACTGTAAGAGCGGTAACACTATAGAGCTGTGTACTGTAAGAGCGCTCACACTATAGAGCTGTGTACTGTAAGAGCTGTCACACTGTAGAGCTCTGTACTGTAAGAGCGGTCACACTATGAAGCTCTGTACTGTAAGAGCGGTCACACTGTAGAGCTCTGTACTGTAAGAGCGGTCACACTATGGAGCTCTGTACTGTAAGAGCGGTCACACTATAGAGCTCTGTACTGTAAGAGCGGTCACACTGTAGAGCTCTGTACTGTAAGAGCGGTCACACTATAGAGCTCTGTACTGTAAGAGCGGTCACACTATAGAGCTCTGTACTGTAAGACCGGTCTCACTATGGAGCTCTGTACTGTAAGAGTGTTCACACTATAGAGCACTGTACTGTAAGAGCGGACTCACTATAGAGCTCTGTACTGTAAGAGCGGTCACACTATAGCGCTCTGTACTGTAAGAGCGGTCACACTATAGAGCTGTGTACTGTAAGAGCTGTCACACTATGGAGCTCTGTACTGTAAGAGCGGTCACACTATAGAGCTCTGTACTGTAAGAGCTGTCACACTATGGAGCTCTGTACTGTAAGAGCGGTCACACTATAGAGCTCTGTACTGTAAGAGCGGTCTCACTATGGAGCTCTGTACTGTAAGAGCGTTCACACTATAGAGCACTGTACTGTAAGAGCGGTCACACTATAGAGCTCTGTACTGTAAGAGCGGTCACACTATAGCGCTCTGTACTGTAAGAGCGGTCACACTATAGAGCTGTGTACTGTAAGAGCGCTCACACTATAGAGCTCTGTACTGTAAGAGCTGTCACACTGTAGAGCTCTGTACTGTAAGAGCGGTCACACTATAGAGCTCTGTACTGTAAGAGCGGTCACACTGTAGAGCTTTGTACTGTAAGAGCGGTCACTCTATAGAGCTCTGTACTGTAAGAGCGTTCACACTATAGAGCTCTGTACTGTAAGAGCGGTCACACTATGGAGCTCTGTACTGTAAGAGGGGTCACACTATAGAGCTCTGTACTGTAAGAGCGGTCACACTGTGGAGCTCTGTACTGTAAGAGCGGTCACACTATAGAGCTCTGTACTGTAAGAGCGGTCACAATATAGAGCTCTGTACTGTAAGAGCGGTCACACTGTGGAGCTCTGTACTGTAAGAGCGGTCACACTGTGGAGCTCTGTACTGTAAGAGCGGTCACACTATGGAGCTCTGTACTGTAAGAGCGGTCACACTATAGAGCTATGCACTGTAAGAGCGGTCACACTATGGAGCTTTGTACTGTAAGAGCATTCACACTATAGAGCACTGTACTGTAAGAGCGGTCACACTATAGAGCTCTGTACTGTAAGAGCGGTCACACTATAGAGCACTGTACTGTAAGAGCGGTCACACTATAGAGCTCTGTACTGTAAGAGCGGTCACGCGATAGAGCTCTGTACTGTAAGAGCGGTCACACTATGGAGCTCTGTACTGTAAGAGCGCTCACACTATGGAGCTCTGTACTGTAAGAGCGCTCACACTATGGAGCTCTGTACTGTAAGAGCGGTCACACTATGGAGCTCTGTACTGTAAGAGCATTCACACTATAGAGGACTGTACTGTAAGAGCGGTCACACTATAGAGCTCTGTACTGTAAGAGCGGTCACACTATAGAGCACTGTACTGTAAGAGCGGTCACACTATAGAGCTATGTACTGTAAGAGCGGTCACACTATAGAGCTCTGTACTGTAAGAGCGGTCACACTATAGAGCTCTGTACTGTAAGAGCGGTCACACTGTGGAGCTCTGTACTGTAAGAGCGGTCACACTATGGAGCTCTGTACTGTAACAGCGGTCACACTATGGAGCTCTGTACTGTAAGAGCGGTCACACTGTGGAGCTCTGTACTGTAAGAGCGGTCACACTATAGAGCTCTGTACTGTAAGAGCGGTCACACTCTAGAGCTCTGTACTGTAAGAGAGGTCACACTATAGAGCTCTGTACTGTAAGAGCGGTCACACTGTGGAGCTCTGTACTGTAAGAGCGGTCACACTATGGAGCTCTGTACTGTAAGAGCAGTCACACTATAGAGCTATGTACTGTAAGAGAGGTCACACTATGGAGCTCTGTACTGTAAGAGCGTTCACACTATAGAGCACTGTACTGTAAGAGCGGTCACACTATAGAGCTCTGTACTGTAAGAGCGGTCACACTATAGAGCTCTGTACTGTAAGAGCGGTCACACTGTGGAGCTCTGTACTGTAAGAGCGGTCACACTGTGGAGCTCTGTACTGTAAGAGCGGTCACACTATGGAGCTCTGTACTGTAAGAGCGGTCACACTATAGAGCTATGCACTGTAAGAGCGGTCACACTATGGAGCTCTGTACTGTAAGAGCATTCACACTATAGAGCACTGTACTGTAAGAGCGGTCACACTATAGAGCTCTGTACTGTAAGAGCGGTCACACTATAGAGCACTGTACTGTAAGAGCGGTCACACTATAGAGCTCTGTACTGTAAGAGCGGTCACGCGATAGAGCTCTGTACTGTAAGAGCGGTCACACTATGGAGCTCTGTACTGTAAGAGCGCTCACACTATGGAGCTCTGTACTGTAAGAGCGCTCACACTATGGAGCTCTGTACTGTAAGAGCGGTCACACTATGGAGCTCTGTACTGTAAGAGCATTCACACTATAGAGGACTGTACTGTAAGAGCGGTCACACTATAGAGCTCTGTACTGTAAGAGCGGTCACACTATAGAGCACTGTACTGTAAGAGCGGTCACACTACAGAGCTATGTACTGTAAGAGCGGTCACACTATAGAGCTCTGTACTGTAAGAGCGGTCACACTATAGAGCTCTGTACTGTAAGAGCGGTCACACTGTGGAGCTCTGTACTGTAAGAGCGGTCACACTATGGAGCTCTGTACTGTAACAGCGGTCACACTATGGAGCTCTGTACTGTAAGAGCGGTCACACTGTGGAGCTCTGTACTGTAAGAGCGGTCACACTATAGAGCTCTGTACTGTAAGAGCGGTCACACTCTAGAGCTCTGTACTGTAAGAGAGGTCACACTATAGAGCTCTGTACTGTAAGAGCGGTCACACTGTGGAGCTCTGTACTGTAAGAGCGGTCACACTATGGAGCTCTGTACTGTAAGAGCAGTCACACTATAGAGCTATGTACTGTAAGAGAGGTCACACTATGGAGCTCTGTACTGTAAGAGCGTTCACACTATAGAGCACTGTACTGTAAGAGCGGTCACACTATAGAGCTCTGTACTGTAAGAGCGGTCACACTATAGAGCTCTGTACTGTAAGAGCGGTCACACTGTGGAGCTCTGTACTGTAAGAGCGGTCACACTATGGAGCTCTGTACTGTAACAGCGGTCACACTGTGGAGGTCTGTACTGTAAGAGCGGTCACACTATGGAGCTCTGTACTGTAAGAGCGGTCACACTATAGAGCTCTGTACTGTAAGAGCGGTCACACTATAGAGCTGTGTACTGTAAGAGCGGTCACACTATGGAGCTCTGTACTATAAGAGCGGTCACACTATAGAGCACTGTACTGTAAGAGCGGTCACACTATGGAGCTTTGTACTGTAAGACCGGTCACACTATGGAGCTCTGTACTGTAAGAGGGGTCACACTATAGAGCTCTGTACTGTAAGAGCGGTCACACTACGGAGCTCTGTACTGTAAGAGCGGTCACACTATGGAGCTCTGTACTGTAAGAGGGGTCACACTATAGAGCTCTGTACTGTAAGAGCGGTCACACTGTGGAGCTCTGTACTGTAAGAGCGGTCACACTGTAGAGCTCTGTACTGTAAGAGCAGTCACACTGTGGAGATCTGTACTGTAAGAGCGGTCACACTGTGGAGCTCTGTACTGTAAGAGCGGTCACACTGTAGAGCTCTGTACTGTAAGAGCGGTCACACTGTGGAGCTCTGTACTGTAAGAGCGGTCACACTATGGAGCTCTGTACTGTAAGAGCGGTCACACTATGGAGCTCTGTACTGTAAGAGCGTTCACACTATAGAGCACTGTACTGTAAGAGCGGTCACACTATAGAGCTCTGTACTGTAAGAGCGGTCACACTGTGGAGCTCTGTACTGTAAGAGCGGTCACACTATGGAGCTCTGTACTGTAACAGCGGTCACACTGTGGAGCTCTGTACTGTAAGAGCGGTCACACTATGGAGCTCTGTACTGTAAGAGCGGTCACACTATAGAGCTCTGTACTGTAAGAGCGGTCACGCTATAGAGCTCTGTACTGTAAGAGCAGTCACACTATGGAGCTCTGTACTGTAAGAGCGCTCACACTATGGAGCTCTGTACTGTAAGAGCGGTCACACTATAGAGCTCTGTACTGTAAGAGCGTTCACACTATAAAGCACTGTACTGTAAGAGCGGTCACACTATAGAGCTCTGTACTGTAAGAGCGGTCACACTATAGAGCTCTGTACTGTAACAGTGGTCACACTATAGAGCTCTGTACAGTAAGAGCGGTCACACTGTGGAGCTCTGTACTGTAAGAGCGGTCACACTATGGAGCTCTGTACTGTAAGAGCGGTCACACTCTAGAGCTCTGTACTGTAAGAGCGGTCACACTATAGAGCTCTGTACTGTAAGAGCGGTCACACTATAGAGCTCTGTACTGTAAGAGCGGTCACACTATAGAGCTATGTACTGTAAGAGCTGTCACACTATAGACCTCTGTACTGTAAGAGCGGTCACACTACAGAGCTCTGTGCTGTAAGAGCGGTCACACTATGGAGCTCTGTACTGTAAGAGCGCTCACATTATGGAGCTCTGTACTGTAAGAGCGGTCACACTATTGAACTCTGTACTGTAAGAGCGTTCACACTATAGAGCTCTGTACTGTAAGAGCGGTCACACTATAGAGTTCTGTACTGTAAGAGCGGTCACACTATAGAGCTCTGTACTGTAAGAGCGGTCACACTATAGAGCTCTGTACTGTAAGAACGGTCACACTGTAGAGCTCTGTACTGTAAGAGCGGTCACACTATAGAGCTCTGTACTGTAAGAGCGGTCACACTGTGGAGCTCTGTACTGTAAGAGCGGTCACACTATGGAGCTCTGTACTGTAAGAGTATTCACACTATGGAGCTCTGTACTGTAAGAGCAGTCACACTGTGGAGCTCTGTACTGTAAGAGCGGTCACACTATAGGGCCCTGTACTTTAAGAGCGGTCACAATATAGAGCTCTGTACTGTAAGAGCGGTCACACTACAGAGCTCTGTGCTGTAAGAGCTGTCACACTATGGAGCTCTGTACTGTAAGAGCGGTCACACTATGGAGCTCTGTACTGTAAGATCAGTGACACTATAGAACTCTGTACTGTAAGAGCGTTCACACTATAGAGCACTGTACTGTAAGAGCGGTCACACTATAGAGCTCTGTACTGTAAGAGCAGTGACATTATAGAGCTCTCTATTGTAAGAGCGCTCACACTATGGAGCTCTGTACTGTAAGAGCGGTCACACTATGGAGCTCTGTACTGTAAGAGCGTTCACACTATAGAGCTCTGTACTGTAAGAGCGATCACACTGTGGAGCTCTGTACTGTAAGAGAGATCACACTATAGAGCTGTGTACTGTAAGAGCGGTCACACTATAGAGCTCTGTACTGTAAGAGCGCTCACACTATTGAGCTCTGTACTGTAAGAGCAGTGACACTATAGAGCTCTGTACTGTAAGAGCGGTCACACTATAGAGCTCTGTACTGTAAGAGCGGTCACACTATAGAGCTCTGTACTGTAAGAGCGGTCACACTATAGAGCTCTGTACTGTAAGAGAGGTCACACTATAGAGCTCTGCACTGTAAGAGCAGTCACACTATAGAGCTCTGAACTGTAAGAGCTGTCACACTGTGGAGCCCTGTACTGTAAGAGCAGTCACACTATAGAGCTCTGTACTGTAAGAGCGGTCACACTATAGAGCTCTGTACTGTAAGAGCGGTCACACTATGGAGCTCTGTACTGTAAGAGCGGTCACACTATAAAGCTCTGTACTGTAAGAGCGGTCACAATATAGAGCTCTGTACTGTAAGAGCGGTCACACTATAGAGCTCTGTACTGTAAGAGCGGTCACACTATAGAGCTGTGTACTGTAAGAGCGGTCACGCGATAGAGCTATGTACTGTAAGAGCGGTCACACTGTGGAGCTCTGTACTGTAAGAGCGGTCACACTGTGGAGCTCAATACCGTAAGAGCGGTCACACTATGGAGCTCTGTACTGTAAGAGCGGTCACACTATAGAGCTATGCACTGTAAGAGCGGTCACACTATGGAGCTCTGTACTGTAAGAGCGTTCACACTATAGAGCACTGTACTGTAAGAGCGGTCACACTATAGAGCTCTGTACTGTAAGAGCGGTCACGCGATAGAGCTATGTACTGTAAGAGCGGTCACACTATGGAGCTCTGTACTGTAAGAGCGCTCACACTATGGAGCTCTGTACTGTAAGAGCGGTCACACTATAGAGCTCTGTACTGTAAGAGCATTCACACTATAGAGCACTGTACTGTAAGAGCGGTCACACTATAGAGCTCTGTACTGTAAGAGCGGTCACACTATAGAGCAATGTACTGTAAGAGCGGTCACACTATAGAGCTATGTACTGTAAGAGCGGTCACACTATAGAGCTCTGTACTGTAAGAGCGGTCACACTATAGAGCTCTGTACTGTAAGAGCGGTCACACTGTGGAGCTCTGTACTGTAAGAGCGGTCACACTATGGAGCTCTGTAGTGTAAGAGCGGTCACACTATGGAGCTCTGTACTGTAAGAGCGGTCACACTGTGGAGCTCTGTACTGTAAGAGCGGTCACACTATAGAGCTCTGTACTGTAAGAGCGGTCATACTCTAGAGCTCTATACTGTAAGAGAGGTCACACTATAGAGCTCTGTACTGTAAGAGCGGTCACACTATAGAGCTCTGTACTGTAAGAGCGGTCACACTACAGAGCTCTGTGCTGTAAGAGCGGTCACACTATAGAGCTCTGTACTGTAAGAGCGGTCACACTCTAGAGCTCTGTACTGTAAGAGAGGTCACACTATAGAGCTCTGTACTGTAAGAGCGGTCACACTATAGAGCTCTGTACTGTAAGAGCGGTCACACTACAGAGCTCTGTGCTGTAAGAGCGGTCACACTATGGAGCTCTGTACTATAAGAGCGCTCACACTATGGAGCTCTGTACTGTAAGAGCGGTCACACTATAGAGCTCTGTACTGTAAGAGCGTTCACACTATAGAGCACTGTACTGTAAGAGCGGTCACACTATAGAGCTCTGTACTGTAAGAGCGGTCACACTATAGAGCTCTGTACTGTAAGAGCGGTCACACTGTGGAGCTTTGTACTGTAAGAGCGGTCACACTATGGAGCTCTGTACTGTAAGAGCACTCACACTGTGGAGCTCTGTACTATAAGAGCGGTCACACTATAGAGCTCTGTACTGTAAGAGCGGTCACACTATAGAGCTCTGTACTGTAAGAGCGGTCACACTCTAGAGCTGTGTACTGTAAGAGCGGTCACACTATAGAGCTCTGTACTGTAAGAGCGGTCACACTATAGAGCTCTGTACTGTAAGAGCGGTCACACTATAGAGCTCTGTACTGTAAGAGCAGTCACATTGTGGAGCTCTGTACTGTAAGAGCGGTCAGACTATGGAGCTCTGTACTGTAAGAGCGGTCACACTATAGAGCTCTGTACTGTAAGAGCGGTCACACTATAGAGCTCTGTACTGTGAGAGCGGTCACACTATAGAGCTCTGTACTGTAAGAGCGGTCACACTGTGGAGCTCTGTACTGTAAGAGCGGTCAGACTATGGAGCTTTGTACTGTAAGAGCGGTCACACTATGGAGCTCTGGACTGTAAGAGCGGTCACACTATTGAGCTCTGTACTGTAAGAGGGGTCACACTATAGAGCTCTGTACTGTAAGAGCGGTCACACTATAGAGCTCTGTACTGTAAGAGCGTTCACACTGTGGAGCTCTGTACTGTAAGAGCGGTCACACTATAGAGCTCTGTACTGTAAGAGCGGTCACACTGTGGAGCTCTGTACTGTAAGAGCGGTCACACTATGGAGCTCTGTACTGTAAGAGCAGTCACACTATAGAGCTATGTACTGTAAGAGCGGTCACACTATGGAGCTCTGTACTGTAAGAGCGTTCACACTATAGAGCACTGTACTGTAAGTGCGGTCACACTATAGAGCTCTGTACTGTAAGAGCGGTCACACTGTGGAGCTCTGTACTGTAAGAGAGGTCACACTATGGAGCTCTGTACTGTAACAGCGGTCACACTGTGGAGCTCTGTACTGTAAGAGCGGTCACACTGTGGAGCTCTGTACTGTAAGAGCGGTCACACTATAGACCTCTGTACTGTAAGAGCGGTCACACTATAGAGCTCTGTACTGTAAGAGCGGTCACACTGTGGAGCTCTGTACTGTAAGAGCCGTCAGACTAAGGAGCTCTGTACTGTAAGAGCGGTCACACTACGGAGCTCTGGACTGTAAGAGCGGTCACACTATGGAGCTCTGTACTGTAAGAGGGGTCACACTATAGAGCTCTGTACTGTAAGAGCGGTCACACTGTGGAGCTCTGTACTGTAAGAGCGGTCACACTGTAGAGCTCTGTACTGTAAGAGCAGTCACACTGTGGAGATCTGTACTGTAAGAGCGGTCACACTGTGGAGCTCTGTACTGTAAGAGCGGTCACACTGTAGAGCTCTGTACTGTAAGAGCGGTCACACTGTGGAGCTCTGTACTGTAAGAGCGGTCACACTATGGAGCTCTGTACTGTAAGAGCGGTCACACTATGGAGCTCTGTACTGTAAGAGCGTTCACACTATAGAGCACTGTACTGTAAGAGCGGTCACACTATAGAGCTCTGTACTGTAAGAGCGGTCACACTGTGGAGCTCTGTACTGTAAGAGCGGTCACACTATGGAGCTCTGTACTGTAACAGCGGTCACACTGTGGAGCTCTGTACTGTAAGAGCGGTTACACTATGGAGCTCTGTACTGTAAGAGCGGTCACACTATAGAGCTCTGTACTGTAAGAGCGGTCACGCTATAGAGCTCTGTACTGTAAGAGCAGTCACACTATGGAGCTCTGTACTGTAAGAGCGCTCACACTATGGAGCTCTGTACTGTAAGAGCGGTCACACTATAGAGCTCTGTACTGTAAGAGCGTTCACACTATAAAGCACTGTACTGTAAGAGCGGTCACACTATAGAGCTCTGTACTGTAAGAGCGGTCACACTATAGAGCTCTGTACTGTAACAGTGGTCACAGTATAGAGCTCTGTACAGTAAGAGCGGTCACACTGTGGAGCTCTGTACTGTAAGAACGGTCACACTATGGAGCTCTGTACTGTAAGAGCGGTCACACTATGGAGCTCTGTACTGTAAGAGCGGTCACACTCTAGAGCTCTGTACTGTAAGAGCGGTCACACTATAGAGCTCTGTACTGTAAGAGCGGTCACACTATAGAGCTCTGTACTGTAAGAGCGGTCACACTATAGAGCTATGTACTGTAAGAGCTGTCACACTATAGACCTCTGTACTGTAAGAGCGGTCACACTACAGAGCTCTGTGCTGTAAGAGCGGTCACACTATGGAGCTCTGTACTGTAAGAGCGCTCACACTATGGAGCTCTGTACTGTAAGAGCGGTCACACTATAGAACTCTGTACTGTAAGAGCGTTCACACTATAGAGCTCTGTACTGTAAGAGCGGTCACACTATAGTGTTCTGTACTGTAAGAGCGGTCACACTATAGAGCTCTGTACTGTAAGAGCGGTCACACTATAGAGCTCTGTACTGTAAGAACGGTCACACTGTAGAGCTCTGTACTGTAAGAGCGGTCACACTATAGAGCTCTGTACTGTAAGAGCGGTCACACTGTGGAGCTCTGTACTGTAAGAGCGGTCACACTATGGAGCTCTGTACTGTAAGAGTATTCACACTATGGAGCTCTGTACTGTAAGAGCAGTCACACTGTGGAGCTCTGTACTGTAAGAGCGGTCACACTATAGAGCCCTGTACTTTAAGAGCGGTCACAATATAGAGCTCTGTACTGTAAGAGCGGTCACACTACAGAGCTCTGTGCTGTAAGAGCTGTCACACTATGGAGCTCTGTACTGTAAGAGCGGTCACACTATGGAGCTCTGTACTGTAAGATCAGTGACACTATAGAACTCTGTACTGTAAGAGCGTTCACACTATAGAGCACTGTACTGTAAGAGCGGTCACACTATAGAGCTCTGTACTGTAAGAGCAGTGACATTATAGAGCTCTCTATTGTAAGAGCGCTCACACTATGGAGCTCTGTACTGTAAGAGCGGTCACACTATGGAGCTCTGTACTGTAAGAGCGGTCACACTATAGAGCTCTGTACTGTAAGAGCGGTCACACTGTAGAGCTCTGTATTGTAAGAGCGCTCACACTATGGAGCTCTGTACTGTAAGAGCGCTCACACTATGGAGCTCTGTACTGTAAGAGCAGTCACACTATAGAGCTCTGTACTGTATGAGCGGTCACACTGTAGAGCTCTGTAGTGTAAGAGCGCTCACACTATGGAGATCTGTACTGTAAGAGCGTTCACACTATAGAGCTCTGTACTGTAAGAGCGATCACACTATAGAGCTCTGTACTGTAAGAGCGTTCACACTATGGAGCTCTGTACTGTAAGAGTGGTCACACTATAGAGCTCTGTACTGTAAGAGCGTTCACACTATAGAGCTCTGTACTGTAAGAGCGATCACACTGTGGAGCTCTGTACTGTAAGAGAGATCACACTATAGAGCTGTGTACTGTAAGAGCGGTCACACTATAGAGCTCTGTACTGTAAGAGCGCTCACACTATTGAGCTCTGTACTGTAAGAGCAGTGACACTATAGAGCTCTGTACTGTAAGAGCGGTCACACTATAGAGCTCTGTACTGTAAGAGCGGTCACACTATAGAGCTCTGTACTGTAAGAGCGGTCACACTATAGAGCTCTGTACTGTAAGAGAGGTCACACTATAGAGCTCTGCACTGTAAGAGCAGTCACACTATAGAGCTCTGAACTGTAAGAGCTGTCACACTGTGGAGCCCTGTACTGTAAGAGCAGTCACACTATAGAGCTCTGTACTGTAAGAGCGGTCACACTATAGAGCTCTGTACTGTAAGAGCGGTCACACTATAGAGCTCTGTGCTGTAAGAGCGGTCACACTATGGAGCTCTGTACTGTAAGAGCAGTCACACTATAGAGCTCTGTACTGTAAGAGCGGTCACACTATAGAGCTCTGTACTGTAAGAGCGGTGACACTATAGAGCTCTGAACTGTAAAAGCGGTCACACTATAGAGCTCTGTACTGTAAGAGCGGTCACACTGTGGAGCTCTGTACTGTAAGAGCAGTCACACTATAGAGCTCTGTACTGTAAGAGCGGTCACACTATAGAGCTCTGTACTGTAAGAGCGGTCACACTATAGAGCTCTGTGCTGTAAGAGCGGTCACACTATGGAGCTCTGTACTGTAAGAGCGCTCACACTATGGAGCTCTGTACTGTAAGAGCGGTCACACTCTAGAGCTGTGTACTTTAAGAGCGGTCACACTATAGAGCTCTGTACTGTAAGAGCGGTCACACTATGGAGCTCTGTACTGTAAGAGCGGTCACACTATGGAGCTCTGTACTGTAAGAGCGGTCACACTGTGGAGCTCTGTACTGTAAGAGCGGTCACACTATAGAGCTCTGTACTGTAAGAGCGGTCACACTCTAGAGCTCTATACTGTAAGAGAGGTCACACTATAGAGCTCTGTACTGTAAGAGCGGTCACACTATAGAGCTCTGTACTGTAAGAGCGGTCACACTACAGAGCTCTGTGCTGTAAGAGCGGTCACACTATGGAGCTCTGTACTATAAGAGCGCTCACACTATGGAGCTCTGTACTGTAAGAGCGGTCACACTATAGAGCTCTGTACTGTAAGAGCGTTCACACTATAGAGCACTGTACTGTAAGAGCGGTCACACTATAGAGCTCTGTACTGTAAGAGCGGTCACACTATAGAGCTCTGTACTGTAAGAGCGGTCACACTGTGGAGCTTTGTACTGTAAGAGCGGTCACACTATGGAGCTCTGTACTGTAAGAGCACTCACACTGTGGAGCTCTGTACTATAAGAGCGGTCACACTATAGAGCTCTGTACTGTAAGAGCGGTCACACTATAGAGCTCTGTACTGTAAGAGCGGTCACACTCTAGAGCTGTGTACTGTAAGAGCGGTCACACTATAGAGCTCTGTACTGTAAGAGCGGTCACACTATAGAGCTCTGTACTGTAAGAGCGGTCACACTATAGAGCTCTGTACTGTAAGAGCAGTCACATTGTGGAGCTCTGTACTGTAAGAGCGGTCAGACTATGGAGCTCTGTACTGTAAGAGCGGTCACACTATAGAGCTCTGTACTGTAAGAGCGGTCACACTATAGAGCTCTGTACTGTGAGAGCGGTCACACTATAGAGCTCTGTACTGTAAGAGCGGTCACACTGTGGAGCTCTGTACTGTAAGAGCGGTCAGACTATGGAGCTTTGTACTGTAAGAGCGGTCACACTATGGAGCTCTGGACTGTAAGAGCGGTCACACTATTGAGCTCTGTACTGTAAGAGGGGTCACACTATAGAGCTCTGTACTGTAAGAGCGGTCACACTATAGAGCTCTGTACTGTAAGAGCGTTCACACTGTGGAGCTCTGTACTGTAAGAGCGGTCACACTATAGAGCTCTGTACTGTAAGAGCGGTCACACTGTGGAGCTCTGTACTGTAAGAGCGGTCACACTATGGAGCTCTGTACTGTAAGAGCAGTCACACTATAGAGCTATGTACTGTAAGAGCGGTCACACTATGGAGCTCTGTACTGTAAGAGCGTTCACACTATAGAGCACTGTACTGTAAGAGCGGTCACACTATAGAGCTCTGTACTGTAAGAGCGGTCACACTATAGAGCTCTGTACTGTAAGAGCGGTCACACTGTGGAGCTCTGTACTGTAAGAGAGGTCACACTATGGAGCTCTGTACTGTAACAGCGGTCACACTGTGGAGCTCTGTACTGTAAGAGCGGTCACACTATGGAGCTCTGTACTGTAAGAGCGGTCACACTATAGAGCTCTGTACTGTAAGAGCGGTCACACTATAGAGCTCTGTACTGTAAGAGCGGTCACACTATAGAGCTCTGTACTGTAAGAGCGGTCACACTGTGGAGCTCTGTACTGTAAGAGCGGTCAGACTAAGGAGCTCTGTACTGTAAGAGCGGTCACACTACGGAGCTCTGGACTGTAAGAGCGGTCACACTATGGAGCTCTGTACTGTAAGAGCAGTCACACTGTGGAGCTCTGTACTGTAAGAGCGGTCACACTATAGAGCCCTGTACTGTAAGAGCGGTCACAATATAGAGCTCTGTACTGTAAGAGCGGTCACACTACAGAGCTCTGTGCTGTAAGAGCTGTCACACTATGGAGCTCTGTACTGTAAGAGCGGTCACACTATGGAGCTCTGTACTGTAAGAGCGGTCACACTATGGAGCTCTGTACTGTAAGAGCGGTCACACTATAGAGCTCTGTACTGTAAGAGCGGTCACACTGTAGAGCTCTGTATTGTAAGAGCGCTCACACTATGGAGCTCTGTACTGTAAGAGCGCTCACACTATGGAGCTCTGTACTGTAAGAGCAGTCACACTATAGAGCTCTGTACTGTATGAGCGGTCACACTGTAGAGCTCTGTAGTGTAAGAGCGCTCACACTATGGAGCTCTGTACTGTAAGAGCGTTCACACTATAGAGCTCTGTACTGTAAGAGCGATCACACTATAGAGCTCTGTACTGTAAGAGCGTTCACACTATGGAGCTCTGTACTGTAAGAGTGGTCACACTATAGAGCTCTGTACTGTAAGAGCGTTCACACTATAGAGCTCTGTACTGTAAGAGCGATCACACTGTGGAGCTCTGTACTGTAAGAGAGATCACACTATAGAGCTGTGTACTGTAAGAGCGGTCACACTATAGAGCTCTGTACTGTAAGAGCGCTCACACTATTGAGCTCTGTACTGTAAGAGCAGTGACACTATAGAGCTCTGTACTGTAAGAGCGGTCACACTATAGAGCTCTGTACTGTAAGAGCGGTCACACTATAGAGCTCTGTACTGTAAGAGCGGTCACACTATAGAGCTCTGTACTGTAAGAGAGGTCACACTATAGAGCTCTGCACTGTAAGAGCAGTCACACTATAGAGCTCTGAACTGTAAGAGCTGTCACACTGTGGAGCCCTGTACTGTAAGAGCAGTCACACTATAGAGCTCTGTACTGTAAGAGCGGTCACACTATAGAGCTCTGTACTGTAAGAGCGGTCACACTATAGAGCTCTGTGCTGTAAGAGCGGTCACACTATGGAGCTCTGTACTGTAAGAGCAGTCACACTATAGAGCTCTGTACTGTAAGAGCGGTCACACTATAGAGCTCTGTACTGTAAGAGCGGTGACACTATAGAGCTCTGAACTGTAAAAGCGGTCACACTATAGAGCTCTGTACTGTAAGAGCGGTCACACTGTGGAGCTCTGTACTGTAAGAGCAGTCACACTATAGAGCTCTGTACTGTAAGAGCGGTCACACTATAGAGCTCTGTACTGTAAGAGCGGTCACACTATAGAGCTCTGTGCTGTAAGAGCGGTCACACTATGGAGCTCTGTACTGTAAGAGCGCTCACACTATGGAGCTCTGTACTGTAAGAGCGGTCACACTATAGAGCTGTGTACTTTAAGAGCGGTCACACTATAGAGCTCTGTACTGTAAGAGCGGTCACACTATGGAGCTCTGTACTGTAAGAGCGGTCACACTATGGAGCTCTGTACTGTAAGAGCGGTCACACTGTGGAGCTCTGTACTGTAAGAGCGGTCACACTATAGAGCTCTGTACTGTAAGAGCGGTCACACTCTAGAGCTCTATACTGTAAGAGAGGTCACACTATAGAGCTCTGTACTGTAAGAGCGGTCACACTATAGAGCTCTGTACTGTAAGAGCGGTCACACTACAGAGCTCTGTGCTGTAAGAGCGGTCACACTATAGAGCTCTGTACTGTAAGAGCGGTCACACTCTAGAGTTCTGTACTGTAAGAGAGGTCACACTATAGAGCTCTGTACTGTAAGAGCGGTCACACTATAGAGCTCTGTACTGTAAGAGCGGTCACACTACAGAGCTCTGTGCTGTAAGAGAGGTCACACTATGGAGCTCTGTACTATAAGAGCGCTCACACTATGGAGCTCTGTACTGTAAGAGCGGTCACACTATAGAGCTCTGTACTGTAAGAGCGTTCACACTATAGAGCACTGTACTGTAAGAGCGGTCACACTATAGAGCTCTGTACTGTAAGAGCGGTCACACTATAGAGCTCTGTACTGTAAGAGCGGTCACACTGTGGAGCTTTGTACTGTAAGAGCGGTCACACTATGGAGCTCTGTACTGTAAGAGCACTCACACTGTGGAGCTCTGTACTATAAGAGCGGTCACACTATAGAGCTCTGTACTGTAAGAGCGGTCACACTATAGAGCTCTGTACTGTAAGAGCGGTCACACTCTAGAGCTGTGTACTGTAAGAGCGGTCACACTATAGAGCTCTGTACTGTAAGAGCGGTCACACTATAGAGCTCTGTACTGTAAGCGGTCACACTATAGAGCTCTGTACTGTAAGAGCAGTCACATTGTGGAGCTCTGTACTGTAAGAGCGGTCAGACTATGGAGCTCTGTACTGTAAGAGCGGTCACACTATAGAGCTCTGTACTGTAAGAGCGGTCACACTATAGAGCTCTGTACTGTGAGAGCGGTCACACTATAGAGCTCTGTACTGTAAGAGCGGTCACACTGTGGAGCTCTGTACTGTAAGAGCGGTCAGACTATGGAGCTTTGTACTGTAAGAGCGGTCACACTATGGAGCTCTGGACTGTAAGAGCGGTCACACTATTGAGCTCTGTACTGTAAGAGGGGTCACACTATAGAGCTCTGTACTGTAAGAGCGGTCACACTATAGAGCTCTGTACTGTAAGAGCGTTCACACTGTGGAGCTCTGTACTGTAAGAGCGGTCACACTATAGAGCTCTGTACTGTAAGAGCGGTCACACTGTGGAGCTCTGTACTGTAAGAGCGGTCACACTATGGAGCTCTGTACTGTAAGAGCAGTCACACTATAGAGCTATGTACTGTAAGAGCGGTCACACTATGGAGCTCTGTACTGTAAGAGCGTTCACACTATAGAGCACTGTACTGTAAGAGCGGTCACACTATAGAGCTCTGTACTGTAAGAGCGGTCACACTATAGAGCTCTGTACTGTAAGAGCGGTCACACTGTGGAGCTCTGTACTGTAAGAGAGGTCACACTATGGAGCTCTGTACTGTAACAGCGGTCACACTGTGGAGCTCTGTACTGTAAGAGCGGTCACACTATGGAGCTCTGTACTGTAAGAGCGGTCACACTATAGAGCTCTGTACTGTAAGAGCGGTCACACTATAGAGCTCTGTACTGTAAGAGCGGTCACACTATAGAGCTCTGTACTGTAAGAGCGGTCACACTGTGGAGCTCTGTACTGTAAGAGCGGTCAGACTAAGGAGCTCTGTACTGTAAGAGCGGTCACACTACGGAGCTCTGGACTGTAAGAGCGGTCACACTATGGAGCTCTGTACTGTAAGAGGGGTCACACTATAGAGCTCTGTACTGTAAGAGCGGTCACACTGTGGAGCTCTGTACTGTAAGAGCGGTCACACTGTAGAGCTCTGTACTGTAAGAGCAGTCACACTGTGGAGATCTGTACTGTAAGAGCGGTCACACTGTGGAGCTCTGTACTGTAAGAGCGGTCACACTGTAGAGCTCTGTACTGTAAGAGCGGTCACACTGTGGAGCTCTGTACTGTAAGAGCGGTCACACTATGGAGCTCTGTACTGTAAGAGCGGTCACACTATGGAGCTCTGTACTGTAAGAGCGTTCACACTATAGAGCACTGTACTGTAAGAGCGGTCACACTATAGAGCTCTGTACTGTAAGAGCGGTCACACTGTGGAGCTCTGTACTTTAAGAGCGGTCACACTATGGAGCTCTGTACTGTAACAGCGGTCACACTGTGGAGCTCTGTACTGTAAGAGCGGTCACACTATGGAGCTCTGTACTGTAAGAGCGGTCACACTATAGAGCTCTGTACTGTAAGAGCGGTCACGCTATAGAGCTCTGTACTGTAAGAGCAGTCACACTATGGAGCTCTGTACTGTAAGAGCGCTCACACTATGGAGCTCTGTACTGTAAGAGCGGTCACACTATAGAGCTCTGTACTGTAAGAGCGTTCACACTATAAAGCACTGTACTGTAAGAGCGGTCACACTATAGAGCTCTGTACTGTAAGAGCGGTCACACTATAGAGCTCTGTACTGTAACAGTGGTCACACTATAGAGCTCTGTACAGTAAGAGCGGTCACACTGTGGAGCTCTGTACTGTAAGAGCGGTCACACTATGGAGCTCTGTACTGTAAGAGCGGTCACACTATGGAGCTCTGTACTGTAAGAGCGGTCACACTCTAGAGCTCTGTACTGTAAGAGCGGTCACACTATAGAGCTCTGTACTGTAAGAGCGGTCACACTATAGAGCTCTGTACTGTAAGAGCGGTCACACTATAGAGCTATGTACTGTAAGAGCTGTCACACTATAGACCTCTGTACTGTAAGAGCGGTCACACTACAGAGCTCTGTGCTGTAAGAGCGGTCACACTATGGAGCTCTGTACTGTAAGAGCGCTCACACTATGGAGCTCTGTACTGTAAGAGCGGTCACACTATAGAACTCTGTACTGTAAGAGCGTTCACACTATAGAGCTCTGTACTGTAAGAGCGGTCACACTATAGAGTTCTGTACTGTAAGAGCGGTCACACTATAGAGCTCTGTACTGTAAGAGCGGTCACACTATAGAGCTCTGTACTGTAAGAACGGTCACACTGTAGAGCTCTGTACTGTAAGAGCGGTCACACTATAGAGCTCTGTACTGTAAGAGCGGTCACACTGTGGAGCTCTGTACTGTAAGAGCGGTCACACTATGGAGCTCTGTACTGTAAGAGTATTCACACTATGGAGCTCTGTACTGTAAGAGCAGTCACACTGTGGAGCTCTGTACTGTAAGAGCGGTCACACTATAGAGCCCTGTACTGTAAGAGCGGTCACAATATAGAGCTCTGTACTGTAAGAGCGGTCACACTACAGAGCTCTGTGCTGTAAGAGCTGTCACACTATGGAGCTCTGTACTGTAAGAGCGGTCACACTATGGAGCTCTGTACTGTAAGATCAGTGACACTATAGAACTCTGTACTGTAAGAGCGTTCACACTATAGAGCACTGTACTGTAAGAGCGGTCACACTATAGAGCTCTGTACTGTAAGAGCAGTGACATTATAGAGCTCTCTATTGTAAGAGCGCTCACACTATGGAGCTCTGTACTGTAAGAGCGGTCACACTATGGAGCTCTGTACTGTAAGAGCGTTCACACTATAGAGCACTGTACTGTAAGAGCGGTCACACTATAGAGCTCTGTACTGTAAGAGCGGTCACACTATAGAGCTCTGTACTGTAAGAGCGGTCACACTGTGGAGCTCTGTACTGTAAGAGAGGTCACACTATGGAGCTCTGTACTGTAACAGCGGTCACACTGTGGAGCTCTGTACTGTAAGAGCGGTCACACTATGGAGCTCTGTACTGTAAGAGCGGTCACACTATAGAGCTCTGTACTGTAAGAGCGGTCACACTATAGAGCTCTGTACTGTAAGAGCGGTCACACTATAGAGCTCTGTACTGTAAGAGCGGTCACACTGTGGAGCTCTGTACTGTAAGAGCGGTCAGACTAAGGAGCTCTGTACTGTAAGAGCGGTCACACTACGGAGCTCTGGACTGTAAGAGCGGTCACACTATGGAGCTCTGTACTGTAAGAGGGGTCACACTATAGAGCTCTGTACTGTAAGAGCGGTCACACTGTGGAGCTCTGTACTGTAAGAGCGGTCACACTGTAGAGCTCTGTACTGTAAGAGCAGTCACACTGTGGAGATCTGTACTGTAAGAGCGGTCACACTGTGGAGCTCTGTACTGTAAGAGCGGTCACACTGTAGAGCTCTGTACTGTAAGAGCGGTCACACTGTGGAGCTCTGTACTGTAAGAGCGGTCACACTATGGAGCTCTGTACTGTAAGAGCGGTCACACTATGGAGCTCTGTACTGTAAGAGCGTTCACACTATAGAGCACTGTACTGTAAGAGCGGTCACACTATAGAGCTCTGTACTGTAAGAGCGGTCACACTGTGGAGCTCTGTACTTTAAGAGCGGTCACACTATGGAGCTCTGTACTGTAACAGCGGTCACACTGTGGAGCTCTGTACTGTAAGAGTGGTCACACTATGGAGCTCTGTACTGTAAGAGCGGTCACACTATAGAGCTCTGTACTGTAAGAGCGGTCACGCTATAGAGCTCTGTACTGTAAGAGCAGTCACACTATGGAGCTCTGTACTGTAAGAGCGCTCACACTATGGAGCTCTGTACTGTAAGAGCGGTCACACTATAGAGCTCTGTACTGTAAGAGCGTTCACACTATAAAGCACTGTACTGTAAGAGCGGTCACACTATAGAGCTCTGTACTGTAAGAGCGGTCACACTATAGAGCTCTGTACTGTAACATTGGTCACACTATAGAGCTCTGTACAGTAAGAGCGGTCACACTGTGGAGCTCTGTACTGTAAGAGCGGTCACACTATGGAGCTCTGTACTGTAAGAGCGGTCACACTATGGAGCTCTGTACTGTAAGAGCGGTCACACTCTAGAGCTCTGTACTGTAAGAGCGGTCACACTATAGAGCTCTGTACTGTAAGAGCGGTCACACTATAGAGCTCTGTACTGTAAGAGCGGTCACACTATAGAGCTATGTACTGTAAGAGCTGTCACACTATAGACCTCTGTACTGTAAGAGCGGTCAAACTACAGAGCTCTGTGCTGTAAGAGCGGTCACACTATGGAGCTCTGTACTGTAAGAGCGCTCACACTATGGAGCTCTGTACTGTAAGAGCGGTCACACTATAGAACTCTGTACTGTAAGAGCGTTCACACTATAGAGCTCTGTACTGTAAGAGCGGTCACACTATAGAGTTCTGTACTGTAAGAGCGGTCACACTATAGAGCTCTGTACTGTAAGAGCGGTCACACTATAGAGCTCTGTACTGTAAGAACGGTCACACTGTAGAGCTCTGTACTGTAAGAGCGGTCACACTATAGAGCTCTGTACTGTAAGAGCGGTCACACTGTGGAGCTCTGTACTGTAAGAGCGGTCACACTATGGAGCTCTGTACTGTAAGAGTATTCACACTATGGAGCTCTGTACTGTAAGAGCAGTCACACTGTGGAGCTCTGTACTGTAAGAGCGGTCACACTATAGAGCCCTGTACTGTAAGAGCGGTCACAATATAGAGCTCTGTACTGTAAGAGCGGTCACACTACAGAGCTCTGTGCTGTAAGAGCTGTCACACTATGGAGCTCTGTACTGTAAGAGCGGTCACACTATGGAGCTCTGTACTGTAAGATCAGTGACACTATAGAACTCTGTACTGTAAGAGCGTTCACACTATAGAGCACTGTACTGTAAGAGCGGTCACACTATAGAGCTCTGTACTGTAAGAGCAGTGACATTATAGAGCTCTCTATTATAAGAGCGCTCACACTATGGAGCTCTGTACTGTAAGAGCGGTCACACTATGGAGCTCTGTACTGTAAGAGCGGTCACACTATAGAGCTCTGTACTGTAAGAGCGGTCACACTGTAGAGCTCTGTATTGTAAGAGCGCTCACACTATGGAGCTCTGTACTGTAAGAGCGCTCACACTATGGAGCTCTGTACTGTAAGAGCAGTCACACTATAGAGCTCTGTACTGTATGAGCGGTCACACTGTAGAGCTCTGTAGTGTAAGAGCGCTCACACTATGGAGCTCTGTACTGTAAGAGCGTTCACACTATAGAGCTCTGTACTGTAAGAGCGATCACACTATAGAGCTCTGTACTGTAAGAGCGTTCACACTATGGAGCTCTGTACTGTAAGAGTGGTCACACTATAGAGCTCTGTACTGTAAGAGCGTTCACACTATAGAGCTCTGTACTGTAAGAGCGATCACACTGTGGAGCTCTGTACTGTAAGAGAGATCACACTATAGAGCTGTGTACTGTAAGAGCGGTCACACTATAGAGCTCTGTACTGTAAGAGCGCTCACACTATTGAGCTCTGTACTGTAAGAGCAGTGACACTATAGAGCTCTGTACTGTAAGAGCGGTCACACTATAGAGCTCTGTACTGTAAGAGCGGTCACACTATAGAGCTCTGTACAGTAAGAGCGGTCACACTGTGGAGCTCTGTACTGTAAGAGCAGTCACACTATAGAGCTCTGTACTGTAAGAGCGGTCACACTGTGGAGCTCTGTACTGTAAGAGCAGTCAAACTATGGAGCTCTGTACTGTAAGAGCAGTCACACTATGGAGCTCTGTACTGTAAGAGCGGTCACACTGTGGAGCTCTGTACTGTAAGAGCAGTCAAACTATGGAGCTCTGTACTGTAAGAGCAGTCACACTATGGAGCTCTGTACTGTAAGAGCGGTCACACTATAGAGCTATGTACAGTAAGAGCGGTCACACTGTGTAGCTCTGTACTGTAAGAGCGGTCACAGTATAGAGCTCTTTACTGTAAGAGCGGTCACACTATAGAGAGTCTGTACTGTAAGAGCGGTCATACTATGGAGCTCTGCACTGTAAGAGCAGTCACACTATAGAGCTCTGAACTGTAAGAGCGGTCACACTGTGGAGCCCTGTACTGTAAGAGCAGTCACACTATAGAGCTCTGTACTGTAAGAGCGGTCACACTATAGAGCTCTGTACTGTAAGAGCGGTCACACTATAGAGCTCTGTGCTGTAAGAGCGGTCACACTATGGAGCTCTGTACTGTAAGAGCAGTCACACTATAGAGCTCTGTACTGTAAGAGCGGTCACACTATAGAGCTCTGTACTGTAAGAGCGGTGACACTATAGAGCTCTGAACTGTAAGAGCGGTCACACTATAGAGCTCTGTACTGTAAGAGCGGTCACACTGTGGAGCTCTGTACTGTAAGAGCAGTCACACTATAGAGCTCTGTACTGTAAGAGCGGTCACACTATAGAGCTCTGTACTGTAAGAGCGGTGACACTATAGAGCTCTGAACTGTAAAAGCGGTCACACTATAGAGCTCTGAACTGTAAGAGCGGTCACACTATAGAGCTATGTGCTGTAAGAGCGGTCACACTATGGAGCTCTGTACTGTAAGAGCGCTCACACTATGGAGCTCTGT
Source organism: Phyllobates terribilis (assembly GCF_046119375.1). Lineage (NCBI taxonomy): Eukaryota > Metazoa > Chordata > Amphibia > Anura > Dendrobatidae > Phyllobates > Phyllobates terribilis. The sequence continues at coordinate 46,726,734 of NW_027362762.1, forward strand.
ACTGTAAGAGCGGTCACACTATAGAGCTCTGTACTGTAAGAGCGGTCACACTATAGAGCTCTGTACTGTAAGAGCGATCACACTGTGGAGCTCTGTACTATAATAGAGGTCACACTATAGAGCTGTGTACTGTAAGAGCGGTCACACTATAGAGCTCTGTACTGTAAGAGCGCTCACACTATGGAGCTCTGTACTGTAAGAGCAGTGACACTATAGAGCTCTGTACTGTAAGAGCGGTCACACTATAGAGCTCTGTACTGTAAGAGCGGTCACACTATAGAGCTCTGTACTGTAAGAGAGGTCACACTATAGAGCTCTGTACTGTAAGAGCGGTCACACTATAGAGCTCTGAACTGTAAGAGCGGTCACACTATAGAGCTCTGTACTGTAAGAGCGGTCACACTGTGGAGCTCTGTACTGTAAGAGCAGTCACACTATAGAGCTCTGTACTGTAAGAGCGGTCACACTGTGGAGCTCTGTACTGTAAGAGCAGTCAAACTATGGAGCTCTGTACTGTAAGAGCAGTCACACTATGGAGCTCTGTACTGTAAGAGCGGTCACACTATAGAGCTATGTACAGTAAGAGCGGTCACACTGTGTAGCTCTGTACTGTAAGAGCGGTCACACTATAGAGCTCTTTACTGTAAGAGCGGTCACACTATAGAGCTCTGTACTGTAAGAGCGGTCATACAATGGAGCTCTGTACTGTAAGAGCGGTCACACTATATAGCTCTGTACTGTAAGAGCGGTCACACTATAGAGCTCTGTACTGTAAGAGCGGTCACACTATAGAGCTCTGTACTGTAAGAGCGGTCACACTGTGGAGCTCTGTACTGTAAGAGCGGTCACACTATGGAGCTCTGTACTGTAAGAGCGGTCACACTCTAGAGCTCTGTACTGTAAGAGCGGTCACACTATAGACCTCTGTACTGTAAGAGCGGTCACACTGTGGAGCTCTGTACTGTAAGAGCGGTCACACTATAGAGCTCTGTACTGTAAGAGCGGTCACACTATAGAGCTCTGTGCTGTAAGAGCGGTCATACTATGGAGCTCTGTACTGTAAGAGCTGTCACACTATATAGCTCTGTACTGTAAGAGCAGTCACACTATAGAGCTCTGTACTGTAAGAGCGGTCACACTATAGAGCTCTGTACTGTAAGAGCGGTCACACTGTGGAGCTCTGTACTGTAAGAGCGGTCACACTATAGAGCTCTGTACTGTACGAGCGGTCACACTCTAGAGCTCTGTACTGTAAGAGCGGTCACACTATAGAGCTCTGTACTGTAAGAGCGGTCACACTATATAGATCTGTACTGTAAGAGCGGTCACACTATGGAGCTCTGTACTGTAAGAGCAGTGACATTATAGAGCTCTCTATTGTAAGAGCGCTCACACTATGGAGCTCTGTACTGTAAGAGCGCTCACACTATGGAGCTCTGTACTGTAAGAGCGGTCACACTATAGAGCTCTGTACTGTAAGAGCGGTCACACTATAGAGCTCTGTACTGTAAGAGCGATCACACTGTGGAGCTCTGTACTATAATAGAGGTCACACTATAGAGCTGTGTACTGTAAGAGCGGTCACACTATAGAGCTCTGTACTGTAAGAGCGCTCACACTATGGAGCTCTGTACTGTAAGAGCAGTGACACTATAGAGCTCTGTACTGTAAGAGCGGTCACACTATAGAGCTCTGTACTGTAAGAGCGGTCACACTATAGAGCTCTGTACTGTAAGAGAGGTCACACTATAGAGCTCTGTACTGTAAGAGCGGTCACACTATAGAGCTCTGAACTGTAAGAGCGGTCACACTATAGAGCTCTGTACTGTAAGAGCGGTCACACTGTGGAGCTCTGTACTGTAAGAGCAGTCACACTATAGAGCTCTGTACTGTAAGAGCGGTCACACTGTGGAGCTCTGTACTGTAAGAGCAGTCAAACTATGGAGCTCTGTACTGTAAGAGCAGTCACACTATGGAGCTCTGTACTGTAAGAGCGGTCACACTATAGAGCTATGTACAGTAAGAGCGGTCACACTGTGTAGCTCTGTACTGTAAGAGCGGTCACACTATAGAGCTCTTTACTGTAAGAGCGGTCACACTATAGAGCTCTGTACTGTAAGAGCGGTCATACAATGGAGCTCTGTACTGTAAGAGCGGTCACACTATATAGCTCTGTACTGTAAGAGCGGTCACACTATAGAGCTCTGTACTGTAAGAGCGGTCACACTATAGAGCTCTGTACTGTAAGAGCGGTCACACTGTGGAGCTCTGTACTGTAAGAGCGGTCACACTATGGAGCTCTGTACTGTAAGAGCGGTCACACTCTAGAGCTCTGTACTGTAAGAGCGGTCACACTCTAGAGCTCTGTACTGTAAGAGCGGTCACACTATAGACCTCTGTTCTGTAAGAGCGGTCACACTGTGGAGCTCTGTACTGTAAGAGCGGTCACACTATAGAGCTCTGTACTGTAAGAGCGGTCACACTATAGAGCTCTGTGCTGTAAGAGCGGTCATACTACGGAGCTCTGTACTGTAAGAGCTGTCACACTATATAGCTCTGTACTGTAAGAGCAGTCACACTATAGAGCTCTGTACTGTAAGAGCGGTCACACTATAGAGCTCTGTACTGTAAGAGCGGTCACACTGTGGAGCTCTGTACTGTAAGAGCGGTCACACTATAGAGCTCTGTACTGTACGAGCGGTCACACTCTAGAGCTCTGTACTGTAAGAGCGGTCACACTATAGAGCTCTGTACTGTAAGAGCGGTCACACTATATAGATCTGTACTGTAAGAGCGGTCACACTATGGAGCTCTGTACTGTAAGAGCAGTGACATTATAGAGCTCTCTATTGTAAGAGCGCTCACACTATGGAGCTCTGTACTGTAAGAGCGCTCACACTATGGAGCTCTGTACTGTAAGAGCGGTCACACTATAGAGCTCTGTACTGTAAGAGCGGTCACACTGTAGAGCTCTGTATTGTAAGAGCGCTCACACTATGGAGCTCTGTACTGTAAGAGCGCTCACACTATGGAGCTCTGTACTGTAAGAGCGGTCACACTATAGAGCTCTGTACTGTATGAGCGGTCACACTGTAGAGCTCTGTAGTGTAAGAGCGCTCACACTATGGAGCTCTGTACTGTAAGAGCGTTCACACTATAGAGCTCTGTACTGTAAGAGCGATCACACTATAGAGCTCTGTACTGTAAGAGCGTTCAAACTATGGAGCTCTGTACTGTAAGAGTGGTCACACTATAGAGCTCTGTACTGTAAGAGCGTTCACACTATAGAGCTCTGTACTGTAAGAGCAGTGACACTATAGAGCTCTGTACTGTAAGAGCGGTCACACTATAGAGCTCTGTACTGTAAGAGCGCTCACACTATTGAGCTCTGCACTGTAAGAGCAGTGACACTATAGAGCTCTGTACTGTAAGAGCGGTCACACTATAGAGCTCTGTACTGTAATAGCGGTCACACTATAGAGCTCTGTACTGTAAGATCGGTGACACTGTAGAGCTCTGTACTGTAAGAGAGGTCACACTATAGAGCTCTGCCCTGTAAGAGCAGTCACACTATAGAGCTCTGTACTGTAAGAGCGGTCACACTGTGGAGCCCTGTACTGTAAGAGCAGTCACACTATAGAGCTCTGTACTGTAAGAGCGGTCACACTATAGAGCTCTGTACTGTAAGAGCGGTCACACTATAGAGCTCTGTGCTGTAAGAGCGGTCACACTATGGAGCTCTGTACTGTAAGAGCAGTCACACTATAGAGCTCTGTACTGTAAGAGCGGTCACACTATAGAGCTCTGTACTGTAAGAGCGGTGACACTAGAGCTCTGAACTGTAAGAGCGGTCACACTATACAGCTCTGTACTGTAAGAGCGGTCACACTGTGGAGCTCTGTACTGTAAGAGCAGTCACACTATAGAGCTCTGTACTGTAAGAGAGGTCACACTATAGAGCTCTGTACTGTAAGAGCGGTCACACTATAGAGCTCTGTGCTGTAAGAGCGGTCACACTATGAAGCTCTGTACTGTAAGAGCGCTCACACTATGGAGCTCTGTACTGTAAGAGCGGTCACACTATAGAGCTCTGTACTGTAAGAGCGGTCACACTATAGAGCTCTGTACTGTAAGAGCGATCACACTGTGGAGCTCTGTACTGTAATAGAGGTCACACTATAGAGCTGTGTACTGTAAGAGCGGTCACACTATAGAGCTCTGTACTGTAAGAGCGCTCACACTATGGAGCTCTGTACTGTAAGAGCAGTGATACTATAGAGCTCTGTACTGTAAGAGCGGTCACACTATAGAGCGCTGTACTGTAAGAGCGGTTACACTATAGAGCTCTGTACTGTAAGAGCGGTCACACTATAGAGCTCTGAACTGTAAGAGCGCTCACACTATAGAGCTCTGTACTGTAAGAGCGGTCACACTGTGGATCTCTGTACTGTAAGAGCAGTCACACTATAGAGCTCTGTACTGTAAGAGCGGTCACACTGTGGAGCTCTGTACTGTAAGAGCAGTCACACTATGGATCTCTGTACTGTAAGAGCAGTCACACTATGGAGCTCTGTACTGTAAGAGAGGTCACACTATAGAGTTATGTACAGTAAGAGCGGTCACACTGTGTAGCTCTGTACTGTAAGAGCGGTTACACTATAGAGCTCTGTACTGTAAGAGCGGTCATACTATGGAGCTCTGTACTGTAAGAGCGGTCACACTATATAGCTCTGTACTGTAAGAGCGGTCACACTATAGAGCTCTGTACTGTAAGAGCGGTCACACTATAGAGCTCTGTACTGTAAGAGCGGTTACACTGTGGAGCTCTGTACTGTAAGAGCGGTCACACTATGGAGCTCTGTACTGTAAGAGCGGTCACACTATAGAGCTCTGTACTGTAAGAGCGGTCACACTATAGAGCTCTGTACTGTAAGAGCGGTCACACTATAGAGCTCTGTACTGTAAGAGCGGTCATACTGTGTAGCTCTGTACTGTAAGAGCGGACACACTATAGAGCTCTTTACTGTAAGAGCGGTCACACTATAGAGCTCTGTACTGTAAGAGCGGTCATACTATGGAGCTCTGTACTGTAAGAGCTGTCACACTATATAGCTCTGTACTGTAAGAGCGGTCACACTATAGAGCTCTGTACTGTAAGAGCGGTCACACTATAGAGCTCTGTACTGTAAGAGCGGTCACACTGTGGAGCTCTGTACTGTAAGAGCGGTCACACTATAGAGCTCTGTACTGTACGAGCGGTCAAAATTAGAGCTCTGTACTGTAAGAGCGGTCACACTATAGAGCTCTGTACTGTAAGAGCGGTCACACTATGGAGCTCTGTACTGTAAGAGCGGTCAAACTATAGAGCTCTGTACTGTAAGAGCGGTCACAATTTGGAGCTCTGTACTGTAAGAGCGGTCACACTATGGAACTCTGTACTGTAAGAGCGGTCACACTATAGAGCTCTGTACTGTAAGAGCGGTCACACTATAGAGCTCTGTACTGTAAGAGCGGTCACACTATAGATCTCTGTACTGTAAAAGAGGTCACACTATAGAGCTCTGTACTGTAAGAGAGGTCACACTATAGAGCTCTGTACTGTGAGAGCGGTCACACTGTGGAGCTCTGTATTGTAAGAGCGGTCACACTATAGAGATCTGTACTGTGAGAGCGGTCACACTATAGAGCTCTGTACTGTAAGAGCGGTCACACTATAGAGCTCTGTACTGTAAGAGCGCTCACACTATAGAGCTCTGTACTGTAAGAGCGGTCACACTATGGAGCTCTGTACTGTAAGAGCGGTCACACTATGGAGCTCTGTACTGTGAGAGCGGTCACACTATAGAGCTCTGTACTGTAAGAGCGGTCACACTAGAGAGCTCTGTACTGTAAGAGCTGTCACACTATAGAGCTCTCTACTGTAAGAGCGGTCACACTGTGGAGCTCTGTACTGTAAGAGCGGTTACACTATAGAGCTCTGTACTGTAAGAGCAGTCACTATAGAGCTCTGTACTGTAAGAGCGGTTACACTATATAGCTCTGTACTGTAAGAGCGGTCACACTGTGGAGCTCTGTACTGTAAGAGCGGTCACACTATGGAGCTCTGTATTTTACGAGCGGTCACACTCTAGAGCTCTGTACTGTAAGAGCGGTCACACTACAGAGCTCTGTACTATAAGAGCGGTCACACTATAGAGCTCTGTACTGTAAGAGCGGTCACACTATGGAGCTTTGTACTGTAAGAGCGGTCACACTATAGAGCTCTGTACTGTAAGAGCGGTCACACTATGGAGCTCTGTACTGTAAGAGCGGTCACACTATGGAGCTCTGTACTGTAAGAGCGGTCACACTATAGAGCTCTGTACTGTAAGAGCGGTCACGCTATAGAGCTCTGTACTGTAAGAGCGGTCACACTATAGAGCTCTGTACTGTAAGAGTGGTCACGCTATAGATCTCTGTACTGTAAAAGAGGTCACACTATAGAGCTCTGTACTGTAACAGAGTTCACACTATAGAGCTCTGTACTGTGAGAGCGTCACAGTGTGGAGCTCTGTACTGTAAGAGCGGTCACACTATGGAGCTCTGTACTGTGAGAGCGGTCACACTATGGAGCTCTGTACTGTAAGAGCGGTCACACTATAGAGCTCTGTACTGTAAGAGCGGTCACACTATGGAGCTCTGTACTGTAAGAGCGGTCACACTATAGAGCTCTGTACTGTAAGAGCGGTCACACTATAGAGCTCTGTACTGTAAGAGCGGTCACACTGTGGAGCTCTGTACTGTAAGAGCGGTCACACTATAGAGCTCTGTACTGTACGAGCGGTCAAAATTAGAGCTCTGTACTGTAAGAGCGGTGACACTATAGAGCTCTGTACTGTAAGAGCGGTCACACTATAGAGCTCTGTACTGTAAGAGCGGTCACACTATGGAGCTCTGTACTGTAAGAGCGGTCAAACTATAGAGCTCTGTACTGTAAGAGCGGTCACACTATGGAGCTCTGTACTGTAAGAGCGGTCACACTATAGAGCTCTGTACTGTAAGAGCGGTCACACTATAGAGCTCTGTACTGTAAGAGCGGTCACACTATAGATCTCTGTACTGTAAAAGAGGTCACACTATAGAGCTCTGTACTGTAAGAGAGGTCACACTATAGAGCTCTGTACTGTGAGAGCGGTCACACTGTGAAGCTCTGTATTGTAAGAGCGGTCACACTATAGAGATCTGTACTGTGAGAGCGGTCACACTATAGAGCTCTGTACTGTAAGAGCGGTCACACTATAGAGCTCTGTACTGTAAGAGCGGTCACACTATGGAGCTCTGTACTGTAAGAGCGGTCACACTATGGAGCTCTGTACTGTAAGAGCAGTCACACTATGGAGCTCTGTACTGTAAGAGCGGTCACACTATGGAGCTCTGTACTGTAAGAGCGCTCACACTATAGAGCTCTGTACTGTAAGAGCGGTCACACTATGGAGCTCTGTACTGTAAGAGCGGTCACACTATGGAGCTCTGTACTGTGAGAGCGGTCACACTATAGAGCTCTGTACTGTAAGAGCGGTCACACTAGAGAGCTCTGTACTGTAAGAGCTGTCACACTATAGAGCTCTGTACTGTGAGAGCGGTAACACTATAGAGCTCTCTACTGTAAGAGCGGTCACACTGTGGAGCTCTGTACTGTAAGAGCGGTCACACTATAGAGCTCTGTACTGTAAGAGCAGTCACTATAGAGCTCTGTACTGTAAGAGCGGTTACACTATATCTCTGTACTGTAAGAGCGGTCACACTGTGGAGCTCTGTACTGTAAGAGCGGTCACACTATGGAGCTCTGTATTTTACGAGCGGTCACACTCTAGAGCTCTGTACTGTAAGAGCGGTCACACTACAGAGCTCTGTACTGTAAGAGCGGTCACACTATAGAGCTCTGTACTGTAAGAGCGGTCACACTATGGAGCTTTGTACTGTAAGAGCGGTCACACTATAGAGCTCTGTACTGTAAGAGCGGTCACACTATGGAGCTCTGTACTGTAAGAGCGGTCACACTATGGAGCTCTGTACTGTAAGAGCGGTCACACTATAGAGCTCTGTACTGTAAGAGCGGTCACGCTATAGAGCTCTGTACTGTAAGAGCGGTCACACTATAGAGCTCTGTACTGTAAGAGTGGTCACGCTATAGATCTCTGTACTGTAAAAGAGGTCACACTATAGAGCTCTGTACTGTAACAGAGTTCACACTATAGAGCTCTGTACTGTGAGAGCGTCACACTGTGGAGCTCTGTACTGTAAGAGCGGTCACACTATGGAGCTCTGTACTGTGAGAGCGGTCACACTATGGAGCTCTGTACTGTAAGAGCGGTCACACTATAGAGCTCTGTACTGTAAGAGCGGTCACACTATGGAGCTCTGTACTGTAAGAGCGGTCACACTATAGAGCTCTGTACTGTAAGAGCAGTCACACTATGGAGCTCTGTACTGTAAGAGCGATCACACTATGGAGCTCTGTACTGTAAGAGCGGTCACACTATAGAGCTCTGTACTGTAAGAGCGGTCATACTATGGAGCTCTGTACTGTAAGAGCGGTCACACTATAGAGCTCTGTACTGTGAGAGCGGTCACACTATAGAGCTCTGTACTGTAAGAGCGGTCACACTATGGAGCTCTGTACTGTAAGAGCGGTCACACTATAGAGCTCTGTACTGTGAGAGAGGTCACACTATAGAGCTCTGTACTGTAAGAGCGGTCACACTATAGAGCTCTCTACTGTAAGAGCTATCACACTATAGAGCTCTGTACTGTGAGAGCGGTCACACTATAGAGCTCTCTACTGTAAGAGCGGTCACACTGTGTAGCTCTGTACTGTAAGAGCGGTCACACTATGGAGCTCTGTATTTTACGAGCGGTCACACTCTAGAGCTCTGTACTGTAAGAGCGGTCACACTACAGAGCTCTGTACTGTAAGAGCGGTCACACTATAGAGCTCTGTACTGTAAGAGCGGTCACACTATGGAGCTTTGTACTGTAAGAGCGGTCACACTATAGAGCTCTGTACTGTAAGAGCGGTCACACTATGGAGCTCTGTACTGTAAGAGCGGTCACACTATGGAGCTCTGTACTGTAAGAGCGGTCACACTATAGAGCTCTGTACTGTAAGAGCGGTCACGCTATAGAGCTCTGTACTGTAAGAGCGGTCACACTATAGAGCTCTGTACTGTAAGAGTGGTCACGCTATAGATCTCTGTACTGTAAAAGAGGTCACACTATAGAGCTCTGTACTGTAACAGAGTTCACACTATAGAGCTCTGTACTGTGAGAGCGTCACACTGTGGAGCTCTGTACTGTAAGAGCGGTCACACTATGGAGCTCTGTACTGTGAGAGCGGTCACACTATGGAGCTCTGTACTGTAAGAGCGGTCACACTATAGAGCTCTGTACTGTAAGAGCGGTCACACTATGGAGCTCTGTACTGTAAGAGCGGTCACACTATAGAGCTCTGTACTGTAAGAGCAGTCACACTATGGAGCTCTGTACTGTAAGAGCGATCACACTATGCAGCTCTGTACTGTAAGAGCGGTCACACTATAGAGCTCTGTACTGTAAGAGCGGTCATACTATGGAGCTCTGTACTGTAAGAGCGGTCACACTATAGAGCTCTGTACTGTGAGAGCGGTCACACTATAGAGCTCTGTACTGTAAGAGCGGTCACACTATGGAGCTCTGTACTGTAAGAGCGGTCACACTATAGAGCTCTGTACTGTGAGAGAGGTCACACTATAGAGCTCTGTACTGTAAGAGCGGTCACACTATAGAGCTCTGTACTGTAAGAGCTATCACACTATAGAGCTCTGTACTGTGAGAGCGGTCACACTATAGAGCTCTCTACTGTAAGAGCGGTCACACTGTGGAGCTCTGTACTGTAAGAGCGGTCACACTATAGAGCTCTGTACTGTAAGAGCGTTCACACTATAGAGCACTGTACTGTAAGAGCGGTCACACTATAGAGCTCTGTACTGTAAGAGCGGTCACACTATGGAGCTCTGTACTGTAAGAGCGGTCACACTATAGAGCTCTGTACTGTGAGAGCGGTCACACTATAGAGCTCTGTACTGTAAGAGCGGTCACACTATAGAGCTCTGTACTGTAAGAGCTGTCACACTATCGAGCTCTGTACTGTGAGAGCGGTCACACTATAGAGCTCTATACTGTAAGAGCGGTCACACTGTGGAGCTCTGTACTGTAAGAGCGGTCACACTATGGAGCTCTGTACTGTAAGAGCGGTCACACTATAGAGCTCTGTACTGTAAGAGCGGTCACACTATGGAGCTCTGTTCTGTAAGAGCGGTCACACTATAGAGCTCTGTACTGTAAGAGCGGTCACACGATGGAGCTCTGTACTGTAAGAGCAGTCACTATAGAGCTCTGTACTGTATGAGCGGTTACACTATATAGCTCTGTACTGTAAGAGCGGTCACACTGTGGAGCTCTGTACTGTAAGAGCGGTCACACTATAGAGCTCTGTACTGTAAGAGCGGTTATGCTATAGAGCTCTGTACTGTAAGAGCGGTCACGCTATAGAGCTCTGTACTGTAAGAGCGGTTACACTATAGAGCTCTGTACTGTAAGAGCGGTCACACTATGGAGCTCTGTACTGTAAGAGCGGTCACACTATAGAGTTCTGTACTGTAAGAGCGGTCACACTATAGAGCTCTGTACTGTAAGAGCGGTCACACTGTGGAGCTCTGTACTGTAAGAGCTGTCACACTATAGAGCTCTGTACTGTAAGAGAGGTCACACTATAGAGCTCTGTACTGTGAGAGCGGTCACACTGTGGAGCTCTGTACTGTAAGAGCGGTCACACTATAGAGCTCTGTACTGTGAGAGCGGTCACACTATAGAGCTCTGTACTGTAAGAGCGGTCACACTATAGAGCTCTGTACTGTGAGAGCGGTCACACTATTGAGCTCTGTACTGTAAGAGCGGTCACACTATGGAGCTCTGTACTGTAAGAGCGGTCACACTATAGAGCTCTGTACTGTAAGAGCGGTCACACTATGGAGCTCTGTACTGTAAGAGCGGTCACACGATAGAGCTCTGTACTGTAAGAGCGGTCACACTATGGAGCTCTGTACCGTAAGAGCGATCACGCTATAGAGCTCTGTACTGTAAGAGCGGTCACACTATAGAGCTCTGTACTGTAAGAGCGGTCACGCTATGGATCTCTGTACTGTAAAAGCGGTCACACTATAGAGCTCTGTACTGTAAGAGATGTCACACTATAGAGCTCTGTACTGTGAGAGCGGTCACACTGTGGAGCTCTGTACTGTAAGAGAGGTCACACTATAGAGCTCTGTACTGTAAGAGCGGTCACACTATAGAGCTCTGAACTGTAAGAGCGGTCACACTATAGAGCTCTGTACTGTAAGAGCGGTCATACTGTGGAGCTCTGTACTGTAAGAGCAGTCACACTATAGAGCTGTGTACTGTAAAAGAGGTCACACTATAGAGCTCTGTACTGTAAGAGAGGTCACACTATAGAGCTCTGTACTGTGAGAGCGGTCACACTGTGGAGCTCTGTACTGTAAGAGCGGTCACACTATAGAGCTCTGTACTGTGAGAGCGGTCACTCTATAGAGCTCTGTACTGTAAGAGCGGTCACACTATAGAGCTCTGTACTGTAAGAGCGGTCACACTATGGAGCTCTGTACTGTAAGAGCGGTCACACTATAGAGCTCTGTACTGTAAGAGCAGTCACACTATGGAGCTCTGTACTGTAAGAGCGGTCACACTATGGAGCTCTGTACTGTAAGAGCGGTCAGACTATAGAGGTCTGTACTGTAAGAGCGGTCACACTATGGAGCTCTGTACTGTAAGAGCGGTCACACTATAGAGCTCTGTACTGTGAGAGCGGTCACACTATAGAGCTCTGTACTGTAAGAGCGGTCACACTATAGAGCTCTGTACTGTAAGAGCTGTCACCATATAGAGCTCTGTACTGTGAGAGCGGTCACACTATAGAGCTCTCTACTGTAAGAGCGGTCACACTGTGGAGCTCTGTACTGTAAGAGCGGTCACACTATGCAGCTCTGTACTGTAAGAGCGGTCACACTATGGAGCTCTGTACTGTAAGAGCGGTCACACTATAGAGCTCTGTACTGTAAGAGCGGTCACACTATGGAGCTCTGTACTGTAAGAGCAGTCACTAAAGAGCTCTGTACTGTATGAGCGGTTACATTATATAGCTCTGTACTGTAAGAGCGGTCACACTGTGGAGCTCTGTACTGTAAGAGCGGTCACACTATGGAGCTCTGTAGTGTAAGAGCGGTCACACTATAGAGCTCTGTACTGTAAGAGCGGTCACACTATGGAGCTCTGTACTGTAAGAGCGGTCACACTATAGAGCTCTGTACTGTAAGAGCGGTTATGCTATAGAGCTCTGTACTGTAAGAGCGGTCACGCTATAGAGCTCTGTACTGTAAGAGCGGTCACACTATAGAGCTCTACTGTAAGAGCGTTCACACTATGGAGCTCTGTACTGTAAGAGCGGTCACACTATAGAGCTCTGTACTGTGAGAGCGGTCACACTATTGAGCTCTGTACTGTAAGAGCGGTCACACTATGGAGCTCTGTACTGTAAGAGCGGTCACACTATAGATCTCTGTACTGTAAGAGCGGTCACACTATGGAGCTCTGTACTGTAAGAGCGGTCACACGATAGAGCTCTGTACTGTAAGAGCGGTCACACTATGGAGCTCTGTACCGTAAGAGCGATCACGCTATAGAGCTCTGTACTGTAAGAGCGGTCACACTATAGAGCTCTGTACTGTAAGAGCGGTCACACTATGGATCTCTGTACTGTAAAAGCGGTCACACTATAGAGCTCTGTACTGTAAGAGATGTCACACTATAGAGCTCTGTACTGTGAGAGCGGTCACACTGTGGAGCTCTGTACTGTAAGAGAGGTCACACTATAGAGCTCTGTACTGTAAGAGCGGTCACACTATAGAGCTCTGAACTGTAAGAGCGGTCACACTATAGAGCTCTGTACTGTAAGAGCGGTCATACTGTGGAGCTCTGTACTGTAAGAGCAGTCACACTATAGAGCTGTGTACTGTAAAAGAGGTCACACTATAGAGCTCTGTACTGTAAGAGAGGTCACACTATAGAGCTCTGTACTGTGAGAGCGGTCACACTGTGGAGCTCTGTACTGTAAGAGCGGTCACACTATAGAGCTCTGTACTGTGAGAGCGGTCACTCTATAGAGCTCTGTACTGTAAGAGCGGTCACACTATAGAGCTCTGTACTGTAAGAGCGGTCACACTATGGAGCTCTGTACTGTAAGAGCGGTCACACTATAGAGCTCTGTACTGTAAGAGCAGTCACACTATGGAGCTCTGTACTGTAAGAGCGGTCACACTATGGAGCTCTGTACTGTAAGAGCGGTCACACTATAGAGCTCTGTACTGTAAGAGCGGTCACACTATGGAGCTCTGTACTGTAAGAGCGGTCACACTATAGAGCTCTGTACTGTGAGAGCGGTCACACTATAGAGCTCTGTACTGTAAGAGCTGTCACCATATAGAGCTCTGTACTGTGAGAGCGGTCACACTATAGAGCTCTCTACTGTAAGAGCGGTCACACTGTGAAGCTCTGTACTGTAAGAGCGGTCACACTATGCAGCTCTGTACTGTAAGAGCGGTCACACTATGGAGCTCTGTACTGTAAGAGCGGTCACACTATAGAGCTCTGTACTGTAAGAGCGGTCACACTATGGAGCTCTGTACTGTAAGAGCAGTCACTAAAGAGCTCTGTACTGTATGAGCGGTTACATTATATAGCTCTGTACTGTAAGAGCGGTCACACTGTGGAGCTCTGTACTGTAAGAGCGGTCACACTATGGAGCTCTGTAGTGTAAGAGCGGTCACACTATAGAGCTCTGTACTGTAAGAGCGGTCACACTATGGAGCTCTGTACTGTAAGAGCGGTCACACTATAGAGCTCTGTACTGTAAGAGCGGTTATGCTATAGAGCTCTGTACTGTAAGAGCGGTCACGCTATAGAGCTCTGTACTGTAAGAGCGGTCACACTATAGAGCTCTACTGTAAGAGCGTTCACACTATGGAGCTCTGTACTGTAAGAGCGGTCACACTATAGAGTTCTGTACTGTAAGAGCGGTCACACTATAGAGCTCTGTACTGTAAGAGCGGTCACACTGTGGAGCTCTGTACTGTAAGAGCTGTCACACTATAGAGCTCTGTACTGTAAGAGACGTCACACTATAGAGCTCTGTACTGTGAGAGCGGTCACACTGTGGAGCTCTGTACTGTAAGAGCGGTCACACTATAGAGCTCTGTACTGTGAGAGCGGTCACACTATAGAGCTCTGTACTGTAAGAGCGGTCACACTATAGAGCTCTGTACTGTGAGAGGAGTCACACTATTGAGCTCTGTACTGTAAGAGCGGTCACACTATGGAGCTCTGTACTGTAAGAGCGGTCACACTATAGAGCTCTGTACTGTAAGAGCGGTCACACTATGGAGCTCTGTACTGTAAGAGCGGTCACACTATGGAGCTCTGTACTGTAAGAGCGGTCACACTATAGAGCTCTGTACTGTAAGAGCGGTCACACTATGGAGCTCTGTACCGTAAGAGCGATCACGCTATAGAGCTCTGTACTGTAAGAGCGGTCACACTATAGAGCTCTGTACTGTAAGAGCGGTCACACTATGGATCTCTGTACTGTAAAAGCGGTCACACTATAGAGCTCTGTACTGTAAGAGCGGTCACACTGTGGAGCTCTGTACTGTAAGAGCGGTCACACTATGGAGCTCTGTACTGTAAGAGCGGTCACACTATAGAGTACTGTACTGTAAGAGCGGTCACACTATGGAGCTCTGTACTGTAAGAGCGGTCACACTATAGAGCTCTGTACTGTAAGAGCGGTTATGCTATAGAGCTCTGTACCGTAAGAGCGGTCACGCTATAGAGCTCTGTACTGTAAGAGCGGTCACACTATAGAGCTCTGTACTGTAAGAGCGGTCACACTATGGAGCTCTGTACTGTAAGAGCGGTCACACTATAGAGTTCTGTACTGTAAGAGCGGTCACACTATAGAGCTCTGTACTGTGAGAGCGGTCACACTATTGAGCTCTGTACTGTAAGAGCGGTCACACTATGGAGCTCTGTACTGTAAGAGCGGTCACACTATAGAGCTCTGTACTGTAAGAGCGGTCACACTATGGAGCTCTGTACTGTAAGAGCGGTCACACTATGGAGCTCTGTACTGTAAGAGCGGTCACACTATAGAGCTCTGTACTGTAAGAGCGGTCACACTATGGAGCTCTGTACCGTAAGAGCGATCACGCTATAGAGCTCTGTACTGTAAGAGCGGTCACACTATAGAGCTCTGTACTGTAAGAGCGGTCACACTATGGATCTCTGTACTGTAAAAGCGGTCACACTATAGAGCTCTGTACTGTAAGAGATGTCACACTATAGAGCTCTGTACTGTGAGAGCGGTCACACTGTGGAGCTCTGTACTGTAAGAGAGGTCACACTATAGAGCTCTGTACTGTAAGAGCGGTCACACTATAGAGCTCTGAACTGTAAGAGCGGTCACACTATAGAGCTTTGTACTGTAAGAGCGGTCACACTGTGGAGCTCTGTACTGTAAGAGCAGTCACACTATAGAGCTCTGTACTGTAAGAGCGGTCACACTGTGGAGCTCTGTACTGTAAGAGCAGTCACACTATGGAGCTCTGTACTGTAAGAGCGGTCACACTATAGAGCTATGTACTGTAAGAGCGGTCACACTGTGTAGCTCTGTACTGTAAGAGCGGTCACACTATAGAGCTCTTTACTGTAAGAGCGGTCACACTATAGAGCTCTGTACTTTAAGAGCGGTCATACTATGGAGCTCTGTACTGTAAGAGCGGTCACACTGTATAGCTCTGTACTGTAAGAGCGGTCACACTATAGAGCTCTGTACTGTAAGAGCGGTCACACTATATAGCTCTGTACTGTAAGAGCGGTCACACTGTGGAGCTCTGTACTGTAAGAGCGGTCACACTATGGAGCTCTGTACTGTACGAGCGGTCACACTCTAGAGCTCTGTACTGTAAGAGCGGTCACACTATAGAGCTCTGTACTGTAAGAGCGGTCACACTATAGAGCTCTGTACTGTAAGAGCGGTCACACTATGGAGCTCTGTACTGTAAGAGCGGTCACACTATAGAGCTCTGTACTGTAAGAGCGGTCACAATATGGAGCTCTGTACTGTAAGAGCGGTCACACTATGGAGCTCTGTACTGTAAGAGCGGTCACACTATAGAGCTCTGTACTGTTAGAGCGGTCACACTATAGATCTCTGTACTGTAAAAGAGGTCACACTATAGAGCTCTGTACTGTAAGAGAGGTCACACTATAGAGCTCTGTACTGTGAGAGCGGTCACACTGTGGAGCTCTGTACTGTAAGATCGGTCACACTATAGAGCTCTGTACTGTGAGAGTGGTCACACTATAGAGCTCTGTACTGTAAGAGCGGTCACACTATAGAGCTTTGTACTGTAAGAGCGGTCACACTATGGAGCTCTGTACTGTAAGAGCGGTCACACTATAGAGCTCTGTACTGTAAGAGCAGTCACACTATGGAGCTCTGTACTGTAAGAGCGGTCACACTATGGAGCTCTGTACTGTAAGAGCGGTCACACTATAGAGCTCTGTACTGTAAGAGCGGTCACACTATGGAGCTCTGTACTGTAAGAGCGGTCACACTATAGAGCTCTGTACTGTGAGAGCGGTCACACTATAGAGCTCTGTACTGTAAGAGCGGTCACACTATAGAGCTCTGTACTGTAAGAGCTGTCACACTATAGAGCTCTGTACTGTGAGAGCGGTCACACTATAGAGCTCTGTACTGTGAGAGCGGTCACACTATAGAGCTCTGTACTGTGAGAGCGGTCAGACTATAGAGCTCTGTACTGTAAGAGCGGTCACACTGTGGAGCTCTGTACTGTAAGAGCGGTCACACTATAGAGCTCTGTACTGTAAGAGCGGTCACACTATGGAGCTCTGTACTGTGAGAGCGGTCACACTATGGAGCTCTGTACTGTAAGAGCGGTCACACTATAGAGCTCTGTACTGTAAGAGCGGTCACACTATGGAGCTCTGTACTGTAAGAGCGGTCACACTGTGGAGCTCTGTACTGTAAGAGTGGTCACACTATAGAGCTCTGTACTGTAAGAGCGGTCACAATATAGAGCTCTGTACTGTGAGAGTGGTCACACTATGGAGCTTTGTACTGTAAGAGCGGTCACACTATAGAGCTCTGTACTGTAAGAGCGGTCACACTATAGAGCTCTGTACTGTTAGAGCAGTGACACTATAGAGCTCTGTACTGTAAGAGCGGTCGCACTATAGAGCTCTGTACTGTAAGAGCGGTCACACTATAGAGCTCTGTACTGTAAGAGCAGTCACACTGTGGAGTACTGTACTGTAAGAGCGGTCACACTGTGGAGCTCTGTACTGTAAGAGCGGTCACACTATAGAGCTCTGTACTGTAAGAGCGGTCACACTGTAGAGCTCTGTACTGTAAGAGCGGTCACACTATAGAGCTCTGTACTGTAAGAGCGGTCACAATATAGAGCTCTGTACTGTGAGAGCGGTCACACTATGGAGCTCTGTACTGTAAGAGCGGTCACACTATAGAGCTCTGTACTGTAAGAGCGGTCACACTATAGAGCTCTCTACTGTTAGAGCGGTCACACTGTGGAGTACTGTACTGTAAGAGCGGTCACACTGTGGAGCTCTGTACTGTAAGAGCGGTCACACTATAGAGCTCTGTACTGTAAGAGCGGTCACACTATAGAGCACTGTACTGTAAGAGCTGTCACACTATGGAGCTCTGTACTGTAAGAGCGGTCACACTATAGAGCTCTGTACTGAAAGAGCGGTCACACTATAGAGCTCTGTACTGTTAGAGCGGTCACACTGTGGAGTACTGTACTGTAAGAGCGGTCACACTGTGGAGCTCTGTACTGTAAGAGCGGTCACATTGTGGAGTTGTCATGGTCAGAATAAGATTGTTGTTCATTTCTGTCAAGAAGCTGAAATATATTGTGTTGGGGAATTTTGGATGTTTAAGAGTGTAAGAGATTGAGAAATCCTCACAACATGCATGTGACATCTGTGTAATGTACAGACATTGAAGCACTTTTGAAGAGCCATCTATGAAAATGTGTGATCAAATATGGCAGTCAGGTGTCCAGCTCTTATCTTTGCCATGCTCACCTCTTCTGTCCTCTTCCCTGCCCTATGTACCTCTTCTGTACACTACTCCTCCCTGGTCCCTGGCTGGTGTCCTGGTCATAGTTGCTGTTTTCATGTGTAAGGAAATAGACAAGTGTGAAGACGCACATAGTTAATGCCTAACAGAGTGGCTGCAAGCGAACACCGCCATCTGTTGGTCAAAGACGATAGAAAAAGTGAGAGCAGAAAGAATTGCATTAGTAGGAACTCAAGAGTGAAGTGCATGTTCCCTCAGGGAAGAGGTTGGAGGAGACACCATGTCAGGTCATAGCTGTGGCGCAATTAGTAAGTATATAAGGCCCAGGATGGCAGAGTCGCCCTTTAGATTGGGGTATTAGGACTAAGACATCACTGACGATAACAGTTATTTAATGGTAATATAACGATAGTGTGTAAATAGTATTGTGTCAGTATCCTGTTCATCTGAATTACTGTATTCTTCTTGTAACATAACTTGTTTTATTTTCACTGTTTGCATTATCCCCTGATATTGTGCTGAAGACGCCCCTGTAATTGTGTTATCCACATAAATAGTTGTTGGTTTAAGTGTCTCCTCATTGTCTGCGCTGTTGCATCCGCGTAGCTGTGAACACATGCTTGGACTTTTAGTGCTTTGTGGGCACTGAATCCCAGCTCTAAGTTAATGGAAGCCCTACTCCTTCTGCCAATCTTCTCTCCGTTAGCAGTGCCTGAGCAATTTGGTGATCTCACTTGTTGCTTTGTTCTGTATTTTGTCATCTAACATGGTTTGCCTTTTTACCTGTCTCCTGCCCATCCTGACCTTCTGCCTATCTATTGCTTTTCTTGGATTTTGCCAGCCTTGACCCTGGTTTGTCCTTTATTGTAAAGGCACTCTGCCTGCCCTTACCTCTGTCCACATTACTACAACTTCTGCTGCCCGCTGATTTGGTGCAATCCGTTCAGATTCCCATCAGTTATTGCTAATAGAGACCACTTCTAGGGTAACAACCTGTACGTTTCCTGCCATGAAGCCATGTATTGGAATTAAAGGGTTCATACATGGGAATCCCTAAGACTTTGCTTCCAAGTGCAATAGTCCCAGTCTTCATCAAAACCATAAAAAATGAGCAGGACTGTAAGCCGGTATACGTGTAAGAGCACGTTCACACTGTAGCAATTTCACAGACAAAACCCCCAAAAAATTAGCATATACCCTACAGCAAGTAAATATGTAAAATAACATCGGGTATTTAGTTAACGATATTTTGATTTAAAAAAACAACAACAACCCTATGTTATTTTATCTATTTACTTGCTGTAGGGTATATGTTCATTTTTGTTGTTTTTTTTCTTGGGTTTAGACCCAGCCTTCATGTTATTGTACCTGTAGCTTCTACTTTTGCTGTAGGTGTACTCATATATTCATATATTACATCAAAATCAGCTAAGCCAGTTCATTTCAGTGATGATCTATCTTGCAAAGCCACCTTCTGGTCGTCCTCCAATGTTATTTATTGGAAGAGAGAACCATTGGGCATGTTGAAGGACTCTCAACATACCAGGGTTTTATCCAAGAAAACCTTGCAGAAACCCTTCATCAACACTGACCCTTTCAGCAAAAATCTCCAGCACTAAAAATAGAGTGATTCATAGTGTTTTTTGCTGGCCCAACTTAAAAACTTATGTGGAAGATGTTACCAATTCCTATGATAGTCATTCGACCATACAGAGTAACTCAACCCTTGTCAATCACTTTCAGACCTTTGATATCACTGTCAAACCTTGGACTCACATTTCGTAAATCTTAAAGGCATGAGTTTCATATTTCATTGTGTTCAAAGGACTTTCTAAAATCATTTTAATACTTTCAATGGAGAAACAAAGACAAGAGCAGTGTCTTCCTTGCATTTTCTGGACAACCTTGGAAATTAGACATTTGGTGGAGTAAAGATTTGCCATCCTTACATATGGGTGAATTGACAATTCCACGATGAAGTCCATTTTAGTCTGTGTCCATCACCTTAAGTGTCCATTAGCTGAAGTGTGAGAAATATGAATTAATTCTGAATTGAATCTGAAGTGAACTGAAGGTAACTGGATACTTTGTCACAGTAAACAATGTTTGTCTTTGTTTTCACTCTCACCCCCTTAATCCTTCACTTCTTACAACCACCCCTAATCCCTACACCTAGTAAGGAACTCTTCATCTCTCCCTCCATTCTCCCCACCCATCTCACCTCCTCCTCAGAGCTATTCCTCAACATACAATCCTTTGCCTCCAAACACAGACAGCCACCTCATGCCCTCTCCTGCTCCCACCTACTAACGCTTTCTCTGCTCCTCCTTACTGCCAGCGACATCTCTCCAAATCCTGGCCCTCCTCACCACATCCCTACAATCACTTCCACCTCCTACCCACGATCTATCCCAAACTCTCGTAACCCTTCTAACCTTACACCCATCCGCCCAGCCTCCGCTTCCCCAATCCCCCTAACAGGAGCTCTATGGAACGCTCGCTCCGTCTGCAACAAACTTTCCTACATTCACGACCTCTTCATCACCAACAAGCTTTCCTTCCTTGGCATCACTGAAACCTGGCTCACCCCCTCTGACACGGCCTCTCCTGCTGCACTTTCGTACGGCGGATTCCACCTCTCCCATACCCCCCGCCCCACCGGCAAGCACGGTGGAGGAATAGGTTTCCTCTCAGAAAACTGCTCCTTCACCCATATCCCACTGCCACCCTCAATTACTCTCCCCTCTTTTGAAGTGCACTGCGTGCGCATCTACTCCCCCTCCAACCTCCAACTGGCTGTCATCTACTGTCCCCCAGGATCAGCCACCACTTTCTTTGACCACTTCACCACTTGGCTACTTCATTTCCTCTCCGTTGATATCCCCACTATCCTCATGGGCGACTTCAACATCCCCATTGACACTTCCCTCTCAGCTGCCTCTAAGCTTCTATCCCGCACTTCCTCCTTTAGTCTTACCCAGTGGTCTTCCACATCCACCCACAAAGACGGCCACACGCTGGACCTCATCTTCACCCGCCTCTGTTCCCTATCTAACCTCTCTAACTCACCTCTCCCTCTCTCTGACCACAACCTACTTACATTCTCTACCCTCTCCTCTCCAGGGCAACAATCCCCACTCCACAAACTTGCATACCCTCGCAGAAATCTCAAACACCTTGACCTACACTCACTCTCTGAATCCCTTCTCCCTCTTGCAGATATTAGTTCCTTACATGATGCAGATGTTGCTGCCACTTTATACAACACCACAACAGCTGCAGCTCTCGATTCGGTCGCCCCCCTCACACATACCAAAGCTCGCACAATCAACAGACAACCCTGGCACACCAGCCTAACTAAAGAACTGCGACGGGCCTCCAGGGTCGCTGATCGTAGATGGAAAAGGTCCCACTCCAATGAGCACTTCATCGCATTCCAACAGTCCCTCACTACCTTCAAGTCCACACTCACTGCGGCAAAACAAACATACTTCTCATCTCTCATTTTCTCCCTGTCTCACAACCCCAAACAACTATTCAACACCTTCAATTCTCTCCTCCGTCCCCCAGTGCCTCCTTCCTCTCCTCTTATTTCAGCCGAAGACTTTGCCTCATTCTTCAAACAGAAGATTGACACCATCAGACAAAGCTTTTACCTAAAACCCCACAGCCCCTCCCCACACCTACTCAACCCTCCTCCTCCAAAACCACATTCTCCACCATTACGGAAGATCAACTTTCCTCTTTACTCTCCAAATCACACCTCACCACCTGTAAACGTGACCCAATCCCGTCCCACCTCATCCCAAACCTTACCACTATCTTCATCCCAGCCCTAGCCCACCTCTTCAACTTGTCACTAACAACTGGTGTCTTCCCTTCATGCTTCAAACATGCCTCAATCACACCCATCCTCAAAAACCCCTCCCTTGACCCATCCTCTCTGTCTAGCTATCGCCCCATTTCACTTCTCCCCTATGCCTCAAAACTACTGGAACAACACATCCATTCTGAACTGTCCTCCCACCTCTCCTCCTGCTCCCTCTTCGACCGCCTACAATCTGGTTTCCGACCGCACCATTCTACTGAAACTGCACTGACCAAAGTTACCAATGACCTGCTAACCGCCAAATCTAAGCGACACTATTCTGTCCTCCTCCTCCTAGACCCGTCATCTGCCTTCGACACGGTGGACCATTCCCTCTTACTAAAAACTCTCTCATCTCTCGGCATCACAGACTTGGCCCTATCCTGGATCTCCTCATATCTAACAGACAGGACATTCAGTGTCTCTCACTCACAGACCACCTCCTCATCTCGCCCCCTATCTGTCGGTGTCCCCCAAGGTTCAGTTCTAGGACCCCTGCTCTTCTCCATCTACACCTTAGGCCTGGGACAGCTCATAGAGTCTCATGGCTTTCATTATCACCTCTAAGCTGACGACACACAGATCTACCTCTCTGGACCTGATATCACCTCCTTACTAACCAAAATCCCACAATGTCTGTCCGCCATCTCATCCTTCTTCTCTGCCAGATTTCTAAAACTTAACATGGACAAAACAGAATTCATCATCTTTCTGCCATCTCATTCAACCCCCCCAACTGACCTATCCATCATCGTCTATGGCTGCCCACTGTCCCCAGTCCCTCAGGCTCGCTGCCTTGGGGTAACCCTGGACTCTGAACTCTCCTTCAAACCACATATCCAAGCCCTTTCCACTTCCTGCCGACTCCAGCTCAAAAATATCTCCCGGATCCGCACATTCCTCAACCATGAATCTGCAAAAACACTAGTGCACGCCCTCATCATCTCCCGCCTTGACTACTTCAACCTCCTGCTCTGTGGTCTCCCTTCCAACACTCTTGCACCCCTCCAATCCATCCTAAACTCTGCAGCCCGACTAATCCACCTGTCCCCCCGCTATTCCCCGGCCTCACCTCTCTGTCAATCTCTTCACTGGCTCCCCATTGCCCAGAGACTCCAGTTCAAAACCCTAACCATGGCATACAAAGCCATTCACAACCTGTCTCCTCCATATATCTCTGACCTAGTCTCCCGCTACATACCCGCACGCAACCTCCGATCCTCACAAGATCTCCTTCTCTACTCCCCTCTAATCTCCTCCTCCCACAATCGCATACAAGATTTCTCCCGTGCTTCCCCTCTACTCTGGAACTCTCTACCCCAACTTATCAAACTCTCGTCGACCGTGGAAACCTTCAAAAAGAGCCTGAAGACCCACCTCTTCCGACAAGCCTACAACCTGCAGTAACCACCACTCCACAAATAATGCTGCACGACCAGCTCTACCCTCACCTACTGTATCCTCACCCTTCCCTTGTAGACTGTGAGCCCTCGCGGGCAGGGTCCTTGCTCCTCCTGTACCAGTCGCCGTCAGATTGTGTTCAAGATTATTGTAATTGTTCTTGTATGTATACCCCTTCTTCACATGTAAAGTGCCATGGAATAAATGGCGCTATAATAATAAATAATAATAAATAATAATAATAATTTTATCGGTTGAACCAATCAGTTTTATAGAGAGCAAAGGGAAAGAATCAAGGCAAGAGCAATACCTCTAGTACACACCATTCTGTAAGGTGGAATTTTCTTCTGGTTGAAGGTCAAAGAAGGTCAAAATCCTTCTGGTTACTAACAATAAGAATTGTGTTTTTATAAAAACCTGTTCAATTAAAGGAAGGTGGTTGAACTTTTTATCAAGAAGAATTTACAGTCCGTAACAATGACTAGTGGCTTTTCTTCCATAATTCTCCATTTTTTATCCCCTAGGACAAAATTTTGAGAAAGTTCTTGAGCTCCAAACTTCAAGAAATGAAATAAATTTTTTTATAGAGGTTTGCTTCAATGTTCTCTCGATAACCATGAGATAATTTGATTGTCCACAAACATACAAAGGGTCCCATTATTTGAGCTTGTCCCCAGGGTTCTTCTAAGATTTGTTTTTCACCATTTACTTTCAACATAGAACATTTTTTGTTCCACATGTGCCCCACCACTCCATTGTCAACGGGCCTGATGGAGATAGCCACCTCACCCCTTAGAGTGCACATGCACTCCAGAGACCCATTCTCAGGATCAGTGGGTTTTCCAGAGGCCAGACCATTGCAATCTCCAACTTATCAATAAGTAGAGATGAGCGAATCGATTCACAGGACCCAGTTTAGCCACTGGATGGGATCCCTGTGAGACCAAAACTACCTGCATGACATCATGTGTGTGTCATGCAGCACTGGTGGTGATTTACAGGGCTTCCATCCGGTGGACATGAACTACTGACATTGCTGCTCAACCAAGGTCCTACAAATTAATTTGCTAATTTCTAGTGATAAGTTGTGAAGATGGGCCAACCCCTTTAATACTAAGTCTGACATACACATTAGATGGCTGTCAGCCGAACAATGATTCTGACGATCATTTGGTGGCCCGCCATCTCAGCCGACTCTCGTTTGGCTGAGCACTCCTGTGTTCTCAATGAGAAAGCCACTTGCTGACATGTTGACCGGTGACTTATCTCCAGAAGAACAATGTATTCGGCAGTCCAAAATCAGACATACATGATCAACATCTCGCCCTATGATCTATCAAGAACTGCACGGCTAAACAAAATTGATCTGTAGGAATTAAGCCAAGGCCTACTTGTTGATAAGGTCCCAAAGGAGCAAGAGACAAGTGGTAGAACTAGTTGTTTTTCCCGTTGACCACAATTGATAAACTGAATATCTAAAGGCCCCCATACACATGTTTATCAAAGGTGGTCAATGGGAAAAACAACTGGTTCTACCACTTGTCCCTTGCTCCTTTGGGACCTTATCAACGACCAGGCCTTGGATGAATCCCTACATCTCAACTTTGTCCTGCCGGGCAGTCCTTGATGTGGGTCCGCCATACCATTCCATATTTTTCAGGAGGAATTTTTTTCTTCCATTTCAAACATGATTTTACAGTTGTTCATTTCAAATTGACCTTATCGCCCATCAAGAGCAGATCAAATCCGCCAAAATCCCACTCTAATCCCATTTCATCTGGATATTGTGCAGAGGATCAGTTAAGATTGCGGAGCTGATAAAGCGAAACATTTTTATTTGACCACATCTTGGCACGGGACGTGGGTTTTGGAGCTTTGCGGGTGTATACATAAATACAAATGATTGCTCCGGGAAACATTCCTTCGAGATGTGAACATAATGGACATATGTCTTTATTCATTCCTACTTTGGTATGTTATTATGTTTGTTAAAACCCTTATTGAAATAATTAGGGCGCTGCTCAGCTCCGATGAACCTCGACCCGTGTTTTAACTCTCAGCAGGACCCAATCACAGAGCTGCCCCTGCACATTGCCCACGGGTGATGTCCATTGATTGGTTCCTTGTGTAGTTGATTCTACAGGTCACTGCTTAAATAAGTAAATAAGAAAGTGTGAATTAGGCTGAGGAGGACACCTGAGCAGAACTTCAAGGGTGTGTTTTAATTAACCCTTTATTACAGTTCACCTTCTCTTTAGTTCTTCTAACAATGGAAAAATTTGATACATTACGGCTCTATGGACATTAGACAAGACCCAGATGCATCCTTCAGTACTGTTTAAGGCAGCAGGGGTAACCTGCTTGTTTTCTCTCTATGAGTTGACCTATATCATTGTCTCTTGGCCACATCACACTCCACAGCGATGCATTGACTGAAGCAGAATGTGATGATCTTTGACCTGATTGCGTAAATTTTACATGGTCTATAACTTAAAGGAGTTTTTCAATCCTATGTAACTACACAGAATAATTGTGCAATAAAGCATTCTAGAATATTCAAATATACACTGTGCTTCAAATTGTCAATATTTTCAAAATCTCTGGATGTAAATTTTCTCTCCTCCAGAAGGTCTGTCGACTCAAAAAGTGGCTTTGCGCAAGGTTTTACTGTTTAACCCCTATTCAGGAATCTGACCTTCAGTGTAGGGACCCCCAGGTTGTGTCCACAGAGTGGCTATTTGCCGGTAGAGTGAGTTCATACATAAAAACAAATGAGTTGGATCAGTTCAGAGAAATGCCAACAAAAATTGGAACCAATTGTGCAGTTATGGGAAGCAGGGTCAAGATGTCTAGTAGAGGCACAAGGCAAAAAGGTGCCATAAGTAGGCGCACCAGGGTTGGGAAAAGGCTCTAAATTGACAAGGGCCAAACACCTGGAAGCAGCTGAACGTAAATTCCTGGCTTGGTATTTATCACTGGGTTACGTTGGCGTATAGGGTAGCTACTAGGATTGGTTGACTCTCCCAAAATTCGATTTGGGTAAATTTAACCAAATAAGGTGAAAAACTCGATTTGCACCAGATACATTCAATGCACATTGAATTGGCAGAGAAAGGCTTAAAAACAAAAAATATAAACTCTTATACTCACATCTCCTCGGCTGCTGCCAGTCAAACAGTTGGCTCTTACTAGAGATGAGTGATCGATTGACGGGACTCCTACTTGGCGGCTGGACAAGAGGTCCGCGAATCTCTTACCTTCCGGCGTCTCCGCGCGGCTTTTGATTAGCTAGGGTTAGCACAAAGTCATCTGTGTCATGTCACAAAGATGACATTGCGCCAGCCCTGAAAAATCAAATGCCGTGCCGGGAAAGCAAGAAGGAAAGAGGTTCGCGGACCTCCTGTCTAGCCGCCAAGTACCACTGACCTGGACGCTGGACCGGAGTCCCATGAATCAATCACTCATCTCTTGCTCTTACATCTTCGATCTTCCTTCCAACTGAATATTCCTTTCACAGGCCCCTAGCCGATGGGCAAAATGCAAGTGACAACGTGGGTCCTGATGAATGGAAGACCCAGCCGAAAGAAAAATAGAAGATAGAAGGGGCGATTAGAGGACCAGCAGCAACTGGACATGTACAGGGAGGGTCAAAGAAAGGGAGGATAAGATTTTTGTTTTTTTCTTCAACCGTTTCCCAGTCCTTTATAATCCAGAAAAATGCTGAATTCATCCGAAGCAAATTGCAAAAAAATTTCTCGTAGCTGCAGTAACTCTCCGAGGTTTTACTTGCGAGACAATTTCTTTTATTCTACGAGAGAGCTAATTTCCATACTTTTCTCCCATGGATCATTGCCTGTAAGACTCCATACCCAGCTGGTCTACTTGAGGAGAACCAGCACTTCCACACCTCACAAAAGAACGGAAACAGAAAGAGGGACAACCTATGCGCCGCTCCTATATTACATAGCTGGCATCTGCTTTTAAGAGCAGCAATCAGCGCTATTGCCAATCACTGCTATTAACCTCTCAAATACCGATGTCAAGTACTAACAGCAGCATTTAAGCACTGCAATCCAGGCCAGGCATTGAGACTTGCTTCCATCATCGCTTTGCAATGCAATTGTGGGATTCCGATGGGTTGCTGTTACATTCGGGGTCCTGCTGATGTCCCCCTGTGCCTATCATGGTAATTCATGCCATACGTTGGGTGTCATAAGAGATGGTTATTTTTACTACATACAGAAATAATAAAATTAAAGTAGAAAGTTCTGCGTTGACGGTCTCCACCCAACTGACAGCCGGCTCACTTCTCTAGATAAAGGTGGTAACCATATTTATCAGATATTTGTTGGATATGTGACTAATATCAGTGGAAATATCCATTTCCGGTCATTATCGTATCAAGGTTCAACCGTTGGACAGGACTCTTTCCGGTCATTATCGTACCAAGGTTCAACCGTTGGATAGGACTCAATGGAGATTTGAGCAATTCTCCTGAGAGTGTAGAGAAGCCATAAAATGTCAGATCTCATCCCGATGACCGGATCCCATATCGTTCTGGTTGAGCCATTATCACCATCTGCAGATGGTTTTGCTCTATAGGATGACACTACCGAATGGAAATTTCCATCTCTATTTCTCGGAAGAGCCCAGTGATCTCTGCTTGTTGTTCTTCTCATCCACCATTAATTATGTCTATATCTTTTTTGATGTGTCGGTAGAGGATTTTTTTTTTACGTCCAATTTCCAGCTAGGAATAAAGGACTCCCGGGCTCTTTCTAATAGAAGATGTCTTCCCAGGAGCAGTCTGCGATGCATTTACAGTATATTGAATTATGCTACCATGCTTTGTGGGATGGATGGGGTCTATAATAACCTGTGACATCTTCATTTTATAAAGCTATAATTGAAAAGCTTGTCATTCCTAAACTGGGACCAGAAGAAACATCAATTCTGGGAACAGGACTCGGCATGGAATTTATCGAGCCGCATATTTCATCCTAATTCAATAAATTGTAACTTTAATGTTTCTGGAGCGATGATTTGTAGCAGGTTGTCACATTACACAGATCTTATCCGCTGCGAGCTCATAACAACGCAGATATTAGATTAAGATCTGACCAAAGCGAATGACTTTAATAGACATCAGAGGCAAATTAAAACAATCATTGGCCCCAAGTGGAGCTCTTTTAATAGACCCCCTATCACCAGGTGCAATTATAGCTAATCACCCGCTGCTCTTTGATACTCACATTGAAATACTTAGTATTATGTATTATATGTTCATGCACTGAGAAGTGGAATGGAAAGAAAGTATTATTATATTTATTGCAATATAAAGATAAATTATATTCTACAGATCAATGTAACTCTTGTTATCAAATACAATTATCAGTTACCAGTGCTAATAGCTATTACTACTTACAATAAAGAATATAAATACTATAATACTGTCCCTATGTACAAGAATATAACTACTATAATACTGCCCCCTATGTACAAGAAAATAACTACTATAATACTGCCCCCTATGTACAAGAATATAGCTACTATAATACTGCTCCTATGTACAAGAATATAACTACTATAATAATGCCCCCTATGTACAAGAATATAACTACTATAATACTGCCCCTATGTACAAGAATATAACTACTATAATACTTCTCCTATGTACAAGAATATAACTACTATAATACTGCCCCCTATGTACAAGAATATAACTACTATAATACTGCCCCCTATGTACAAGAAAATAACTACTATAATACTGTCCCCTATGTACAAGAAAATAACTACTATAATACTGTCCCCTATGTACAAGAATATAACTACTATAATACTGGCCACTATGTACAAGAATATAACTACTATAATACTGCTCCTATGTACAAGAATATAACTACTATAATACTGCTCCTATGTACAAGAATGTAACTACTATAATACTGCCCCCTATGTACAAGAATATAACTGCTATAATACTGCCCCCAATGTACAAGAATATAACTACTATAATACTGTCCCTATGTACAAGAATATAACTACTATAATACTGCTCCTATGTACAAGAATATAACTACTATAATACTGCCCCCTATGTACAAGAATATAACTACTATAATACTGCTCCCTATGCCTATGTACAAGAATATAACTACTATAATACTGCCTTTATGTACAAGAATATAACTACTATAATACTGCTCCTATGTACAATAATATAACTACTATAAAACTGCCCCTATGTACAAGAATATAACTACTATAATGCTGCCCCATATGTACAAGAATATAACTACTATAATACTGCCCCTATGTACAAGAATATAACTACTATAATACTGCTACTGTGTACAAGAATATAACTACTATAATGCTGCCCCATATGTACAAGAATATAACTACTATAATACTGCCCCTATGTACAAGAATATAACTACTATAATACTGCTACCTATGTACAAGAAAATAACTACTATAATACTGCTCCTATGTACAAGAATATAACTACTATAATACTGCTCCTATGTACAAGAATATAACTACTATAATACTGCTCCTATGTACAAGAATATAACTACTATAATACTGCCTCTATGTACAATAATATCACTAGTATAAAACTGCCCATATGTACAAGAATATAATTACTATAATACTGCCCCTATGTACAAGAATATAACTACTATAATACTGCCCCGTATGTACAAGAATATAATTACTATAATACTTCCCCGTATGTACAAGAATATAACTACTATAATACTGCCCCCTATGTGCAAGAAAATAACTACTATAATACTGTCCCTATGTACAATAATATCACTAGTATAAAACTGCCCATATGTACAAGAATATAACTACTAAAATACTGACCCTATGTACAAGAATATAACTACTATAATACTGCCCCCTATGTACAAGAAAAAAACTACTATAATACTGCCCCCTATGTACAAGAATATAACTACTATAATACTGCCCCTATGTACAAGAATATAACTACTATAATACTGCTCCAATGTACAAGAATATAATTACTATAATACTTCCCCGTATGTACAAGAATATAACTACTATAATACTGCCCCCTATGTGCAAGAAAATAACTACTATAATACTGTCCCTATGTACAATAATATCACTAGTATAAAACTGCCCATATGTACAAGAATATAATTACTATAATACTGCCCCTATGTACAAGAATATAACTACTATAATACTGCCCCCTATGTACAAGAATATAATTACTATAATACTTCCCCGTATGTACAAGAATATAACTACTATAATACTGCCCCCTATGTGCAAGAAAATAACTACTATAATACTGTCCCTATGTACAATAATATCACTAGTATAAAACTGCCCCCTATGTACAAGAATATAACTACTAAAATACTGACCCTATGTACAAGAATATAACTACTATAATACTGCCCCCTATGTACAAGAAAAAAACTACTATAATACTGCCCCCTATGTACAAGAATATAACTACTATAATACTGCCCCTATGTACAAGAATATAACTACTATAATACTGCTCCAATGTACAAGAATATAACTACTATAATACTGCCCCCTATGTACAAGAATATAACTACTATAACACTGCCCCCTATGTACAAGAATATAACTACTATAATACTGCTCCAATGTACAAGAATATAACTACTATAATACTGCCCCCTATGTGCAAGAATATAACTGCTGTAATACTGCTCCTATGTACAAGAATATAACTACTGTAATACTGCCTCCTATGTACAAGAATATAACTACTATAATACTGCCTGTATGTACAAGAATATAACTACTATAATGCTGCTCCCTATGTACAAAAATATACTGCTTCTATGTACAAGAATATAACTTCTATAATAATGCTCCTATGTACAAGAATATACCTACTATAATACTGCCCATATGTACAATAATAA
The DNA here is from genome assembly GCF_046119375.1 of Phyllobates terribilis. Lineage (NCBI taxonomy): Eukaryota > Metazoa > Chordata > Amphibia > Anura > Dendrobatidae > Phyllobates > Phyllobates terribilis. The sequence continues at coordinate 46,758,226 of NW_027362762.1, forward strand.
AACTGCTATAATACTGCCCCCTATGTACAAGAATATGCCTGCTATAATACTGCTCCCTATGCCTATGTACAAGAATATAACTACTATAATACTGCTCCCTATGCCTATGTACAAGAATATAACTACTATAATACTGCCTTTATGTACAAGAATATAACTACTATAATACTGCTCCTATGTACAATAATATAACTACTATAAAACTGCCCCTATGTACAAGAATATAACTACTATAATACTGCCCCTATGTACAAGAATATAACTACTATAATACTGCCGCCTATGTACAAGAATATAACTACTATAATACTGCTCCTATGTACAAGAATATAACTACTATAATACTGCTACTGTGTACAAGAATATAACTACTATAATACTGCCCCATATGTACAAGAATATAACTACTATAATACTGCCCCTATGTACAAGAATATAACTACTATAATACTGCTACTGTGTACAAGAATATAACTACTATAGTACTGCTCCCTATGTACAAGAATATAACTACTATAATACTGCTCCTATGTACAAGAATATAACTACTATAATACTGCTCCTATGTACAAGAATATAACTACTATAATACTGCTCCTATGTACAAGAATATAACTACTATAATACTGCCCCTATGTACAAGAATATAACTACTATAATACTGCTCCTATGTACAAGAATATAACTACTATAATACTGCTCCTATGTACATGTGCCTCCTGACGAAGCCGAGGCGAAACGCGCGTTCGGTTGACTGTCACCACGAGTCCCTGGTCTCCCACTATGACTCAAGGTATCTATACTGAATTTACACCTACTCCACTGGTTAGCATGCTATACTACTACTATTAGACTTTCAAATTACTTACCAGCTATTATTCTATATGCACTATTTCAGCATAAATACCCTTCTGTATATATTAATTATACTTGATATATTAGTATCATAGCCTATGGAGTGACTATAGCGACCTGGGACTGCTAGTACAGTCTTGTCCCTGTCACCTATTGGGATTATTAACTCTGTATCCCCTATTGTTTTAGCTGTTCTTTTTCCAACACCTATCATGTGATGTTTCATATAAAGAAATATTTTTGTATCTAATAAAATTATAATATATTCTACATATCTCCGCTGTGTCTTAGGTATTTATTGATTCTTTTTCGCTATGTTATTATTTATACGATCATTCCTATGATACCTATTAGACTTTAAGTTAGGTTTTTGCTTCATGTTCTGGAGATTGCATTTCACCTTTTGGTGATCTGTTTTTTAGGTTATTTTCCTATGTACAAGAATATAACTACTATAATACTGCTCCCTATGTACAAGAATAGAACTACTATAATACTGCCCCCTATGTACACGAATATAACTACTATAATACTGCTCCTATGTACAAGAATATAACTACTATAATACTGCCTCCTATGTACAAGAATATAACTACTATAATACTGCCATTATGTACAAGAATATAACTACTATAATACTGCTCCCTATGTACAAGAATATAACTACTATAATACTGCCCCTATGTACAAGAATATAACTACTATAATACTGCCTCCTATGCACAAGAATATAACTACTATAATATTGCTCCCTATGTACAAGAATATAACTACTATAATACTGCTCCTATGTACAAGAATATAACTGCTATAATACTGCCCCCTATGCAGAAGAATATAACTACTATAATACTACTCTTATGTACAAGAATATAACTACTATAATACTGCTCCTATGTACAAGAATATAACTACTATAATACTGCCCCCTATGTACAAGAATATAACTACTATAATACTGCTCCTATGTACAAGAAAATAGCTACTATAACACTGCTCCTATGTACAAGAATATAACTACTATAATACTGCCCCCTATGTACAAGAATATAACTACTATAATACTGCTCCTATGTACAAGAATATAACTACTATAATACTGCCCCCTTTATACAAGAATATAACTACTATAATACTGCCTCCTATGTACTAGAATATAACTACTATAATACTGCCCCCTATGTACAAGAATATAACTACTATAATACTGCTCCTATGTACAAGAATATAGCTACTATAATACTGCCCCCTATGTACAAGAATATAATTACTATAATACTGCCCCCTATGTACAAGAATATAATTACTATAACACTGCTCCTACGTACAAGAATATAACTACTATAATACTGCTCCTATGTACAAGAATATAACTACTATAATACTGCCTCCTATGCACAAGAATATAACTACTATAATATTGCTCCCTATGTACAAGAATATAACTACTATAATACTGCTCCTATGTACAAGAATATAACTGCTATAATACTGCCCCCTATGCAGAAGAATATAACTACTATAATACTGCTCTTATGTACAAGAATATAACTACTATAATACTGCTCCTATGTACAAGAATATAACTACTATAATACTGCCCCTATGTACAAGAATATAACTACTATAATACTGCCTCCTATGCACAAGAATATAACTACTATAATATTGCTCCCTATGTACAAGAATATAACTACTATAATACTGCTCCTATGTACAAGAATATAACTGCTATAATACTGCCCCCTATGCAGAAGAATATAACTATTATAATACTGCTCTTATGTACAAGAATATAACTACTATAATACTGCTCCTATGTACAAGAATATAACTACTATAATACTGCCCCCTATGTACAAGAATATAACTACTATAATACTGCTCCTATGTACAAGAATATAGCTACTATAACACTGCTCCTATGTACAAGAATATAACTACTATAATACTGCCCCCTATGTACAAGAATATAACTACTATAATACTGCTCCTATGTACAAGAATATAACTACTATAATACTGCCCCCTTTATACAAGAATATAACTACTATAATACTGCCTCCTATGTACTAGAATATAACTACTATAATACTGCCCCCTATGTACAAGAATATAACTACTATAATACTGCTCCTATGTACAAGAATATAGCTACTATAATACTGCCCCCTATGTACAAGAATATAATTACTATAATACTGCCCCCTATGTACAAGAATATAATTACTATAACACTGCTCCTACGTACAAGAATATAACTACTATAATACTGCCCCTATGTACAAGAATATAACTACTATAATACTGCCCCCTATGTACATGAATATAACTACTGTAATACTGCTCCTATGTACAAGAATATAACTACTATAATACTGCTCCTATGTACAAGAATATAACTACTATAATACTGCCAATATGTACAAGAATATAACTACTATAATACTGCCCCTATGTACAAGAATATAACTAATATAATACTGCCCCCTATGTACAAGAATATAACTACTATAATACTGCCCCTATGTACAAGAATATAACTACTATAATGCTGCCCCCATGTACAGGAATATAACTACTATAATACTGCTCCTATGTACAAGAATATAACTACTATAATACTGCCCGCATGTACAGGAATATAACTACTATAATACTACTCCTATGTACAAGGATATAACTACTATAATACTGCCCCTATGTACAAGAATATAACTACTATAATACTGCTCCTATGTACAAGAATATAACTACTATAATACTGCCCCAATGTACAAGAATATACCTACTATAATACTGCCCCTATTTACAAGAATATAACTACTTTAATTCTGCTCCTATGTACAAGAATATAACTACTATAATGCTGCCCCCTATGTACAAGAATATGACTACTATAATATTGCTCTTATGTACAAGAATATAACTATTATAATACTGCTCCCATGTACAGTATTGTATCTACTATAATACTGCCCCTATGTACAAGAATATAACTACTATAATACTGCTCCTATGTACAAGAATATAACTACTATAATACTGCCCCAATGTACAAGAATATACCTACTATAATACTGCCTCTATGTACAAGAATATAACTACTATAATACTGCTCCTATGTACGAGAATATAACTACTATAATACTGCCCCTATGTACAAGAATATAACTACTATAATACTGCTCCTATGTACAAGAATATAACTACTATAATACTGCTCCCTATGTACAAGAATATAACCACTATAATACTGCTCCCCATACCTATGTACAAGAATATAACTACTATAATACTGCCCCCTGTGTACAAGAATATAACTACTATAATGCTACCCCCTATGTACAAGAATATAACTACTATAATACTGCTCCCTATGTACAAGAATATAACTACTATAATACTGCTCCTATGTACAAGAATATAACTACTATAATACTGCTCCCTATGTACAAGAATATAACCACTATAATACTGCTCCCCATACCTATGTACAAGAATATAACCACTATAATACTGCCCCCTGTGTACAAGAATATAACTACTATAATGCTACCCCCTATGTACAAGAATATAACTACTATAATACTGCTCCCTATGTACAAGAATATAACTACTATAATACTGCTCCTATGTACAAGAATATAATTACTATATTACTGCCCCGTATGTACAAGAATATAACTACCATAATACTGCCCCTATGTACCAGAATATAACTACTATAATACTTCCCCCTATGTACAAGAATATAACTACTTTAATACTGCTCTCTATGCACAAAAATATAACTACTATAATACTGCCCCTATGTACAAGAATATAATTACTATAATACTGCCCCGTATGTACAAGAATATAACTACTATAATACTGCTCCTATGTACAAGAATATAACTACTATAATACTGCCCCTGTGTACAAGAATATAACTACTATAATACGGCCCCCTAGGTACAAGAATATAACTACTGTATGTCAAGATTTCTGTTGCCTTCCACAGTTTGACCACTAGTGGCCACTATTGTTCACTTTAATAATTGTGTTGCAGTTTCACTCCTTACCCCTGGAGGTTCCTGTTGTGTTCTGCAATTGCCCTTTACCAAGATGTCGGATTCTGAATCTATGGAATCCATCTTGTTTCCTTTTTGGGCCTACTTAAGGCCACATGGATCTCTCAATCATTGCTTGAGTATTGTGTCTAGCTGTTAGCCTAGTTTCAGTCTCCAGCTCCTGAACATTCTTACCCAGTCTGTTCTAAATTATCTACGGATTGTTTCCTACAGCACCTTGCTGTCTTTAAGAACTTCTACTACCGCTTGCTGTTCCTGCTTATGCTCCTTCGGACACTGGTTACCACTACTTGGTTGTACTTTGCCCGACGGTTTACTATCTGGAGATAATATGGGGGCTACACACCAAATATAGGAGGTTGATACCTTTTGTGTCGTCTCTTCTAAGATTCATTGTATCATGCAGGAAAGAGATTCACACGAGTTTCTTTTCTCAGTGATGAATATGAAGTTTTGCTCTTTGTCAGATATCACAGTTTCCTATGATCTGCCGGATCGGCGAGCACTTTCCCGCTGTGCGTCCTTACATGTTCATCATCTTGTGTTACACCATGTCTCTTTTATCTGCTCGCTATCTGCTTCCTCTTGCAGACCTGTGAGCCGGGCTGGTGTCAGGCTGCATTCTCCTCCTGCGGAGCACTGACACGTTATATGTGGCACTTAATCTACAGTACTCGCCTGCTCTTCCCATGTTAATTATAAAAACGTGACAGCTACAGACGTTGCTGCCATTTCCAGCCCCGGGTTATCTATTTGTAGCCATGTGCTGTGGTTTGTAGCCGGGTAATTATATTGTAAGGGTAAACTGTTTCCTTTTTTTACTGCACTCCTCTGTGCTCGTCATGCATTGCCAAGGGTGATAAATGGTTAAGTGCAACTCACAAAACACAGAATTTATCCTAAAGTCTTGATTTGTGAATATAGTTTATGATTCTCAGCTGGACATACTTCTTCTATAGTGCAGAGTAGTCAATGGAGTCTTAGTCGCCCTTTTCCTGGTCAGTGGTCAGTATTACCTGGGGTATAACTATGGTTGTTGAGGGCATGTGTCGCGGGCACAGCCAGCAGTGGGGCGCAGTCAGTCCGCATCATGTGGCGGTCCGAGGTATACCCCTGGAAGCGGCATTTTCTGCCCCCTTGGGGGTGACTTCTGCTGTCAACAATCGATGCTTTGACCTCTAGTACTGCCGATCACTCCTGCTCCGTGAAGAAGTACAAGATAGTGAGAAGGTAAGTGCTCCAATGGAGCCGAAGAAACGGGAGTTTAATTCGGGGGAATCCAATGAGTAGACGCAGTATAGAAACTGGACAGTATGGGCGGACAGTATACAGAGGGGGATAAAGTGTTCTAAGGGGGAAAAATATAGAAAACGGGAAGAACGGGGCATAGTGTGAGGAGACTTTATGGGGCACAGAATAGAGAGAGGACAGTGTGGAGAGTCATTGTGAGGGCACAATATGGAGAAGACAGTATGCAGAGCAGGAAAAGTGTGAGGAGAGAGCACATTAGAGATGCTGCACACCATGAAAGGGGACACATTGTGAAAAGGTAGCCCAGTATGGAAAAGGGCAACGTGTAGGAGACACATAAGATAGGGACAGTGTGGTGGTTATAGCTAATCAGTGTAGACAGAGTGGCCGCTATAGTTCAGAAGCCCGAACAGTGGCGATTATAGTTCATAAGGAGCGAGGTGGTAAGGAGGCAATATTTTATCGGAAAGGACTGTGTGAAGGCCATGTGCCATAAGAGTAACAAAGTGTCATATTTTGTGCAAGGAGCACAGTGAGGGGCAATTATTCACCCCAGCACAGTATGGTCCACAGTCTGATGATGACCAGTAGCTAAAGATGAATACGCCAAATCGCACTGATTTTCTAGGGAATTCAATAGGAAGTGAAGTTATTTTCCAGAAATTTAATGTCCCCCTATGCTCTGCGGTCTCTCCAGACACCGGAGTATAATAAACATAATGTAGTAAGACCCCTTATATTTGATTCATTGCTCTCCTGTCCGACACCTCCCCTGCTCACTGGCTACCAGCTGTCCGGTCTTCACAGCCGTCTCTTTTTTCCTACAACATGTGGCACATTTTCCTGCTTGTTCACCCTAGGCCAGGACATCTGGCCATGAACAGGCCTCAGAGGTCAATGTGTGACACGTGTTGACGTTATGGACGGGCAACACGCAGTGGGCTCTGAGGCCTGTTCACTGCTGGAAGTCCTGACCAAGAGTGAAGAGGCCTGAGATATGACATGGCGGAAAGGAGTGGACCATACAGTCGGCAGCAAGCAGCGGAGGAGTTGGACGGGTGAGCAATTAGGTGAGCATAAGTTGTTTTTTTTTTTAACTTTTGACAGCCCTATATAGTTAAGCAAAATAGCGGTCAATCTGCCACCACAAAACAGATTTACAAAATTCTGTATTTTCAAAAATGCACATTATTGTATATTTGAGTAGAATTCAATTCCACTTGAAAAAAATTTGGTTTTCTCTACTGTTAGCAACAACTCCTAGCATCTACTTACCATTGGTAAGGATGTACTGGGAGTTGTAGGTTCGTTAGATACAATTGTATATTGGGTTGACCTGACATTGCAGTTGATCATTGTACAAAACTTGGTGATGTATTAATGTACTAATGATAGTCCTGATGATGTATTCATGTACTAATGGTGGTCCTGATGATGTATTCATGTACTAATGGTGGTCCTAGTAATATATTCCTGTACTGATGGTGGTTCTGGTGATGTATTCATGTACTGATGGTTGTTTTGGTGGTGTATTAATATACTGATGATGGATCTGGTAATGTAGTTATGTACTAATGGTGGTTCTGGTGCTGTATTCCTGTATTGTTGGTGGTTCTGGTGACGTATGCCTATGGTAGTTATGGTGATGTATTCCTGTACTGATGCTGGTTCTGTTGATGTTTTCCTGTACTTATGGTGATTCTGGTGATGTATTCAGGTAATGATGGTAGTTCTGGTGATGTATTCCTGTACTGATGGTGGTTCTGGTAATGTATTTCTGTACTGATGTAGTTTTTTAGCTGAATATTGAGATAATTATCAAGAACAGCTAGTCGGCACGTGACTGTAAGTCTACAAGTCACATAAAAGCTGTCACATTTGACTGGTTAAACCACCTAATCTATGAGGGGGTGCCAAATTGAATTTTTGCCCTAGGAGGCGGAAAGCCTAGATTTTCCTCTGGTGTTACATTAAGTATCTAGTCTTTTGTGATTTTACATTCAGTATTTAATCCCTGGTGGTAAGTGTTACATTAGGAATATAGCTCCTTGTGGTAATTATTACATTGTGTATCTTATCCCTGTTGGTTATTCTTACATTGGACATCTAGTCCCTAGTAGCAAGTGTCACCTTTGGTACCTAATCCCTGGTACTAAATGTTATATTGGCTATCTATTCTGTGGGAGTGTTACTTTAAGTATCTAGTCCCTGTTGGTTAATGTTACATTAGGCATTTAGTTTCTGTTCATAAGTGACACTTTCCCTTTGGTATCAGGTTTCTGGCGGTATTACACGTGGTAACTGGTCCCTGGTGGTGATAGATGTAATATTTGGTACTGGTGGTACAATGATTTCCATCTATATCTAGGTCACTTATGAACAAACACTGAAGGGGCAACAATTTAACTCTTGCCCCTGTGGACGGCTAAGATCATTGCAAACTTTTCATGATTATTACTGGCACATGTGGGTTGAAATTTCTGATGTTTTGAAGACCTATCAGTATAATAGGGAACACAACCCCTATACTGAACTGCTCCCAGGGACAATCGCGTCAGTGACGTCACTCGAACCGATCCAGGGGGCTGAGGAGATAATAGGAGACAAGACAAGACTTAACGCTAATGCTCCACAGCTGCAGGATGCGCGACTCTTCTGCTATTGATTTAGAAGTCGAAAGAGGCTATTGATAAAACATAAAAGGCCGGTCCAGTCTTCTGTAAATGAAGTTCAGTCATCATACAATGGAACATTCTGAAACTTTTCTAATGCACACTCTATGGAGAAAAGTATGTGCACCCTCTATATTCCTCCAAGAGCTTTTCTGACTTTCCATCCTACATCCATAGACATTAATATGGAGTCGCCCCTCAGCAGATATAACAGATTCTACTCTTCTCCTAGGAAGGATTTCTACAAGATTTTGGAGGCGTATTTTTGCCTCTTCATCCAGAAGAGCATTTGTGGGGTCAGACCCTTGTAACGGGTCTGGGAGGCGGAACCTCTGAGCTACTATACAAGGGGGCTGTCCTTGTAAGGGAGCGGGTGGCGACCAGGGAAGATGGGCAGGGAGTCACAGCAGGTGACCGGTACAGTCTCTGAGTGAACGGGCTGGAGGTCACGGCAAGTGACCGGGGCAGTCTCTGGATGAACGGGCAGATGGTCACGGCAAGTGACCGGGGCAGTCTCTGAATGAACGGGCAGATGGTCACGGCAAATGACCGGGGCAGTCTCTGGATGAACGGGCAGATGGTCACGGCAAGTGACCGGGGCAGTCTCTGGGTAAAGGGTTGGTACGACCTGTGGCGGCTGATGATAGACGTGAGCTCCCAGGTGAGCAGGCGAGAGTCTCTGGATGAACGGGTGGTCACAGCATGTGACGGCGGAGCCTCCAGGAAGACCAACAGACAGGCGGCAGATGAGCGCTCCCAGGTGAGCGGGCAGAAGTCTCTGGACAGGCGGGTGGTCACAGCACGTGACGGCAGAGCCTCCAGGTAGGCTAGCAGACAGGCAGCAGATGAGCGCTCCCAGGTGAGCGGGCAGGAGTCACTGGACAGGCGGGTGGTCACAGCACGTGACGGCAGAGCCTCCAGGTAGGCTAGCAGACAGGCAGCAGATGTGTGCTCCCAGGTGAGCAGGTAAGCTGGTCCATAGACAGACTGACAGGAGTTGGAAGGCAGACCGTCGGACCTCAGGCAAGCAGGCAGATGGCTGAAGTGCGCTCCCAGGTGAGCGGACAGGCTGGTCCTTAGACAGACTGACAGGAGTAGTAAGGCAGACCGTCGGACCTCAGACTAGCAGGCAGGTAGCAGATAATCAGGCAGGAATAAGACAGCAAGCTGGCAGGAATCTGGCAGGTATCTGGCAGGTAACTGGCAACGGGACCTGAGGGCTGAAGCAGAGTAGTGAACAGTGCAACAACATTGCTCGGGCACCTCCATTTTGGAGGAGGTGCCTTATATATGGTGAAGTCCTCCGGCCATTGGCCGGGGACTCCTTAGGACGGCGCGCGCGGCCCCTTTAAGAGGGAGGGAGAGCGCACGCGCGCGCCCTAAGCACAGTGGCCGGGAAGGAGCGCGCGCTGCCAGCAGAGCGGGAGGAGGACGCCGGGCACGGAGCAGAGAGGTGAGGGGAACAGCGTCCCTGCCTAGCAGAGGGCAGGGACGCCGGCGCTACAGTACCCCCCCCCCTTTAGGCCCCCCCTTTTTTAGGCCAGACAGAAATTTAGCTAGGATAAGAGGGGCATGGATGTTCTCCCGGGGCTCCCACGTTCTCTCCTCAGGACCAAACCCCTTCCAATCTACTAGAAAAAAGGTCTTTCCTCTTACCCTTTTGGTGGCAAGAATGTTCTCTACCTCAAACTCGTCCTCAGCAGAAACCGGAGCAGGAGGCGTACCTGTAGACTTGGAAAAAGAGTTAAGTACCACAGGTTTGAGGAGAGATACATGGAAGGAGTTAGGGATCCGTAAGTTGGCCGGGAGTTTCAATTTATAGGCCACCGGGTTGATCTGACTGATGACCTCCAGAGGACCGATGAACCGAGGCCCTAACTTGTAAGAAGGTATCTTGAGTCGGACATATTTAGACGAGAGCCAGACTTTATCTCCAGGACGAATTTGTGGAGGATCCAGGCGTTTTTTGTCAGCGTGTCTTTTCATCCGTTCGGACGACTGAAGGAGTGCGGATCGGGTACTCTCCCAAATGGAGGAAAATTTGCTAACGAGAGATTCCGCAGCCGGGTTGTCCACAGAGGTAGAGACAGGAAAAGGAATCCGAGGATGCTGACCGAAGACTACAAAAAACGGGGATTTGGAGGAGGATTCGCTCTCGTGATTGTTATAAGAGAACTCGGCCCATGGTAGGAGATCCACCCAGTCTGAATGATGGGCATTAACGAAGTGCCGAAGGTAACTGGTCAGGTTCTGATTGATCCGCTCCACTTGACCATTGGACTGTGGGTGGTAAGCGGAAGAGAAGTCCAGGGTGACGTCTAGCAGTTTACAAGTGGCTCTCCAGAAACGTGAGGTGAACTGTACCCCACGATCCGACATGATGTGGAGGGGCAGGCCATGAAGATGGAAGATGTGGCGGATAAAGTCTTTAGCCAGCTCGGGTGCAGACGGGAGGGCTGGCAGGGGAATAAAGTGAGCCATCTTGGAAAAGCGATCCGCGACCACCCAAATGACCGTACAACCGGCGGAGACGGGGAGATCAGTTATGAAGTCCATAGCAATATGCTGCCAGGGGGCAGCAGGCACAGGAAGCGGAAGGAGGCGACCGGCTGGCAGGTGTCTCGGGACTTTGTTGCGGGCGCAGGACACACAGGCAGAAACAAAGTCTATTACGTCCTTGTGCAGGGTAGGCCACCAGTAGTGCCGGGCAATAAGCTGGAGGGTCTTCTTCTGACCGGCGTGGCCAGCTAGTTTAGACGAATGGCCCCAGTGTAGGATCTTCTTCCGATCAGGTACTGAAACAAACGTCTTACCGGGAGGGAGACGATTTAGACTCACGGGAGCCACCTGCATTACTCTGGCGGGATCGATGATATGTTTAGGTTCTTCCTCGAGATCGGACACCAGAAAGGATCGGGACAAGGCGTCTGCTTTGACGTTTTTGTCAGCCGGGCGAAAATGAAGAACAAAATCAAAGCGAGCAAAATACAAGGACCACCGGGCTTGGCGCGGGTTAAGTCTCTGGGCATGCTGGAGGTAAGCCAAGTTCTTGTGGTCAGTGTAAATTATTACCGGGTGAAGAGCCCCCTCGAGTAGGTCCAGCTTGGTGAAGATTCTAGCCCCCCTCAGACGATCAAATAACTCCGGAATGAGCAGAAGGGGGTACTTATTCTTCACCGTGATCTGGTTAAGGCCTCTATAGTCTATACAGGGACGGAGAGAGCCGTCCTTCTTTTTGACGAAAAAGAAGCCTGCTCCCGCCGGGGAGGTAGATTTCCGGATGAAACCCCTGGCCAGATTCTCCTCAATATATTCGGACATCGACCGGGTCTCAGCAGCGGAAAATGGATAAATACGCCCACGGGGAGGAGTAGTACCGGGTAACAAGTCGATAGGGCAGTCGTATGGTCTATGAGGGGGTAGTGTCTCTGCTTCCTTTTTATTAAAGACATCAGCATAAGACCAATAAGGAATCAGAAGTCCAGGTAGATTAGCTGGGGTAGGAGAAGGACGGGTGGGATGAACAGGAACCAAACAAGTCTTATGACAGTCCTGTCCCCAGCGAAGGACTTCTCCGGTCTGCCAGTCAAGCACGGGTGCATGTCTCTGGAGCCAAGGTAGACCTAGTAAGAGGGCGTGAGAGAGTCCAGGCAGAACATGAAAAGAGATGCTCTCAGAATGCAGCATTCCCACCTGCAGAGTTACGGATTCGGTGATGAGTTGGATGGGACGTGGTAAGAGGCCCCCATCCACAGCAGCGACAGATAATGGTATAGCCAGAGGTTTGGTGGGAATGCGGTATTTTTCTACCAGGGCCTGTGAAATAAGATTCCCGGCCGCTCCAGAGTCAAGTTGGGCTAGTTCGAAATAACGATTCTCCCCGCAGATAATTGAGACTGACAGCAGCAGAGAGGGAGAGGATTTATTCTTGTCTAGGTCGACCTCTCTGAGCGAACCTAGACACAGGCGTTTCCCGACCTCTCCGGACAGGTACGGATCCGGTGCTCCTTACTGCCACAGTAGAAGCAGCTCCCCTCGGCACGGCGTAAGTCCTGACGGGTTTTGACCATCTTGGTCTGGTCGACCTGCGTAGGCTCAGGAGAGTGTACCTGGGGAGAGACGGAGGGAGTGACGGGTTCCTGAAGAGTAGGAGCTAGACGTGGAAACCTCCTCTCACGGGTGACCTCTTTGGAACGCTCCTGGAACCGTAGGTCAATCCGGGTGGCAAGAGTTATTAGGTCATCGAGAGTGGTAGGAATGTCCCGACCGGCAAGTTCATCTTTAATACAGCCGGACAGACCCTCCCAGAAGACGGATACCAGAGCGTCGTTATCCCAGGCCAGCTCCGAGGCAAGGGTACGGAACCGTATGGCATATTGGCCCACGGTGAGATTTCCCTGACGGAGGCGCAGCAGAGATGATGCGGATGAGGTCTTCCGTCCGGGTTCGTCGAAGACTTTCCGGAAAGCCGTGAGAAAGGCAGGCAAGTCGGACACCAGGGGGTCTCCTCTCTCCCATAGAGGATTTAGCCAGGCCAGGACCTCCCCGGTGAGATGGGACATGATGAAGGCAATTTTGGCCCGGTCGGAGTTAAACTGGTGGGACAATAGTTCAAAGTGCAGGGTGCACTGGTTTATGAAGCCCCTAGCTTGAGCGGGGTCGCCTCCGAAGCGTGGAGGTGTAGAAAGCCGGGGTCCGGGGCAGGATGCCATGGTATTGGTGGGCAGCGGCGCTGCCGGGCTGCGAGTCATGACACTAGCGGTGGTTGCTGGTGGAGCAGTCAGAGTGTCCAGGAAAGAGTTGACATTCCGCAGATGACTCAGGATGGACTCCTGTTGGGACCTCTGACGGGACAGTTCATGACGTAGGTCCGAAAGCGAGAGAGCTTGGGTGCCACCGGGTTCCATGGCCCGAGCAAACTGTAACGGGTCTGGGAGGCGGAACCTCTGAGCTACTATACAAGGGGGCTGTCCTTGTAAGGGAGCGGGTGGCGACCAGGGAAGACGGGCAGGGAGTCACAGCAGGTGACCGGGACAGTCTCTGAGTGAACGGGCTGGAGGTCACGGCAAGTGACCGGGGCAGTCTCTGGATGAACGGGCAGATGGTCACGGCAAGTGACCGGGGCAGTCTCTGAATGAACGGGCAGATGGTCACGGCAAGTGACCGGGGCAGTCTCTGGGTAAAGGGTTGGTACGACCTGTGGCGGCTGATGATAGACGTGAGCTCCCAGGTGAGCAGGCGAGAGTCTCTGGATGAACGGGTGGTCACAGCATGTGACGGCGGAGCCTCCAGGAAGACCAACAGACAGGCGGCAGATGAGCGCTCCCAGGTGAGCAGGCAGAAGTCTCTGGACAGGCGGGTGGTCACAGCACGTGACGGCAGAGCCTCCAGGTAGGCTAGCAGACAGGCAGCAGATGAGCGCTCCCAGGTGAGCGGGCAGGAGTCACTGGACAGGCGGGTGGTCACAGCACGTGACGACAGAGCCTCCAGGTAGGCTAGCAGACAGGCAGCAGATGTGTGCTCCCAGGTGAGCAGGCAAGCTGGTCCATAGACAGACTGACAGGAGTTGGAAGGCAGACCGTCGGACCTCAGGCAAGCAGGCAGATGGCTGAAGTGCGCTCCCAGGTGAGCGGACAGGCTGGTCCTTAGACAGACTGACAGGAGTAGTAAGGCAGACCGTCGGACCTCAGACTAGCAGGCAGGTAGCAGATAATCAGGCAGGAATAAGACAGCAAGCTGGCAGGAATCTGGCAGGTATCTGGCAGGTAACTGGCAACGGGACCTGAGGGCTGAAGCAGAGTAGTGAACAGTGCAACAACATTGCTCGGGCCCCTCCATTTTGGAGGAGGTGCCTTATATATGGTGAAGTCCTCCGGCCATTGGCTGGGGACTCCTTAGGACGGCGCGCGCGGCCCCTTTAAGAGGGAGGGAGAGCGCGCGCGCGCGCCCTAAGCACAGTGGCCGGGAAGGAGCGCGCGCTGCCAGCAGAGCGGGAGGAGGACGCCGGGCACGGAGCAGAGAGGTGAGGGGAACAGCGTCCCTGCCTAGCAGAGGGCAGGGACGCCGGCGCTACAACCCTGATGTTGGGGGAGGCCGAGCTCACAACCTCCATTGTAGGATGGGGCTGAGGTCTGGGTTCTGTGCGACCGCTCATGTGTAACACAGGTGCCGGAATGCAACGCACAGAGACACAAGGCGGGAACAGTCAAGGATTGATAGAACTACTTTATATGTATAACAACTATTACAGTGTATTTAAGGGTGTTATAATAGGGTAATATACAGCAACTTGGAATAACAATAAGAAATATTTTCAGTGAATAATGGTAAAGTTCTTTGCAAAAGTGTGAGGCATCCAATTGTGGGAGTTTTTGGACCATACCTGCCACAGTCGGGGCCTCTTGCTCTCAGACTCTAGCTTCTGCTCCGACCTCGAGGAAGCTCATGTTGGGATTATAATGCCAGGCGTTCCTTCAGGGCCTGTCTCTGGTAAGGGTCTCTCAGGCCTGCAACCAACTGATCTCTCAATGCTTCATCCAGGGCGCCTGCTCCTACATATTTACCACCTTTTTTTTGGTGATCTGTGCCATCACTTCCTGCAGAGCGTTCACGTATTGAGTAACTGTCTCCCCCTCTCTCTGGACCCGACGAAAGAGGCGAGTGCATAAATCACCTACATCGGTCGTGTCACCATGCATGTCCTTTAAAATCTTGATCAACTTATCTACCGTATCACGGTTTCGTGGTTGCCTGAACATGACCGTCTGTCGTGCCTCTTCGTCCAAAGTCAACAAGGCCAACTTTGTCTGTAAGGCAGGTGTCATGGGGTACATACTTAACATACTTTTCAGACGTTCAACCCAGTCCCACATCAATACTTTGTCACCTGTAAATGTTGGTATATTGCTAAGCATAGATCCAAGGGGAATGCTTCCCCTGATGGGTTGGGTTTCAGACTTATCCACCATCTGTGTCTGAATGTTGCATCCTGCCGACTACGCCAAATGTAACACAGGTGCCGGAATGCAACGCACAGAGACACAAGGTGGGAACAGTCAAGGATTGATATAACCACTTTATATGTATAACAACTATTATATAAGGGTGTTAGTAACAGGAGTAATATACAGCAACTTGGAATAACAATAAGAAATATTTTAAGTGAATAACGGTAAAGTTCTTTGCAAAAGTGTGATGCACCAGTCGTGGGAGTCACCACGTGAGTTGTCTTTGTATGGCCCTAGCGGGGGTCACCGGTTCTTTCCACTAGGCCGCAAGTCTCTTCCGGATAAAGTCTATCAGATCCCGTTTAGCCTCCCATGCACCAACCAGCCACCTCCCAACCTAAAGTCCTAATCCCAACTGTCGCCGGTACCGTGAGTAAGAATTGGAAGTGACGGCGCTGTTCACTTGCGCGATTCCTCCAAGGTTGCTGGCGCATCTCTCCTGTCTCAGTCCTTGCTCAGCTGTTCTCGGCTTGACCGTCTCTCGCGCTTGGGGTAAGGGGCTCCAGACCTCGGCTCTTGACAGGCAGCGTCGGTCCTGGGAACTTACTCAGTGTGGGGCGCAGGTCCTGACCCTGACT
This sequence comes from Phyllobates terribilis, assembly GCF_046119375.1. Lineage (NCBI taxonomy): Eukaryota > Metazoa > Chordata > Amphibia > Anura > Dendrobatidae > Phyllobates > Phyllobates terribilis. The sequence continues at coordinate 46,774,665 of NW_027362762.1, forward strand.
AACATGCGCAGGGCTCAGGACGCTTTTGTGAGGGGTCTGCAGCCTCTCAGGCAGTGTCCGACTCTGGTGCAGTGCAGGCCTCCGGCTGAGGCCTGACACGCTGGTCTATGCGGTCCCACTGGAGCACGTCTGCTCCAATCTGCAGCCTGGTGCAAATCTCTGGCTGCAGCGTCTTCTCCGGTGCACATCCGCACCTTGCGATCTCATGGCGCCAAAAACCCCCTGCAATCTGGCACACAGGACTTTTATATCCAGGAAACCCTCTGGGTCTCCTGATCAGGTCCAGCACACAAAATCTCTCCCCCTGCAAATCTGCTAGCACCATTTGGTTCCTGCTAACACAATTCTTTGCTTTACTTTCAAGTTCAGTTTATTCTAGCAGAGGTGGTGTTCGCTTACAGTTACTTAGTCTCTCTTGTCCATCTCTATACATGTTCTCCTCCATGTCTGTATAGAGCTTGTGCACTGGGCACAGTCATGGGGGACAGATAATGGTCTTCCCCAAACTGTTCCCACAATGCTGAAGCTACAATTGTCCACAATGTCTTGTGCTGAAGATGAAGATTTCCCATCACTGGAGCTGAGGGTCCGCGGCTGCCCCCTGATAACAGCCCATAGCATTATCCTCCTCCACCATCTGTACAGCGCACAATACAATCAGGGAATTCCTCCTGGAATCACCAAACCCAGACTCCTCCATCAGACGCTAGAAAGAGAACTGTGATCTGTCTCTGCACAGAACATGTCTCCTCCAGAGTCCAGTGGTGGCGGCTTTACACCACTCTGTCCGACGCTCGGCATTGTGCTTGGTGATGTACGGCTGCAGGCAGCTGCTCGGCCATGAATCTCCCGGGGGGGGGGGAGGCACAGTGTTTGTGCTGATACCAGAGGAGGTCTGGACTCTGCAGTTATGGGGTCAGCAGAGCGGTGGTGAATTTTCTGCCCTTTGCTCCTCAGCACTCGGCGCCCCCTCTCTGTAACATTATGGGTTTTCCACTTCTTGGCTGAGTTGCTGCGGGTCCTTACACTTCTCTATAATACCTCTGATAACTCCGACACATGCAACGTTATATTTCTTTGAGTGCACCCTGACATTGCATCCCTCGCTGGTTCCAAAGAGAAGTGACAAGCCGGCAAGAGAGAACACTGTCAGTGCACAATGAAAAGGAGAGAACGTGCCAAGCGGGAACAGACCAGATCCCGAAACAGACGTTTCTGATGACATCCCATGGGTGATGTCTGTTTAGAGGTCTGGTCTCTTTTCTCCCTGCTTGCAGACAGAAAATATATGCACCACCTTCTAAAAGAAGAAGCAAATGTAAACAGGTGCTTGCTGCTGTGACTGCAGTATATGTGGCACCCCAGGGGTCTGGTTTCCACAGTAACGGCAATGTTATGTCTGAGAGCAGGTGGGAGGTCTCTTGGTCAGGGATCCTGTGCATGCCACACCTCCTGCCCAGTCCTGGGAGGGGAAGAACTTCCCCTATATAAACCTAGGGCTGAGGCAGGGTTAGTGAGTAGAGAAGAAGTAGAGACAGAGAAGAGAAGCAGCATAGGAAGAAACAACAGGAGCTCTGTGGGAGCAGTACTACAAGGAGTCAGGGGCTGGCAGCTGCAGAGCTCGCCCTGACTGAGAAGCTATCACCGGACCCGGAGTCCGAGGCTGTGGGGACTAACTCCTATCCAGCAGCAGAAACCGACCGGCAGGGGATTTCAGGTCCTCTGGCCAAGAAACCCGAAGGCACGGTCACACGCGTGGGACCAGCACCGCCATCGTGGAGCGGAAGCTACTAGAAGGCCCCGAGTCACCGGCCATACGGGTGAGCACCACACGGTACACTCAGGGACGTGGGCTACTTATACCCGCCTCTAGCAAGGTAGCCAGAAGAGTACAGTTAGTTTGGGAGGCCTACAACTCCGCCTGGCCAGGGGAGATCCCATCTGCTCAAGGACTGACCAGGCCCCAATCGCTAGCCAGTACTCCGGGAGGGTCTATCTTTGTCACCAGTAAAGACCCTGAACTACACCGTACCGTCTCCGAGTGGTTCCTGCTACCCCCATCATCCACGTCGGCTGCCCTGAGGCCATACCCCTCCCGTTGGGGGTGATACTATCACGCTGCACAATCCTACCACCGGCCTCAGCGGTCTGCCCTGCAGCGGCAGCTCCTTCGCTGCATTCAACGGGTGGCGTAGTCGTACAACATCTACCGCTAATACAGCGCCACTTAGTCTGACTCCCTGGGCACGGACCGGGTCACCGCCACGGGACTACAACCCTCAACAGATCCGGCTCCGGGTAAGCTCCCGCGTGCGCAACGCTGCGCGACACAGGCCCAGGGGTGCGTCATATACACATACTAAAAAGTGCAGCAGCCCCTGTGTGCATCAAGTTGGATGCAAACATCGAATATATGAATTGTAAACTGCATTTCTGCTAAATAGACTATACTGATAAAATTGAGGAACTTAGTGCACAAATAGTTTGTGTGTGAGTCCACCGGCCGCAACAAGTCAAACTTTCTCTGATGGGACTTTCACCTTCTTTACACCGGCTGCTGCACTCTCTGGTGTGTAGATATTGCACATATTGCAGAATTGCTGGCAAGTACTGGTTGAGTCCTGTGTGTGACAACAATCTCCTGTGTTCTTCATATGTCTGGCCTGTGTGGTCATATGGCAAGACAGAAGCCTTTTCTTACAAAGAAAAACATTCAAGCCCAGCTGTATTTTGCTGAAACCGACATCAAGTCTGCCAAAATCATGTGGAAAACGTGTTCTGTCTGATGAGACCAAGGTGGAACTTTTTGGCCATAATTCCAAAAGATGCAAAGCCAACACTGCACATCACCAAAAGAACACCATACCCACAGTGAGGCATGGTGGAGACAGAATTGTGTTTTGGGGCTGCTTTTTGGCAGCTGAAACTGGGGCTTTAGTCAATGTGGATGGAATTATAGACAGTTCCAAATATCAGTCAATTTTGGAACTAAACCTCTGATAAAAGATGAAGATGAATTTCAAATTTCAGAATGACAACGACCCTACACTTACCTTCAAATCAAAATAAGAATGACGCAGTCAGAAGAAGATCAGAGTTTTGGAATGGCTCAGCCTGAGCCCAGACCTGAATCCAAGTGACAATTTGTGACCCGAAGAAGGCGCTGTACACAGGTGATGCCCACACAATCTGACAGATGTAGAGCTACTGCAAGGAAAAGAGGGCAAAGATGCCAATTCTAAATGTGCCATGTGATAGACTCCAACCCAGAAAGACTAATGCTGTCAGAAATTCACAGGGGACTTCAACAAAGTATCAGTATAAGGGTGTGCAGATTTATGCAACCACATTATTTTAGCTTTTCTTTTTTTTTCCACCTGAAAAGAAGTGTCTAATTTTCAACTACAATCATGGCCAAAAGTTATGAGAATGACACCAAAATTATATTTTCACATGACCTACTGGCCTCTGGTTTTTATTAGTGTTTGTCTGATGTTTATATCACATACAGAAATATAATTGCAATCATATTATGAGTACCAATAGGTTATATTGACAGTTAGAATGAGTTAATGCAGCAAGTCAATATTTGCAGTGTTGCCCCTTCTTCTTCAAGACCTCTGTAATTCTCCCTGGCATGCCCTCAATCAACTTTTGGACCAAATCCTGACTGATAGCAGTCCATTCTTGCATAATCAATGCTTGCATTTTGCCAGAATTTGTTGGTTTTTGTTTGTCCACCCGTCTCTTGATGATTGACCACAAGTTCTCAATGGGATTAAGATCTGGGGAGTTTCCAGGCCATGGACCCAAAATCTCTATGTTTTGTTCCATGAGCCATTTAGTTATCACCTTTGCTTTATGGCAAGGTGCTCCATCATGCTGGAAAAGGCATTGTTGGGCGCCAAACTGCTCTTGGACGGTTGGGAGAAGTTGCTCTTGGAGGACATTCTGGTACCATTCTTTATTCATGGCTGTGTTTTTAGGCAAGACTGTGAGTGAGCCGATTCCCTTGGCTGAGAAGCAACCCCACACATGAATGGTTTCAGGATGCTTTACAGTTGGCATGAGACAAGACTGGTGGTAGCGCTCGCCTCTTCTTCTCCGAATAAGCTGTTTTCCAGATGTCCCAAACAATCGAAAAGGGGATTCATCAAAGAAAATGACTTTGCCCCAGTCCTCAGCAGTCCACTCCCTGTACCTTTTGCAGAATATCAGTCGGTCCCTGATGTTTTTTCTGGAGAGAAGTGGCTTCTTTGCTGCCCTCCTTGAAACCAGCCCTTGCTCAAAGAGTCTCTGCCTCACAGTGCGTGCAGAAGCACTCACACCAGCCTGCTGCCATTCCTGAGCAAGCTCGGCACTGCTGGTAGTCCAATCCCGCAGCTGAAACAGTTTTAAGATACGGTCCTGGCGCTTGCTGGTCTTTCTTGGGCGCCCTGGAGCCTTTTTGACAACAATGGAAGCTCTCTCCTTGAAGTTCTTGATGATGCGATAGATTGTTGACTGAGGTGCAATCTTTGTAGCTGCGATACTCTTCTCTGTTAGGCCATTTTTGTGCAGTGCAATGATGGCTGCACGTGTTTCTTTAGAGATAACCATGGTTAACTGAAGAGAAACAATGATACCAAGAACCAGCCTCCTTTTAAAGTGTCCAGTGATGTCATTCTTACTTAATCATGACTGATTGATCGCCAGCCCTGTCCTCATCAACACCCACACCTGTGTTAATGGATCAATCACTAAAACGATGTTAGCTGCTCCTTTTAAGGCAGGACTGCAATGATGTTGAAATGTGTTTTGGGGGTTAAAGTTCATTTTCTGGGCAAATATTGACTTTGCAAGTACAGTAATTGTTGTTAAGCTGATCACTCTTTGACATTCAGGAGTATATGCAAATTGCCATTACAGAAAATGAAGCAGTAAACTTTGGAAAAATTACTATTTGTCTCATTCTCAATACTTTTGGCCATGACTGTAATTAGTACAGATTTTTGGCAACATTAATGTTGGAAAAAGTTCTGAAATTCTTCCTCTTCATATGATTTCTTTTTACATGACAAAAACCTTGTATTTTAGCAGGGGTGTGTAGACTTTTTATATCCACTGTAGACAGACAGAAGACCCAGTTTTCTCAGAAGCAGATATAACTTCTAAACTATGGTATGACTTCTAGTTGCTGAGGATATATTAGGGGGGATGTTTCCACTTCCATTGAGGAGTTTCACTAGGTAACATTTCCTGATTCCCCCCCCCCCCCCACATTGGTGTCAGCAGCGGCGGACCCTCGCACTCTCACCAGCGCACACGTAGAGCAATTACATTTATAATCCTCCCGGGGACAAATTAGTGGGTTTATAAGATGATAAGACATCAGAGAATTGTGTAATTCTAGATTCTGCCATCTCTCCGCTTCTAGAAAGTGGAACGAAACTTTGTAGAAAGAATCAGCTGCAGCTTAAAGACCTCGGGTATTGCACGAAATTTACACATTTTTGCACGATGTTTGTTAAAGTTAGCGCATATTTAAACAAAACGCTTCATTCTGGAATCATGAAAACCGTCATATACATTAGATGAGTCGGCCATTGCTGCTGATTTTGGCAAGACCGGACAACATGTGATGTATATTGGGGATCCCTGATTCTTCCCCAGCAGATGATGCTGGAGGATAGCAGGATCAAGGAGTTGGAGTGTCATCGCCCTTTTTTTTTTCAGGGAAGATGAGCTGCTGTCAGCGTGGTTGGTCAGGCAGGGCCTTTCCTGTGTACGGGGAAAGGGAGAGACAAATGTCTAATAAAAGTTCAACCAATAGTTATCTGGTGTGTATGGTCAGCTTTTTCATTTTTATGTCAACTGAGACTTTTTTTTAATGTGCAATTGATAAATCAGTCTAAAAGCATCTGGAGGACTAAATCTCGGATACAGTAAAAAAAGATTGAAAGTTGGAGCGAGACTATAATGATTTTCGCGCATACTAGAAAAAAAATACTCAAAAATCGTCTTTTTGCTTACAGAAAGGAGAAAAAGTCTACTGACTTTAAGACAGAAGGTGTGAACTTTGATATGAGACAGAAATGAGAGACTGATGATAGATAGATAGATAGATAGATAGATAGATGAATATGAGATAGATATGTGATAGATATGTGATAGATAGATAAAAGATGGATACTGTAGAAAATAAATGATAGATAATAGTGTAGCAGAACCAGGTAACAAAGGTATAAGTCTTAGCTCTGCAGGATGTGATTAGATGCACCTCCCTAGCTTTTTCCTAGAACCAGGGCTTGTGTTCACTAGGTGTCAGTCTGCTGGATGAAGCAGATTTGAGTGTGCTTCTGGTGAGTGATCAGCCAATATGTGAGCTGTAGCTGGGAGAGAGATGTGGCACCCCAGGGGTCTGGTTGCCACAGTAATAGAAGTATTATGTCTGAGAGCAAGTGGGAGGTTTCTCTGGTCAGGAGCCCTAAGCATGCAACACTGCCCGTCCAGACCTGGGAGGGGAGGAATCTGCCCTTATAAACTGGGTCTGGGGAATGATTAGGGGAGTCAGAGCCTGGAGAGGGAAAGATACATCAGGAGCTCTGTAGGAACAGTAGCTGAAGACCAGGGGCTGGAGCTGAGCAGAGCTCGCCCTGGCTGAGGACACTACAACCGGACACCGGAGTCCGAGGCTGTGGGGACTGATATACACCCAGCAGCAGAAACCAGCCGGCAGGGGATTCCAGGTCCTCTGGCCATAGAAGCCCGAAGGCTCAGTCACGAGGAAGGGACCAGCACCGCCATCCAGGAGCGGAGGCTAACAGAAGGCCCCAAGTCACCAGCCATACGGGTGAGCACCACACGGTACACTCAGGGACGTGGGCTACTTGTAACTGCTTACAGCAAGGTAGCCAGGAAAGAGTGCAGATAGACGGAGAGGCCTACAACTCCGCCTGGCCAGGGGAGATCCTGCTTGCTCACAGACTGACCAGGCCTCTACTGCTAACCAGTACTCCCGGGAGGGTCTGCTTTATAACACCAGTAAAGACCCTGAACTGCACTACACGTTTCTGTGCTTCTTTGCCGCACCAGCACTACCAGTGCTGGGACGCTCGTGCACCATCACTACCATCATCCACACTAACTGCCCTGAGGCTATACTCCTCCCGTGGGGAGTCATCCCATTCTAAGCTGCACACATAATACCAGCCTGAGCGGTCTGCCCTGCAGCGGCGGAACCCACTGGCCGCAATCCACGGGTGGCGTAGTCGGACAATTATCGTACTAATAAGCCTGCCACTGGTTTGACCACCCTGAGCCACGGACCGGGTCGCCGCCACACTGAGACTACCACCCCTAGCATCTCACCAGAGGCCCGGTTCCGGGTTCCCCACGCGGCCCAGGGGGCGAGTCAACTTTGGCGTAGTCGGCAGGATTTCGTGCCCGCAACCACCGGGTACTGCGTGCCTGAAAAAGACTTTTATACTTACCTGTGGCGAAGTTTCCCGCTGTCCGGAGTCGTTTCCCGCCATCGGACGCCATCTTGGGTCGTTTCCCGCCGTCTTCTGCCGTCTTCCCGCCATCCGCAGCTGCTGCCCGCCATCTTCAGGACGCCGTGCGGGAAGAAGAGGGGCGTGGACGCCGAAAGCGCGCAAGATCCGAAGCTCCGCCCCACGCACTGACGCTGCGCAAGGTCCTGGAAGGGAGGAAGAGCGACGCTGACGTCATCGGAGCGCGACGCCAGGTCCTCTACCCGGACGATTGACTGCGGAGCAGCGGCCTACGGAAGAAGAGCATCGCAAGGTAGGCCACGGTCCACTAGGGGGGTAGAAGGATGTCGGATACCGAGGGGAGCTCCACCGCCACACCGGCCGCCAGCGCAACCGCTGCAGCGGTCATGCCATTCACCATGCCCTATATCCCGGGGGCAACCTGGCTACCCCAGTACTCAGGGGAGTCACATACCCTAAGTGACTTTAGGGAAAGACTGGATAGCCTCTTCCAGGTATACCCCCTCACGGAAGAGCAAAAAGTGAGCATCCTGGTGGCCCAGTTAATCGGGGCAGCCCAAAGGGAGGTAAAGTCCTGGTCACCTGGGAAGAAGAGGACTGTCAGAGAAATACTAGCCCGGCTGAAAGACACATTTGACAACCGGACCTCAGCCGAAATAAAACTCAGATTTTTCGGGTGCAAACAACGGGCACATGAAAGTATAAGGGACTATGCTCTAAACTTACAAGAGGCCCTGAGAGCCATTAAGCAGGCAGACCCTGACAGCGTGGGAATGAAGACAAGCTGTTGACCGAACTATTTATTGAGGGTCTACTGTGCAATGCCCACCGAACCCAGTTGTGGGCAATGGCCTTACAGGACCTTGACCTGGACTTTGCACAGTTCAAGGACAGAGCCATCCGGGTGCTCCGAGAACCGGCACCAGGTGGCGCTGTGACCCACAGGCGTCCTGCTATCACTTATCACCAGGACGCGGCGCCCTTGGCTGCAGGGCCTGTGGGAGCTGATGCACAGGCTTTGAACTATAACCAGGCTACAGACCTGCACCATCAGGTCCAAGAGCTGACTAAGAGCGTTGCCGCGCTAACCAGAACTGTGCAGTCTTTACAGTTCTCTTCTCCAGGAAAGATCCAGCTGGCATCCGGACCGGAGGATGTCCCGTGGCGCCGACTGAGGAGGACCCCACCGACCAGAGGAAGACCCAGCGACAGATACAACGAGGAAGGATGACCCATCTGCCGCCGCTGCAATCAACCCGGACATATGGCAAGGTACTGTCATTTAAACGGGCACAACCTGGGGTAGAGGGCCAACCCCCAGGCATAAGATCATCAGGCCCATCAAACTGGCGTGACAAATACGTAGGGGGACTTCCGGTCTTGCCTGTGGTACTGGATGGCATTCCTATGAGTGCCCTACTAGACACTGGGTCACAGGTGACTACCATCCCGTACGTGCTCTTCAAGCGGTACTGGAATGACTCGGACATAACCCGCTACCCAGATGACGACCTGAGCATTATCGCCAGCAATGGTTAGCCCGTGCCACAGATAGGATTTAAAGAGGTGACCATCAAGGTTGGTAAGGTTGAACTGCCGGCACAAGGACTGATCATTGTGGACATTGACCATCGCGAGAGTCACCCAAAAATAACCCTAGGTACTAACGTAATCGAAAACTGTCTTGCAGAGGTGATTCTTATTTTGCAACAGGTTGCCAAGAATGCCAGTTCCAGCCAGCAGCGTGTCCTCCAAAAAGAGATCCGGGCACTGATGAAACGGCAACAGGTGGAACTATCTGGTGGTGAGATAGGTAGCGTGAGAATGTGTGACCCGTTCCCTATTGCCATGCCCCCGAAAAGTGAGATGATGATTTGGTGCCGGGCAGCTATTGGTCTAAGAGGTAGAGACTACCAAGCAATGGTAGAACCCGTCTACTCAGACAGTAGGCCCACCATTTTGACAGCACGGGGGGTGGTCGATGTACGCCATGGGAGGGTGCCCGTCCGCATCATAAATATCGGGGAGAGAGAAGTATACCTGCCCCGGTATGCCACGCTAGCCAAATTGCTCACCATAAACCAGAACTCTGTACAGGCCATAGAACCCTTGCCTCCATCTCAACCAGAGGAAGGTAACGGCTCTAAGAAACAAATGGGGGACTGGTGTCAGCAACTGCATTTAGGTACTGACTCCACTCCCTCACACCAAAAACAGGGAGTCTACCGGGTGGTTCAGGAGTACGAAAGAGTGTTTAGCAAACACCCGCTAGACTTCGGGCGAGTAAAGGGGGTAGAACATCACATCCCCACAGGAGACCATCCTCCCATAAAGGAGAGATACCGACCCGTACCCCCTGCACACTATCAGCACGCCAAGGGGATGTTAAAAGACATGAAGGAGGCTGGGGTAATTAGGGACAGCTGTAGCCCCTGGGCAGCTCCTCTAGTCCTAGTGAAAAAGAAAGACAACACCATGAGAATGTGTGTAGACTACAGGAAGGTCAACCGTATCACACACAAAGATGCGTACCCGTTACCAAGGATAGAAGAGTCCTTAGCCGCATTAAAATCTGCTAACTTCTTCTCTACTTTGGACCTCACTAGCGGGTACTGGCAGGTTCCTGTAGCAGAGGCGGACCGGGAGAAGACCGCATTCACCACCCCGATGGGTCTCAGCGAATTTAACTGTATGCCGTTCGGGCTCTGAAACGCACCAGGAACCTTCTAACGGTTGATGGAATGCTGTCTGGGACACCGGAACTTCGAGACGGTCCTATTATACCTGGACGATGTCATCGTCTATTCCAAGACCTACGAGGACCACCTGAAACACCTGGCCGAAGTGTTTGAAGCTCTGGCAAGATACGGCCTAAAGGTGAAACCATCCAAGTGTCATCTACTGAAACCAAAGGTGCAGTACCTGGGACACGTGGTGAGTGCTGACGGAGTGGCTCCCGACCCTGATAAGATCACCGTGATTAAGGACTGGCCAAGACCCTCCAGCATAAAGGAAGTGCGGCAGTTCCTCGGGTTGGTAGGCTACTACCGAAGATTCATTCCCGGTTTCACCAAAATGGCAGCCTCTATGCAGGACCTCCTGATAGGCCAGTCCAGGAAAGCCAAAAACCAGAAGCCGCCCTTCAGGTGGGAAAAGCTGGAAGAGGAGTCCTTCTGCCAGCTGAAGATGGCCCTCACGGGGGATGAAATCCTGGCATATCCTGACTACAGCCAGCCCTTTATCCTCCACACGGACGCAAGTAACATCGGGCTAGGAGCCGTACTGTCCCAGATCCAGCAGGGGAAAGAACGGATAATCGCTTACGCCAGCCGAAAGCTACGGCCCACGGAGAGGAACCCTGAGAATTATAGCTCATTTAAGCTGGAGTTCCTGGCAGTGGTGTGGGCAGTGACCGAACGTTTCAAGCATTACCTTGCCTCTTCCAAGTTCACCGTGTACACGGATAATAACCCGTTGACACACCTGGACACTGCAAGGCTCGGTGCCCTGGAACAGAGATGGATGGCCCGCCTGTCCAACTATGAATTCACCATTAAATACCGGGCGGGACGCTCAAATGCCAACGCGGATGCCCTGTCTAGAATGCCAAACTTACCGGACGTAGGGGAAGATCCAGAAGATCTGGAAGAAGTCGAGCTCCCTGCGTTCCACCGTCATGGGATTACCCTGTATTCCCACCGCTCTGTGACGTTCAATCCCTTGCCCCACTACAACTGGGCGGAAACGCAAGACAGTGATCCCACAGTCCGTCTGGTGAAGGAAATGTTGACACAGGCCGATGCCCGTCTTGACCCAGACGCTCCAGAGGAGACCAAGCAACTGTGGAAGGAGAAAAGTAAGCTGTTTCTCTACAGGGAGAAGCTGTGCCGGAGAATGGTTAACTCTCGAACACATGAGTTGACCTGGCAGGTAGTGGTCCCAAGACGAGACGCGGCTATGGTTCTGGAGGCATACCACAACGGAGCAGGACATTTTGGATGGAAGAAGCTGGAGTACTTGTTGTGTGAACGGTTCTACTGGGTAGGCATGAGAGGAGCCATCGAGAGGTGGTGCAGAGACTGTGGCCCGTGCAACCTAAGAAGAAAGGACCGTGCCAGCCAGAAGACTCCCCTGCAGCCCATCATCACCAGACAGCCACTGGAACTGGTAGCCCTGGACCATGTGAAACTGGCTCCAAGCAGATCTGGGTATGTCTACGCCCTCACAATCGTAGATCACTACTCCCGGTTTCTGGTGGTGGTTCCCGTCAAGGACTTAACGGCTCAAACAGCAGCTAGAGCCTTCCAGCAGCACTTCTGCCGTCCACACGGGTACCCGGAGCAGGTGTTGACAGACCAAGGACCAGCCTTCGAAGCGGAGGTCTTCCAGGAGTTCTGTAACCTGTATGGCTGCAAGAAGATAAGAACAACGCCCTATCACCCCCAAACCAATGGACTCTGCGAGAAGATGAACCAGGTGGTGATAGATCTGCTAAAAACATTGCCCCTGGAAGAACGCAGTCTGTGGCCTGAGAAACTGCCCGATCTGGTGGACCTGTATAACCACATCCCGGTAGGTTCCACCAACTGTACCCCGGCTTACCTAATGCGAGCAAGACCTGGTAAGCTGCCTGTTGACCTGGATATGGGAGTCCTGACACCCGAGGACACCTCGCCAGATGCAGACTAGGATACAGAACGGCAGCAGCAGTATCGGAAAGTACAGGAGAGCGTCGAGCGAAGTCTGTCTCAGGCAAGAGAAAGGCAAGAGAGGACTTATAACCAACATGCTCCTGCTGTTCCCCTGGTACCTGGAGAGCAGGTCTTGAAAAGAAAAAGGCGGCTCCATAAGTTGGAAGATCAGTGGGAAAAGGACCCGTACACCGTACTGCCCTCAAACCACAATAATCCAAAGGTGTACGTCATAAGCAAGGATGGAGGAGAGACCACAGCCACTGTATCCAGAGACCACCTGAAAAAGTGCCCCGAGAAGTTGCAAAGCACGGATGAAGATCAGGAAGACCCTCAACCCATAGAGGAAAAGGAGGAAATGATCAGCACCGTACTCGGAGACTTTCCCCGGTCCTGGACACAAGTAAACAACGCTATCGTGGTGCCCGTCCTCACCTTTCTCCAGCCAGCCCCTCAGGTGCCTACAGAAGACCAGGTAGAGCTGGAAGAGCAGCCGGCCCAGGAGGCAGAAGAATCTATACCAGCAGACCAGGAGAATCAACTCTCTGCTAGTAGTGAGCCTGCCGTGCCCCTAGTGAGCCAAAGAGTGCGCAGACAGCTGCCCAGCTTACCTATAACATCCCCTACACCCTTTAGTGCAGAACCAGTTAGTGAGCTCCGTAGGTCCACTAGAGTCACTAAAGGTCAGATGCCCGCTCGCTGGAAAATATAAAGTAATGCACTGTAAATTTACCTCTTTATTGAGAAATGTTTATGGTTTTTGTTGTTGCCTGTTATTAATTATGTTTCTCAGTTACCCTGCAGGGTTCTTTGGACTAGCAGGTTATGGACGCTGGATAACCGGAACAATTCTTGTAGATAGTTGCACATTATGCCTCTTGCGAAGACGGCCGCGGAAGAGAAAACCTGTCTGGCGTGGCCTCCTTGCGGCCCAAAGTAGCTAGCTTCAGCCTTGCAGCCACGCCCAAGGCCAACGCAAGGAGTTTGCTTTGGACAGGTCCCCTACTTCGCTTAAAACTTCACCTTGGGTGATATGGACACCCGGTTACGGACACGCCGTGACCTCTACAGACTAAAGCTGCTTGTATATATGTTATTGTATTATTGTTATACCCTGCATTTATGTTTCTTTAAAAATGTGTTTAGTCCCGGAGTACTAAAATTTACTAGGGGGGAATGTGGCACCCCAGGGCTCTGGTTGCCACAGTAATAGAAGTATTATGTCTGAGAGCAAGTGGGAGGTTTCACTGGTCAGGAGCCCTAAGCATACAACACTGCCTGCCCAGACCTGGGAGGGGAGGAATCTGCCCTTATAAACTGGGTCTGGGGAAGGATTAGGGGAGTCAGAGCCTGGAGAGGGAAAGATACATCAGGAGCTCTGTAGGAACAGTAGCTGAAGACCAGGGGCTGGAGCTGAGCAGAGCTCGCCCTGGCTGAGGACACTACAACCGGACACCGGAGTCCGAGGCTGTGGGGACTGATATACACCCAGCAGCAGAAACCAGCCGGCAGGGGATTCCAGGTCCTCTGGCCATAGAAGCCCGGAGGCTCAGTCACAAGGAAGGGACCAGCGCCGCCATCCAGGAGCGGAGGCTAACAGAAGGCCCCAAGTCACCGGCCATACGGGTGAGCACCACACGGTATACTCAGGGACGTGGGCTACTTGTAACCGCTTACAGCAAGGTAGCCAGGAAAGAGAGTAGATAGACGGGGAGGCCTACAACTCCGCCTGGCCAGGGGAGATCCTGCTTGCTCACAGACTGACCAGGCCTCTACTGCTAACCAGTACTCCCGGGAGGGTCTGCTTTATAACACCAGTAAAGACCCTGAACTGCACTACACGTCTCTGTGCTTCTTTGCCGCACCAGCACTACCAGTGCTGGGACGCTCGTGCACCATCACTACCATCATCCACACTAATTGCCCTGAGGCTATACTCCTCCCGTGGGGAGTCATCCCATTCTAAGCTGCACACATAATACCAGCCTCAGCGGTCTGCCCTGCAGCGGCGGTCCCCACTGGCCGCAATCCACGGGTGGCGTAGTCGGACAATTATCGTACTAATAAGCCTGCCACTGGTTTGACCACCCTGAGCCACGGACCGGGTCGCCACCACACTGAGACTACCACCCCTAGCATCCCACCAGAGGCCCGGTTCCGGGTTCCCCACGCGGCCCAGGGGGCGAGTCAGAGACATGCCAGGATATCTCTCTGAATGGAGACTGCATGTGTCAGTTAGGAAAGCTGAGCAGTCTGTGTGCAGAGAACCATGTGGAAGCTGCAGCCTTTCCAGTGTGAATTGTGTCGGGAGTTGAACACTTCTGTTTGGTGCTGGAGACTGCTGGAGCTCGGGCTGAAGAGGATAATGAGACATGGTAGAATTGTGCCTTTTCTATGTATGTAAGGGAAACTTGAAAATGCTTTTCTAACTTCTTATAGCCTTCTCCTGCTTTGTGGCCTCCACCATTTTCATTTTCAGAGTGCTAGGCCGCTGCTTAGAAGAACCTATGGCTGCTGTTTTTTGGCACAAGGTCATGATCAGCTGATGATGATGATGATGGCACGGGACCATTGCCTTACTGCATTAGGTTATTAATGGGTTAAAATACCCTGGTACAGAAATACTTGAATTAGGAAAGAAGAATAAAGAGGGAAAAGGAAAACTTTTTTGTTTTCTAAAAAGTTTTATAACTTTTTGAAGGATATTTTAGAGGCAGAGTTGTGACATCGCAGAGCTGGATTGGATCCGTCCCAACGTCCAATAAGTCGTTCACCTCCATTTCCTTTGAAAACTAGAGATTTTGGCTGGAGTTTCCCCGATTAATCAGATGCTGATTTACTATCAGGAGTCCATGCGGAAGACCGGTATTAGGCTCGCTGCCCGGTGCGATAGCGGAGCGGCTGACGTGGATTAGCATATACAGATTCAGGCAGATTTATGTAGAAAGTCTTGATATTGTTGTGCACGTTGTGGCAGCCGTCTCATTCTGCTGCTAAGAAGACTTATAATTAGAAAAACATCTTGAGAAAAAAATAAATTAAAGCACATTAGGCTCCGCCAAATGTACTGCACCTCCATACTGACATTAAACTCATAAAGCTTTATGGAGTGAGCTCCCCCTAGTGGATAACTATACAGTAGAGCTGACAGGAAGTCCTATCTGCTGTACAGTACACTGCCTCTCTATGCTGCACAGGCTTGTTTTGGGTACCTCCCTCTCAGGCAAAATAAATCATAAGAAGGTAGTAGGAAATATGAGGATGAAACATGTAAGAAAAAATGAAGAAATTGTGCAGGAACATAAAATATTACGAGCTATCTAGAGGAGAGACATTATTCTCTGTATATGTTCAAAAGTTTTGGGAGTAAGGAGATAGATGTAAGTTAAAGGGGTTGTCCACTTTTGACACAAAACTGAAGACTAGGAGATCAGCAGCTTCTGATGTCTGGTGTAGCAGAGCTGACTGTGTGTTGTGTCTGGTGTAGCAGAGCTTTGTAGCTGTCTGCCAGCGATCTCAGGACCTCTGCAATCTATTCCCAGCCTCATGTCCGCCTAAGATCTCAAGGACCTCTGCTACCTGGACCCAGTCTCCTGTCCGCCTGCAGTCTCCAGGACCTCTGCTACCTGTTCCCGGTCCCCTGTCAACCTGCACTCTCCAGGACTTCTGCTACCTGTTCCTGGTCTCCTGTCCACCTGCAGTCTCCAGGACCTCTGGTACCTGTTCCCGGTCTCCTGTCCACCTGCAGTCTCCAGGACCTCTGCTACCTATTTCTGGTCTCCTGTCCACCTGCAGTCTCCAGGACCTCTGGTACCTGTTCCCGGTCTCCAGTCCACCTGCAGTCTCCAGGACCTTTGCTACCTATTTCTGGTCTCCTGTCCACCTGCAGTCTACGGGACCTCTGGTACCTGTTCCCGGTCTCCTGTCCACCTGCAGTCTCCAGGACCTCTGCTACCTATTTCTGGTCTCCTGTCCACCTGCAGTCTCCAGGACCTCTGGTACCTGTTCCCGGTCTCCAGTCCACCTGCAGTCTCCAGGACCTTTGCTACCTATTTCTGGTCTCCTGTCCACCTGCAGTCTCCGGGACCTCTGGTACCTGTTCTCGGTCTCCTGTCCACCTGCAGTCTACAGGACCTCTGCTACCTCTTCTCAGTCTCCTGTTCACCTGCAGTCTCCAGGACCTCTGGTACCTGTTCCCGGTCTCCTGTCCACCTGCAGTCTCCAGGACCTCTGCTACCTGTTCCCGGTCTCCTGTCCGCCTGCAGTCTCCAGGACCTTTGCTACCTGTTCCCTGTCTCCTGTCCGCCTGCAGTCTCCAGGACCTCTGCTACCTGTTCTCAGTCTCCTGTTCACCTGCAGTCTCCAGGACCTCTGGTACCTGTTCCTGGTCTCCTGTCCACCTGCAGTCTCCAGGACCTCTGCTACCTGATCCCAGTCTCCTGTCCACCTGCAGTCTCCAGGACCTTTACTACCTATTTCTGGTCTCATGTCCACCTGCCGTCTCCAGGACTTCTGCTACCTGTTTGCGGTCTGCGGTACCTCTGCTACCTGTCTTCCGCGTGTCTCACCTGCCTGCTGCACCGACGCTCGTGGCCCGTTTGCCCACCTGGACCTTGTGCTTGGAGGAGCCACCTCACCAGTTGAGCATAGCCTCGCTGCACGTCTGCGTATAGTCTAGCAATACCTGCCTCATTATAATGTACCTCTCTGGGATATAACACTGGAGTCGGGCAGGAGACCCTTCTCTGACCCCGTGTTCTCCTCATCTTTTGATATTACCCTCTCATGGCTATTAAAGCTTGATTTTTACGCTAGGAAATATCATTAAAACTAATTATATTTCCGCCCCTCGAGGCGGCACGAAACAAAACCGATCCCTCTACAAGGCTGTTAACAGGCAGAGACGGCCGTCACTACTGGAGGGGTAAGGGGCACCAGGCTTGTAATCATAATTACCAAAAGCTTTGCAGAAAAACATTAGGAATAAATAATACTACTTCCTAAAAGTTTGTACTTTCTTAAAGGGCCGGACATCTGGAGTCATTAGATTTAATTCGAAACGTTGCGTGTAAAAGATCAGCATCGGGTTGTAAAAGGAGCAGTAAAGGGGTTTTATGGAGGCAGGGGATAGGCCAAGAAGACTTATTATCCCCATGTCTTACAAAATGGCATTTCAATGTAACAAGACCTGTCAAAGTCATACGTAAGGCTGAGCTCGAGGCATCTGCTCCATGTGTTAACATCAGGACCATGCGAGTTATTGGATTTCAACCTGCATCTTATTTGTAGTGCAAGAGCTGCAGACACAAAGTAGCCTGCCACGAAGGAAGAAAATAATGTTTTTCCCCGTGCAGTACAGTCTGTGTGCTTCATGGCAGCTGCAATTAATGGTAATCAAGTGATAGAGAAGTCTGCAGGAAATTATGCAGAGTTATGGGCTGATATAGTGACATAGTGTGAGCAGCACGGACCAGAAGAGTTAATGCAGCGGATTGCACTAGCCAGACTGCACATGGTACAGAGGGGACCAGGAGAGCTGGATATTCAAACCAGCAAGTGGATCGGAGGAGCTACAAATTGCCAGATACAGCAGAGCACAGAGCCCAAAGTGCAGAGAGCATCTAGGATCAGTACACAGGGCACCACATAGTCCTCCATACAGTATTATGGGCACTACATAGTCCTCCATACAGTATTATGGGCACCACATAGTCCTCCATACAGTATAATGGCCCCACATAATCCTCAATACAGTAATATGGGCCCTACATAGTCCTCCCTACAGAATAATGACCCCACATAGTCCTCCATACAGAATAATGGGCCCCACATAGTCCTCTATACAGTATAATGGCCCCATGTTGTCCTCCATGCACTATAATGGGCCCCATATATTGCTCCATACAGTATAATGGCCCCACATAGTCCTCCATACAATATTATGGGCCTCACATAGTCCTCAATACAGTATTGTGGGCACCACATTGTCCTCCATGCAGTATTATGGGCACCACATAGTCCTCCATACAGTATTATGGGCACCACATAGTTCTCCATACAGTATTATGGGCACCACATAGTCCTCCATACAGTATTATGGGCACCACATATTCCTCCATACAGTATTATGGGCCCCACATAGTCCTCCATACTGTATAATGGGCCCCACATATTCCTCCATATAGTATAATGGCCCCACATAGTCCTTCATACAGTATAATGGCCCCACATATTCCTCCATACGGTATTATGGGCACTCCATAGTCCTCCATACAGTATTATGGGCACCAAATATTCCTCCATACAGTATAATGGCCCCACATAGTCCTCCATACAGTATAATGGGCCCCACATAGTCCTCCATACAGTATAATGGCCACACATAGTGCTCCATATACTATAATGGCCCCACATAGTCCTCCATACGGTATAATGGGCCCCACATAGTCCTCCATACAGAATAATAGACCCACATATTCCTCCATACAGTATTACGGGCACCACATATTCCTCCATACAGTATTATGGGCACCACGTGGTCCTACGTACAGTATTATGGGCACCACATAGTCCTCCATACAGTATTATGGGCACCACATAGTGCTCCATACAGTATTATGGGCCCCACATAGTCCTCCATACAGTATTATGGGCACCACATAGTCCCTCATACAGTATTATGGGCACCACATAGTCCTCCATACAGTATTATGGGCACTACATAGTGCTCCATAGAGTATTATGGGCACCACATAGTCCTCCATACAGTATTATGGGCACCACATATTCCCTCATACAGTATTATGGGCACTACATAGTCCTCCATATAGTATTATTGGCACTACATAGTCCTCCATACAGTATAGTGGCCCCACATAATCCTCCATACAGTTTTATGGGCCCCACATAGTCCTCCAGATAGTATAATGGGCCCCATATATTGCTCCATACAGTATAATGGTCCCACCTAGTCCTCCATACAGTATAATGGCCCCACATAGTCCTCCATACAGTATAATGGCCCCACATAGTCCTCCATACAGTATTATGGGCCCCACATAGTCCTCCATACAGTAGAATGGACCTCACATAGTCCTCCATACAGTATAATGGGCCCCACATAGTCCTCCATACAGTATAATGGCCCCCACATAGTCCTCCATACAGTATAATGGCCCCCACATAGTCCTCCATATAGTATAATGGCCCCACATAGTCCTCCATACAGTATAATGGGCCCCACATAGTCCTCCATACAGAATAATGGCCCCACATTTTCCTCTATACAGTATTATGGGCACCACATATTCCTCCATACAGTATTATGGGCACCACATAGTCCTCCGTACAGTATTATGGGCCCCACATAGTCCTCCATACAGTATAAATGCCCCAACATAGTTCTCCGTACAGTATTATGGGCTCCACATAGTCCTCCATACAGTATAATGGCCCCACATAGTTCTTCGTACAGTATTATGGGCACCACATAGTCCTCCATACAGTATTATGGGCACCACATATTCCCTCATACAGTATTAAGGGCACCACATAGTCCTCAATACAGTACTGTGGGCACCACATTGTCCTCCATGCAGTATTATGGGCACCACATAGTCCTCCATACAGTATTATGGGCACCACATAGTTCCTTATACAGTATTAAGGGCACCACATAGTGCTCCATACAGTATAATGGGCACCACCTAGTCCTCCATACAGTATTATGGGCACCACATATTCCTCCATACAGTATTATGGGCACCACATAGTCCTCCATACAGTACAATGGGCCCCACATATTGCTCCATACAGTATAATGGCCCCACATAGTCCTCCATACAGTATTATGGGCCCCACATAGTCCTCCATACAGTATAATGGGACCCACATAGTGCTCCATACAGTATAATGGCCCCACATAGTCCTCCGTACAGTATTATGGGCACCCCATAGTCCTCCATACAGTATTATGGGCACCACATAGTCCTCCATACAGTATTATGGGCACCACATAGCGCTCCATACAGTATTATGGGCCCCACATAGCGCTCCATACAGTATTATGGGCCCCACATAGTGCTCCATACAGTATAATGGCGCCACATAGTCCTCCGTACAGTATTATGGGCACCCCATAGTCCTCCATACAGTATTATGGGCACCACATAGTCCTCCATACAGTATTATGGGCACCACATAGTCCTCCATACAGTACAATGGGCCCCATATATTGCTCCATACAGTATAATGGCCCCACATAGTCCTCCATACAGTATTATGGGCCCCACATAGTCCTCCATACAGTATAATGGGCCCCACATAGTCCTCCATACAGTATAATGGCCCCACATAGTGCACCATACAGTATAATGGCCCCACATAGTCCTCCGTACAGTATTATGGGCACCCCATAGTCCTCCATACAGTATTATGGGCACCACATAGTCCTCCATACAGTATTATGGGCACCACATAGTGCTCCATACAGTATTATGGGCCCCACATAGCGCTCCATACAGTATAATGGGCCCCACATAGTGCTCCATACAGTATAATGGCCCCACATAGTCCTCCGTACAGTATTATGGCCACCCCATAGTCCTCCATACAGTATTATGGGCACCACATAGTGCTCCATACAGTATTATGGGCCCCACATAGCCCTCCATACAGTATAATGGGCCCCACATAGTCCTCCATACAATATTATGGGCAACACATAGTCCTCCATACAGTATTATGGGCACCACATAGCCCCTCATACAGTATTATGGGCATCACATACTCCTCCATACAGTATAATGGACCCAAATAGTGCTCCATATAGTATAATGATCCCACATAGTCCTCCATACAGTATAATGGGCCCCACATAGTCCTCCATACAGAATAATGGCCCCACATTTTCCTCTATACAGTATTATGGACACCACATATTCCTCCATACAGTATTATGGGCACCACATAGTCCTCCGTACAGTATTAGGGGCCCCACATAGTCCTCCATACAGTATAAATGCCCCAACATAGTTCTTCGTACAGTATTATGAGCTCCACATAGTCCTCCATACAGTATAATGGCCCCACATAGTCCTCCATACAGTATTATGGGCACCACATATTCCCTCATACAGTATTATGGGCACCACATAGTCCTCAATACAGTATTGTGGGCACCACATATTCCTCCATGCAGTATTATGGCACCACATAGTCCTCCATACAGTATTATGGGCACCTCATATTCCTCCATACAGTATTATGGGCACCACATAGACCTCCATACAGTATTATGGGCACCACATAGTCCTCAATACAGTATTGTGGGCACCACATATTCCTCCATGCAGCATTATGGGCACCACATAGTCCTCCATACAGTATTATGGGCACCTCATATTCCTCCATACAGTATGATAGCCCCACATAGTCCTCCATACAGTATTATGGGCCCCACATAGTCCTCCATACAGTATAATGGGCCCCACATAGTCCTCCATACAGTATAATGGGCCCCACATAGTCCTCCATACAGTATAATGGGCCCCACATAGTCCTCCATACAGTATAATGGGCCCCACATATTCCTCCATACAGTATTATGGGCACCACATATTCCTCCATACAGTATTATGGGCACCACATAGTCCTCCATACAGTATTATGGGCACCACATAGCCCCTCATACAGTATAATGGCACCGCATAGTGCTCCAAACAGTATTATGGGCACCACATAGTCCTCCATACAGTATTATGGGCACCAAATATTCCTCCATACAGTATAATGGCCCCACATAGTCCTCAATACAGTATAATGGGCCCCATATATTGTTCCATACAGTGTAATGGGCCCCACATAGTCCTCCATACAGTATAATGGGCCCCACACAGTCCTCCATACAGTATAATGGGCCCCACACAGTCCTCCCATACAGTATAATGGCTCCCATGTATTGGTCTATGCAGTATATAATGGCCCCATATAATGCTCCATACAGTATAATGGCCCAATATAAAGCTCCATACAGTATATAATGGTCCCATATATTGCTCCATACAGTATATAATGGTCCCATATAATGCCCCATGCAGTATATAATGGCCCCATATAATGCTCTATACAGTATAATGGCCCCATATATTGCTCCATATAGTATATAATGGTCCCATATATTGCTCCATACAGTATAATGGGCCCCATATAATGCTCCATACAGTATAATGGGCCCCATGTAATGCTCCATACAGTGTAATGGGCCCCATATATTTCTCCATACAGTATAATGGCCCCATATATTGCTCCATACAGTATATAATGGTCCCATATAATGCTCCATGCAGTATATAATGGCTCCATACAGTATAATGGCCCCATATAATGCTCCATACAGTATAATGGCCCAATATAATGCTCCATACAGTATATAATGGTCCCATATATTGCTCCATACAGTATATAATGGTCCCATATAATGCTCCATACAGTATATAATGGCCCCATATAATGCTCTATACAGTATATAATGGCCCCATATATTGCTCCATACAGTATATAATGGTCCCATATAATGCTCCATGCCGTTTAATGGCCCCATATAATGCTCCTTACAGTATATAATGGTCCCATATATTGCTCCTTACAGTATATAATGTTCCCATATAATGCTCCATGCAGTATATAATGGCCCCATATATTGCTCCATACAGTATAATGGGCCCCTTATAATACTCCATGCTATATAATTGCCTCATATATTGCTACATATAGTATATAATGGCCCCATATATTGCTCCATACAGTATATAATGGTCCCATATAATGCTCCATACAGTATAATGGCCCCATATAATGCTCCATACAGTATATAATCGTCCCATATATTGCTCCATACAGTATAATGGCCCCATATAATGCTCCATACAGTATATAATGGTCCCATATATTGCTCCATACAGTATAATGGCCCGATATATTTCTCCATACAGTATATAATGGTCCCATATAATGCTCCATGCAGTATATAATGGCCCCATATAATGCTCCATACAGTATAATGGCCCCATATAATGCTCCATACAGTATAATGGCCCCATATAATGCTCCATACAGTATATAATGGTCCCATATATTGCTCCATACAGTATATAATGGTCCCATATAATGCTCCATGCAGTATATAATGGCCCCATATAATGCTCTATACAGTATAATGGCCCCATATATTGCTCCATACAGTATATAAAGGTCCCATATATTGCTCCATACAGTATAATGGGCCCCATATAATGCTCCATACAGTATAATGGGCCC
Organism: Phyllobates terribilis; assembly: GCF_046119375.1. Lineage (NCBI taxonomy): Eukaryota > Metazoa > Chordata > Amphibia > Anura > Dendrobatidae > Phyllobates > Phyllobates terribilis. Next base: position 46,798,165 of record NW_027362762.1, read on the forward strand.
CATGTAATGCTCCATACAGTGTAATGGGCCCCATATATTTCTCCATACAGTATAATGGCCCCATATATTGCTCCATACAGTATATAATGGTCCCATATAATGCTCCATGCAGTATATAATGGCCCCATATAATGCTCCATACAGTATAATGGCCCCATATAATGCTCCATACAGTATAATGGCCCAATATAATGCTCCATACAGTATATAATAGTCCCATATATTGCTCCATACAGTATATAATGGTCCCATATAATGCTCCATGCAGTATATAATGGCCCCATATAATGCTCCATACAGTATAATGGCCCCATATAATGCTCCATACAGTATATAATGGTCCCATATATTGCTCCATACAGTATATAATGGTCCCATATAACGCTCCATGCAGTATAATGGCCCCATATAATGCTCCTTACAGTATATAATGGTCCCATATATTGCTCCTTACAGTATATAATGTTCCCATATAATGCTCCATGCAGTATATAATGGCCCCATATATTGCTCCATACAGTATAATGGTCCCCTTATAATACTCCATACAGTATAATTGCCTCATATATTGCTACATATAGTATATAATGGCCCCATATATTGCTCCATACAGTATATAATGGTCCCATATAATGCTCCATACAGTATAATGGCCCCATATAATGCTCCATACAGTATATAATGGTCCCATATATTGCTCCATACAGTATAATGGCCCCATATAATGCTCCATACAGTATATAATGGTCCTATATATTGCTCCATACAGTATAATGGCCCCATATAATGCTCCATACAGTATATAATGGCCCCATATAACGCTCCATGCAGTATAATGGCCCCATATAATGCTCCTTACAGTATATAATGGTCCCATATATTGCTCCTTACAGTATATAATGTTCCCATATAATGCTCCATGCAGTATATAATGGCCCCATATATTGCTCCATACAGTATAATGGTCCCCTTATAATGCTCCATACAGTATAATTGCCTCATATATTGCTACATATAGTATATAATGGCCCCATATATTGCTCCATACAGTATATAATGGTCCCATATAATGCTCCATACAGTATAATGGCCCCATATAATGCTCCATACAGTATATAATGGTCCCATATATTGCTCCATACAGTATAATGGCCCCATATAATGCTCCATACAGTATATAATGGTCCCATATATTGCTCCATACAGTATAATGGCCCCATATAATGCTCCATACAGTATATAATGGCCCCATATAATGCTCCATACAGTATAATGGCCCCATATAATTCTCCATACAGTATATAATGGTCCCATATATTGCTCCATACAGTATAATGGGCCCCATATAATGCTGATGAGCTTCAAGAGGTAGTCAATGGAAATGGTCTTCCAACAATCTTGAAGGAGTTCCCAGAGATGCTTAGCACTTGTTGGCCCTTTTGCCTTCACTCTGCGGTCCAGCTCACCCCAAACCATCTCGATTGGGTTCAGGTCTGGTGACTGTGGAGGCCAGGTCATCTGGCGTAGCACCCCATCATTCTCCTTCTTGGTCAAATAGCCCTTACACAGCCTGGAGGTGTGTTTGGGGTCATTGTCCTGTTGAAAAATAAATGATGGTCCAACTAAACGCAAACCGGATGGAATAGCATGCCGCTGCAAGATGCTGTTGTAGCCATGCTGGTTCAGTATGCCTTCAAATTTGAATAAATCCCCAACAGTGTCACCAGCAAAGCACCCCCACACCATCACACCTCCTCCTCCATGCTTCTCGGTGGGAACCAGGCATGTAGAGTCCATCCGTTCACCTTTTCTGCATCGCACAAAGACACGGTGGTTGGAACCAAAGATCTCAAATTTAGACTCATCAGACCAAAGCACAGATTTCCACTGGTCTAATGTCCATTCCTTGTGTTCTTTAGCCCAAATAAGTCTCTTTTGCTTGTTGCCTGTCCTTAGCAGTGGTTTCCTAGCAGCTATTTTACCATGAAGGCCTGCTGCACAAAGTCTCCTCTTAACAGTTGTTGAAGAGATGTGTCTGCTGCTAGAACTCTGTGTGGCATTGACCTGGTCTCTAATCTGAGCTGCTGTTAACCTGCGATTTCTGAGGCTGGTGACTCGGATAAACTTATCCTCAGAAGCAGAGGTGACTCTTGGTCTTCCTTTCCTGGGGCAGTCCTCATGTGAGCCAGTTTCTTGCAGCGCTTGATGGTTTTTGCATCTGCACTTGGGGACACTTTCAAAGTTTTACCAATTTTTTGCATTGACTGACCTTCATTTCTTAAAGTAATGATGGCCACTCGTTTTTCTTTACTTAGCTGCTTTTTTCTTGCCATAATACAAATTCTAACAGTCTATTTAGTAGGACTATCAGCTGTGTATCCACCAGACTTCTGCACAACATAACTGATGGTCCCAACCCCATTTATAAGGCAAGAAATCCCACTTATTAAACCTGACAGGGCACACCTGTGAAGTGAAAACCATTTCCGGTGACTACCTCTTGAAGCTCATCAAGAGAATGCCAAGAGTGTGCAAAGCAGTCATCAAAGCAAAAGGTGGCTACTTTGAAGAACCTAGAATATAAGACATATTTTCAGTTGTTTCAAACTTTTTTTGTTAAGTATATAATTCCACATGTGTTAATTCATAGTTTTGATGCCTTCAGTGTGAATGTACAATTTTCATAGTCATGAAAATACAGAAAAATCTTTAAATGAGAAGGTGCGTCCAAACTTTTGGTCTGTACTGTATATTGCTACATATAGTATATAATGGCCTCATATATTGCTCCATACAGTATATAATGGTCCCATATAATGCTCCATACAGTATATAATGGCCCCATATAAGGCTTTAACAGTATAATGGGCCCCATATAATGCTCCATACCGTACAATGGGCCCCATGTAATGCTCCATACAGTGTAATGGGCCCCATATATTTCTCCATACAGTATATAATGGTCACATATATTGCGGCATATAGTATATAATGGCCCCACATAGTGCTCCATACAGTATAATAGGCCCCATATAGTCCTCCATAGAGCATAATGGTTCCCACATAGTCCTCCATACAGTATTATGGGCACCATATAATATAATAGCCCCATATATTGCTCCATACATTAAAAAAAATAATAATAATCAAATACCTCTCCTTGTTCACTGCTGCTCGGGTTTTCTCAGCATCTTCTGACCCTCTGCACTGCTCAGCACAGAGGGAGCGCTGTAGTGACGTCATTGCACCCTCTGCCCTGAGACGTCACAGAGAGCCAAAAGACACTAAAGAAGACCAAAGCAGCGGGGTAAAAGGAGAGGTGAGTATTTGAGAGGGGGGCGGGCCCCATAGTGTGCCAATGTCCCCGACGGTGAGTGCGTCCCCCTCTTTCGTCCAGTGCTACGGCACTTGTCCGAGTGCGCTGGGTGGTGACGCCTGCCCTGTCAGTAGAGATGAGTAGGCAGGTAGGTGCCTTGATGCAGTAGTCTTGAGTGGGCAGACAGCACCTTGAATCAGCAGAGACGAGTGTGCTGACAGCTCTCAGGAACATGAGAGCTGAATGGACAGTCAGGCATTTTGGAGTAACAGAGCCTTCATAGCTGTCATTTATGTTATGCTGGTGTAGCAACTCACTCGGGAAAATAGGTAACAAACTAAAAAACTGCAACCGACCCTGACGGTATTTGCACAGACTAGAGATCCTGACTTCGCAGTTCCTAGTGGGTCCTGTGTGAGCTGAGATAGCCCTAACCACAGACTAGACGATGGCAGCTCGGACCTTTGCTGCCTGAAAGGCCGTCGAGTGCTTCACGTTCCTCCTAAAGAACCGGAGGGCATAGCAGAGGGTGAATTACCTACAGAAGGGAAAGTGTGCAGGAATAGAAAGAGATCCCAGAGTGAGTAAAGTAAACCACTAAGAATAAAATAAAGTATAAAGTATGTACTGTTAGAGAATATGCCACCTACTTCCTAAAAAGAAACAGATGGTAGGTGCAGAGTAAACCCTAGCTGGAATTTCACTAACTGGCTTTAAGCTACAGCAGTATGGATGAACATCCAAGTGAGACTATCACCTGCAGGAAATACCAGCTGGGGGAAAGAATATAAAGCCGCACCCAAAAAGTGATAGGGCAGACAAATGAAAATACCTGTGTTATGCTAAACAGACTGTGGCCAGAATAAGAGAACCTAAACACCTGGAGAAAAAGGTGTCTGCAATGGCTCCGCGGACAGAGAAGCCGACCACAAAACACCGATTAAAGGGTTTGAACCCAGGAGCATGACAATCTATCCCAGTCTACAGAGCAAGGCCACAGTAATTTTCCATTTATTATGGAAAAGTCATAAAAAATGACCCTTCCTTTTCTTCACACATTTAGCTTCAAAGTTTGCTCTTTCAGAGATTAAATTATATTCTTTATACAAGTAACCACCCCCACAAAGCCACCCAGATATCTTATCTTTTTTTTAAAGCCATTCCCATTTATTCCGTGTCTGAGGGGCACTTCCAGGTCTAGTCAGCTTTGGGGCTTCTTATTACCATTCCCATGAATACTTGTGTTGATTTCTCAGTGAAGTTCAATTAGATATCTCTCTGGTCCATCTACCCAATCCTCGTCCTAGGAAGACGTTACAGTTCTTACCCATGGGTGCACATACAAGAGCTCGTTGAGCTTTCTCAGTCTGGTCCAACCCATCATTTGTGGCCAGATCAGATGATCGGTTTTATACCCTGGATCGGTGCAAGCACGAAACGTCCCAAGAAGTAAAGAAAAAGAGACTTGGCGACTCACCGGATGGCAATGTCAACTTCAGACAAGGGTTTTATGGATGAATGGCAATTTGGGAACTTCTCCTGGAAAACCCCTTTAAGACGCTCCCATGATATATAAACATCACCAGTCAGGACCATCATTATGCCACCGCTGATCACCACCATCATCATCATTACGCCGCTGATCGCTTTGGTTTCATCTCCCACAATCGTCTGTTCTTCATATTTCGAGGGGTTCGCAGGATTTCGGCCCTTTCGTTCCCACATTGCAGCCAGTCAGATTTAGGACTTCTGCGCATATTTCCAGCGCGATCTCATCCACGTTCACGATGTCAAATGGGGAAACCGGCTGCACATTGATGAGACCCAAAAGATGAAAACAGCTGCTGATGGCTGTCCGACTCACGCTGAGCTGAGAATACCATCATTTATGTGAGGGGAGAGCAGCAGGAGGCCTGCGTACCTTCTAACATGTGGGGGGGCAGAAGATTAGGAGGACCCCGAGATACACCCATCAATCAACCAGACAGAGGTCAATCGACCGTCAACTTTCTAGTGCGCTTCGGGAAAATCTCTGCTTGCTTTCACAGACTGAAAATCCATAACGGCCTAACTTCTCACAGCTGAGGGTTCGTTACAATTGTATCCAGTGTGTGGAGGTAAACACATGGCACAAATCTCTCCCCTCTCCTGATAGTGTAGATAATGTATCAATTTAGGTCAAATGTATCAGAATGGATACAACTGTAACAGCTGTGACAAATATTAGGTCAGGGGATATTTTTTGTAATTTTACATATCTCCGACATATTCTGCTGCGATGTTCAGAGATTGTCAGTATTCTCATCGTCACCAATTAATCTACATGCATGTTTTTGGACTTTGGGAAGAAAGTAAAGAAACCCACAAGAATCCATGCGGGTCTGATCCCAGCACGCCCGGCGCGGGTGCTGAGCACTCGGCCAAAACGAAAATATTCCTATTCACAAGCAGCAAGCCGAGATGCGGAAAATAATGAAAAATTGAAGGAAATATAATAGAGTTGCAGAACATTTTATTATCATTTACTCATATTTCCTCTATTAAGGCTCATGCATATGGCGGCATTACGACTGTCTTGGTTGGAGATGCCATAGAGGTTGCACCTTTCTATTGCACACGGCTGGGAGTTGGGAGGTCGGGCACAAATAGAGGAGAAGAGTGTGAATGGTCCACTTGTGATGACTACTGGAACTGGGGATAGCCTGCGGAATAAGTGGACCACATGGGAGGAGGCGATGAGCTTCGCGCTGGTGCAGGATTGGTCATCCAGGGAAATGATGGAGGATTGGAGGCTGAGATCGACTGTTCCATTGGAGAAATTGCAATAATATATGAGGGGTCGCTCACTGTAAAGTGGGTGCTCAGAGGTAAAGTGCAAATTATTGTATAAAGAGAAACCTCGGCACACCAATATGTGTATGAAGAAAATTCCAAAGAGTTCTGGAGGTGCAGCAAAATCAAATTTTATTCACACCAAGCATAATCCCTTTCATGTGGCAATATATTCATCATGCATCTTAAAGCTTTTGTAGGTCAAACAACATAATGGACCAACGTTTCGACCTGTGTAGGTCTTTGTCAAGGTTTACTCTATGAAAAAACAAGTGATGTAAATTAAAAAGGGAGAAAAAGGGAGGGAGGCAAGGGGGGGGGAAAGGGAAAGACAGTAAATACATAATGCATAGTAAACATAGTTGATACATAGTATACAGAAATATTGCATATAAAGAAATTTTTTTGGTCATTCAGAATGAAAAGAAAAGAAAAAGGTGAAATGGAGGCAAACTGGTCATCTCACTAAATAGAAGAATCAGAGTGGATAAACATATGTGTCAAAAGAGGGAATCCATAATAAATGCAAACAAAGATTTGGAAAGGGAACTTACTGGCTCAAATAGACATTTGCTGGTTGGACCAGAGGGATACTAAAGAGAAGTAGAAGACAATCATAAAGATATTATGATAGCTGGTATGAGTGCATCTAACAGGGTGAAGTGTACAGATAAGTCAAGCATACCTGGTATAGTAGAGAACGGAGCCTCCAAAGGGGATGTGCTGGTGCTCAGGGCAGTGCATGAAGTGATCCGTTATGGCGCTATTATATATGCGCTGCGTAAGTGAAATGTGCGGCTTGTCAGATGCATTGCACGTGCATTCAGTCACGTGTTATCGTGCGACTTCCGGCGCCTGTGATGACTACTTCCGCTTATTGGAACGCACTGTGGAACGCACGGGGATACTTGCGCGTGCGCACAACGTATAGGAAACGAGAGACTGCAATGAATAAGGAACTAGGGATGCCTAACATAAAAGGAAGGAAAAGGGATAGCTGAAATCCCCTATTTTGGGCAAAAAGAATAGTTTTGTTTTAGGTATTAACCTGTAGGGAAGAAAGGGAAAGAAAAAAAGGGGAGACAATCATGAGATATAAAATAATAAATCAATCCAACCATAACATTGGCAATAATAGTAAGAATTTTAACACATTAATAATATACTGTTTATCGGTATTGGGTTTCATACTCTCTATTGAGACCATCTGGTGTGAGAGTCTGTAGTGTGTGAATCCAATAGGATTCCCGTTCTTTCAGTCTCAATACACGATCGCCTCCTCTCCTACTTAATGGGATATGCTCAATTACCTGGAATCTCAATTGTGACACCGTATGGGACATTGTCTGGAAGTGAGCCGGAATGGGTAGCATTGTACGGGAGCATCTAATGGTAGATTTGTGTTGTGAGATGCGGTCCCGGATATGCTGGGTGGTTTCCCCCACATATCCGAGACCGCATGGGCATTTGATTAAATATACTACAAAACTGGAATCACATGAGAAGTATCCTTTGATAGGGTATCTCTTCCCCGAACGAGGGTGTGTAAAAGAATCCTCTTTAGTAACATTTGAACATTGTGGGCATCCTAAGCAAGGGAAAGTCCCTCGGCGTGGGGTGGCCAACGTGCGTTGAACGGGTCCTGTTCTGGTTGACCCGGTATCCGCCTTAACCAGATAATCCCGGATATTACGGGCCCTTTTATAACAACATAACGGTGCAGAAGAAAATTCTGTAATAGAAGGATAAGATTTCTGCAAGAGGGGCCAATGTTGCTGGATGCTCTCATAGATAGCTTTGCTAAACGGGTGATAAGTATTGACAAATGTGACCCGGGGAATACTGGTCACCTTATAACGCTCCATACAGGATACTGGCCCCCATATAATGCTCCATGCAGGCTGTTCCCCCCCACATAATGCCCTTTGCAGGCTGTCCCTTTCCCCCCATATAATGCCCCATGCAGGATGTCCCCCCCCCATATAATGCCCCATGCAGGATGTCACCCCCCCTCTTTATAATGCCCCATGCAGGATGTCACCCCCTCTGTTTATAATGCCCCATGCAGGATGTCACCCCCTCTCTATATAATGCCCCATGAAGGATGTCACCCCCCTCTTTATAATGCCCCATGCAGGATGTCACCCCCCCTCTTTATAATGCCCCATGCAGGATGTCACCCCCTCTGTTTATAATGCCCCATGCAGGATGTCACCCCCTCTCTCTATAATGCCCCATGCAGGATGTCACCCCCCCATATAATGCCCCATGCAGGATGTCACCCCCCCTCTTTATAATGCCCCATGCAGGATGTCACCCCCTCTGTTTATAATGCCCCATGCAGGATGTCACCCCCTCTCTATATAATGCCCCATGAAGGATGTCACCCCCCTCTTTATAATGCCCCATGCAGGATGTCACCCCCCCTCTTTATAATGCCCCATGCAGGATGTCACCCCCTCTGTTTATAATGCCCCATGCAGGATGTCACCCCCTCTCTCTATAATGCCCCATGCAGGATGTCACCCCCTCTCTCTATAATGCCCCATGCAGGATGTCACCCCCTCTCTCTATAATGCCCCATGCAGGATGTCACCACCCCTTCTTTATAATGCCCCATGCAGGATGTCATCCCCTCTCTCTATAATGCCCCATGCAGGATGTCACCACCCCTTCTTTATAATGCCCCATGCAGGATGTCATCCCCTCTCTCTATAATGCCCCATGCAGGATATCACCCCCTCTTTATAGTGCCCCATGCAGGATGTTAACCATTCTCTTTATAATTCCCCATGCAGGATATCACCCCCCTCTCTTTATAATTCCTCATGCAGGATGCCCCCCCCTCTTTATAATGCCCCATGCAGGATGTCACCCCCCCATATTATGCCCCATGCAGGATGTCACCCCCCATATTATACCCCATGCAGGATGTCATCCCCCCCCTTATTATGCCCCATGCAGGATGTCACCCCTTCATATAATGCCTCATGCAGGATGTCGCCCCCCCATATTATGCCCCATGCAGGATGTCACCCCCCACATTATGCCCCATTCCTCCATACATAAAAAAAAAAAAAAATCCAATACTCACCTCACTCCTCCTCACCTGCTGCTGCTCAGGTCCAGACTCTGCGCTGCCTGTGATGGGTCAGGGGAGGGCGCGGTGGAAAGACGTCACCGCGCCCTTTGACCTGAGACGTCACAGGGAGCGCACAGCAGGAAGACAGCTGATCTGCAGAGGCACGAGGAGAGAGGTAAGTATCCGGCTGCCGGGGCCCTGAGCAAGCGGGGGAGAAGGGTGGGTGCTGGCACCACTCTCCTCCGCCCATAGCCCGGCGGGGTGCCCGACTGCAAGTGGGCCCCCCCGCCTGCTCAGGGCCCCGGCACTTGCCCGGGTGCTGACGCCGGCCTTGGTGGCCATTGTACACTACCAGGAATAGAAAAGTGGTGACCATCGCCATTTATTTCTACAGGAGCTCCAAAAATCCTGCTGCTCAGATTGGCACAAGTATCAAAGCATGAGCCCCCCATAGCAGGGAGAGATGGTATCAGAACCAGGGCAGTGTTTGGTGGTCTCCTCATCATGGTTGCTGCTCTGATCTTGAACAACATTGATCACAGGACATGGGGCAAGTCCCGTCCTCTTAAAGGCACAATATTCTAGATGGCCCTGACCCTAGCCAATATCAACGTGCCCGTGCTATTTCGAGGACCATTTCCACAATTCTCTGGCTTAACCAATAGGATCCATTAGTTGTTGAGCAAGCAAGCAATCCTGTCGATATGCCGTAAAAATTCAAGATCGGACAACCCCTTTAAGGTCAAGATTTGCTTAGAGTGTCCATTCCTGTGCAGAAGTAAAGTTGAACAGTTTGAACCAAATTTTGTCTCATTTTAAGAGAAGTCACCAGAGAACTCTTACGTAAAGAGCTACAAGGGAACATTACATCTGGAGGAGCAGCAATAGAGGACCATCTTCTTGGAAGATCTCAGAAGAGCCTGAAATTGACCTGAAGCTTATGTTAGGCCAGACTCATGGTCAGTTGTAGTTTTCCTGGATATCTGGAGAGACACGAGAGCGCGGAACACGAGGGGAATGTTCTCTCTTGGAATCTCGTCTGTTCTTGCAGCTGCAGAATCCCCTCCAGAACTTCTCCTGTTTTGACTCGTTTCTCTCAAAACAAAACTTCCCGCTATTCCCTCTGTAACCTGTCCATAAAGAGTCATCATAACAAGACTTAGCGACTACTGCAAGAGTCACTGTAGAAGAGACCAAGATCACCGGTGAGGATTGTCCTGTCTCTTCCAAGTCGTCAGATTGAGCAGAGTCTTAATTTTACTGTAGACGAGTGTCAAGAACCGGAAGTAATGAGGAAATTCTGATGAGAATCAGGATGGGGTTAGAAAAACCTTGCATGATGACTCAATCACATAATCAGATCTCGTCGGCGGCTTAACGAGGTCACAGTGGCTCCAGCTTCAATGCAATGTCTACCGGGGTTTCATAAAGTCTCGAACCTGCTGCATCATTAGTCGCTTCGCACTGCAGCTCGACTTGTTCAGATTGGCTCCTATGTTCACGCACGAGCCCACCCTTACATTCTCCCTCTACCAAGTTATTAGCCCAACATTTTGTATGCAGTTTTTGTTGCTGTTTTTTTTTTAGATATATTTTTTACTGCAATAGAAAAAGGAAACAACAATTGTAGAAACTGCAGAAAATGCAAAAATGGTGAAAAAATAACATTATGGGTAAATTCACACAAAGTGATGTTGGTGCAACGGAGATCCGTGCCATTACCGAACCACAGGAAATATGGAGATGCATTTTTATTTTTGCAAGATTTCGCCGCAGACATGATAACTAGAATTTGTGATGGAGCAGCTGTAACCCAGCTTTTCCAAAGCCCATAGAAGCAAGTAGAGGATGTAGCATAACTAGGCCGATTTGCTTATGTTCTCGCTGGCAGTGGTGATTGAGGCCACCCTAGATGTAGGGGTGCAGAGGCAACAGGGGCATCAGGGGAAAGACCTGGTACAGATTTTGCATTGGGGAGTTTAACGATGCCCCCCAGGTTTCTACACTCCGGCTCTTCTGGAATCTGATTACTCAATAAATATGCCCCATATGGAGGAAAATATTGAGACTCTCGATTTAATAATTGAATTTTGGTTTCTCATTCAGTAACATTACCCCAGTGTATAACATCCGGCCCCTTGTTCCCCCTGGTGTATAACATCTGGCTCCATTACCCCTGGTGCATAACCTCCGGCCCCTCGCCCAACGTATATAACATCCAACCCCTTGCCCCCGGTGTATAACATCCGGCCCCTCATTCCCCCCGGTGTATAACATCCGGCCCCTCGCCCCCCTGTGTATAACCTCCAGCCCCATGCCCCCCCCCCCCCGTGTATAACATCGAACCACTCAGCCCCGGTGTATAACCTCCAGCCCCTCGCCCCCTTGTGTATAACATCCATCCACTTGCCCCCGGTGTATAACCTCCAGCCCCTCGCCCCCTCGTGTATAACATCCATCCACTTGCCCCCGGTGTAAAACCTCCAGCCCCTCGCCCCCTCGAGTATAACATCCAACCACTTGCCCCCGGTGTATAACCTCCAGCCCCTCGTTCCCCCCGGTGTATAACATCCGGTCCCTCGCCAAAGTGTACAACCTCCGGTCCCTCGCTCCCTCCGTGTATAACATCCGGCCCCTCGCCCCCCTCGTGTATAACATCCGGCCCCTCGCTCCTCCAGTGTATAGCATCCGGCCCCTCGCCCACCTCCCCGTGTATAACCTCCAGCCCCTCGTTCCCCCCGGTGTGTAACATTCGGCCCCTCGCCAAAGTGTACAACCTCCGGTCCCTCGCTCCCTCCGTGTATAACATCCGGCCCCTCGCCCCCGCTGTATAACATCCGGCCCCTCGCCCCCCCCCCGTCATGTATAACATCCAGCCCCACGCCCCCTGGTGTATAACCTCTGGCCCCCGTTGTATTACCTCCGACCCCCCGCCATGCCGTCTGCCTCTAGTACCATGTGACACATCCGCCGGCGGTGCAGATCTCACTGATACCAGCGCTGTCCTCTAATAGGGGCCACCGGGGTAACAAGTCCGTCCATGACATTTCTCCTCCTGAATCTTCCCTCATCACCTGTGAGTGATATCATTAAAGGGGTTGTCCAGTACTATTCATAATGTGCCAATCTATTTTTATGAAGAATAGAAGTTTCTTTGTAATTACGTTACGTTGCCGTTACTGCCTGTGAGTTACGCTATCGCTGGCTGCTCACAGGCATTACGTGACCCTCGGCTGCAGCCGGCTCTGACATCCGCTGATGTCACCTCATGGTTCCGGGTGCAGCCGGGGGTCTCTCACTTCTGCGTTCCATGATGGCTGCTGGGTTGTGGGCGAGGTTACCCGACACGTCACACCCGGCATCCACCGCACGCTCTCCCTCTCCTCATACGGTGGATGCTGGGCTTGACGCACGGGGTAACCTCGCCCACAACCCAGCAGCCACCGCGGGGAGCGCGTCACTGATGTCACGCCTCACTTGACATGACATCAGCCGGGGGTCACGTGATGCGCCGCTCACAGGCAGTAACTGCAACATAACGTAATTATAAAGAAGCTTCTTTTCACCATAAAAATAGATTGTTACATTATTAATAGTACTGAACAACCCCTTTAAGAAGTGGAAGGAACTGCAGCAACTCAGCCACAAAGTGGAGACCCCGTAACGTTACAGAGAGGGGGGCCGAGTGCTGAGGAGCAGAGGGGCAGAAAAGTCCCCATCGCTCTGCTGACCCCATAACTGCAGAGTCCAGACCTCCTCTGGTATCAGCACAAACACTGCTCCCCCACCGGGAGCTTCATGGCCGAGCAGCTGCATGCAGCCGTACATCACCAAGCACAATGCCGAGCGTCGGATGGAGTGGTGTAAAGCCGCCACCGCAGGACTCTGGAGGAGACGTGTTCTGTGCAGTGATGATCGCACGTCTCTACCTGCGTCTGATGGAGGAGTCTGGGTTTGGTGATTTCAGGAGGACGTTCCCCCCTGACTGCATTGTGCCGCTGTACAGATGGTGGTGGAGGATAATGCTATGGGCTGTTATCAGGGGGCAGCCGCGGACCCTCAGCTCCAGTGATGGGAAATCTTCATCTTCAGCACAAGACATTGTGGACAATTGTAGCTTCGGCTTTGTGGGAACAGTTTGGGGTTCGCCTTTATCTGTCCCCCATGACTGTGCCCAGAGCACAAGCTCCATACAGACATGGAGGGGGGAAAGCGAGCCGCTGCACAGAGCCCGGACCTCAGCCCCATCCTATAATGGAGGTTGTGAGCCCGGATCCCCCAACATCAGGGTCTGCTCAGAAGTTCCCACAGACGCCTCCAAAATCTTATAGAAATCCTTCCCAGAAGAGCGGAGCCGTTATATCTGCAGAGGGGCGACTCCATATTAATGACTATGGATGTAGGACGGAGGTCAGAGAAGCTCCAGGAGGGGGGGGGGGGGGCACATACTTTTCTCCATATACTGAACATACGGAAGCTTTTTGTAGATGTATCCTCCCTTTAATTTAGTAATAAATGTGGTTAGATGGACAGAGCGCTCTCGCTGCGCTCGCTGACACCTCACATCCCCTCGAGAACAGCTGCTCCATCCAATTATCGACACGACTACCTCACATTCCCAGATAAAAATGTTTTAAGTGTCACATACTGTGCGGAAATTATTACAATTAATTCCCCAGAATGCCTTTGATGTCTGCGCCCGCGGTATCATTTTTCCTGTGTGAATGACGGCGGTGTTGCCGTATGTTGGGTTGACCTTGCCTGGGAACACCAGGGTCCGCGCGGCTGATGGGGGGGGTGATGAGTTACGAGGATCAGCTGCCGGACAATCAATGTCCATTATCCACCTGGGACCAATCAAGTGCTGACGAAAGTCACAACACGTGGCCCACGGAGGCGATTTACTGACAGCTGCGTGGGGGTGAAGCTCTTCTGATTGACATGAAGGACAGAACATGATGGTCAATTATACAAAGCCGTCCCGTCATCGCCCCGGCCGCCCGGACCCCATGTGTTGGTCCGTGAGTATGAAAGAAACCAGTCACCCATAAACAGCGTGGAGGAGGGGAGTCGTTGTGTACAAAACAGCAATAAAGTTTTGATATTTTGAATGAAGACAAAACGGTCACGGGAGACTTTTTTCCAGTGGGCGTTTGTCTTATGACAGTGGGATTTTTTTTTTTTCCTTTGAGTTTTATTTTAAAAAAATCACATTATAGAATCGATCACAGATTCCAGTCCCCATAGGGGGACTAAAAAAATGAGATGAAAAGTAATAAAAAATATGTTTTGAAAAAAATAAAAAATAATATATATGTATCTATACGCTGCCTTGAAAAAGTATTCATTCTCTGTAAACTTTTTCACATTTTTCCTGTTTCACCCACAAACTTAAATGTATTTTATTGGGATTTAATGTGACACCAACACCAAGTAACAAGTATTTGTGATGTGTAAAGAAAATGATACAAGGTTTTATAAATATTTTAAAAATCTAAATCTGATAATTGTGACAGGTATTTATATTCAGCAAACCCCCCCCCCCTGGTTTCCCCTCCGAGTAAATACTTTTAGGACCACCTTTCACTGCAATTACTGCTAACATCTTTTGGGGTCAATAAATAAACTAGAAAAATATTTGGGACAATGAGGTAAAAAATACCATAAGAGATCAAATCAAAATCTGTTTATTGTATAAGAAACCACATGACAAAACAGTGTTAAAAAAAGCATGCAAAGCATAATAAAAAACAATTGCTGAAAAGGAAAGGCAAAGAGACACTCCCTGAGGAAGCACATGTGGAACGCGCGTTGGGGTGAGGGGCGGCGTGGATACATCTACAGCATGAATGTGGGTCAATAAAACTCTTTCTTACGCACATTTTGGTGTTATATATTGCCTATTCCTAGATATCTGGGCATGCATCGTAATACACCTGTTTTCATATTTTGCATTTTGGCACTTTATGTGCACTAGCACTTTATATCCTTATACATTCAATACGCTCTCTGACCCAGCACTTTGCATTTACTATTCAAGGCTGTTGATGTCTCCTTACCTCTCCTTTTTAGCAAATGTTTTTTGTTTTTTATTATGTCTTGCATGGTTTTTTTTAACATTATTTTGTCATGTGGTGTCTTGTACAATAAACTGATTTTGATTTGACCTATTATGATATTGTTACCTCATTGTCCCAAATATTTTTCTAGTTTATCTATAGTCTCGTGTATATTTGGGCCGTGCTTAATTGCACTTATTATTTATTGTAAATTTGGGTATATTCTTCCTATCATAAGTTCAAGCTGTCTCTTGGGGTCTGTCTCTACCATGGTGAAGTCTTTGGTGGTTCAGTACAGTAAGGAAGGGTATTGGAAAAATCCTTTGTCATCTAGGGCGCTAAAGGGGTTAATTGTAAAGTATCTGGTGGTCTAGAGCAGTAAAAAGGGTTAACGGTAAAAACTTTAGTGGTCTAATAAAGTGAAGAAAGTTAAAGGTAAAGTTCTTGTTGGTTTAAGACAGTAAAGGGCTAAATGATAAAGTCACTACTAGGGCAGTAAAGGTATTAATGGTAAAGTCCCTGGTGGTCTAGAGCAGTAAAGGAGTTAATGATAATGTACCTGGTGGTCCAGGACAATTAAGAGGGTAAAGTCCCTGGTGGTCTAGAGCAGTAAAGGAGTTAATGATAATGTACCTGGTGGTCCAGGACAATTAAGAGGGTAAAGTCCCTGGTGGTCTAGAGCAGTAAAGGAGTTAATGATAATGTACCTGGTGGTCCAGGACAATTAAGAGGGTAAAGTCCCTGGTGGTCTAGAGCAGTAAAGGGGTTAATGGTAATGTACCTTGTGGTCCAGGTCAATTAAGAGGGTAAAGTCCCTGGTGGTCTAGAGCTGTAAAGGAGTTAATGGTAATGTACCTTGTCGTCCAGGACAATTAGGAGGGTAAAGTCCCTGGTGGTTTTGAGCAGTAAAGGAGTTAATGATAATGTACCTGGTGGTCCAGGACAATTAAGAGGGTAAAGTCCCTGGTGGTCTAGAGCAGTAAAGGAGTTAATGATAATGTACCTGGTGGTCCAGGACAATTAAGAGGGTAAAGTCCCTGGTGGTCTAGAGCTGTAAAGGAGTTAATGATAATGTACCTTGTGGTCCAGGACAATTAAGAGGGTAAAGTCCCTGATGGTCTAGAGCAGTAAAGGAGTTAATGGTAATGTACCTGGTGGTCCAGGACAATTAGGAGGGTAAAGTCCCTGGTGGTCTAGAGCAGTAAAGGGGTTAATGGTAATGTACCTGGTGGTCCAGGACAATTAGGAGGGTAAAGTCCCTGGTGGTCTAGAGCAGTAAAGGAGTTAATGGTAATGTACCTGGTGGTCCAGGACAATTAGGAGGGTAAAGTCCCTGGTGGTTTTGAGCAGTAAAGGAGTTAATGGTAATGTACCTGGTGGTCCAGGACAATTAAGAGGGTAAAGTCCCTGATGGTCTAGAGCAGTAAAGGAGTTAATGGTAATGTACCTGGTGGTCCAGGACAATTAGGAGGGTAAAGTCCCTGGTGGTGTAGAGCAGTAAAGGAGTTAATGGTAATGTACCTGGTGGTCCAGGTCAATTAGGAGGGTAAAGTCCCTGGTGGTCTAGAGCAGTAAAGGAGTTAATGGTAATGTACCTGGTGGTCCAGGACAATTAGGAGGGTAAAGTCCCTGGTGGTCTACAGCAGTAAAGGAGTTAATGGTAATGTACCTGGTGGTCCAGGACAATTAAGAGGGTAAAGTCCCTGGTGTCCTGAGCAGTAAAGGAGTTAATGGTAATGTACCTGGTGGTCCAGGACAATTAAGAGGGTAAAGTCCCTGGTGGTCTAGAGCAGTAAAGGAGTTAATGATAATGTACCTGGCGGTCCAGGATAATTAAGAGGGTAAAGTCTCTGGTGGTCTAGAGCAGTAAAGTAGTTAATGATAATGTACCTGGTGGTCCAAGACAATTAAGAGGGTAAAGTCCCTGGTGGTCTAGAGCAGTAAAGGAGTTAATGATAGTGTACCTGGTGGTCCAGGACAATTAATGGGGTAAAGTCCCTGGTGGTCTAGAGCAGTAAATGAGTTAATGGTAATGTACCTGGTGGTCCAGGATAATTAACAGGGTAAAGTCCCTGGTGGTCTAGAGCAGTAACGGAGTAATGTTTCGAATGGTCTAGGGTAATGAAGTGAAGATGTTAATGGCATAGTCCCTGGTGGTCCAGGGAAGTGAAAATGTCTCTGATTGCTTCTGTTTTTTGCAGTTCTTAGTGGCCAGTGGCTTCCCATATAACCATCTTTGCATTTTTGTGGGACAGAATTAATAATGCCTGGTGTGCTAGGGGAGCAGGAATAGACCTCACTCATAAATCGAGGTGCAATAAGCAAGTCATTTTTGGATTTGCCACCCTGACATAATTGACGTCAGCAGCAGCGCTCGGTGCCAAGACAAAACATCTGGAGGTCTCAGTAAAGAATCTGTAATCGACTTCACTGGGGCAAATGCCCGGAACAATAACTTCTTCCAGAAAATGACAAGTAAGATTTCTGCTCGAGGATCTGACAGTAAATTACGACTCTCTTACTAATTTCCATGTCTGTGGTTTTATGCACTAAACTGGGAATATTACGCTCGGGGTCCGCTGCTGTCATTATGTGCTCATTGTCCATTGTCTTCCAAGTGGAATTTACTGTAAAATGAAACATGTGGTTTGCATAAGTATATGCGCCCCAGAAGACGAGACAGAGCGCTCTTATCAGGTATTACTATTAGCAGCCGAAAATCTGTCCTAAATCCTAACATCAGATGACTGGCGGTGATATGATCAAGATGCGCTAAAAAACCAAGACGCGTTAAAGGAAAACGACACAGGGTGAAAATGTGAACAGAGGCCAGACCGGGGCAGTTTTCTTGCATTGGTTCTCCCATGACAACACTTCCTGTCCTGTCCTATAATTTGGAAATTCAATGTTGTCATTGGGATTTCTTTTCACTCCACCATTCGCATCAATGTTCACATCCAAGATGGGATGTAAGTAGTGATTTAGACCACAACAATACCCTTATGACTGAAGTGTTCTCAGAGTTATAGACTTTCTTCCCTAAATTTCACCTATGAGAATAGGCAAATAGGCTCTCATTTCTTCTAGGATCTTCAGACAAACCCAGCTCTGCTACATTGCTGGATAAATCTAATATACCGTGGATAGTTTTGTGTTTGACTCCATGACAAACTCAGCTCTGCTATATCACGGAATCAACGCTACCGTACTGCTGACAGTTTGGCCTTGGACTCCATGGAAGACTTAGCTCTGCTACATTGCTGAATCAGTGCTATCCTACTGCTGACAGTTAGGCCTTGGACTCTGTGACAAACTCAGCTCAGCTATATCACTTAATCAATGCTATCCTACTGCTGACAGTTAGGCCTTGGACTCTGTGACAAACTGAGCTCTGCTATATCACTTAATCAATGCTATCATACTAGTGCTAGTTTGGTCTTCGACTATGTGACAAACTGAGCTCTGCTATATCACTTAATCAAGGCTATCATACTAGTGCCAGTTTGGTCTTCGACTATGTGACAAACTGAGTTCTGCTATATCACTGAGCCAACTCTGCCAGATCGCTGTAAGTTCTGCCTTGAACTCTGTGACAAACGCAGCTCTGCTAGAACGTAGAACGCTGAGTCAGCTCAGCTCTGCTCCACCTATTCCTCATTGCTGAGTATCCTCTGCTTCCTCATGGATCATTATTTTGTTACCCCTGTTGCCTCGTTGAATTCTGTGAACCCCACTTGCTCCGCTCCTTCTTTTGTCTTTCGTCCACCACAGCTCCTTGCTGCATAACTGTTCACCCGGAGCAAGATCTTTGGCTCTATGCTTCGACAAAAATTTTATTGCTGCAGGGCACTTTAAAAAAAATATATACATGTATATATATATATATATATATATATATATATATATATATATATTTATTTATTTTATTTATCCTTCTATATATATAACAGCCATGTATTTACTTGTTATCATCTGCAGACAAACATTAGTCTGATCCTGCAGTCGTGTGTTAAGACGCCCATAGACTTTGGATATAAGTTGATCAAACCTGACAATTTTAGCAGAACCGTTCCTCTAGCCAACGTGCATGCTGGGGGAGAGTACCGAATATCAGATGAGAAAAAATAAATGTAGGCACATAAATTGCTCAGTAAATGAATTTTGTATTTTCAATCCTGTTTTATTTTCTGTAGATTTTTACATCCTTTGTATATTGTCTTCACAGTTGCCACAAGTATCATAAGTAGCTGACGTCTGGTGGTGACTCCTTGGGTCACATTTACTAACTGCGCTCCCAGGCAACATGTTTCAGACCTACATAGTCCTCGTCAAGCCTTGAGAAAGGACCGTGCAGGTCTGAAACATGTTGCCTGGGAGCGCAGTGGATTTTTCTTTTCTGCCTTTTTTAATTTTTGTGCTGTTGTGTTCAACCATTTTTTGTGCCTTTTTCTACTACTGGATCGATAAAGCAATTCTTTTAAGAAGATGTGAGTGCCGGCCATCGTTTGGACTGTTGCTATTATAAAATAAAACATTTCCATCGAAAATTGCAAACTATTAAACTTGTGCATTATCTGTCCAGCACGTTGACCGCCAGAAAATAAAAACTGGTCTTATTTTATACGAGATAAAGAAAACTTCTAGCCTTTAATGTTTGGTTGTTTTTGTAATTCAATGATACATTTTTCCCCCCGAATGGGTTATTGACAAAACAAGAAACTATAATTTGATATCATTTGGAATCTTGGAAATCCAGATGCCGTCTGAAAGCTAATTACGATGAACATGAGAGTCGTCACAATTATGAGATCTGCTTGGGTTACCAGACTCGGAAACTATTTTGGAGTAGTCGTGGTGGTGTAGATTTGGTGTCTTCTGTAGAGATCTTTTCCAGTATCATGAACAGAGCCCATCAGAAGAATTTCCTGCCAGATACATCAAGTTTCGGTTTGAAGTCAAGACCATGTGTTGGAATGAGTTTGTCGTGTCCTTCTGCAAATGACTTTTTAAGGCTTCTCGAAGGCGTCTGAACTCAACGGGAGACGTTGTGAAGTGGCGACAGCTGGTCAAACACTTCCATAGGGCTGGTGGCCAACAAACATGGAACCTCCCATCCATTTCCATATCATCTGTATGACTATAGGCTTACACCAGGACTGATTCAATCTATACGAGCAGTTCACTCTGAGGTTAGATCCATTCCTTGACAGTGTCAACCTGTCCAACACAAGGTGATTTGGTCTTCAAGCATCATATCCAAAATGTGATCCCATCTTATTCCTGAAACCCTATATTCAAGGCTTCATGGTTTATCAGTGATAGGATCTGCCTTGATGGGGTCACCCGGTGCATGAGGACTTAAGGATGAAGGTTTCTACAACCTAAACCACTCAGGATTGAAGCACTGATTGGGATATTCATCTGCAATTCATCTTCAGTAGAGTTCTGGGTTATCAAATATATTGGACGGATTGAGACAAGGTTCTAAAATTACCTCTAAATATACATTTCATAAACTGTAATTTTTTTTTATATTTTTACATTTTGTTTTTAATTGAATATATTTTTTACAACTGATTTCATTGCAAATAAAAAAAATGTAGAGTACGAAAAAAAAATAATAATAATGAAGGCGCAAAACAGACAAACAGAGAAGGAGGAGGAATATTTGGGTTATCTAGCATCAGATCCAATGCTGTATTTTAGGGCGTATTTTTAGATATTTCTCTGGGGATGGTCTTGCTAGTATTAAAATCCAAGGAAGAAAGTTTTTCCATCCACATAAAAAGGTAAACTTTATTCCAACATATTAAAAAGATAAGACATCTTCAAGTGTATCCAAATGTATGTTTTCCTTCTCCTACGCATTTCAGACTGTGACCCAGTCCTTATTCATAGTTTCTTAGTCTGAAACGCGAAGGAAAAGGAAAAGATACATTTGGATACACTAGAAGATGTCTTAAACTTTTTTCCAACATATTAAAAAGTGCTTTCTAGTGTTTTTGCCCCATCCAGTGCTGGATTCACATCTACACTGCTCAGTACTGTGGAATAATGTCCTCGATGCTGCTGCTACTCTTAGACGTGCTCCATAAAGGCAAGATAGCAGGAATCCCTCATGTCTGTGTGTGCCGTGTATGGGAGACATAATAGTACCTTGTATCCACCCACTAGCTCAGAGGCAACTAAAGCAGAAGACGAATTTATATGGTTAGAACTTGTGTTATGCCTCTTGTACACACCTAATGGCTTATTCTGAAAAGTCACCTGAAACAACTTTGCCAATGGGGTGTGGTTTCAGATAGCAAGAAATTAACTTCTGTGCAGATAGTACAGCAGATCGGTCGGGTCTAACACCCAGTGCTCCCATCAATCAGCTGTTTTTTAGTTTTGACGGCGTCCACTGATATTTACATCTGACCACCGCCAGAGTTAAAAAAAATGGCTTATCGGTGGAGGCGCAGTGTGTCAGATCCGCACCAATCTGCTATTGATGACCTGTCCTTTAAATAAGTCGTCAAATACCTATGCCTGGACAGCCCCTTTAAACTCAATGATAAATCTGTATTTAGAGAGCTCCTCTAGTGGCGGCTGGAGGCAGGTGTTATTCAGAGAGCTACCCTAGTGGCGGCTGCAGGCAAGTGTTATTCAGAGAGCTCCCCTAGTGGTAGCTGCAGACAGGTGTTATTCAGAGAGCTCCCCCTAGTGGCAGCTGCAGGCAGGTGTTATTCAGAGAGCTCCCCCAGTGGTGGCTTCAGACAGGTGTTATTCAGAGAGCTTCCCCAGTGGTGGCTTCAGACAGGTGTTATTCAGAGAGCTCCCCCAGTGGTGGCTGGAGGCAGGTGTTTGTAACATCCCTGGCGGCATGCTTGCATAGTGTACCACCTCCCACTATGCAAGACCGCAATCTTACCTGTCAGTCCATCCTGCAAACCTAGCTCCAGTTCATGCTGTGTGCATGTCTCTTGACTGACTGCTTAGGGCGGCGGCCCAGTTACTTCCTGATTCTTATAGCTGCTGTGGGCGCAACTCTAATGCGTCTCCAGCCTATTGCTGTGAGTCACTGGATATTTAAACCCCCTCCACCCAGAAGGAGGTGCCTGAGCAACACCTTCACTCAGTTTGTCTTTGCAGCTGAATTGCCAGGTCCTGTCCTGTATCTTGTCTGTTTCCGCCTCTCTGGGGGCTGCATACCCAGACCTGTTATCTCTGACTTCTAGTCTGTTTCCGCCACTATGGGGGCTGTATACCCAGTCCTGTTACCTGTGACTTCTAGTCTGTTTCCGCCACTCTGGGGGCTGTATACCCAGGCTCGTTCTTGTATCTCATTGCAGTAGCAGTTCCTGTCTGAACTGTATCCTAGCCTGTTACCTGTTTGTCTCTATGCCCGTACCTTCCCTTTTCCTGCAGTATCTGAACCTGCACCTAACTCCTACTCGTTGTCTCTGTACTTCTGTTTGTGAGTTTTGTGTCCACTCGCTACTTCATAGTAAGTACCTTGTGTGTATCTGGTTCTGCTTGTCCCTTTTCCCTTCCTCCGTATCTTCCTCCTGTGTTCTAGCCATCTTCCTGTGTTTTCCAGTCTGTTCCATGTGAACAGAGCCCTGTCCTCTCTGCCTGCACCTTCAGCCCTGTTCGGCTCTGACTTGCCCACCGCTCCGGCGGCTTCCCTCTGCTCTGCCTTGCCCACCGCTCCGGCAGCTTCTCTCTGCTCTGACTTGCTCACTGCGCCAGCGGTTTCTCTCTGCTCTGACTTGCCCACCGCTCCGGCGGCTTCCCTCTGCTCTGCCTTACCCACCGCTCCGGCGGTTCCGCTCTGCTCTGCCTTGTCCACCGCACCTGCGGTTTCGCTCCGCTCCTCCTTGTCCACCGCACCTGCGGTTTCGCTCTGCCTCGTCCACCGCACCTGCGGTTTCGCTCTGCTCTGCCTTGTTCACCGCTCCGGCGGTTCTACTCTGCTCTGCCTTGTCCACTGCTCCGGCGGTTCCGCTCTGCTCTGCCTTGCCCACTGCACCTGCGGTTTTCTTTCCGCTCTGCTTGCTCACCACACCAGCAGTTCCTCTCTGCTCTGCCTTGTCCTCCGCTCCGGTGGTTTCGCTTTACTCTGCTTGACTACCGCATCTGCGGCTCTGAACCTGTCTCCCAGTCTGTACTGGACCCTATCCAGCCTGCGCTCCAACCTGCTAGTACCTCCCTGTCTGCACTCCAGCCATGCTTGCCAGTGCCCACCTGTCTGCATACCAGCCGTGCTTGCCAGTGCCCACCTGTCTGCATACCAGCCGTGCTTGCCAGTGCCCACCTGTCTGCATACCAGCCGTACTTGCCAGTACCCACCTGTCTGCATACCAGCCGTACTTGCCAGTACCCACCTGTCTGCATACCAGCCGTGCCTGCCAATACCCACCTGCCGGTATGCCAGTCTACCTGCCTGTTCCTGCATTCCCTGGTGTGGGTCAACAACTGTGACCGGGGTCTGACCTGGAGTAGCACCTGGTCCCTCTGCTCGGTTCCTCCTTGGTTCACGGAGTCGACTAAGCCGCCGTGCGACCTTGGTCGGATCGGGTTGATACTTAGTTACGCCCCTCCAGGCACTCCTCGGTTCATGGTACAGTGGGATCACTAATCACGCTCACGCCAGTCAGTCCGGGCGCGAGCGTAACAGTGTTATTCAGAGAGCTCCCCTAGTGGTGGCTGCAGGCAGGTGTTATTCAGAGAGCTTCCTTAGTGGCGGCTGGAGGCAGGTGTTATTCAGAGAGCTCCCCCAGTGGTAGCTTCAGACAGGTGTTATTCAGAGAGTTCCCCCAGTGGCAGCTGCAGGCAGGTGTTATTCAGAGAGCTCCCCTAGTGGCGGCTGCAGGCAGGTGTTATTCAG
The DNA here is from genome assembly GCF_046119375.1 of Phyllobates terribilis. NCBI lineage: Eukaryota > Metazoa > Chordata > Amphibia > Anura > Dendrobatidae > Phyllobates > Phyllobates terribilis. The sequence goes on from NW_027362762.1 coordinate 46,822,326, forward strand.
AGAGCTCCCCTAGTGGTAGCTGCAGACAGGTGTTATTCAGAGAGCTCCCGCTAGTGGCAGCTGCAGGCAGGTGTTATTCAGAGAGCTCCCCCAGTGGTGGCTTCAGACAGGTGTTATTCAGAGAGCTCCCCCAGTGGTGGCTTCAGACAGGTGTTATTCAGAGAGCTCCCCCAGTGGCGGCTGGAGGCAGGTGTTATTCAGAGAGCTCCCCCAGTGGTGGCTTCAGACAGGTGTTATTCAGAGAGCTCCTCTAGTGGTGGCTGCAGGCAGGTTTTATTCAGAGAGCTCCCCCTAGTAACGACTGCAGGCAGGTGTTATTCAGAGAGCTTCCCCTAGTAACGACTACAGGCAAGTGTTATTCAGAGAGCTCCCCCAGTGGTGGTTGCAGCCAGGTGTTATTCAGAGAGCTCCCCCTAGTAACGACTACAGGCAGGTGTTATTCAGAGAGCTCCCCCTAGTAACGACTACAGGCAAGTGTTATTCAGAGAGCTCCCTCTAGTGGCAGCTGCAGGCAGGTGTTATTCAGAGAGCTCCCCCTAGTAACGACTGCAGGCAGGTGTTATTCAGAGAGCTCCCCAAGTGGTGGCTGCAGACAGGTTTTATTCAGAGAGCTCCCCCTTGTAACGACTGCAGGCAGGTGTTATTCAGAGAGCTCCCCCTAGTAAGGACTGCAAGCAGGTGTTATTCAGAGAGCTCCCCCAGTGGTGGTTGCAGGCAGGTGTTATTCAGAGAGCTCCCCCTAGTAACGACTACAGGCAGGTGTTATTCAGAGAGCTCCCCCTAGTAATGACTACAGGCAGGTGTTATTCAGAGAGCTCCCCCTAGTAACGACTGCAGGCAGGTGTTATTCAGAGAGCTCCCTCTAGTGGCAGCTGCAGGCAGGTGTTATTCAGAAAGCTCCCCCTAGTAACGACTACAGGCAAGTGTTATTCAGGGAGCTCCCCCTAGTAACGACTGCAGGCAGGTGTTATTCAGAGAGCTCCCCCTAGTAACGACTACATGCAGGTGTTATTCAGAGAGCTCCCCCTAGTAACGACTACAGGCAGGTGTTATTCAGAGAGCTCCCCCTAGTAACGACTACAGGCAGGTGTTATTCAGGGAGATCCCCCTAGTAACGACTGCAGGCAGGTGTTATTCAGAGAGCTACCCCTAGTAATGACTGCAGGCAGGTGTTATTCAGAGAGCTACCCCTAGTAACGACTGCAGGCAGGTGTTATTCAGGGAGATCCCCCTAGTAACGACTGCAGGCAGGTGTTATTCAGGGAGCTCCCCCTAGTAACGACTACAGGCAGGTGTTGTTCAGAGAGCTCCCCCTAGTAACGACTACAGGCAGGTTTTATTCAGAGAGCTCCCCCTAGTAACGACTGCAGGCAGGTGTTATTCAGAGAGCTCCCCCAGTGATGGTTGCAGGCAGGTGTTATTCAGAGAGCTCCCCCTAGTAATGACTGCAGGCAGGTGTTATTCAGAGAGCTCCCTCTAGTGGCAGCTGCAGGCAGGTGTTATTCAGAGAGCTCCCCCTAGTAACGACTACAGGCAGGTGTTATTCAGAGAGCTCCCCCTAGTAACAATTACAGGCAGGCATTATTTAGAGAGCTGCCATAGTGGCAGCTGCAGGCAGGCATTATTCAGAGAGCTCCCCCTAGTAACGACTGCAGGCAGGTGTTATTCAGAGAGCTCCCTCTAGTGGCAGCTGCAGGCAGGTGTTATTCAGAGAGCTCCCCCTAGTAACGACTACAGGCAGGTGTTATTCAGAGCGCTCCCTCTAGTAACGATTACAGGCAGGTGTTATTCAGAGAGCTCCCCCTAGTAACGACTGCAAGCAGGTGTTATTTAGAAGGCTCCCCCTAGTAGCTGCGGCAGGCAGGCATTATTTAGAGAGCTCCCCCTAGTGGCGGCTGCAGGCAGGTGTTATTTAGAGAGCTCCCCCTAGTGGCGGCTGCAGGCAGGTGTTATTTAGAGAGCTTACCCTAGTGGCGACTGCTGGCAGGTGTTATTTAGAGAGCTCCCCCTAGTGGCGGCTGCAGGCAGGTGTTATTTAGAGAGCTTACCCTAGTGGCGACTGCTGGCAGACGTTATTTAGAGAGCTCCACCTAGTGGCAGCTGCATGCAGGCGTCCTTCTATCATCTAACTTTCTTTTTTATTGCAGAGGATTTGAAGCTCTGTATTAAAACAATGTTGCATTGTAATGTCCAGACTCACTGGCAGTCGACATTTGCCGAGAAAATAAAAACTGGATAAAAAGTCAATTCTCAAACAAGCCGGAAAGTCTAGAATCATTTAATCTTGCTGAAAAGCAAACTTGCAAGAGAGGTTACATGAATCTATGGATCTTTAGAATAAATTGCACTGGACGGTTTTTGAGAAAGACAGAACCTATTTATTGTGCGTTCAGTAGAACCGAGGAAGGAAGGGTGACGTAGAAAAGTTCTGAGGAAATGGATCATTGACGGAAACTTGTTCCGAAGCTCCGTTTACTACATCACCGATGTTGCCGGCTGGTTCTCTACTACTACATGCACTTTGTCCATACATCCCAGTGTCCATAACTATCCACACAGCTGTGGACAAACTGGATCCGAAATCCTGGAAATGTAATTAGACATTATCTTCGTAATTAACCATTACATCGCAACTATCTAGAATTCATATCTCCAATGTGTAACATAAACAAAAAATAAAGGTGCAGCACCAGCAAGCCAATTTCAAAAATTGGGTGCAAAAAATGCCTTTCAGGCAAAACCAACCTCAATATATCCAAAAATTAAAAAGGCAGCACTGCATAGTCCAATAAGTGACGGTTTATTGACCCCCTAATGTCAAGGCGACGTTTCGTTCCACACTTCAAAAAGTTCCCCAGTGTGGAACGAAACGTCGCCCTGACATTAGGGGTCAATAAACCTTCACTTATTCATTTTTATTTCATTTTTAGATATTTCAATGTATAACATAGTAACATTAATTACATACTGGGTCCCTACATGATATTTCAAGAAACGCTGTGCTCAGTAGTGCCCCCTGCTGACCATTGTGATTTGTATGACTGGGCAAAAGTAGTACGCTCAGCTAACAGTAATATAATGACTATAACTCTGCATCCTTTGCAAAATGTGAAACCTGCTATAATAACACTCCTATGTGCGAGGATATCACATCCAGGGCCTTCTGGGATTTGTCAGATTTGCCCGATAACCAGTCCAGGCGTGGGCAGAATCGATTGAGACACTGTTAACAGTATCAGCGTCTTCAGGAAGCCGGTACTGTTAACAGCTGGGGTGGAGCACGGAGCCACCGACCTCCCTGATCCGTCACTTACTCTGGCAGCCCGCAGGATACTTCTGGGCTCCGGCCTGGCACCGCGCGGGGGAGGTCGGTCGGCGCGATGATGTCACTGCACCAAGCTCCACTGAAAGCAAGAAAGGATAGAAGATGAGACAGCGGCTGTGGTGGACATGGAGGCTGGATTAGGTGAGTATAAGAATTTGTGGTTTTGTTTGTGGGCTATGGTGACCATAGTACTGTGTAAGAGTCTGTGAGTGGAACCATCATACTGTATTGGTGGGGCTGTGGGGGGATCATCATACTGTGTGGTGGCTATGAGGGGTACCATCATTCTCTGTGGGGAGCTGAGGTGACCATCATACTGTGTGGGGGGCTGAGGTGACCATCATTCTCTGTGGGGGCGGCTGAGGTGACCTTCATTCTCTGTGGGGGGCTGGGGTGACCATCATTTTGTGTGGGAGGGCTGGGTTGACCATCATTCTCTGGGGGGGGGCTGAGGTGACCTTCATTCTCTGTGGGGGGCTGGGGTGACCATCATTTTGTGTGGGAGGGCTGGGTTGACCATCATACTGTGTGGGGGGCTGAGGTGACCATCATTCTCTGTGGGGGGGCTGAGGCGAATATCATTCTCTGTGGGAAAGCTGAGGTGACCTTCATACTGTGTGGGAGGGCTGGGTTGACCATCATTCTGTGTGGGAGGGCTGAGGTGACCTTCATACTGTGTGGGGGGGCTGAGGTGACCATCATTCTCTATGGGGGGGCTGAGGTGACCATCATTCTCTGTGGGGAGGCTGAGGTGACCTTCATAATGTGTGGGGGGCTGAGGTGACCATCATTCTGTGTGGGAGGGCTGGGATGACCATCATTCTGTGTGGGAGGGCTGGGCTGACCATCATACTGTGTGGGGGGCTGAGGTGACCATCATTCTCTGTGGGGGGGGCTGAGGTGGCCATCATTCTCTGTGGAGGGGTTGAGGTGACCATCATTCTCTGTGGGGAGGCTGAGGTGACCTTCATAATGTGTGGGGGGCTGAGGTGACCATCATTCTGTGTGGGAGGGCTGGGATGACCATCACTCTGTGTGGGGGGCTGAGGTGACCATCATTCTCTGTGGGGGGGGGCTGAGGTGACCATCATTCTCTGTGGGGGGGCTTAGGTGACCTTCATACTGTGTGGGGGGCTGGGGTGACCATCATCATATCGTATGGGGCGCTAAGGTGACCATGATACTGTGTGGGGAGACTGAGGTGACCATCATTTTCTGTGGGGGGCTGAGGTGACCATCATTCTCTGTTGGGGGGCTGAGATGACCATCATTCTCTGTGGGGGGTCTAAGGTGACCTTCATACTGTGTGGGGGGGCTGAGGTGACCATCATTCTCTGTGGGGGGGCTGAAATGACCATCATTCTCTGTGGGGGGTCTAAGGTGACCTTCATACTGTGTGGGGGGCTGAGGTGACCATCATTCTCTGTGGGGGGGCTGAGATGACCATCATTCTCTGTGGGGGGTCTAAGGTGACCTTCATACTGTGTGGGGGGCTGAGGTGACCATCATTCTCTGTGGGGGGGGCTGAGATGACCATCATTCTCTGTGGGGGGGTCTAAGGTGACCTTCATACTATGTGGGGGGCTGAGGTGACCATCATTCTCTGTGGGGGGGCTGATGTGACCATCATTCTCTGTGGGGGGGCTGAGGTGACCTTCATACTGTGTGGGGGGCTGAGGTGACCATTATTCTCTGTGGGAGGGGGCTGAAGTGACCATCATTCTCTGTGGGGGGGCTGATGTGACCATCATTCTCTGTGGGGGGGCTGAGGTGACCTTCATACTGTGTGGGGGGCTGAGGTGACCATCATTCTGTGTGGAGGGCTGGGTTGACCATCATACTGTGTGGGGGGCTGAGGTGACCATTATTCTCTGTGGGGGGGCTGAGGTGACCATTATTCTCTGTGGGGGGGTCTAAGGTGACCTTCATACTGTGTGGGGGGTTGAGGTGACCATCATTCTCTGGGGGGGGGCTGAGGTGACCATCATTCTCTGTGGGGGGGGCTGAGGTGACCTTCATACTGTGTGGGGGGGCTGAAGTGACCATCATTCTGTGTGGAGGGCTGGGGTGACCGTCAGTCTGTGTGGGAGGGGGCTTAAGTGACCATTTTAGTGTGTGGGGTTGGTGGGGCCATCATGCTGTATAGGGGGAAGAATGTGGTAACATTTGGAGGGCATTTTTGGGGCATCATACTCTATGGAGGCCATGCAAGGGATATCATAGTGGGCGAAAACACTAAGGGGCTTCAGTAGTTATTATTGATGGTCTGGGCTGAATGGAAAAGAAAAGGAAAAATTAATGACTACGGTCAGCGACAACATCACTGGTGAGAACCTGCACAGTACACACTTATATGGTCTGCAGAGCACTGTATGGTGGTAATATCAGTCATAGTACAGTGGTGTTGGTTAATGATCAGTATTATCACTACAGTATATGCTGGTAATATGTTGTTATGGCCTAGTGGTATTTCTCTGTTACATTGCAGCATTATTATTTTAGTATCAAAAGTATTAAATCTTATATCGCGGTATTATTGGAAAAATAGGTCTAATAGTAAATCTAGATTTCCTGCAGGCGGGGTAATTTAATTAATTGGCACCTCAATCTGGGGAAAAGGACAGAGCCACCAAGGGACTGTGTGCCAGTCTGTTACTGATCACATCTAAAATATTGCTCCTATGTAGAAAAATATAACTACTATAATACTGCCCCCTATGTACAAGAATATAACTACTATAATACTGCTCCTATGTACAAGAATATAACTACTATAATACTGCCCCCTATGTACAGGAATGTAACTACTATAATACTGCCCCCTATGTACAAGTATATAACTACTATAATACTGTCCCTATGTACAAGAATATAACTACTATAATACTGCCCCCTATGTACAAGAATATAACTACTATAATACTGCTCCTATGTACAAGAATATAACTACTATAATACTGCCCCTATGTACAAGAATATAACTACTATAATACTGCCCCCTATGTACAAGAATATAATTACTATAATACTGCTCCTATGTACAAGAATATAACTACTATAATACTGCCCCTATGTACAAGTATATAACTACTATAATACTGCTCCTATGTACAAGAATATAACTACTATAATACTGCCCCCTATGTACAAGAATATAACTACTATAATACTGCCCCTATGTACAAGGATATAACTACTAAAATACTGCTCCCTATATGTAAGAATATAACTGCTATAATTCTGCTCCTATGTACAAGAATATAACTACTATTATACTGCCCCCTATGTACAAGAATATAACTACTATAATACTGCCCCTATGTACAAGAATATAACTACTATAATACCTTCCCTATGTACAAGAATGTAACTACTATAATACTATCCCCTATGTACAAGAATATAACTACTATAATACTGCTCCTATGTACAAGAATATAACTACTATAATACTGCCCCCTGTGTACAAGAATATAACTACTATAATACTGCTCCTATGTACAAGAATATAACTATTATAATACTGCCCCCTATGTACAAGAATATAACTACTATAATACTGCTCCTATGTACAAGAATATAACTACTATTATACTGCCCCTATGTACAAGAATATAACTACTATAATACTGCCCCTATGTACAAGAATATAACTACTATAATACTGCCCCCTATTTACAAGAATATAACTACTATAATACTGCTCCTTATGTACAAGAATATAACTACTATAATACTGCCCCCTATGTACAAAAATATAACTACTATAATACTGCTCCCTATGTACAAGAATATAACTACTATAATACTGCTCCTATGTACAGGAATATAACTACTATAATACTGCCCCCTATATACAAGAATATAACTACTATAATACTGCTCCTATGTACAGGAATATAACTACTATAATACTGCCCCCTATATACAAGAATATAACTACTATAATACTGCTCCCTATGTACAAGAATATAACTACTATAATACTGCTCCCTATGTACAAGAATATAACTACTCTAATACTGCCCCCTATGTACCAGAATATAACTACTATAATATTGCCCCCTATGTACAGGTATATAACTACTATAATACTGCCCCCTATGTACAAGAATATAACTACTATAATACTGCCCCCTATGTACAAGAATATAACTACTATAATACTGCCCCTATGTACAAGAATATAACTACTATAATACTGCCCCTATGTACAAGAATATAACTACTATAATACTGCTCCCTATGTACAAGAATATAACTACTATAATACTGCTCCTATGTACAAGAATATAACTACTATAATACTGCCCCTATGTACAAGAATATAACTACTATAATACTGCCCCTATGTACAAGAATATAACTACTATAATACTGCCCCCTATATACAAGAATATAACTACTATAATACTGCTCCTATGTACAAGAATATAACTACTATAATACTGCCCCTATGTACAAGAATATAACTACTATAATACTGCTCCTATGTACAAGAATATAACTACTATAATACTGCTCCTATGTACAAGAATATAACTACTATAATACTGCCCCTATGTACAAGAATATAACTACTATAATACTGCCCCTATGTACAAGAATATAACTACTATAATACTGCCCCCTATATACAAGAATATAACTACTATAATACTGCTCCCTATGTACAAGAATATAACTACTATAATACTGCCCCCTATGTACAAGAATATAACTACTATAATACTGCCCCTATGTACAAGAATATAACTACTATAATACTGCCCCTATGTACAAGAATATAACTACTATAATACTGCCCCCTATATACAAGAATATAACTACTATAATACTGCTCCCTATGTACAAGAATATAACTACTATAATACTGCTCCCTATGTACAAGAATATAACTACTCTAATACTGCCCCCTATGTACCAGAATATAACTACTATAATATTGCCCCCTATGTACAGGTATATAACTACTATAATACTGCCCCCTATGTACAAGAATATAACTACTATAATACTGCCCCCTATGTACAAGATTATAACTACTATAATACTGCTCCCTATGTACAAGAATATAACTACTATAATACTGCTCCTATGTACAAGAATATAACTACTATAATACTTCCCCTATGTACAAGAATATAACTACTATAATACTGCTCCTATGTACAGGTATATAACTACTATAATACTGCCCCTATGTACAAGAATATAACTACTATAATACTGCCCCTATGTACAAGAATATAACTACTATAATACTGCTCCTATGTACAAGAATATAACTACTATAATACTGCCCCTATGTACAAGAATATAACTACTATAATACTGCCCCTATGTACAAGCATATAACTACTATAATACTGCCCCCTATGTACAAGTATATAACTACTATAATACTGCCCCCTATGTACAAGAATATAACTACTATAATACTGCCCCCTATGTACAAGAATATAACTACTATAATACTGCTCCTATGTACAAGAATATAACTACTATAATACTGCCCCTATGTATGAGAATATTATAATGTTGTCTGCCATGAAATAAGGCTGATATAATCCATGTGCAGGTATTATGTGGGTATTACTTCCCTTTCCATTGTCTTCTGTGTTGTACAGTAGTGACATTTATGAGTTTCTTACATTTTGTGCTGTTCTGGTTCAGGACATGTAATGTATTTCTCAGCTGTGCATTTATAAAACCCCAGCTCCTCGGACACTGCGGGTGCCTTCTGGCTTCGACCTCCTGCCATGTCCCTGACTCCAGACAGAAGGAATCCCGGTCACTTTAAGGGAACAAATAGTGGGAAATATCTAATAAAATACCTGCTGCACATTATCAACATATGTACATGTATGAGGCTGACATATTGCTCTTCACCTCTTTGACCTCGCAGGACGGGGGGCAGATTTTAAGGGTCATTTACAGACATAAGGAGAAGTGTCCATATGATTTTAAGGAATTTTCCATTTTTTTAAGAAGCTCAAGTCAATGTAGGGTCAAAAGTTAACTGGCCCTATATATGTTTTGTATGGGTAAACTAAACTATGAGCCCCTTTGAACGGTGGGAACTGTATACACTGATCCAGAATCTTCTGGGAGGATATACCAGTAATAATATCAATTATAATAAGCATATTCAGCAAAGTTTAACGAGCCTCAAACACTTGGAGAATTAGTGAAATGTTGCATGATTTTTTCTTATAGGCAAACTTCATCTTTAATCACCATTTTACAGACTACAATTAGATACAGTCTACATAAAACGTTGAGTTAATTTATAAATACATTTATCGCTTACTCCAGAGCTGCACTCACTATTCTGCTGGTGCAGTCACTGTGTACATTACATTACATTACTGATCCTGAGTTACATCCTGTATTATACTCCAGAGCTGCGCTCAGTATTCTGCTGGTGCAGTCACTGTGTATATACATTACATTACTGATCCTGTACAGATCCTGAGTTACATCCTGTATTATACTCCAGAGCTGCACTCACTATTCTGCTGGTGCAGTCACTGTGTATATACATTACATTACTGATCCTGTACAGATCCTGAGTTACATCCTGTATTATACTCCAGAGCTGCACTCACTATTCTGCTGGTGCAGTCACTGTGTACATACATTACATTACTGATCCTGAGTTACATCCTGTATTATACTCCAGAGCTGCGCTCACTATTCTGCTGGTGCAGTCACTGTGTACACACATTACATTACTGATCCTGAGTGACCTCCTGTATTATATTCCAGAGCTGCACTCACTATTCTGCTGGTGCAGTCACTGTGTACATACATTACATTACTGATCCTGAGTTACCTCCAGTATTATACTCCAGAGCTGCACTCACTATTCTGCTGGTGCAGTCACTGTGTACATACATTACATTACTGATCCTGAGTTACCTCCAGTATTATACTCCAGAGCTGCACTCACTATTCTGCCGGTGCAGTCACTGTGTACATACATTACATTACTGATCCTGAGTTACATCCTGTATTATACTCCAGAGCTGCACTCACTATTCTGCTGGTGCAGTCACTGTGTACATACATTACATTACTGATCCTGAGTTACATCCTGTATTATACTCCAGAGCTGCGCTCACTATTCTGCTGGTGCAGTCACTGTGTACACACATTACATTACTGATCCTGAGTGACCTCCTGTATTATATTCCAGAGCTGCACTCACTATTCTGCTGGTGCAGTCACTGTGTACACACATTACATTACTGATCCTGAGTGACCTCCTGTATTATACTCCAGAGCTGCACTCACTATTCTGCTGGTGCAGTCACTGTGTACATACATTACATTACTGATCCCGAGTTACATCCTGTATTATACTCCAGAGCTGCACTCACTATTCTGCTGGTGCAGTCACTGTGTACATACATTACATTACTGATCCTGAGTTACATCCTGTATTATACTTCAGAGCTGCACTCACTATTCTGCTGGTGCAGTCACTGTGTACATACATTACATTACTGATCCTGAGTTACATCCTGTATTATACTCCAGAGCTGCACTCACTATTCTGCTGGTGCAGTCACTGTGTACATACATTACATTACTGATCCTGAGTTACCTCCAGTATTATACTCCAGAGCTGCACTCACTATTCTGCCGGTGCAGTCACTGTGTACATACATTACATTACTGATCCTGAGTTACATCCTGTATTATACTCCAGAGCTGCACTCACTATTCTGCTGGTGCAGTCACTGTGTACATACATTACATTACTGATCCTGAGTTACATCCTGTATTATACTCCAGAGCTGCGCTCACTATTCTGCTGGTGCAGTCACTGTGTACACACATTACATTACTGATCCTGAGTGACCTCCTGTATTATATTCCAGAGCTGCACTCACTATTCTGCTGGTGCAGTCACTGTGTACATACATTACATTACTGATCCTGAGTTACCTCCAGTATTATACTCCAGAGCTGCACTCACTATTCTGCTGGTGCAGTCACTGTGTACATACATTACATTACTGATCCTGAGTTACCTCCAGTATTATACTCCAGAGCTGCACTCACTATTCTGCCGGTGCAGTCACTGTGTACATACATTACATTACTGATCCTGAGTTACATCCTGTATTATACTCCAGAGCTGCACTCACTATTCTGCTGGTGCAGTCACTGTGTACATACATTACATTACTGATCCTGAGTTACATCCTGTATTATACTCCAGAGCTGCGCTCACTATTCTGCTGGTGCAGTCACTGTGTACACACATTACATTACTGATCCTGAGTGACCTCCTGTATTATATTCCAGAGCTGCACTCACTATTCTGCTGGTGCAGTCACTGTGTACACACATTACATTACTGATCCTGAGTGACCTCCTGTATTATACTCCAGAGCTGCACTCACTATTCTGCTGGTGCAGTCACTGTGTACATACATTACATTACTGATCCCGAGTTACATCCTGTATTATACTCCAGAGCTGCACTCACTATTCTGCTGGTGCAGTCACTGTGTACATACATTACATTACTGATCCTGAGTTACATCCTGTATTATACTTCAGAGCTGCACTCACTATTCTGCTGGTGCAGTCACTGTGTACATACATTACATTACTGATCCTGAGTTACATCCTGTATTATACTCCAGAGCTGCACTCACTATTCTGCTGGTGCAGTCACTGTGTACATACATTACATTACTGATCCTGAGTTACCTCCAGTATTATACTCCAGAGCTGCACTCACTATTCTGCCGGTGCAGTCACTGTGTACATACATTACATTACTGATCCTGAGTTACATCCTGTATTATACTCCAGAGCTGCACTCACTATTCTGCTGGTGCAGTCACTGTGTACATACATTACATTACTGATCCTGAGTTACCTCCTGTAGATCTTTTATTATAAAAATGAAAAACATAACAAAATTAATAACCAGAAAATAAACAGTGTAATGAACTGGTCCAGCCGCTCCCTCTCTCCTCACACACATATTATACATATATACACAATAATAACTACCTACACCATGACATCTGGTCCGGTTACCAAACAAAAAATAACAATATAATAAACAATAACCGACAAATTATATACAAACTAATATATACATTCTTTTTTTTTTTTTAAATAAATAAAATAAATGCTAACTATACAAATATATACAAGACAAAACAAAACACCCCACACTCGAGCCCACCAGTCCTTCCCCGGCACTGACCTGAGAGCTGGTCCTGCGTCTCATGCCTCAGTCCATGTCCAACGTCCATAGGACAGATCAGGCAGTGCCAGTTTTTCACCCCAATAACCAGTGTCCCACAAGATGAACCCACCTCCCCCCTTTTCCCTCCACCCAACCTAACACCTACACCCAAACCCATATATACAATATATACAGAAACAAACAATACAATAACCACAACTGACAAAGCCCAAGTTCGGCGCCTGCAGCCCTACATCACTGTCTACTGATCAATAAAACAAAAATCTATGGTGTCAGCAGCAGCCCACCACCAGGAGAGGAGACGACCAGACTAGGGCACACTAAAAGAAAAGCCCCTCCAGAGGAGAGCGGCCCTCCGTGTACCCAGTCTCTCATACTCCAGAGAACGCACCTTCACCAGGTCACCGAGTATGATCCTAAACACATCGTCCACTGGGAGGATTTTCCGCTGCGTCGATACTAAGCACCGTGCATTCCACGTGTGATACCTAACCACTGCGCTAACTAGAAATAAGGTGCAGCGGTCCCGACCACCCAGGTCCCCGAATGCTCCATAGGCCCATTCCGCATAAGAGAGACCGGCCAGCCGGGGCCAGCCAATGGAGGCGCCCACCCTGTTGTACACCTCTGTGTTAAAGGGACAACAAAGCAGGAAGTGGTCCATGCTTTCAAGCATGGTACCACAATGTTCCCGAGGACAGTTCCTGTCCTCAGAGCTCCTATACTTCAGATTGTCCCTCACACACAGTTTCCCATGGAAGCAGCGCCAAGCCAAGTCCCAAACCTTCGAGGGGATCCTGATAGAATTCAAAAGATGCAGACCCACCCCAAGATCCCGACTTGGGCAATCCCTGAGCGCCAGAGGCCTCTGAAAATGGGTCAACAGAACCCTTTTGTCAAGGAGCTTCCTTGGCAGAGTCCTGACCTCCCACATTCCCAGACCCCACCGGCAAATTACCTTCAGAACCACGGTAGCGTAAGCCGGGAGATGTCCATGCGGTGTGCGGAGATCCTTCACTTGCCCTCCTGTCTCCCATTCCTGGAAGAAAGGCGGAAACCATCCCTTACAGGAGAATACCCACGGAGGAGCCCTCTCTTTCCAGAGGTTTGCAATATTGATCTTAATGAAGGTATTCACAAGGAATACCACAGGGTTGACCATACCCAACCCTCCTAGTCTCCTCGTACGGTAAGTAACCTCCCTCTTGACCAGGTTCAGTCTATTCCCCCATAACAGTTGAAAGAACAAACTGTAGACCCGAGTCCAGAGAGGCTCTGGCAAGATGCACACACTGCCCAGATAGATCAGCAAAGGGAGCAGGTAAGTTTTGATCAGGTTTACCTTTTCCCTTAGGGTCAAAGACCAACCCTTCCATTGGTTCACCTTCTGAGTGGCGATCTCTAGCCTGCTGTCCCAATTTTGTTTGGGGTAATCCCCCTGGCCAAATTCGATGCCAAGAACTTTTGCAGAGACTTTGGGTTCTGGAAGGGTGTCCGGGAGATCAAAACCAGGATCTCCTCCTCCCAGCCAGAGACTCTCACACTTATCCCGGTTGATCTTAGACCCGGATGCCTCCGAGTAGCGATTTACCTCTGACATCAGCCATTCTGCCTCCCCATCAGAGGAAACAAAAACGGTGACGTCATCGGCATACGCCACCACTCTCAGAGTGGCTTCCGGTGCTGCCCGGTCCATCCCGATCCCAGCCAACGGTCCACGCTCCACCCTCCTAAGAAGTGGGTCAATCGCAAACACGTACAGTAGCGGGCTCAAGGGACAACCCTGGCGAACACCACACCCAACCTCAAAAGAGCTGCCAATCCAACCGTTCACAAGCGGGAAACTCTCTGCCCCAGCGTACAAGGTCTTAAGCCAATCAACGAACCCCCCCCGGCAGGCCATACCTCAGAAGGACAGACCAGAGGTACTCATGATTAACCCGATCAAACGCTTTTGCCTGGTCCAATGACAGCATGTACCCCTTCCAGTGGCCAGCCCTACCCTGCTCCACCGCCTCTTGGACACAGAGTACAGCACTAATTGCACTGCGGCCCGGAACAGAGCAATTCTGGGCCCCCGAAAGGAGCTGGGGTGCAAATTTCACCAGCCGATTAAACAGCACCTTTGCCAAAACCTTCCTGTCTGCATTGAGAAGCGCTATGGGATGCCAATTCTCTATGCAAGATGGGTCCTTACCCTTTGACAAGATGATCAGGGCAGACCTCCTCATTGACTTTGGCAGAGTGCCCGAGGAAAGACACTCATTGAATACCTCAGTCAAGAGGGGAACCAAGGCGTCCTTAAAGGTCTTATAGAATTCAGATGTTAAGCCATCCGGACCGGGAGATTTCTTCAGAGCAAGCCCTTCAATCGCCAACTTAACTTCCTCTTCCCTGATCATCTCTGTCAAAACGCCAAGAGAGGGGTCTACCCCTGGTTCGGGGACGGCTTCAGCCAGAAAAGCCGACATCTCATCCCAATCCAGATCCCTCTTCCCCAAGAGGTGCGAGTAGAAGGATCTGACGACCTCCAGGATCCCCGATCTGGATCTTTTTAGGGACCCCGCAGTGTCAACCAGTCCTGTAATAACTTTACTATTCACTGACATCTTGCAGTTTCTGTAAGGGTCGGGCGAGCGGTACTTTCCGTAATCCCTCTCAAAAACCAAAGATGCGTGTCTATCATACTGACACCTCATTAGCAAAGATTTCACTCTGGAGATCTCCTCGCGGTTACCTCCAGTTGAGACAAGATGCTCGAGTTTCCTCCTCAGGCCCTGATACAGGCGATACCTGTCCAGGCTCCTGAGGCTCGAGAGCTGGCGGAAGAATCTCGCCACCCTTTTCTTGAACATCTCCCACCACTCTGACTTACTACTACAAAGATCCAGTAAGGGTACCTGGCTCTGAAGAAAATCCTCAAAGGACTGTCTTATCTCCGCTTCTTCCAAGAGAGACGAATTGAGCCTCCAAAAGCCTCTTCCCATCCGGGGGGTCTCGGAGAACTCCACCTCAACAACAGATACTGCTGAAGAGACGGCTTCCTCCTTTAAATAAAACCTGTCTATCCTGGACCTGCAGTTACCTCTATGATAGGTGAACCCCTCGTGGCCTGGGGTGTGCCGGATGTGGACATCCACCAGGCGAGCCTCACTAGCTATACTATTAAGGGCGACGCTATCATAAGTCAGCTTGTCTCTGGAACCTCCTCTATCCCAGGGCCTCGTGACAGTGTTGAAGTCCCCTCCAAAGACGACCTGCCGACTCGTAAAAAGGTAGGGCTTGATCCTCGTAAAGAGGCACTTCCGGTCCCACTTAGATTGGGGACCATAAATGTTAATGAGCCGAAGCTCCTGTCCCTTCATGAGGACATCTAATATCAGGCACCTCCCCATTTCTAACTCAATAACCCGTCGGCATTCTACTGGTGCGGTAAAAAGGACCGCCACTCCGCTATACGGCTCGGCCGCAAGAGACCAATAGGAGGGCCCGAGTCTCCACTCCCTCTTAGCTATAAACACCTCTGCCATATTTGGCAGCCTGGTCTCTTGCAAAAAGAAAATGTCAGCTTCAACCCGGCTGAGAAAATCAAAGGCCGCAAATCTAGTCATATTTGACTTAATGCTGGCGACATTAATGGAAGCCAGCGTCAACGGAGTGGGTACCGCCATCATTGGTGATTGAGTTAGATGGCTTTCTTCTTCCCACTCCCCTTACCCTCTGCCTCAGAGGAGGAATCCTTCCCCCTCTTTAATGACACAGAGGTGTCCATTCCCACATTTTTCCTTCTTTTCTCGTCCTCGTCTCCGGACTCTGGGCCAGTCCCTCCCCCCAAGGACCCTGCATCCCCAGGAGAAGGAGACTCGGCACCCCCTGTAAGCTCCGCTGAAGCCGGAACCTCACCCTCAGCCTCCTCCTCAGAGGAAGAGATGTTATCAAGGGCTTGGAACCGGTTAGAAAGACCAACCAGAGGGGAGTCAGTTTTACCTTCCTTAGGTACCTTGGTCAGAGCGGGAGAAGATGTTTTATCTCCCTTCTTTTTCTTCTTTTTGGTGCCGAGCTTACGCTTGTTCTCTAGCCACCGCTTATTATCCTCATCCATACTTTCATAATGGGAGGATTCTGAGGCAGAGGCGGTTTCCTCCCTGTGGATCCTTCTGACCTCCTCATCCAACTCATCATCCCTCGGGGCCTCAGCAGCAAGACTGGCATCCAGGACAGGGGCTGCCCCGGTAGTCTGGGGCTCGCCCCGCTCCCTCTCCTGTCTGCGCTTGTCTAGACGCCTCAGCTGGGCAGGCGTCTTTTTATTGCTTTTCTTCCCTGGCCCCTCGGCTCCCCCACCCCTGCTAGTCCCCTCCCCAGCAGAATCGGCCTCACGGCTTACTCCCACCGGGGTCTCGACTGCATTAGCGAAGGAACAAGGACAACGGCTGAATGGGTGACCTAACTCACCACACAGGTGGCACCTAATCTCCACACAAGAGGCGGCAAGATGGCCGACACCCCCACACAACGCACATTTCTGCATGGTGCAGTTTGCACTGAAGTGTGTGGGGTCGCCGCACCTGTGACAGAGCTTCGGTTGCCCCTGGTAGAAGACCAGGATACAATCCCTACCCAGGAAGGCAGACGATGGAATGTGGGCAACCGTACCACCTGAACGCTTAAGTTTTACCATAAACGTCCAGGCCCCTGACCAGATACCAAACTCGTCGCGGTTTTTCTTTGGCATCTCCACCACCTCTCCATACCGACCAAGCCACGTCATGATGTCAAAACCTACAAAAGACAAAAATATATCTCATACCCTACCATCATTATATATAAATGTAAAGCAAAGTTGCATAATAAATATAGGGTACTTAGTGAACTATTTTTGATCAAAAAAAGTATACAAGCCGTCCCACCAGCGGCAAGGTGACCCTAAATTGGGACGGTACCTATACTGTCTATATTAAAAACCTTACTGTATATCAAAGTTGAGGTAATGCATATAAAAGGGTAGACAAATAGGACCGGGTCCCAACTCCAGACCACCTAGGCCCGTGGTAAGCTACATATATACTAATCAGCTCAACAAAGGGGATGCCACACCCTTAAATTGCACAGAATGCAAACAAGACAAAAAACCAAGCAATGTGAACTGAGGTCTAAGATGGTAGACATGCAAGAAATAGGAGCATGTTCACACTAGCAAAAAGAAGCAAAACCTACAAAAGACAAAAATACATCTCATACCCTACCATCATTATATATAAATGTAAAGCAAAGTTGCATAATAAATATAGGGTACTTAGTGAACTATTTTTGATCAAAAAAAGTATACAAGCCGTCCCACCAGCGGCAAGGTGACCCTAAATTGGGACGGTACCTATACTGTGTATATTAAAAACCTTACTGTATATCAAAGTTGAAGTAATGCATATAAAAGGGTAGACATGATGTCATAGCAAGAAAGCGACTCGTTACGAGTCATCACGGTCACTTTCTTGATCTGGTTTTGGCGAGACACTGCCTGAACGGCAAAGTCTCGCCAGCCGGGCTCATTTTTTGCCAGCTCATAATTCGCCCAGAAGAGCTCAAGCCCCTCCGGCCGAACAAAGCTGATATCAAACTCAGGCGTGGAATAGGGATGTATCAAGGCGTAGATGTCAATCGCCTTGAAGCCCATCCTCAGCAGGAGCTCCACAACTTTAGACCTTGGAGGACATGCATCACTGCCCCTCCACCGAAGACGGACCACATTCCTACGCACACTGCCTGGCCCGGCTGTTGGGAGGGACCACACTGTATCCCCCCCTTTTGCTCTCGGAAGGCCCCAAGGCCATGCCTCTCTATCCAGAAGGATAGATCAACCTCTCGACCCTCTACCATTAGTGATCTCTCCCCCTTCTTTAGAGCCTCCAGAAGGCGCCATTGCAACATGCCGTCCCCAAAGCCCGGAGACAAGGAGGATGCCCTATTTGCCCCGGAGGTGACACTGGCATAACTCTGGACAGGTGTTGCCACCCCCAGGGGGGCAACCGGACCAGTGACCACATCAGCCCGAACAGCAACACCATTACCCACCTCCATCTCACCCTCCACCAAACCAGCAACCCCACCACTAGACAATGAATTAGCCTCATTCACCCCCACCACCACATTCATTCCTGCTGGACCAGTAACAATGGCGGATGACATTTTGACCTCTGCATCAGGCACAAGGGGCTCAGTCACCTCCATAGAACTGGAGGCGACCTCACCCCCGGTCTTATGTGTGCCCTCCACATCATTGGTCGGTAATTTCCGCTGTTTGGCATTCGGAATAATGTGGCGCTGATCTTTAGATGCTGTTAGGCGCCGCTGATCTTTAGCATCAGGATCTTCTGGACCAGCGACGCCAACACAAAATAGCACTTTCGTGGGAGGACCGGAACGCTCAGCCCCGACTGCCGTCGCTTCTCAACTAAGTGATCAGCGGCAACAGCATTCAGAGGTGCCGAGGCTACCGGAGCTGCCCGCGACACCGGGCTGCTCCCCCCTCCCACTGAGGAGCGCACCACAGCATCGTGGCCTGATGGAACGCCCGCCGCCGGGCCGCCCTCACTGTCCAGCCTCTCGGCTGATGCACCTCCTGCTGCGTCCCCGCTACTACAAGCAGAGACGGAGCTCTGCGCCTCACTACCGCGCTCTGTAATCTCCCCGCGCCTTTGCACCGGATCCACAGCAGAACCCGGGCTGGGCTGGGCAACGGGGCTTATACAGCGAGCTGAGCCTGCCGCCGACTCAGGGGGTACAGGGAGGGGGGCATATACGTATCTTACCGCCTCCTGCAGCTTTGGCTTGGTCTTCTTTGCCTTTTTGTGGCCCCCAGGTGCCTCTTCTGGTAGATCGTCACCAAGATGGAAGTTTTGGAGGCACACTGGGGACTCCAGGAGCTTAATCTCAGCCATTAGCACCCCTCCCTGGCCGCTGCTGTCACTGTCCTCCCCAGAGCCGGCAGAACTGCGACCGGATGTCACTGTCGCCTGTCCTGCAGGGAGCTCGCTGCACGTGGCCTGCGGGTGACTTTGCAGGCTGCCAGGTGGGGCTTTCTGCTGGTCATCATCACTCTCATCATCCACCTGGCTCTCAGGCTGCAGCCCCATCTGCCTTTGCTCTCTGGTATCAGCCATTTCTCTAAAGCGGTCTTCATTTATTAGTTTTTCTTTGAAATGACCACTCTGCTCCCTGATGTCAGCTTTCCTCAGTTCCAGCAGGTGAATCTCGCTGGTCAGTCGCTTTACCTCGGCCTGGAGTTTAGCCTTGCTCTGTTTGGAGGCCCCCGCAGCTTTGGCGCTTGTGCAGCGCAGCTCCTCCCGGAGCCTCCTGATGAGCTTACTGGCATCTTCATACTCACGGAGGTGGATCATGACCCGGGAGGCATAGGTGGACACAGACTCCCGGGGTCCCTGCAGCGCCCAACCCCCCTCAGGGAGGTCGGCCTCACCTCCGTGAGCACTCCGATTTCCTCCGGAAGGAGCACCATCATGCACGCCGCTGTCAGGCTTTACCTCCATGCGGAAGCCTTGCGGCTTCTAGGGGTCTCCACAATCCCGGGAGGAGTAGGAGCCACATTGCTGCGACTCCTGGTGCAGCGTCTCACCCCCGAGTCCTCTGATGTGCAGGCCGGTTGCTGGTTTCTTCTGCCCCCCGCCGGCCTGGTTCGGGAAGCAGAAGCCTGGGACTTGGCTCCTTCACTCATCCCAGAAACCAGCTCTCCCTCCGGGAAAGAGAGAGAGCAGATCCCCAGGTGGAGAGGTGTTGGTTCTCAGAGATCAGGAGCTCACAGCAGGATCTGCAGCCACCACACCCGTAATCACCACACTGACTAGCAGCTGATCAGAGCTGCACCCAGTATGATGCTGGTGCAGTCACTGTGCACATACATTACATTACTGATCCTGAGTTACATACTGTATTATACTCCAGAGCTGCACTCAGTATTCTGCTGGTGCAGTCACTGTGTACATACATTACATTACTGATCCTGAGTTACATCCTGTATTATACTCCAGAGCTGCGCTCAGTATTCTGCTGGTGCAGTCACTGTGTACATACATTACATTATTGATCCTGAGTTACATCCAGTATTATACTCCAGAGCTGCACCCACTATTCTGCTGGTGCAGTCACTGTGTACATACATTACATTATTGATCCTGAGTTACATCCAGTATTATACTCCAGAGCTGCACTCACTATTCTGCTGGTGCAGTCACTGTGTACATACATTACATTATTGATCCTGAGTTACATCCAGTATTATACTCCAGAGCTGCACCCACTATTCTGCTGGTGCAGTCACTGTGTACATACATTACATTATTGATCCTGAGTTACATCCAGTATTATACTCCAGAGCTGCACTCACTATTCTGCTGGTGCAGTCACTGTGTACATACATTACATTATTGATCCTGAGTTACATCCAGTATTATACTCCAGAGCTGCACTCACTATTCTGCTGGTGCAGTCACTGTGTACATACATTACATTACTGATCCTGAGTTACATCCTGTATTATACTCCAGAGCTGCGCTCACTATTCTGTTGCTGGAAGTGTAGTACATTGTGAACTATGATATTGGGTGTTACTGTTCCAAAAATATATTTGTGCCTCCCAGCTTATAAGCTGTTCTTGTTTTTTCTAACCCAGGAAGTAGATCTGTGTGTAATGAATGGTAAGCCCCCTGCACCATTCGGGGGGCTCTGCCATGTGGTGCCGTGGCTTTTCTACTGTGAGATGTAGAATGTATACATTGCAGTGGGAAGGCCCCTCTTCCATATACACAGTGCCCATTATTACAGATGACACAGTAATTGGGATTCTCATCTATTTTGCCCTTACCTTCCCCATATATAACTTCTGTTTCTATATTTCTTCCGCCCGGTGTCAGCGGTCACAGTTCAGACTTCATATATACAATGGTGATGATAAACCCTGTAATCTCCGATTCTATACTGTACATGTGTAATTGTGGAGCCGCCGCTCGCCCTTTCGTGCTGTGATTCATCGCCCTCCTCCTTGTCGTCTCCAGCTGTTTCCAGACGATGATCAGTAAACACATGTGCAGCAGATGCTCCCACCGACAAGTACCCCAAAATCCGCACCCTGAGACATGTGTGCCACATCTATTCACTGCAAACCCAAGATGAAGTGCTTACTACGCCCCCACATGGTGGAGCTGGGATACAGGCTGTGCAGTTACCCCCTATACTCAGTACAGTCCTAACTCTATATTCTCTCCCCACAACACAAATTCATCCCCCATATCCACCACCTGCTAATAACACAGCATTCACGTATCCATTTGGGGGGGCTTTATTGTTTATCATTTACCGACAATCAAACAAGTCGAGGGGGCACATTTAGATCTTGTCCTGCCCCCTCTCTCCTTAGTGTTTAGAATGAAATGTGATACATCTGATACATTTGTTGCAACAAGAACTCTGCAGAGTTACAAGAGCCCAATATCCATATATTCATCATCGCTCTTTCTTTGTCTCCCCCTTCTTACTGGCTTTAGTATTTGCGCGTTTTCCTCTTCTTTTTCTGGACACTTTTTAAGTTGTTTTTCTTTGTTAAGTCTTTTGTTAATTTTTTCTCGTCAACTTTGCTTATCCAGATGTCTAAGAATACAAGATTCATGAAACGCGACTTTTACCAAATGTTACATTTTTTAGGCGCCTCTCACTCCAGTCCCTGCCCGGAGTAAGGTTCCTTGAGGAGTTTTCAATTTGGTGCATTTTTCCAACTTTTTGAAAGGATTTGCTGCTTTTGGTGATAAAAAGTAGCAAAAACTGGTTAAAACAAAAAAAATATTAACATTTGTGGATTTTGGCATAGAAAAAGTCAGCGAATATCACAATAGAAAAGTGACTTCAATAAACTGCAAATGATGAATTATTTACTCTGGTCTGATGGAGTAAAAGGGATCTGATTCATTAAGAGGCGCACACACTGGCGTAACTAGAGTCTGATTATATATGTCCTCCATGGTGGTATATACAGTACAGACCAAAAGTTTGGACACACCTTCTCATTTAAAGATTTTTCTGTATTTTCATGACTATGAAAATTGTACATTCACACTGAAGGCATCAAAACTATGAATTAACACATGTGGAATTATATACTTAACAAAAAAGTGTGAAACAACTGAAAATATGTCTTATATTCTAGGTTCTTCAAAGTAGCCACCTTTTGCTTTGATGACGGCTTTGCACACTCTTGGCATTCTCTTGATGAGCTTCAAGAGGTAGTCACCGGAAATGGTTTTCACTTCACAGGTGTGCCTTGTCAGGTTTCAGTCTCTTAGCATTCTCTAAATAAAACTGATTCTTATGGTAAGTAAGCACCATGAATAGGTGCTTAGCTCCTTCAAAGAGATGCCTCCACTCTTCCAGAGCTAACTTTATGGCAAGAAGTTTACGATTGCCAATGCCATAATTGAGCTCTGGAGGAGAGAATTTAAGAGAAAAAAAACGCACAAGGCCTCAAATGCGTTAGAGTGGTGGAACCCTCAGAGAGCACCACTTCCATCCTTACCTCAGAGGGCATCCACTTCCACCACAAAATGCTTATTGACATCAGGCTGGACAAAAACTGGAGCAGAGGAAAAGGCCTTCTTAAGTGTATTAAAGGCCTTAATGGCCTCCAGTTCCCAATTAGACACGTCTTCCCCCTTATGCATGAGATCGGTGAGGGGTTTCACCACCTTGGAAAAACCCTTAATAAACCTCCGGTAACAATTGGTAAATGCCAAAAAACGCTGCAATCAGTTGACGTTAACCAGTTGTGCCCATTACAACACCGCCCTCACCTTCTCGGGGTCCATCCAAAACCCCGTGGGAGACAGAAACCCCAACTCCTGCACTTTGAAAACACTTCTTTTTTTTTACATAAAGATAATGATCCTCCAATCTTTTCAGGACGGTGCGCACATGGTCTCTATGTGCAGCCAGGTCCCTGAAGAAGATGAGGATATCTTTGATGTAACAATAACACAAATACCCAAAAGATCACCGAAAATATCATTTATAAGCGTCTGAAACACAGCTGGAGCGTTACAGAGCCCAAAGGGCATGACACAATGCTCATAATGACCCTTGGGGCTATTGAAGGTCGTTTTCCACTCATCCCCCTCCTTGATGCGGACAAGATTGTAAGCTCCCCCCCGAGATCCAGCTTAGTAAACCAACTTGCCCCCAACAGTTGGTTAAAGAGGTCAGGGATGAGTGGGAGAGTGTACTGATTACGTACAGCTATGTCATTCAGCTCATGATGGTCAATACACGGTCTCAAACCGCCATCCTTTTTGGTCACAAAAAAGAACCCTGCTCTAACCGGGGATTTGGAAGGGCGGATAAACTCATTCTTCAAATTTTCCTGAATATATTCCCTCATGGCTTGCCTCTCGGGTTCTGACAGGTTAAAAATTCTGCCCTTAGGTAACTTTACCCCCTCAATGAGCTAGATGGAACAGTCATAAGTTCTATGTGGAGGTAATTTCTGGTAGGCCTCTTCGGAGAACATTTTTAGGAACTCTGCCACATACCAAGGGACCTGTGAGGTGGAACCTACTACCTTAGGAGGCTTGATAATACAAAGGGATTGGAAGTTGGAGGACCACTTAACAATATTCCCCCTTTCCCAGTCAATAATAGGGCTATGAGTGCGAAGCCAAGGGAGACCTAACACACCAGCAGTAGGAAGATCCTGTAAAATAAAAAAGCATGCCTCTTCCTTATAAAGACAACCTGTGGTGATAGACACTGGTTCGGCGGTGCGATGCCCAATACTCTGGGCAAGGGGAGAATTATCAAGAGAAGATAATGTTATAGAAGCATCAAAGGAGATATGAAGAACCTCAAACTCCTTGGCCACGGCAGCATTTAAAAAACTTCTCAGCTCCGCAATCAACAAAAGCATAACCTCCACACTCTTACCACTAAAAGTGATAACAATAAGTAAAAGTAATTTCTTTGCTATGGGTACCTTAGCGCCTACCTGGGGATCCCCGAACCCAGTTAGGCGCTGTAGTTTTCGCACCGGCTCCTGACATTCGCGAACCAGATGGCAGAAGGAGCCACATAAGAGACACTGTTGCTGACACTATTTTGGTGCCTTGGCTCCTGAGAGGTACCAACTCCACAAAGCTGCATGTGATCTCACTTAGCCTCAGGACCCACAGAGGGTGTGAATGAACACCACACGAGGGACAATCTTTCCCGACATCTCTCCCGTCTTCTCCGATCAAGTCGCACAGCTGAAGTCATGGTGGCCTCCAACAACCAAGGAGGAGAGTGGTGAAAGCACTACAAAGAGCAGCATTGTTCCACCCAGCCTCTCTGGCCCACCTACAAAACTGGGAGCAGTAACCCTCCGCAGTGAAGTCCCGCTGACACAATGCCTTAAGATGGGATTTAGCTAAGGCCACCCAGTCCCGTTCATCATAAATCTGCCCCATAGCCTTAAAAAATTCATCCACTGACGAGAGTATGGGTGAACCTGAGGGTAATGAAAATGCCCAAGACTGGGGATTCCCTCTAAGAAGGGAAATAACAAGACCCACCCGGAGGAAACAGAAAATATAATTTGCACCCCTCCTTAAAATTATTAAAGGGAATCTGTCACCCCCTGGGACTTATATGACCTACTAATATGGGCATACATGTGATAGAAATGTTAATCTAGTCCTACCTGTATGCCCCATATTAATGGTCTTGTTTTGTGAAATGTAATGTTTTATCTTTATGGTAATGATCCCTTGAACGCCCATGGCTCGTAAGGAATCCCCCGTCCCCTCTCTTTATTTTAGTAGTACCCCTCTCCCCTGCACGCCTCAGTGTCCTGTGATTTTTTTCTCCAGCCTCAGTTCCCCATGTGCAGCCAGATTTATTCCTTCTCCTGTCACAACCTTTCTCCAGAAGCTCAGGTATATGCTTACGATACAGCTCCTCTGTCAGTTAAGACTCGGGTGTTGGGGGCTGTTTCTGTTTTTGTTCAGTCTGCAAACTGTCCTAACTGGTGACAAAGATAGGCTGCCATCTGCATTACATGACAAGGGTAAGGGTGTAACGATCGCGGTCGCAACCGGGCCCACGCGGGTGAGGAACCCGCCTATGCCTGCAAAAATTTCAACTGGATGTACAGTGGGTACGGAAAGTATTCAGACCCCTTTAAATTTTTCACTCTTTGTTTCATTGCAGCCATTTGGTAAATTCTATAAAGTTCATTTTTTTTCTCATTAAAGTACACTCTGCACCCCATCTTCACTGAAGAAAAAAACAGAAAGGTAGAAATTTTTGCAAATTTATTAAAAAAGAAAAACTGAAATATCACATGGTCATCATCATAAGTATTCAGACCCTTTGCTCAGACACTCATATTTAAGTCACATGCTGTCCATTTCCTTGTGATTCTCCTTGAGATGCTTCTACTCCTTCATTGGAGTCCAGCTGTGTTTAATTAAACTGATAGGACTTGATTTGGAAAGGCACACACCTGTCTATATAAGACCTCACAGCTCACAGTGCATGTCAGACCAAATGAGAATCATGAGCTCAAAGGAACTGCCCAAGGAGCTCAGAGACAGAATTGTGGCAAGGCACAGATCTGGCCAAGGTTACAAAAGAATACCAGGATAACAGACATATATACCAGGATAGGGGCTATATATACCAGAATGGAGGATATATATACCAGCATAACGGACATATATACCAGGATGGGGCTTGGAAGGGAATGAGCGCTATTTGATTTTTGTAGTGCAAATTTGGCTGGAAACAATTGCATTTGCAAAGCCCCTGTGATGCTGAAACAGCAGAAACTTCCCCAAAGTGACCCCATTTTAGAAACTACACTCCTCAAGGACTTCATAGACAGGTGTAATAAGAATCTTGAAGCCACTGATGCGTCACATAATTGTATGATATTGGTGCGTTAAAATGAAATATTATGAGTTTTTTCAATTAAAATGTTGCTTTAGCATCAAATTTTTCATTTTGCACAAAGGTGACAAGAAAAAAATGGACTCCACAATTTGTTGTGCAATTTCTTCTACCTACACCAATACCCCATATGTGGAGAAAAACTACTGTTTGGGCGCATGGCAGGGCTCGGAAGGGAAGGAGCGCCATTTGATTTTTGGAACACAGTTTTTTTCTATAATGGATTGTGGACACCACGTCACATTAGAAATGCCAAAACAGCTCAAACTCCCCACAAGTTACCCCTCTCAAGGAATTTATCTAGGAGTACGGTGAGCATTTTAAAGTCACAAGTGATTCACAGAATTTTATAGCATTGAGCTTTGGAAATGAAAAATTAAAATATTTAATTTTTAAAACGGGTATTAGGAGAAAACGGCCACATGATTTGTTACACAATTTCTCCTAAGTGCACCGATACCCCATATGTGAACTATTCTTCAGGCACAGTGCAAAGCTCAGAAGGGAAGGAACACCCTATGGGGTGCAGATTTTGCTGGAATGGTTTGCGGGTGCTGCGTCCCATTGTCAGAGCCCCTGAGGTGCCAGAACAGCAGAACCTCCCATAAGTGACCCCATTTTACAAAGTACTCCCCTCAGTGAATACATCTGTCACAAAATTTTATGTGTAAATTGTCTCTTCACAGAGGAAGAAGACTAGAAGTCTAGCGCCACCTATTGGAAGCAGCTATCCTAAAAGCCAATATCGAACTTTTAACGAGCCTTGCCACATGACTTAGGATAAAAGCCAAACCAGAATCTCAATTTGTAGACACTGTGTTTCGGGGGTGTTGCCCCTCATCAATGCAAAGTATAAGATTTGATTTGGCTAGGTGAGAAGCTTAAGACTGGGATCCAAGGAGTAGCATTTCTCCTTGTGGAAAGTGACATGCCTAGCATGGCATGCCAATGTGAGGAGGCTTTTAAGCCTTGCAATGCTCCTCTGGGAAATTACATTTTATACCATTGGGCAGTGAATAAAAAATAATAAAATTTTTATCACTAAAATGTTGTTTCAGCCACAGAGTTTACATTTTCAGAAGGGGAAATAAAAGTGGCCCCATAGTTTGTCCCACAATTTCTGCTGAACTTAGCAATACTCCATATGTGGCTGTACAGTACTGTTTAGGCACATGGCGAGACTCGGGAGGGAAGGAGCGCTATTTGACTTTTTGAGCGTAAGGTTTCCCAGAATAGTTTGCAGACTCCATTTGCAGAGCCCCCAAGTGTCAGAACAACAGAAACCTCCTCAAGCGACCCCTTATTGGAAATTTCACCCTTCTGGGAGTTTATCTATGGGTGTACTGACTATTTTGATTCCATGAGTGTTTTCCAGGAACAAGAAGCAGTTGAAGTTGCAGAGTGAAAATTGTAAACATGCCATTGTAGTGCCCATTCATTGTAGTACCCAGTACATTGTAGTGCCCAATACATTGTAATGCCCAATACATTGTAATGCCCAGTACATTGTAGTGCCCAATACATTGTAATGTCCAGTACATTGTAGTGCCCAATACATTGTAATGCCCAATACATTGTAATGCCCAATATATTGTAGTGCCCAATACATTGTAATGCCCAGTACATTGTAATGCCCGTACATTGTGCACAGCTCGTGCTTCTGGAGACTTGAACCCCGTAAATTAATTGGGCTCTCCTCGATACAGTAATGCCAAATATGTATACGATTTGGAAGCACAGATATCACAGGATTTATTTTGGTGGGAGCCATGTGCTACCAATAATATGGATATCCCCTATATTTCTGTTAACAGATGACGGACATGAGTGGAAACTTGTTTTTATGGGATGAGTTGAATCTTTTCTTGGTGGTATTTTAGGGTACAGAACATTTGGGATCAGTTTACATTTATCCTGTGTTCTACGCTGAGGACTTACATCGGGGTTTCCGTCAAGAGATTCGAAATACGTAATTCAGGTGAAAGCCCCAAGAGATCCATTCAATACTATGAGGCAGCAGAGTTACTCTGGACTCCGTCTGGCCTCTGTTGAGCGGTCTCCTTCTTATCAGAAGCGCACAAAACTGTAGTTGACCGCGTGCAGCGTCGGCGTCATTGCTTGCCTCCACTCCCTCCCCCCGGCAAGGACACTGACTTACTCACCGCCCCGGCTGCCCATCCACGTCTCCTGCCTCTGCTCCCGCTCCCCAGGGTCTACACACACTGGGCACATTCCCTATATTCTCTGGTAGCGTGCTTAAGGCACTTGAGTGCTCCCTGTCTCTTTAAGATTAGTGTCCCCGGCTACTAGCTGGGAGACACTTACTACTTAAGGCACCTCCACCTGTTGGGAGGTGCCTGAGCAACAATTGTGTTAGTTTGTTACTTGCCTGCCTGTTGTTAGGTCCCCTTGTCCGCTTTGTCAGACCTTGACCCAGTGTTGTCTAACCTGTATACTGATTTCATATCTGACCTGTCTGCTATCCAGAGCCGCATAGTCTGTACCAATACTAGTGACTGACCTATCCTCTATCCAGAGCCGCACAGTCTGAACCTGCAACAGTGGCCATCCTATCCTGTGTGGGACACGCTATCCGAACCAACATCTCTGACCCTTGGGGTCAGCTGCTATTGTTCTGGACACTGCCTAGGAGTGGAACATGGCGGCTGCCTGACGCACAAGACTGACCTTACCATCAGGGGCTCCAGTGAAAACCAGGGAACTGCTTAGTTAGACCCCTCCAGGGTAAATCCGGCCCGTAGCGCAGTACGATCAACAAGCGTCACACCGCACTTTTGTGCACTCCTAAGCCTATGTGCACACTGTGCGTTTTTGCTGTTTTTTCCACGTGGAAATGGGCCAAAAACGCTAGGGAAACCTTGTGCCAGCTAATGCAATGACAATTCTGAAGTTCTGTGCACATGATCAGGAATTTTCCTGTCAGGATTGTCATTGCGTTTAAATCTGCAGCATGTCAATTATTTGTGCGTTTTTGCAACGTTTTTCACCCATTGACTTCACTTGAGTCAGTCAAATCCGCAGCAAAGACACAAGTATAAAAATATTTGCAGATTTGCTGCAGATTTTTGCTGCGTATTTGACTGACTCAATTCCACTGCAGATTTTGACCGATTGAAATGTCATTACATGCGGTGGATCCACATGTACTAACAACACAAGTGCAGTATTAGCTGTAATGGGATTAGGGTTTATGGAATTAGGTGTCGTTGACAACTGACCCTAGCTTTAGTAATGAAGAGGTTTCAGCCAGACACCCTCATTACTAAGTAAAGAGTTAAATAAACACACACACTGAAAATAAAACACTTTATTTGAAATAAATAGACACATTCTTTAATCATTTAAACTAACCAATATACTCACCCCAGATCCGGTGGTAATCCAATGGTTAAATGTCTCAGGTTTCTTTTTTCAAATATCTTTATTTAGCTCCAAAAAGCATTCATTGCTGTACAAAAATGCATCAAAAAAAGTATCAAAAACGCATAAAAAAGTATCAAAATCTCGGCAAAACGTGCATTTTTGCTGCCAACAGATGCAGAAACCTTGCAGAAATTTCTGCAATCAAATACTGAACATGCGCACATAGCCTAAAGCGATAACTAAAATGACTGACACCGCCAGATCACAGGTCTGACAGCATCCACAGTGTCTCCATCTGCCTCATTATAGGAAATCTTCCGCCGGGGGTTTCGTCTGAATCACGTATTTCAGAGATTTACACGGAAACCCCGGTGTAAGCGCTCAGCGCAGAGCGCAGGATAAATGTGGGCCGAGCCTTATTGCGATCTTTGGGAGGCAGAATTAACAAATCAGCAGCAGGTGAAGAATTGGTTTTATTTATTTTTTACATTGTTCCTCGTGTGGTATAAGTGATTAGGCGACTTTATTCTTTGGATCAGTCCGATTACAGCGATACCAGATTTATATTGTTTTTTTTATGTTTTGCAGCTGTCACACATTAAAAAACGTTTTTTTTGCAAAAAAAAAATTTTTGCATCACCATATTTTAAGAGCTATAATTTTTTATATTTTTCTGCCGACAGAGTCATGTGAGGGCTTGTTTATTGTGGGATGAGTTGAAGTTTTTATTGGTACCATTTTTGGAAAAATAATATTTTTTTATCACTCTTTATTCCGATTTTTGGGAGGTAGAATTAACAAAAAAAAACTGCAATTTAAGATTTTTTTCTTTTATGCCATTCACCATGTGGTAAAAGTGATGGCAGCTTTATTCTTCGGGTCAGTACAATTAGGCTATGTTCACACATCATGTTTTTTTCAGCGTTCATTTTCTGCAGCAAAACCTGATCTCTTGCCAGGAGGTTGTTTAGGATTTTTGTTGCTGTTTTCTTGCTTTTTTTCAGCATTTTTAAAACTGTCCTTTTGTCTCTATTATGCATGTACATAAAGTTCAGTGAAAAAAAGAAAAAAATCATTCTGGTTTAGACACAAAAAACACTGAAAAAAACATGATGTGTGAACAAAGCCAAAGTTCAGCTTTGCTTCCACCACAGAAACATGAACACAGGTCACCAATGCAAGACATATGTGAAACCATATTAACAGAATTTCAAATGTACAGTGGGAGAGGTGAATTGTTCAGGAATAGCTTATCTAAGACACTGGCAGTGCATTGAGCTTGTATGACACTATTTACTTTCACACTATGGGGTCTGCCATTGAGTTGCTCAGAGTGTTGTTCAATTTCACACCTGCTTGGGCGACAGGTATTGTTCAATCTCACACCTAGCTCAGCCAATGTTTACTTTGTACGCATCACTAATTTAATTACACTTTTCTAAGACAAACTACCATCTCTATGACCAAACACAAAACTAATTGAGTTTCACAAACTGATGTACTTGCTTATTTTCACTACAAACATAGCAAAACCTGATAGCTATATTCACACTAGGTATTTTTTCAGTGTTTTTTTCACAACCCATTACTTCCACTGCGTGAAAAACGCTGAAAGAAGTGACATGCTCTATCTATGAAATGCAAAGCACAAAATCCTGAACAAAAAAAAACCCCATGATGTGTGAACATAGCCTTACAGTGATACCACATTTTATATAGTTTTGTTTTAATGTGTTGCTGCTTTTACACAATGAAAATGTTATATTGACAGCTATAGCTTTTTTATTTCTGTGCTGACAGAGCTGAGAGGGAACTTGTCTTTTGCCGAACATGATGATATTTTGAAGGTTACCTTTACTATTTAAATAATTTGACTTTTTGATTGCGTTTTGTTCCACATTTTTTTCGGCAGTACAATGAAAATCAGTTTTTGCTACGTTTATTATTTTTTTGCTCACTGCAGGAGTTAAATTGTGGCAGATCAGTTCGTTCTGGATGCGGTGATACCAAGTGTGAATTTTTTTATTTTTACATAAATATGCATATTTATTGGCGTAATTTATTTATTTTTTTTGCTTTTTTACTTTATGGAACTTCAACTTTCATTCCCTTAATCACTACTGTAATGCATTGCAAAACACATGTACTGCAATGCATTAGAGCTGACCACTGGCAGGATGCCTTTTAGACCCTGCTTATGGCTGGGTCTAACAGGCCACCATAACTGGCAGGTCAAATAATAACCTAATGACATGACAACAATCGGGTCCCGCGAATGCCGATGTGGTGAGAAAGGGAGCGCCCTCCCTCTTACAACCTGCTAAATGCTGCCATAGATATGAATAGCTGCATTTAGAGGGTTAAACAGCTTGTGCAGAACAATAGAAAATCTGATGAGAATGTAAAAATTATTTGTTTTTAAAATTCTAATTAATTTTAAAAGTTCAATACTAAAAATATTTTTTTTTACCTTCAAAATAGATTAAAAGGAAATAAAAAGATTAAAAATAACAAACATAAATAAATGAAATAATTAAATTAAAATGAATACATCAAATTAATTTACTAACAAATGGAACATATGACTAATAAATATATAATGAACTACTTAAAAATGAAAAAAAAAAAACATATTTCACCACTGAGAATTTCTGTGTTTATTTAATGCAGATTTTCTTTCTTTCCCTTCAGGCAGAATACTTTCCGAAAACAATTATTTTCCATTTTACAAATGGTAAAATAATTTTGGCCGTATCTATAAAGGAATAAAAAGACTTTCCAATGTTTTTACAGCTTTAAGGTACGAGGTGAACAGGCAGTCATTTATCAAAGTCGGGCCAAAGTCAAAGACATAGTTGAGTCCTCAAATCTCAAAAAAAAAACTTTGTTTTTTTTTATAAGGAATTTAAATTTTAGGAAAATTTAGTTTAATTTTTTTTCACATTTTCTAATATCATTTTTCTTTAATTATTATTATTTTATTATTATTTTATTTAACTATTAACATTTTTATTTTTTTCTAAGTGTATTTTGATATTTCGAAATATGATTTGTTTTGTTTAAAAATTGCTTTGACAGGAAAAAAACTAAATAAATATATATTTATATTTAAATTGTGTTTAATTCTCACAGTTTTGCCTTTCGATGAAGTTTAATGACACTTTTTTTATTGTATTAAAAGAAAGAAAAAGGAAGAAATAAACATTGAGGAAACAGCCACATATTAATTCAGGAAATTACTGGATGATATGAGCAATATAGGAAATTACAGCAATCACATGCACCGTTCAGAAAATTGCTGTTCAATAACACATTGTAATTAGGATAATTGCTAAGAAAATCCCCAATTATAAAGTCAAAATTGCAAAAAAAAAAAAAAATCATTTTTAGAAGGCCAGGTGAAAAAAAGCTGAAGGTCGAGTGTGACGAAGGTTTCTGGCCATGGGCCGATGATTTTTATAGGATGTGATAAACGGGCAGAAGTTGTTATTCTTAATTCTTACTTTTATTATGAATTTTATTCAGTATTTTAACGTTGGAGTATGATTGCTGCAATAGCAAAATGAAAGAAACAACACTAAAAAGGTATAAGTACTATGAGGTCATACTCTTGGGAAAGTTTGTGAGGCTGACTGGCTGCAGTTATGGATAAAGCTCAAATCAACGTAATGTGCTCTGAGAAAAACCGCAATTTATTATAAACGGCAAAAAACAGCGGCCTGATTACTGCATCCAGATCTACAGACGACAATGAGTCAGGTAAGAAGAAATCATCTGATTTCAATCTATGGACAAAAATCATCACATTGAATATTTTAACGTTGAATAATAAAAGGACTTAAGTGCAGAGGCCTCTATGTAACTATTGAAAGCAATTACTATAATACTGCCCCTATGTACAAGAATATAACTACTATAATACTGCCCCTATGTAAAAGAATATAACTACTATAATACTGACCCCTATGTACAAGAATATAACTACTATAATACTGCTCCTATGTACAAGAATATAACTACTATAATACTGCTCCTATGTACAAGAATATAACTACTATAATACTGCTCCTATGTACAAGAATATAACTACTATAATACTGCCCCTATGTACAAGAATATAACTACTATAATACTGCTCCCTATGTACAAGAATATAACTACTATAATACTGCCCACTATGTACAAGAATATAACTACTATAATACTGCCCCTATGTACAAGAATATAACTACTATAATACTGCCCCTATGTACAAGAATATAACTACTATAATACTGCCCACTATGTACAAGAATATAACTACTATAATACTGCCCCTATGTACAAGAATATAACTACTATAATACTGCCCCCTATGTACAAGAATATAACTACTATAATACTGCTCCTATGTACAAGAATATAACTACTATAATACTGCCCCCTATATACAAGAATATAACTACTATAATACTGCCCCTATGTACAAGAATATAACTACTATAATACTGCCCCTATGTACAAGAATATAACTACTATAATACTGCCCCTATGTACAAGAATATAACTACTATAATACTGCTCCTATGTACAAGAATATAACTACTATAATACTGCCCCCTATATACAAGAATATAACTACTATAATACTGCTCCTATGCACAAGAACATAGCTACTATAATACTGCCCCCTATGTACAAGAATATAACTACTATAATACTGCTCCTATGTACAAGAATATAACTACTATAATACTGCTCCTATGTACAAGAATATAACTACTATAATACTGCTCCTATGTACAAGAATATAACTACTATAATACTGCTCCCTATGTACAAGAATATAACTACTATAATACTGCCCCCTATATACAAGAATATAACTACTATAATACTGCTCCTATGCACAAGAACATAGCTACTATAATACTGCCCCCTATGTACAAGAATATAACTACTATAATACTGCTCCTACATACAAGAATATAACTACTATAATACTGCTCCTATATACAAGAAAATAACTACTATAATACTGCTACTATGTACAAGAATATAACTACTATAATACTGCTCCTATATACAAGAATATAACTACTATAATACTGCCCCCTATGTTCAAGAATATAACTACTATAATGCTGCCCCTATGGTCAAGAATATAACTACTATAATACTGCCCCCTATGTATAAGAATATAACTACTATAATACTGCCCCCTATGTACAAGAATATAACTACTATAATACTGCTCCCTATGTACAAGAATATAACTACTATAATACTGCCCCCTATATACAAGAATATAACTACTATAATACTGCTCCTATGCACAAGAACATAGCTACTATAATACTGCCCCTATGTACAAGAATATAACTACTATAATACTGCTCCTATATACAAGAATATAACTACTATAATACTGCTCCTATATACAAGAATATAACTACTATAATACTGCTCCTATGTACAAGAATATAACTACTATAATAATGCTCCCTATGTACAAGAATATAACTACTATAATACTGCCCCCTATATACAAGAATATAACTACTATAATACTGCTCCTATGCACAAGAACATAGCTATTATAATACTGCCCCCTATGTACAAGAATATAACTACTATAATACTGCTCCTATATACAAGAATATAACTACTATAATACTGCTCCTATATACAAGAAAATAACTACTATAATACTGCTACTATGTACAAGAATATAACTACTATAATACTGCTCCTATATACAAGAATATAACTACTATAATACTGCTCCTATGTACAAGAATATAACTACTGTAATACTGCTCCTATGTACAAGAATATAACTACTATAATACTGCTCCTATATACAAGAATATAACTACTATAATACTGCCCCTATGTACAAGAATATAACTACTATAATACTGCCCCCTATGTACAAGAATATAACTAGTATAATACTGCCCCCTATGTACAAGAATATAACTACTATAATACTGCCCCTATGTACAAGAATATAGCTACTATAATGCTGCCCCTATGTTCAAGAATATAACTACTATAATACTGCCCCCTATGTATAAGAATATAACTACTATAATACTGCCCCCTATGTACAAGAATATAACTACTATAATACTCCTATGTACAAGAATATAACTACTATAATACTGCTCCTATGTACAAGAATATAACTACTATAATACTGCCCCCTATATACAAGAATATAACTATTATAATACTGCTACTATGTACAAGAACATAGCTACTATAATACTGCCCCCTATGTACAAGAATATAACTACTATAATACTGCTCCTATATATAAGAATATAACTACTATAATACTGCTCCTATATACAAGAAAATAACTACTATAATACTGCTCCTATGTACAAGAATATAACTACTGTAATAATGCTCCTATATACAAGAATATAAGTACTATAATACTGCTCCTATATACAAGAAAATAACTGCTATAATACTGCTCCTATATACAAGAATATAACTACTATAATACTGCCCCCTATGTTCAAGAATATAACTACTATAATACTGCCCCCTATGTATAAGAATATAACTACTATAATACTGCTCCTATATACAAGAATATAACTACTATAATACTGCTCCTATGTACAAGAATATAACTACTATAATACTGCTCCTATATACAAGAATATAACTACTATAATACTGCCCCCTATGTATAAGAATATAACTACTATAATATTGCCCCTTATGTACAAGAATATAACTACTATAATACTCCTCCTATGTACAAGAATATAACTACTATAATACTGCTCCTATGTACAAGAATATATCTACTATAATACTGCCCCCTATATACAAGAATATAACTACTATAATACTGCTCCTATGTACAAGAACATAGCTACTATAATACTGCCCCCTATGTACAAGAATATAACTACTATAATACCGCTCCTATATACAAGAATATAACTACTATAATACTGCTCCTATATACAAGAAAATAACTACTGTAATACTGCTCCTATGTACAAGAATATAACTACTATAATACTGCTCCTATATACAAGACTATAACTGCTATAATACTGCTCCTATGTACAAGAATATAACTACTATAATACTCCTCCTATGTACAAGAATATAACTACTGTAATACTGCTCCTATGTACAAGAATATAACTACTATAATACTGCCCCCTATATACAAGAATATAACTACTATAATACTGCTCCTATGTACAAGAACATAGATACTATAATACTGCCCCCTATGTACAAGAATATAACTACTATAATACCGCTCCTATATACAAGAATATAACTACTATAATACTGCTCCTATATACAAGAAAATAACTACTGTAATACTGCTCCTATGTACAAGAATATAACTACTATAATACTGCTCCTATATACAAGACTATAACTGCTATAATACTGCTCCTATGTACAAGAATATAACTACTATAATACTGCTCCTATATACAAGAATATAACTACTATAATACTGCTCCTATGTACAAGAATATAACTACTATAATACTGCCCCCTATATACAAGAATATAACTACTATAATACTGCTCCTATGTACAAGAACATAGCTACTATAATACTGCCCCCTATGTAGAAGAATATAACTACTATAATACTGCTCCTATATACAAGAATATAACTACAATAATACTGCTCCTATATACAAGAAAATAACTACTATAATACTGCTCCTATGTACAAGAATATAACTACTATAATACTGCTCCTATATACAAGAATATAACTACTATAATACTGCTCCTATGTACAGGAATATAACTACTATAATATTGTCCCTTATGTACAAGAATATAACTCCTATAATACTGCTCATATGTACAGGAATATAACTACTATAATACTGCTCCTATGTGCAAGAATATAACTGCTATAATACTGCCCCTATGTACAAGAATATAACTACTATAATACTGCTTCCTATGTACAAGAATATAACTACTATAATACTGCCCCTATGTACAAGAATATAACTACTATAATACTGCTCCCTATGTGCAAGAATATAACTACTATAATACTACCCCTATGTACAAGAATATAACTACTATAATACTGCCCCTATGTACAAGAATATAACTACTATAATACTGCCCCTATGTACAAGAATATAACTACTATAATACTGCCCTCCATGTACAAGAATATAACTACTATAATACTGCTCCTATGTACAAGAATATAACTACTATAATACTGCCTCCTATATACAAGAATATAACTACTATAATACTGCTCCTATGTACAAGAACATAGCTACTATAATACTGCCCCCTATGTACAAGAATATAACTACTATAATACTGCTCCTATATACAAGAATATAACTACTATAATACTGCTCCTATATACAAGAATATAACTACTATAATACTGCTCCTATATACAAGAATATAACTACTATAATACTGCTCCTATGTACAAGAAAATAACTACTATAATACTGCTCCTATGTACAAGAATATAACTACTATAATACTGCTCCTATATACAAGAATATAACTACTATAATACTGCTCCTATGTACAGGAATATAACTACAATAATACTGCCCCTATGTACAAGAATATAACTACTATAATACTGCCCCCTATGTACAAGAATATAACTACTATAAAACTGCCCCCTATGTACAGGAATATAACTACTATAATACGGCCCCCATGTACAGGAATATAACTACTATAATACTGCCCCCTATGTACAATAATATAACTACTATAATACTGCTCCTATGTACAAGAATATAACTGTTATGATCTGCTACAAGAACTAAGGAAAGAAAGGGAATCTGTCGCTACAGTAAGACTAAGCTGATTCCCTACGTTGCAGCGGGCGACCTGTTCCTTGTGAACAGACCCGCCTTCGTCCTCAGCTAGTCTGAACGCAGACCTACAGAATAAAGGGAGGGGTCCCTAAAAGAACTAAGGACTGGGACAAAATTGGACACCTCCTAGCAGATGTTGTAGCGGAGCAAAAAGTCAAACAGACAAAAAGTACTTAGAGATCCAAAGGACCAAACGAACTAGAGAGATAGGTACAAAAGCACCTGGCTAGATAGAGAGTCAAATAACACTAAAG
Source organism: Phyllobates terribilis (assembly GCF_046119375.1). Taxonomy (NCBI): domain Eukaryota; kingdom Metazoa; phylum Chordata; class Amphibia; order Anura; family Dendrobatidae; genus Phyllobates; species Phyllobates terribilis. Next base: position 46,861,365 of record NW_027362762.1, read on the forward strand.
TCCAGCAAAGCCAGAAGGGCGGAGCTGGAATAAATAGGCAGCAGGTCACGTGACCAATATAGAACAAACTAACAGGATAGTTGTAACAGTACCCCCTCTTCTATGAGGATCCTCCAGATCCTCTAGGCCCAGGCCTGTCAGGAAACCTCCTGTGGAACGCTCTGACAAGTCTAGGAGCAGAGACATCATCCGTCCTTACCCAGGAGTTATCCTCAGGACCGAAACCTTTCCAAGCGAGGAGATACTGCAATCTCCCTCTATGCCTTCTGGAATTCAGGATACGAGAAATTTCATATTCGCCGTCTTCCACCATCGGAGGAACTGTGATAGTGGCGTCCCTATCCGTTACATCAGCCTTTTTCAACAAGGAAACATGAAACACAGGATTAATGTTCCAGGAGGTAGGAACCTCCAACCTGACAGCAGACTGGTTAACCACCTGAAGCACCTTAAAAGGACCCACAAACTTCGGACCCAATTTTTTAGAGGGAATCCTCAACCGCAGGATCTTCCAGGACAACCAAACCATGTCACCCACAGTAAACAAAACCTCTTTATGTTTCCTGTCAAAATACTTCTTGGACTTCTTGTTAGCCTCTTGAAGGTTACAACGTACATCAGTCCAAACTCTCTCCAAATCACCGGAAAAATTCTCCTGCTCCGGCACCGCCGACCCCAATTTGGAGAACGAACCAAACGACGGATGTCTCCCAGTACAACAAAAAAAAAGGAGAACACCCAGCAGAAGAGGATGTATGGTTGTTAAGAGCAAATTCTGCGAGAGGCAGAAACTCAGACCACACCTCTTGATTGTCCGCCACAAAACAACGCAAAAACTGTTCAACATCCTGGTTCTTTCTTTCTGTCTAGCCATTAGACTCAGGATGATATCCAGATGAAAATGACAAATGGACTCCCAACCTGTCACAAAAAGCACGCCAAAAGCGAGCCACGAACTGAGGTCCCCTATCGGAAACAATATCGGTAGGAACACCATGGAGCCTGACAATTTCCTTAACAAACACCTTAGCGAGTGTTTTAGCGCAGGGTAGTTTAATGAAAGGAACCAAATGACACATCTTGCTAAAACGGTCCACGACCACCCAGATGACAGTGAAACCCTCGGACACAGGAAGGTCAGTAATAAAATCCACTGCCAGATGCGTCCAAGGCGCACTAGGAACCTCCAGAGGGCAAAGCAACCCCGCAGCAGGAGCATGTGAAGACTTAGATCTAGCACACACAGTACATTGACGCACCCACTTGATGACTTCCTTCTGCCACCCAGGCCACCAAAAACTGCGACTTATAAGTCTCTTAGTCTCAGAAATTCCTGGATGACCTGCCAACCGAGACTCATGATACTCCACAAACAAATCTCTCCTAAAGGATCTAGGCACAAACAACCTCCCATGGGGAGTGTTAGATGGGGCATTCTCCTGTGCTTTAAGAATCTCATCTTCCAAAACGGAGTCCAATGCTGCTACCTCAACACCTTCTTGTAAAATGCTCTCCTCCTCCTCAGCACCGACCGTAGGAGAGAAGCTGCGAGACAAAGCATCGGCTTTAACATTCTTAGTACCCGGGATGTAAGTAACAGAAAAATTAAACTGCGAAAAAAACAGTGCCCACCTAGCCTGACGGGCATTCAAGCGCTTGGCAGCATCAAGATAGATCAAATTCTTATGATCAGTGAAAAGCTGAATGGGAAATTCAGCACCTTCCAAGAAATGACGCCAGTGTTCAAACGCGAGTTTAATAGCCAGCAATTCCCGATTACCAACATCATAATTAAGTTCGGTTTCTGAAAATTTTTTCGAAAAAAAGGACAGGGATGAACCCCATCCTTATTCTCCTGAGACAAAACAGCACCGACCCCCACCGATGAAGCATCAACCTCGACCAAAAAAGGCTTGGTCTCATCAGGCTGCATAAGGATGGGGGCAGAGCTGAACCTCTCCTTGAGATACACAAAAGCTTCAATGGCCTCAGTAGTCCACTGGACCGTATTCGCACCTTTCCTGGTGAGATCGGTCAGCGGCTTAACAATTATAGAAAAATTCTTAATGAATTTTCTGTAATAATTGGCGAAACCCAAAAATCTCTATCGATTTCAAACCAATAGGCCTAGGCCATTCCTGCACCGCCTGAACCTTCACCGGGTCCATCTCAAAGCCCTCGCTGGAGATAATGTAGCCCAAAAAACTAATTCTCTGTACAGCGAACTCACATTTCTCCAGCTTAGCGAAAAGTGAATTGTCACTCAACAACTGCAAAACTTCACGTACACTCTGCCAATGGGACTCTAAATCTGGCGAATAAATCAAAATGTCATCCAAATACACAACCACATTCTTACCAATCAAAGGTCTCAGGATGTCATTAATAAGGTTCTGAAAAAACGCTGGTGCATTGGTAAGACCAAAAGTAATCACCAGATTCTCAAAATGACCTACCGGTGTGTTAAAAGCAGTTTTCCATTCATCACCCTCCTTTATTCGTAACAAATTGTATGCCACCCGGAGATCAATTTTAGAGAACCACTTGGCCCCCACTAACTGGTTAAACAAGTCAGGAATTAACGGCAATGGGTAGGAATAGCGTACGGTAATTTTATTAATTTCGCGAAAGTCCAGACATGGACGTAAACCACCGTCCTTTTTTTTACAAAAAAAAATCCAACAGCCACAGGCGACTTAGAAGGTCTAATGTGACCAGCAGCCAAGCTAGTCTGTATGTATTCCTCCAAGGCCTTTCTCTCAGGGATAGTCAGATTAAATAAGCGACTCTTGGGAAGAGTAGCTCAAGGAACAAACTCAATGGTACAATCATAGTCCCTATGAGGAGGCAAAACTTGAGACTCCTCTGAAAAAACCTTCCAAAAATCCTGAATAGGTACAGGTAATTCCCCTTTTTCCACAGCCGCAATGCGACCGTTACAACACTTATCATAGCACTTAGGACTCCATGACTTAATCTCATTAGTAGACCAGTCCAGTAAAGGATTGTGCAGTTTTAACCAAGGCAAACCTAAAACTACTGGAGAAGGTAAATTATTTAATACAACCAAATCCAAATTTTCCTGGTGAATACCATTGATAGTGAGGGGAAATTCAGCAACCTTGTGAGTAACACATTTCAAAGGAGTGTTATCAATTGCAATCACAGAAATAGGTGATGACAAAGGTTTGGATTCCATTTTAAGTTTTTCCAAAAAACCCTTATCAATCACATTAAGTGTTGAACCACAATCCACAAATACCTGAAATTCAATCAAATCTTCCTGCAATAAGGTACTCCCTGAAAGAAATACTCCATTAGAATTCAAACAAGCAATACAGGCGTAACTGACCTTTTTTTTTTCTTTGCTTAAACGAAGCTCACAGTTCTTAATTAAATGGTCAGATTTACCACAGTAAAAACACAATCCCTTGGAAAACCTGCGGTCTCTTTCCTGAGAGTGGAGTGACATCGCCCCAACCTCCATCGGTTCTCCGCCGTCCGAGCAGACCCTCTGAGGACTAGGAGCTGCCATTGCAGGAATTTTCTCATCATTAACCCTGGCACGCAGTCTCCTGTCCACACGTATAGCTAATTGCATGGCCTCTTGCAATGTCACAGGTGCAGGAAATGCAATCAGCAGATCTTTAACCCTTTCACTTAGACCGGCAAGAAACGAACATTTTAACGCCGAATCATTCCATTTCACTTCTGAAGACCACCTTCTGAAGCGTGTACAATAATTTTCAACATCACCTGACCCCTGCTTCAAACGTCTCAGCTCTGTCTCAGCAGATGAGACTCGATCAGGATCGTCATACAACAACCCCATGGCAGAAAAAAAAACTTCCACTGATCTAAAACACGGATCATTAGGTTGGAGAGAAAAGGCCCATCCCTGTGGTTCCTTGCGCAAAAGTGACATGATAAATCCAATGCGCTGTGATTCATTCCCAGAGGACCTGGGTCTCAAACGAAAATATAATAAACAAGCATTTTTAAAGGAAAAAAAATCTTGTTGTTTACCATCAAAAATATCAGGCAGTCCTACCTTTGGTTCCACAAAATGCGCTCCAGGACAGCTACTCACGTGTTGCTGGAGATCGGCCACCTCTAGAGACAATCCCTGCAGGCGTTGAGCCAACTCTTGAACAGACACCATACTGATCCCAGGATTTCTTTCCAAGTTTAGATTTGGCTGGACTTACTGTTATGATCTGCTACAAGAACTAAGGAAAGAAAGGGAATCTGTCCCTACAATAAGACTAAGCTGATTCCCTACGATGCAGCGGGCGACCTGTTCCTTGTGAACAGACCCGCCTTCGTCCTCAGCTAGTCTGAACGCAGACCTATAGAATAAAGGGAGGGGTCCCTAAAAGAACTAAGGACTGGGACAAAATTGGACACCTCCTAGCAGATGTTGTAGCGGAGCAAAAAGACAAACTGACAAAAAGTACTTAGAGATCCAAAGGACCAAACGAACTAGAGAGATAGGTACAAAAGCACCTGGCTAGATAAAGAGTCAAATAATACTGAAGTCCACCAAAGCCAGAAGGGCAGAGCTGGAATAAATAGGCAGCAGGTCACGTGACCACAAAATAGAAAAAAACTAGCAGGAGAGTTCTAACAATCACTACTATAATATTGTCCCCTATGTACAAGAATATAACTACTAAACTACTATAATACTGCCCCTATGTGCAAGAATATAACTACTATAATACTGCCCCTATGTACAAGAATATTACTACTATAATACTGCCCCCTATGTGCAAGAATATAACGACTATAATACTGCTCCTATTTACAAGAATATAACTACTATAATACTGCCCCCTATGTACAAGAATATAACGACTAGAGTACTGCCCCGTATGTACAAGAATATAACTACTATAATACTGCCCCTAATACTGCTCCCTATGTACAAGAATATAACTACTATAATACTGCCCTCTATGTACAAGAATATAACTACTATAATACTGCCCCTATGTACAGGAATATAACTGCTGTAATACTGCTCCTATGTACAAGAATATAACTACTATAATACTGCCCCCTATATACAAGAATATAACTACTATAATACTGCTCCTATGCACAAGAATATAACTACTATAATACTGCTCCTATGTATAAGAATATAACTACTATAATACTGCTCCTATGTATAAGAATATAACTACTATAATACTGCCCCTATGTACAGGAATATAACTGCTGTAATACTGCTCCTATGTACAAGAATATAACTACTATAATACTGTCCCCTATGTACAAGAATATAACTACTATAATACTGATCCTATATACAAGAATATAACTACTATAATACTGCCCCCTATGTACAAGAATATAACTACTTTAATACTGCTCCTATGTACAAGAATATAACTACTATATTACTGCTCCCTATGTGCAAGTATATAACTACTATAATACTGCCCCCTATGTACAAGAATATACCGTATTTTTCGGACTATAAGACGCACTTTTTTCCTCCAAAATTTTGGAGGAAAGTGGGGGGTGCGTCTTATAGTCTGAATGTTGAGGGGGGGTATATATCTGTGGGGTGTGGGGGAAGCGGTATTGGTGGAGGAGCGGGGCACAGGAGGCAGCACTGAATATTCATGCTCCTTAATAGCAGCACACAGTGTAGCCGCGCTGCGGCTCCTGCTGCTGCCGGAATCGCCTGTGCCTGCTGTTAAAGGGCATGAATATTCAACCTCTCTCCACACCCATGGGCGTGGGGAGGGGGTGAATATTCATGCCCTTTAATAAGCGGGCACACGAGATAGCCGGCAGCAGCAGGAGCCGCAGCCCGGCTACACTGTGTGCCGGCTATGAAGGAGAGTGAAGTCACTGCTCCCTGCGCACACAGACCCGGCTTGGGGAGCAGTGACTTCCGGCAGCTGATCTCTCCTTGAGAGCCGCGCATGGCAGTGACGTCATGCGCGGCTCACATGGAGAGATCAGTGCGGGCAGACAGGACGCAGCGCTGGAGGAGAGAGAAGAGAGGTGAATAGGAGTGTTTATTTATTTTTATGTGCAGCATGATGGGGATTAGGGGGACCATGCATACTAGGATAAGGATGAGGGGTGCCATGCATACCAGGATAGGGATTAGGGGTGCCATGCATACCAGGCTAGGGATTAGGGATTCCATGCATACCAGGATAGGGATTAGGGGTGCCATGCATACCAAGATAGGGATTAGGGGTGCCATGCATACCAGGATAGGGATTAGGGGTGCAATGCATACCAGGATAGGGATTTAGGGTGCCATGCATACCAAGATAGGTATTAGGGGTGCAATGCATACCAGGATAGGGATTAGGGGTGCCATGCATACCAGGATAGGGATTAGGGGTGCCATGCTTACCACGATAGGGATTAGGGGTGCCATGCATACCAAGATAAGGATGAGGGAGCCATGCATACCTGAATGGAGGGGTTCCATGCATACCAGGATGGGGATGGGGACCACGTATAAAAGGAAGGGGGGGGGCATATATACCAGGATGGGGGATATTGTCAGAACTGGGGGACATTACCCCTATACCAGTGTCAGCAGAAGACCCCCTCCCCCTTAAAAGTGCATCATGAACACATTTTTGGCTTAAATTTTTTTTTTTTTTACTTTCCTCCTCTAAAACCTAGGTGCGTCTTATGGTCCGGTGCGCCTTATAGTCCGAAAAATACGGTAACTACTATAATACTGCCCCTATGTACAAAAATATAACTACTATAATACTGCCCCTAGGTACACGAATATAACTACTATAATACTGCTCCTATATACAAGAATATAACTACTATAATACTGCCCCTATGTACAAGAATATAACTACTATAATACTGCCCCCTATATACAAGAATATAACTACTATAATACTGCCCCCTATATACAAGAATATAACTACTATAATACTGCCCCCTATGTACAAGAATATAACTACTATAATACTGCTCCCTATATACAAGAATATAACTACTATAATACTGCCCCTATGTACAAAAATATAACTACTATAATACTGCCCCTATGTACACGAATATAACTACTATAATACTGCTCCTATATACAAGAATATAACTACTATAATACTGCAACCTATGTACAAGAATATAACTACTATAATACTGCCCCCTATATACAAGAATATAACTACTATAATACTGCCCCTATATACAAGAATATAACTGCTATAATACTGCCCCCTATGTACAAGAATATAACTACTATAATACTGCTCCCTATATACAAGAATATAACTACTATAATACTGCCCCTATGTACAAGAATATAACTACTATAATACTGCCCCTATGTACAAGAATATAACTACTATAATACTGCCCCTATGTACAAGAAAATAACTACTATAATACTGCCCCTATGTACAGGAATATAACTACTATAATACTGCTCCCTATGTACAAGAATATAACTGTAGCGTCGGCGTCCCTGCCTCCTGCTAGGCAGGGACGCTGTTCCCCTCACCTCTCCGCTCCGTGCCCGGCGTCTTCCTCTCGCTCTGCTGGCAGCGCGAGCTGCTTCCCGGCCACTGTGCTTAGGGCACGCGCGCGCGCGCTCCCCCTCTCTTAAAGGGGCCGCGCGCGCCGTCCTAAGGAGTCCCTGGCCAATGGCCGGAGGACCTCACCATATATAAGGCATCTCCTCCAAAATGGAGGTGCCCGAGCAATGTTGTTGCATAGTCTATCACTCTGCTTCAGCCCTCAGGTCCCGCTACCAGTTACCTGCCAGTTACCTGCCAGTTACCTGCCAGATTCCTGCTTGATACCTGCCTGATACTTGTCTATCTACTTGCATTCCTGCGGTCCGACAGTCTGCCTACCAGCCCTGCCAGTCTGTCTATGGATCTGATTGCCCGCTCACCTGGGAGCGCTCATCTGCTACCTGCCTGCTAGCCTACCTGGAGGCTCTGCCGTCACGTGCTGTGACCACCTGCCTGTCCAGAGACTCTTACCCGCTCACCTGGGAGCGTCCGCCTGCTACCTGCCTGCTAGCCTACCTGGAGGCTCTGGCGTCACGCGCTGTGACCACCTGCCTGTCCAGAGACTCTTACCCGCTCACCTGGGAGCGTCCACCTGCTACCCGCCTGCTAGCCTATCTGGAGGCTTCGCCGTCACTTGCCGTGACCTCCTGCCCTTCTACCCAGAGACTGTCCCCGTCACTTGTCGTGACCTCCTGCCCTTCTACCCAGAGACTGTCCCCGTCACTTGCCGTGACCTCCTGCCCTTCTACCCAGAGACTGTCCCCGTCACTTGCCGTGACCTCCTGCCCTTCTACCCAGAGACTGTCCCCGTCACTTGCCGTGACTACCTGCCCGCCTACCCTAAGAGCCACCCGCTTCCTTACAAGGACTGCCCCTTTGTATCGTAGCTCAGAGGTTCCACCTTCCAGACCCGTTACAATAACTACTATAATACTGCCCCCTATGTACAAGAATATAACTACTATAATACTGCTCCTATGTACAAGAATATAACTACTATAATACTGTTCCCTGTGTACAAGAATATAACTACTATAATACTGCCCCCTATTTACAAGAATATAACTACTATAATACTGCCCCCTATGTACAAGAATATAACTACTATAATACTGCTCCTATTTACAAAAATATAACTACTATAATACTGCTCATATGTACAAGAATATAACTACTATAATACTGCCCCCTATGTACAGGAATATAACTACTATATTACTGCTCCTATTTACAAAAATATAACTACTATAATACTGCTCATATGTACAAGAATATAACTACTATAATACTGCTCCTATGTACAAGAATATAACTACTATAATACTGCTCCTATGTACAAGAATATAACTACTATAATACTGCCCCCTATGTACCAGAATATAACTACTATAATACTGCCCCCTATGTACAAGAATATAACTACAATAATACTGCTCCTATGTACAAGAATATAACTACTATAATACTGCTCCTATGTACAAGAATATAACTACTATAATACTGCCCCCTATGTACCAGAATATAACTACTATAATACTGCCCCCTATGTACAAGAATATAACTACTATAATACTGCCCCCTATGTACAAAAATATAACTACTATAATACTGCTCATATGTACAAGAATATAACTACTATAATACTGCTCCTATGTACAAGAATATAACTACTATAATACTGCCCCCTATGTACCAGAATATAACTACTATAATACTGCCCCCTATGTACAAGAATATAACTACAATAATACTGCTCCTATGTACAAGAATATAACTACAATAATACTGCTCCTATGTACAAGAATATAACTACTATAATACTGCTCCTATGTACAAGAATATAACTACTATAATACTGCTCCTATGTACAAGAATATAACTACTATAATACTGCCCCTATGTACAAGAATATAACTACTATAATACTGCCCCCTATGTACAGGAATATAACTACTATAATAGATTGACAGTTCTATGTCTCTACAATGCTGTTATTCATAGTCTGGGAGGTGAGGCCTTATCCGCCGTCTCTATGATTACTTGCTGCAGTTATAGGTGCATATATTCTGTATACATGTCAGTGGTGGACGTGCCGGGTGTAGAGTCGTGTACAGGTCCCCGGTGATTCACATTTACAACTTTCGAGCTGTTTTTCGATTTGCAGCACAATCCGATTTTACAGCCAATTTCCGATCGTGTATGTTTTCTCTTTACTGCGCTGCATTAATTACACCGTCATCGGCCTTCGTGTGGTGCAGGATTTCCTTTCTGGTGGTCTGAAGTTTGTGTGTGAGAAACCTGAGATTTAAGCTGAGAATTAGCCAGCTACCACCAAGGGAGCCGAGGGGAACGTTTCCCGTACAAGTTTGTGCTCAGTTTTGTTTTAATAAAGTTTATTGAAATGTGTCCTGTCTGCTCTGAATTTATTATTTTAGAAATTTGGCCCCTTCTGATTGTCTCTGGGCTCCCACAAAATCAGCGCATTCCTCTTCTGAAATACTCTGTGCTGCAGGGTTCCTACTTTTCCCACTATATCATTCTCACTTTCTGACTTCCTATACATCAGCATATTGCTCTGCTGAAATACTCTGTGCTGCAGGGTCTCTACTTTTTGCATTACATCAGTTTAACCTTCTGACCACCTTTACATTAGCACATTTCTGGGCTGAAATACTCTGTGCTGCAAGGTCCCTACTTTTCTCACTACATCATTCTCACTTTCTGACCTCCTTTACATCAGCACATTGCTGTGCTGAAATACTCTGTGCTGCAGGGTCCCTACTTTTCCCACTACATCATTCTCACCTTCTGACCACCTTTACATTAGCACATCGCTCTGCTGAAATACTCTGTGCTGCAGAGTCTCTACTTTTCCCACGACATCATTCTCACCTTCTGACCACCTTTACATCAGCACATTGCTGTGCTGAAATACTCTGTGCTGCAGGGTCCCCATTTCTTCTATAATCTAACTCTCAGTTTCAGGCCTCCTACAAAATCAGCACACTCCTCTCCTGAAATACTCTGTGCTGCAAAACAATACTTCTTGCACATTTTTTACGCATTATACGACACGGTATCAGTATTTTCTGTAGCTTTAACCCCAAAGAGTTAACTGACACTTTCAGCTCTGCTACATCTGCCGTCCGGATGTAAGATGTTATTAGTTTTTACTAATTGAATCTGTCTGATCTGCGCTGGAATAAACAAGAGATGAAATGTGATGGAAAATTGTGATCACAATTTATTTAATTTCCTAAAATCTAAATGAAAATTCCGCGGCATGTGACTGATGTGTGAGCGGCGACCATTCATCTCACTGAGAATATGGCTAACCTTCACTGCCCCCCAGAAACTACAAATAAAACCCCACACGATCCCTGCAAACCCCAGATGTAGAGTATTAGGGAGCGACAGCGTCATGGCCGCCATCCATGTATCAGTCAGCCCAGCCACAAAGAAAAGAAGCGTCCGCTCAGCTGCCTCTACACTGGGGCTGCCGGCCACATCCGATGTCCAAGTGGGGGCCTAAAGGAATAAGAAATAGGGACACCCCATTAATCCTCTCTGTTTCAGTACTACTAGGCTGTGTTCATGAATATTTTAGTAAAAATGTTAGGATCAGACTACACAAGGTTTGCTTGTAGTCTGTCGCCATGGAGACAAATACACAATATAGACAAAAGTATTGGGACAGCTACACATTCACCCTCCAGGAGCTTCTCTGACCTCCGTCCTACACCCATAGACATTAATATGGAGTCGCCCCTCTGCAGATATAACGGCTCCGCTCTTCTGGGAAGGATTTCTAGAAGATTTTGGAGGCGTCTGTGGGAACTTCTGAGCATTTGTGGGATCAGACCCTGATGTTGGGGTGGTGCTGGGCTCACAACCTCACAACCAGGCTCTGTGCGGCCGCTCACGTTCCCCCCTCCATGTCTGTATGGACCTTGTGCACTGTGCACAGTCACGGGGAACAGAAAAGGGCGAACCCAAAACTGTTCCCACAAAGCCGAAGCTACAATTGTCCACAATGTCTTGTGCTGAAGATGAAGATTTCCCATTACTGGAGCTGAGGGTCTGCGGCCGCCCCCTGATAACAGTCTATAGCATTATCCTTCTCCACCATCTGTACAGCTGCACAATGCAGTCAGGGGGTAACGTCGTCCTGAAATCACCAAACCCCGACTCCTCCATCAGACGCAGATAGAGAAGTGCGATCATCACTACACAGAACACGTCTCCTCCAGAGTACAGTGGTGGCGGCTTTACACCACTCCATCCGACGCTCAGCATTGTGCTTGGTGATGTACGGCTGCAGGCAGCTGCTCGGCCATGAAGCTCCCGGTGGGGGCGCAGTGTTTGTGATGATACCAGAGGAGGTCTGGACTCTTAAGTTATGGGGTCAGCAGAGTGGTGGGGACTTTTCTGCCCTCTGCTCCTCAGCACTTGGCCCCCAACTCTGTAACGTTACAGGGTCTCCGCTTTGTGGCTGAGTCGCTGCGATTCCTTCCACTTTTCAATAATATCACTCACAGGTGATGGAGGAAGATTCAGGAGGAAGAAATGTAATGGACGGACTTATTACCCCGGTGGCTCCTATTACAGAACGTGCTGCTTTCAGTGAGCTCCGCACCACCGGCCGATCTGTCAAATTAGTAAAGGCAGACGACATGGCGGGGGGCCGGATGTTATATACCTGGGGCGGGTGGCCAGAGGTTATACACTGGGGGGCGAGTCTGCTGGATGTTATACACCGGGGGGCCTGACGTTATACACCGGGGGGGGCGAGGGTGCTGAATGTTATACACCGGGGGGCGAGGAGCCAGAGATTATACATGGGGGGGCAGGAGGTTATACACTTGGGGCGAGGGGGCCAGCGGTTGTACACCGGGGGCGAGGGGGCCGGAGGTTATACACTGGGGGTTGGGGGGCCGGAGGTTATACACCGGGAGGGTGGGGAGCCGGAGGTTATGCACCGGGGCAAGGAGACTGAATGAGAAGCTGTAATTCAGTGATGAAGTTGTGGGGCCTCACACTTTTCTCTGTATATATGCATAGTATCTGTATACAGTAGAAATGACAGAATCAATTTGCAGGACCTTGGTCCAGCGGCCATCGCACAGGAACCCTGCGAACCTCTTCCTACCGGCCGACACGGCCAGCATTTCTTCACATCACATTATGACGTCATTGTTGCAGCATGAAGCGCGCGTGACGTTGCAATGGGCCTAATAACGGAAGAGGGAATGCTGGCCGGGAGGAGGAGGGCGCAGGGATCTCAAGGTCCTGTGAAGCGATTCACTCATCTCTAGTATATTAATAGTGTGTATGCTGCTGCTCTGCTGGTGACATTAATATTCAGATATTGTACATTTATTGTAAGAACTTGATGGCATTTTTTTGTGTGATTATACGAGCCGTAGTAACATTACGCATAGCGACCAATCACAGCACAGCTTTCATTACTTTAACTGCTCTAGTAAATGAAAGCTAAGATGTGATTGGCTGCTCTGGTAAAATGAAAGTTGAGGTTTAATTGGTTGCTCTAGTAAATGAAAGCTGAGATGTGATTGGTAGCTCTGGTAGAAAGAAAGCTGAGCTCTGATTGGTTGTTCTGGTAAATAAAAGCTAATAGGTGATTGGTTGCTTTGGGCAGATTTCCTGTTACACAAGTCGCAGGCCCGGGATCGTTATTATTCGGTTTTTACGCTTACACCTTACAAACAGAACAATGTCTGAGCAGATCTGGTACATGGTGCAAACAGAAACGGGGAAACTTATTGATTATTATGGGGTTCGTCTGGGTTCTGTTGTGTGTTTTTAGGATATGAATCCATCTTGGGTGATAAAATAATTACTTAATACTCTCCAACCCCGGGCTATTATCAGGGTGCTGTCAGTGGAGGCACTCCAGGAGTGAATAGTGTAGCGAGGATCTGCATGTCTGCTCTGGGGTCTGTATTATTTAGGGGGTCTGGTCTGGGGTCTGAATTAGTTGTGCATCTGGTTTGGGGTCTTTATTAGTTAAAGGGTCAGGTCTGGAATCTGCATTAGGGGGTCAAGTCTGGGGTTTGTATTATTTAGGGTGTCAGGTCTAGGGCCTGAAATAGTTTGTGGGTCTGGTTTGGGGTCTTTGTTAGTTGGCGGGTCTAGTCTGAGGTCTTTATTCATTAGAAATCTGGTCTGGAATCTGTATTAGGGGTAAGGTCTGGGGTCTGTAATATTTTAGGGGTCAGGTCTGGAGACTGTATTAGTTTGCGGGTCTGTGTTAGTGTCTTTATTAGTTAGGGGGATTTAGTCTGGGGTCTGGATTAGTTAGGAGGTCTGGTCTGGGGTCTTTATTAGTTAGGGGGTCTGGTCGTGAATCTGTATTAGGGAGTTAGGTCTGTATTAGGGGGTATGGTTTGGGGTCTGTATTTATTAGCAGGTCTGGTCTGTGGTCTGTATTAGCTTGGGGTCTGGACTGGGTTCTGTATTAGCTTGGGGTCTGGTCTGAGGTCTGTATTAGCTTGGGGTCTGGTCTGGGGACTGTATTAGTTAAGCGGTCAGGTATTGGATCTGTATTAGATGGGGGATCAGGTCTATAGTCTGTGTTAGTTGGTCTGGGGTCTGTATTAGGGGGTCTGGTCTGGGTTCTGCATTTGTTAGCGGGTCTGGTCTAGAGTCTGTATTAGTTTAGGGGTCAGGTCTGGAGTCTGTATCAGTCAGGTGGTCTATATTAGGGGATCTGGTTTGGGGTCTTTATTAGTTTGGGGTCTGGTCTGGGGTCTGTGTTAGATAAGGGGTCACGTCTTGGATCTATATTAGTTAGGGGGATCAGGTCTAGGGTCTGTGTTAGTTAGGGGGTCTGGTCTGGGTCTGTATTAGGGAGTCAGGTTTGAGATCTGAATTGGATAGTATGATCTTGGGTCTGCATTTATTTTTGGGTGTGATAAAGGGAGACATATGCACTATTTGTAATTGAAATGCCATAGGTTGGGGAGTGTGTCCTATACTGTATATATGGGTAAGGGGCATAAGATAACGGCCTGTGGAACTTTATGAGCTAGCTTTAAAAGGGTTGCTCGCTACTGAGACAATCCCTTCTTAAAGGCTTTGCTCTCCAGTGTAAAATAAAAATAAAAGATTATACTCACGTTTACCAGTGGTCACCGTTCCAGCGATGTTGGCGCAGGGTCTCCAGGGACTCACGTGGCATTCTTATACCATGTGAGTGTGGCGCCCCTGAGGGTTCCGTCGCCACAGAGGTGCTGCATCTCACCCAGAGGTGTGATATCTCACTCTCAGGTAAGGAAGGAGTATGGCTCGGGACTAGTGTTGAGCATTCCGATACTGAAATATCGGGTATCGACTGATATTCGCTGTATCGGAGTTCCGATACTGAATTCCGATACTTTTACAATATCGAATACCGGAATCGGAAGTTCACATAATGCCTGCGCTCTGCAGTGTCTCTGAAGGATGACAAGCTGGATGGCAGCGCTCAGCTGCGATCCAGCCTGTCATCAGAATGCCATCCCAGCGTGGGAGAATTCTCCTGCTCAAGCGCTGACATTACATTATCTCCCTTACATTACAATTAAATGGAATAGCAGGAATTAATATTTTTTTAAGACGTTAATGCCACAGCCATGGTGGTTGTGGCATTACAGTGGTTGCCCAAATTGATGGGAACAGTGCTCACAGTGAAACATGAAAAGCCGGCAATTCATCAGCGGCATATACCGGTACCCGACAATTTAGAACAGAAAGAATAGAGCTTCACACATAGATTAGATAGAAAAAAAGGGCTTCCCTATATTGTTGTGTCCAACCAGGTACAAATAGGCAGCTGGTGGTTGGGGGCAGCCCGTTCCTGCCTGCTATACCTGGCTGGACACAAATATAGTGCGAAGCCCCACGTCAATTTTTTTTTAGTTATTTCAGGAAATTCATGAAATAATTAAAAAAAAATTGATGTGGGGCTTCGCCCTATATTTGTGTCCAGCCAGGTACAGCAGGCAGGAACGGGGTGCCCCCAACCACCAGCTGCCTATTTGTACCTGGCCAGACACAACAATGTAGGGAAGCCCTTTTTTTCTTAATTATTTCATGAATTTCATGAAACAATTAAAAAAAAAAAATACGTGGGGCTTCGTCCTATTTTTCTGTCCAGCCATGTACAACTAGGCAGCTGGGGGCTGGAATCTGCAGCGCATGGAGCCCCAAGCTTTCTGGGCCCCCCTCCGCTGCAAATTGCAGTCCGCAGCCACCCCGAAAAATGGTGCGTTCATAGAAGCGCCATCTTCTGGCGCTGTACCCAACTCATCCAGGGCCCTGGTGCGGTGGCTCACTGGGTAATAAAGGGGTTAGGGCCAGCTTGGTATTATCAGCTGGCCCTAAGCCCGAAATTCATGGGGTCACGCCAATATTAGACATGACCGCCATGAATTTCTAGTAAAGTATTTAAAAAAAAAACACAACACCCAGAATAAAGTCCTTTAATTGAAATAAACACACAATTTTTTATTGTTCTAAATTAAACCATACCTACCGTCACGCCCATTCCAGCTGGGGCGGCTGACGGCTGGTGTTTCTAGCCTGGGAGGTGGCCAATATTCATGGCACCCTTCCTGGGCTATTAATATCAGCCCCCAGCGGTCTGCCTAGCCTTTGCTAGCTATTAAAATAGGGGGGACCCCACGTCATTTTTTTTTGGGGTCCCCCATTTTAATAGGTAGTAAAGGCTAGGTGTTCAGCTGGGGGCTGATATTAGTAGCCTGGGAAGCTCCGTGGGTATTACCCCCTTCCCAGGCTTCAAACATCTGCCCCAGCCGTCTGCTTAACCTCCGCTAGAGATTAAAATTACGGGGAACACCACGCCAATTTTTTTTTTTAATAAATCCTTTATTTTAACACTAAATGACAAGTACAGTAACCAACACTGTCACTGTACTTCTTATATATGTGACTGACATGTTTCTATCTATCTAATCTATGTGTGATGCTCTATCTTTCTGTTCTAAATTGTCGGGTACCGATGCTGAATTGCCGGCCGGCTTTTTTAAAGAGACGGTGCATGAAAACACTATTATTTTTTTAAATAAATCCTTTACACTAAATGACAAGTACAGTAATCAACACTATCACTGTACTTCTTATATATGTGGCTGACATGTTTCTATCTATCTAATCTATGTGTGAAGCTCTATTCTTTCGATTTTAAATTGTCGGGTACCGGTATATGCCGCTGCTGAATTGCCGGCTTTTCATGTTTCACTGTGAGCACTGTTCCCATCGATTTGGGCAACCACCTCCCCCGAAAAATTCTACATTATTGTTAGTTGTTTTCCTTCTTGTAGAATTAACCTACAAGGAAAGAAAGGGTTTCTTTTCATTCCGATATTTGTGTCCCATTGACTTGCATTGGTTTCCGGTATCGGAATCGGCGATATCCGATACTTTTTGGGTATCGGCCCGATCCAATCCGATCCGATATTTCCTGATATCGGAAGGTATCGCTCAACACTACTCGGGACCCTAACACCTGCATTCACTACACCACATTTCCGGGGGACAGGGCGAGGGACACCATCTTAGTTCAGTCAGTCCAGTCAGAGGAGAAGTGACAGGAGCAGGGGCTCTGCTTGAGCTCTGCTCCAGAGGCGGGCCTAGCCTGTGAGGCCCAGGACTGAAGGAGAAAAGAGAGGAGTGGGAGCAGGAAGGCTCCAGGAGGAGAAGAGAAGGGACTCCAAGGGTATGGGCCGTGCAGAAAGCCACCCGTACGCCCACTGCTACCAGGAGGTAGAGGGGTCAGGCCAGATAAGGGGAACCGGTCCCTCAACTAGCGGAGAAACAACAAGGCTCAACTAGAAACCGGAGGCTGCAGCATTTCTTGTACTGTAAGCCAAAGTCCACACCAGTCGCACTAAGAAGGTAGCCACATAGGACCCAGGGGTTGGAACACACGTCGCCCGCCAAGGCCCGAGGGTACCGGATAGAAGTGGCACTGGGTGTGAGGTGCAGGGAGAAGGCCAGAGAAAGGACACACAGAAGGGGGTCCTGTAATATGCTCCGGAGTTACCTGGGGGTCGGCTGAACCCCTCACTGAGTGAGCACAGAACGACGAGGGCCGTTACATGGGTCCCTGTAACCAGAACTGCAATAACTGTAAGTAAAGATCTTGGGACTGCATCACACGGACTCTGTGTTCATTACTGACTCCCTGCACTACAACCACCATCATCCACCCACACTGCCCTGAAGCTACACTCTTCCTGTGGGGAGTAATAATACCCTTGCTGCAATACCACCAGCTTCAGAGGACTGTTCCACAGCGGCGGCCCCTTTAGCCGCACTCCACAGGTGGCGTAGTCGGACATTATAAACCTATACATAAACTACCCTTGGATTGACCACCTGGGTCACAGACCGGGTCACCGCCACGGTGACTACAACCCCCAGCATCTACAGGCCCAGCTCCTTGTACCCCACGTCCCAGGGGGCGCGTCAACTTTGGCGTAGTAGGCAGGATATGAGCCCACCCGTTATCACTGGGTATCGCGCGCCTAAAGACTGTGCTTTCTACTAAATGTGGCGCCCACCCCAGAAGAACGGGCGCCATTATGTGCGTGATCAAAGACAACACTACAGAGCCTCCCATCGTGGGCCAGGTCCCAGAATGGCGCCAAAAGCGCAACCATACACATAGATGTGTCCATCAAGGTGGGGGAAACGCCCCCAGGTGTGACCGACAGCAAGCAGCAATGGGACCGCCCCAGAAAGGGGAGAGGAGGAAAGAACACAGAGAGACAGGGTGTGGCCTCCAGCAGACCAGAGAGAACACACCCGGCAGGCAAGATGGAGGGAAGTGAGCCTGAGACCCCAGTCCACGGCCTGCAGCTAGTAGAGACACCTTCTACCCTGACGGAGGTGATCTACAAGCTAACCCTGGAGGATGCGGAGTTTCTCCAGGCGGAGATGCGTGAGCTCAGCCGGCGGGTAGGAGAGGCCGAGAGAACCGCCATCGCCAGCTGGAAGAGGGAAGTGCTGGAAAAGAAAAGCGCCAGACGGCAGCCAGCAACGGAGTCCACCGACAGCGCCCCAGCCCCGGCGGAGCCAGACCAGGACCAAGAGGCAGACAGCAGCCCAGGAGCGGCCGCGGGAGCAGGTAGGAAGAGTTTCCCTGTCCCGGGCGCGGACCGCGCTGACCTGCTCCTGGGCCCCCTGGTGGCGCCTCCATACCCGGGCGCACACGCTCCAAGCTTACCTCCAGGCCCAGAATCCACCACGGCACCGAGCTACTCCACCGCTGACCAGCTCCGCAATCCCCAGGCGGAATTCCCCTACCACCTGACCAGCTCCGCCGACCAGCTCCGCAATCCCCAGGCGGACTCCCCGCATCATCCGGACGCCAGCGCAGCCGACCTGCTCCTGGGCCCGCTACCGGAACCGCCTACCCCCGCATCCGAGTGGTAATACGGGACCTCTGCCCTCGACTGGTCTGCCAGGAATGAAGGCCGGCAGAGAGCCCCCCTGGCTCCCATACCTGTGCCCACGATTGCCTGCGCAGAGGGAGAGGAGTTCCGGTGGGACAACCGGGAGGGGGACCTCATCGGGTTCCCGCAGGAGACGCAGGCCCAGGCCCTCCGGAGGGAAGAGTACTGCAGGAGGGAGCTCCTGCAGCTAGATAAGGAGCGGCATGACCGGCAGGTGCGATGGGAGCGCATGGAGGCCAGAAACATGGCGGCCAAGACTCGGGTCCGCCAGGAAAGACCAACAACCCCAAGTCCCCGTATGGAGGGGATCATAGTAAAATTTGACTTGGACGCCGGCTGGGGCTTCATCAGGGAGCCACAGACCGATAGAGACGTCTTCGTCAACTAGCGGGACGTGGAACCCCACCTCCAGCCGGGGCACCCCGGATGGGACCTCTATCCCGGTGACTGTGTCACCTTCACCCGTCATAAGGGAGAGCGCGGGTGGTATGCCCTCCACGTCCACAAGGTGGCGAGAGAAGCAAAGGACCTACCCCCGCAGTACCCGGCCAAGCCAGTTGGCAAGAATGAGGAGTTCCCCCGGCGGGAACCCCGCTATTGAATATGAGTCTGCAGGAAATGTTACAAGTGTTTAGTGTTTGTTTAACCAGTTACCCATGTGGGTATAAAGACAATAGAGAAGAGGACGGTGATCTCCCAAAAAACTTTCCTTTGTAAAAAGTTGCACTTATAAAAATGCCCCCCTTGTGAAAGACCACTTAATAAAAACTCGTTGGAGGTGGCCGAAGACGTGGTCCAACACCTGGATCATCTATGCCCTGCAGCCACCCCAGGGCCTCCGTTGAGGGTTTTGGACGGGTCCCTCATGTTCGTGTTTGCTAGTTTGCACCTTAAAGAAAAATGGACACCTGGTTGCAAAGTGCACTGTGACCAGTTAACAAAAGTTTTACATGAAGAATGTTTATAAGAAAAATGTCTTATATGCAAAAGATGTGTTTATAAAAGTGAAAGGAGTTGTATAATGTTTTATATATGTGAAGAAAGTTTTATAATATTTTTGAAAGAAAAAACGTACCAGCAACGTTAAAAAAAAAGAACCTCCCATAAAGGGAAGAAATGTTGTGTTTGTGATCTTCTATGCAAATGCATTCTAAAAATTTTGCATGTCTTTAAAATTGTCTTTTACTCTGTTCCAGCCCGCGGACGTGCTGTGTTTTACCAGGGGGGGGTGTGGTGCCCCTGAGGGTTCAGTCGCCACAGAGGTATTGCATCTCACCCAGAGGTGTGGTATCTCACTCTCAGGTAAGGAAGGAGTATGGCTCTGGACCCTAACACCTGCATTCGCTACACCACATTTCCGGGGGACAGGGCGAGATTGCTCCTACGGGAGAGCACAGTCCCTGATCCCTGGATGGAGTGGGGGGAACCACCTAGAAAGGGGGAACCATGTAGTGGATGGGGTGGAGGACGTAGAGCAAGGGAGCACTTCAGAAGGAGGTATAAAATAGAGACACCATCTTAGAGTTCAGTCAGTCCAGTCAGAGGAGAAGTGACAGGAGCAGGGGCTCTGTATGAGCTTTGCTCCAGAGGCGGGCCTAGCCTGTGAGGCCCAGGACTGAAGGAGAGAAGAGAGGAGTGGGAGCAGGAAGGCTCCAGGAGGAGAAGAAAAGGGACCCTAGGGGTATGGGCCGTGCAGAAAGCCACCCATACGCCCGCTGGGTAGAGGGGTCAGGCCAGATAAGGGGAACCGGTCCCTCAACTAGCGGAGAAACAGCAAGGCTCAACTAGAAACCGGAGGCTGCAGCATTTCATGTACTGGAAGTCAAAGTCCACACCAGTCGCACTAAGAAGGTAGCCACATAGGACCCAGGAGACGGAACACACGTCGCCCGCCAAGGCCCGAGGGTACCGGATAGAAGTGGCACTGGGTGTGAGGTGCAGGGAGAAGGCCAGAGAAAGGACACACAGAAGGGGGTCCTGCAAAATACTCCGGAGTTACCTGGGGGTCGGCTGAACGACGAGGGCCGTTACATGGGTCCCTGTAACCAGAACTGCAATAACTGTGAGTAAAGATCTTGGGACTGCATCACACGGACTCTGTGTTCATTACTGACTCCCTGCACTACAACCACCATCATCCACCCACACTGCCCTGAAGCTACACTCTTCCTGTGCGGAGTAATAATACCCTTGCTGCAATACCACCAGCTTCAGAGGACTGTTCCGCAGCGGCGGCCCCTTTAGCCGCACTGCACAGGAGGCGTAGTCGGACATTATAAACCTATATGTAACGGGTCCGGGAGGCGGAACCTCTGAGCTACTATACAAGGGGGCGGCCCTTGTAAGGGAGCGGGTGGCAGTCTCTGGGTGAACGGACAGGGAGTTACGGCAAGTGATCAGGGCAGTCTCTGGGTAAGGGGTAGGTACGACCTGTGATGGCAGAGCCTCCGGGTAGGCTAGCAGGCAGATGGTAGATGTGTGCTCCCAGGTGAGCAAGCGAGAGTCTCTGGAATAGCAGGTGGTCACCGCACGTGACAACGGGACCTCCGGGCTGGCAAGCAGGCAGGTAACGGAGATGCGCTCCCAGGTGAGCGGGCAAGAGTCTCTGAGATAGCTGGTGGTCACAGCACGTGACAACGGAGCCTCCGGGCTGGCAAGCAGGCAGATAACGGAGAAGCGCTCCCAGGTGAGCGGGCAAGCTGGTCCATAGACAGACTGACCGGAGTAGTAAGGCAGACCGTCGGACCTCAGGCAAGCAGGCAGGTAGCTGATATGCGCTCCCAGGTGAGCGGGCAGGCTGGTCCTTTAGACAGACTGACAGGAGTAGTAAGGCAGACCGTCGGACCTCAGACTGGCAGACAGGTAACAAGTATTCAGGCAGGAATCAGGCAGGTAACTGGCAGGTAACTGGCAGGAAACTGGCAGGAAACTGGCAACGGGACCTGAGGGCTGAAGCACAGGTGAGACACAGGTGCAAACAACATTGCTCGGGCACCTCCATTTTGGAGGAGGTGCCTTATATATGATGAAGTCCTCCGGCCATTGGCCGGGGACTCTTTAGGGCGGCGCGCGCGGCCCCTTTAAGAGGAGGGGAGCGCGCGCACGCGCGCCCTAAGCACAGGGGCCGGGAAGGAGCGCGCGCTGAGAGCAGAGCAGGAGGAGGACGCCGGGACGGAGCGCGCGCTGACAGCAGAGCGGGGGGAGGATGCCGGGCACGGAGCAGAGCGGTGAGGGGAGCAGCGTCCCTGCCTAGCAGAGGGCAGGGACGCCGGCACTACACTATACATAAACTACTCTTGGATTGACCACCTGGGTCACGGACCGGGTCACCGCCACGGTGACTACAACCCCCAGCATCTACAGGCCCGGCTCCGGGTACCCCATGGCCCAGGGGGCGCGTCATAAGCCCTGCTGCCAATCAGCGGCTGCTAATGGGTTAGAGTTCTCAAACTTCCCTCAAACAAAACTTGGACATCCATAAAAAGTGTGAGAACTCCAATCCATTAGAGTGACTGAGTGTCCAAGTAGTGGACAACTCCTTTAAAAATGTCCCTCTTTAAAACTAGAAATAAAAAACCCAAAACTTGTAATTTTCATTATTTTATGAGGAGTTTCCCTTTGTCCTTTGAAATCATTGCAAGGAGCCCGAGACACATGTTGGCTTCATGCAGTAGGTGGCCGGCCAGTGTTTGTTTTGCATATTGAATATCCTCAGAAGTCGTATGTCCAGTTGTCCCTTGTTTTGGGATGGATGAGTTTTGAGAAGATTACCCACTGTGCCCCAAGTCCGTCCTGTCACGCAGGGCCTCTCAGGGGCCCCATTACTCATTCTTAATCATTATTAGTTTGGTGTTTGACTATTTTTCATCTGGTTATGTTTCAGACAAATGGTATTTGTTTTACCCTGAGAGCTATGGGCTCATTAGGACAAGTGTCTCGGGCAATGATCGGCAAGATTGCTGCGAGTTCATCTGTAAAAACATTCTGTGAGTACAGCTTATGGAATAGTTGTGATAAATCATTCAAAACTGAGAAACTTCATTAGAGAAATTGTTCCCACGCTTATACAATCGTAAGATAGAAAGAAGAAAATATACCTATGTCTAATGGCTTTATAGCAGCCACCTGGCTTTGTGTCTGGTGATCTGGGCCATGGAGGACCCAAACCTGAAGCTCCTGGTGGACAGTTCTGGTCTAATGTTAGCAATTTAGTGATCAGTAGTGCTTAGCCGCAGAACATGCCCCCTTATTCAGCGTTCTTACTCCATTCTTCTGACCCAGAGCACCTAAAAACAGCATTCCCTCTCCCTGTGGCCTCTTATTTGGTGACCAAATATGGCTGTAACTAAGAACCGCTGGTCCAAGTGCCAATTTGATGCAAGGTCCAAGAGCCAATTTGGTTCACAACCCAAAAAATACACCTTGACCAGAGGCTATTAATTACTTTCAAATTTTTTATACATGATGTTCCTGTCACTTTGAATGTACATTACCCAAACAAATTCTACCTACCCCCAGCCAACAATTTTTGCCTCCTCTTCCTCCGGTCATCTCTTGCTTTTGAGCCTTGAATAAAAAATGATAAATAAAACTTTTTGGGGTCTTTAGGATTTTCATCCTCAAACAGATTCTGCGAGCGAGATAGGAATAAAGCGAAAAAAAAAAAAAAGGTCATATTTAACACCACTATACATGGGGGAATTAGAGGAATCATTCGGGGGAAAAACTTTTAATTGACAAACTACATTAAAAAGAATATTAATTAAAAAAAAATGCAAAATGTAACTTTCTTATTATTTTAATCGAAATAAGACCAATAAAATTACATTATTTGAGCTCCAGTGCTAAATACTTAACTCTATACATAAATATGTAATGTATATATAAATATACAAATACACTAGCTATGTAATGTGTATTCTGGAAGAAGAAAAGAAAAAAGGGAGGTGGTGCGGTACACTAAGATATAACAATATATGAACAAAACAAGAATATGACATTAAAAAACATGACATTTTGAAATTTTTTTTGGTCACCAAGGTCAAAAACATGCAAAACTTGCATTAAAGGGGTTGCTTGACTAATATATTGATTATCTATCCTTTGCATAGGTCATTAATATTAGATCGGTGGGCTTCTGACATTCCGCACCCCCATCACTCACCTGTTATCAGGTCCCACGCAGATGTGGTAAGTTCTTAGGGGCCTATTTCAGCGCAGATCACATTCACCTTAAGGGATTATTCCCACAATCACATTATTTTTCACAAACCACAGTCTAACATAATGTTTCTTTCTTGAACTTTTGTGTCTTTTTTCTTCTCTATCTGCCCCTCTAAGCATCCAGCTTCACATAGCTGAGCGTGCAGTCCTATTCTTATTTGCTAAAACTACGTTTCTTTTCAGCACTTGCTTCTCCTCAATGCTGCAGGACTCCCCCCTCCCCTGTGTGTTCCTAACTAGCCCCAAGTTAATCTAAAATATAAGTATAGAGTCTCCCAACGTTCATAAACAGTGAGAGGGGCATGTGTGGCACCCCAGGGGTCTGGTTTCCACAGTAACAGCAATGTTATGTCTGAGAGCAGGTGGGAGGTCTCTTGGTCAGGGATCCTATGCATGCCACACCTCCTGCCCAGTCCTGGGAGGGGAAGAACTTCCCCTATATAAACCTGGGGCTGAGGCAGGGTTAAGAAGAAGAGTAGAGAGAAGAAGAGAAGCAGTAATAGGAAAGAAAGACCAGGAGCTCTGTGGGAATCGTGCTAAGAAGAGGTCAGGGGCTGGTAGCTGTAGAGCTCGCCCTGATCGAAGCTTTCTCACCGGACCCGGAGTCCGAGGCTGTGGGGACTAACTTTTACCCAGCAGCAGAATCCGTCAGGCAGGGGATTTCCGGTCCTCTGGCCAAGAAACCCGAAGGCACGGTCACACGCGTGGGACCAGCACCGCCGTCGTGGAGCAGAAGCAAATAGAAGGCCCCGAGTCACCGGCCATACGGGTGAGCACCACACGGTACACTCAGGGACGTGGGCTACTTTTATCCGCCTCTAGCAAGGTTGCCTGAAGAGTACAGTTAGTTGGGAAGGCCTAC
Organism: Phyllobates terribilis; assembly: GCF_046119375.1. Lineage (NCBI taxonomy): Eukaryota > Metazoa > Chordata > Amphibia > Anura > Dendrobatidae > Phyllobates > Phyllobates terribilis. The sequence continues at coordinate 46,886,453 of NW_027362762.1, forward strand.
AGCTCCGCCTGGCCAGGGGAAATCCCATCTGCTCAAGGACTGACCAGGCCCCATTCGCTAGCCAGTACTCCGGGAGGGTCTGTCTTTGTCACCAGTAAAGACCCTGAACTGCACCGTACCGTCTCCGAGTGGTTCCTGCTACCCCCATCATCCACGTCGGCTGCCCTGAGGCCATACCCCTCCCGTTGGGGGTTATACCATCTCCGCTGCACAACTGTGTCACCGGCCTCAGCGGTCTGCCCTGCAGCGGCGGCTCCATAGCTGCATTCAACGGGTGGCGTAGTCGTCCAATATCTACTGCTACGTACACCGCCACTCAGTCTGACTCCCTGGGCACGGACCGGGTCACCGCCACAAGGACTACCACCCCTAATAGATCCGGCTCCGGGTAACCCCTGCGTGCGCAACGCTACACCAGAAAGTAGGCCCAGGGGCGCGTCAGCTTTTGGCGTAGTCGGCAGGATCTCGTGCCCGCAACCACCGGGTACTGCGTGCCTGAAAGAGACTGTTCAAACTTACCAGTGGTGAAGATTCCCGCCATCCGCGAAGTTTTCCCGCCGTCCGGCGCCATCTTCTGCCTTCTTCCCGCCATCCGTGGAGTTTTCCCGCCATTGGACGCCATCTTGAGGACGCCGCGCGGGAAGAAGAGGGGCGTGGACTCCGAAAGCGCGCGAGAACTGAAGCCCCGCCTCACGTCCGGACGTTGCATAAGGTCCTGGAAGGAGCCCAGCAGACGCCGACGTCACAGGAGCGCGACGGAAGGTCCTTAACCCTGACGATCCACTGCGGAGCCGCGGCCTACGGAAGAGGATCATCGCAAGGTAGGCCACGGTCCACTAGGGGGGAGGAGGATGTCGGATACGGAGGAGAGCTTCACCGCTCCAACCCCCGCCAGCGCCACCGCTGTTGCGGTCATGCCTTTCACCATGCCCTATATCCCGGGGGCAGCCTGGCTACCCCAGTACTCAGGGGAGTCACATACCCTGCATGACTTTAGAGAAAAGCTGGATAGCCTCTTCCAGGTGTACCCCCTCACAGAAGAGCAAAAAGTGAGCATTCTGGTGGCCCAATTAACCGGGGCAGCCCAAAGGGAGGTAAAGTCCTGGCCACCTGGGGGGAGGACTGTCGCAGGGATACTAACCCGGCTGAGGGGCACCTTTGATACCCGCACCTCAGCCGAGATCAAGCTTAGATTCTACGGGTGCAAGCAGCTAGAGCCTTCCAGCAGCACTTCTGCCGTCCACACGGCTACCCAGAGCAGGTGCTGATGGACCAGGGACCTGCCTTTGAAGCGGAGGTCTTCCAAGAATTCTGTACTCTGTACGGCTGCCGGAAGATCAGGACGACACCCTATCATCCGCAAACTAATGGACTTTGTGAGAAAATGAACCAGGTGGTGATAGATCTTCTAAAAACATTGCCCCTGGAAGAACGCAGTCTGTGGCCTGAGAAGCTGCCCGACCTGGTGGACCTATACAACTACATCCCTGTAGGTTCCACCAACTGTACCCCGGCTTACCTAATGAGGGCAAGGCCTGGTAAGCTACCTGTTGACCTGGAGATGGGAGTCCTGACACCCGAGGACACTTCACCGGAAGCAGACTGGGACACAGAGAGGCAGCAGCAGTACCGGAAAGTACAGGAGAGTGTGGAGCGAAGTCTCTGTCAGGCTAGGGAAAGACAAGAGAAAACTTACAACCAGTATGCTCCCGCTGTTCCCCTGGTACCCGGAGAGCAGGTCTTGAAGAGGAAGAGACGGCTCCACAAGTTGGACGACCAGTGGGAGAAGGACCCGTACACTGTACTGCCCTCAAGCCACGACAACCCAAAGGTTTGTACCATCAGTAAAGACGGAGGGGAAACCACAGCCATTGTATCCCGGGATCACCTGAAGAAGTGTCCCAAACAGCTACGGAACCCAGAAGGGGAACAAGAAGACCCTCGACCCGTAGAGGAAAGGGAAGATATGGTTAGTACTGTGCTCGGAGACTTCCCTCGGTCCTGGACTCAAGTCAATGGTGCAGTTGTGGTACCCGTCCTCACGTTCCTCCAACCAGCATCCCAAGTGCCTACGGAGCAACAGGTAGAGCTGGGAGAGCAGCCGGTCCAGGAGGCAAGGGACTCCACACAAGCAGAACAGGAGGATCAACCCTCTGCTTATAGTGAGCCTGCCGTACCCCTAGTGAGCCAAAGAGCCTGTAGACAGCTGCCCAGTTTACCCTTGACAGCTCCTACACCCTGTAGTTCAGGGCCAGACAGTCAGCTCCGTAGGTCCACTAGGGCCACTAGAGGCCAGTTACCCGCACGTTGGAGGATTTGAAGTGTTTAAATTGTTTATTTGTGGTCACCTGTCTGTTACTTGTAAATAATTATGTGTTTCTAGTTATTTTTAGGAGTCCTTGGTGGATTTACCGGGAATCCTTGTACAATTGGTTGGAGCGTAACCTAGGAATGGACTAAAGACTGTTAAGGACTCGGGGCAGGACAGACCCCTACCTGGTTACGTCTCCCTGTTTGGTGAAATGGACACCTTGCTTTTCTTCAAAACTGCACCCGGTTGCGGACACGCCGTAACCATCTTTATGTGTTTTTCTTATTGTATTATTATTGTTTATACCTTGTTATGTTTTTCTAAAAATATGTTTAGTCCCGGAGTACTAAATTTCACTAGGGGGGGATGTGGCACCCCAGGGGTCTGGTTTCCACAGTAACAGCAATGTTATGTCTGAGAGCAGGTGGGAGGTCTCTTGGTCAGGGATCCTATGCATGCCACACCTCCTGCCCAGTCCTGGGAGGGGAAGAACTTCCCCTATATAAACCTGGGGCTGAGGCAGGGTTAAGAAGAAGAGTAGAGAGAAGAAGAGAAGCAGTAATAGGAAAGAAAGACCAGGAGCTCTGTGGGAATCGTGCTAAGAAGAGGTCAGGGGCTGGTAGCTGTAGAGCTCGCCCTGATCGAAGCTTTCTCACCGGACCCGGAGTCCGAGGCTGTGGGGACTAACTTTTACCCAGCAGCAGAATCCGTCAGGCAGGGGATTTCCGGTCCTCTGGCCAAGAAACCCGAAGGCACGGTCACACGCGTGGGACCAGCACCGCCGTCGTGGAGCGGAAGCAAATAGAAGGCCCCGAGTCACCGGCCATACGGGTGAGCACCACACGGTACACTCAGGGACGTGGGCTACTTTTACCCGCCTCTAGCAAGGTAGCCTGAAGAGTACAGTTAGTTGGGAAGGCCTACAGCTCCGCCTGGCCAGGGGAAATCCCATCTGCTCAAGGACTGACCAGGCCCCATTCGCTAGCCAGTACTCCGGGAGGGTCTGTCTTTGTCACCAGTAAAGACCCTGAACTGCACCGTACCGTCTCCGAGTGGTTCCTGCTACCCCCATCATCCACGTCGGCTGCCCTGAGGCCATACCCCTCCCGTTGGGGGTTATACCATCTCCGCTGCACAACTGTGTCACCGGCCTCAGCGGTCTGCCCTGCAGCGGCGGCTCCATAGCTGCATTCAACGGGTGGCGTAGTCGTCCAATATCTACTGCTACGTACACCGCCACTCAGTCTGACTCCCTGGGCACGGACCGGGTCACCGCCACAAGGACTACCACCCCTAATAGATCCGGCTCCGGGTAACCCCTGCGTGCGCAACGCTACACCAGAAAGTAGGCCCAGGGGCGCGTCACATGTATTGTGGCACTTACACAGTAATTATGCCCCTATTGAAGCCCCTTACTGCTCTCACTCACAATACCCCTTTCATGCCCATTATAGAGTATGATGCTCCAAAAACTATTCCACCCACAGAGTATGATATCTACAAAGTGAATCCCCCCAATTTCATCCCACATAACACACCCACAGCATGATGCCCCTAAAGCATCCCCTACATTATGATGCCCCCACAGTGCCCCAGCACAATATGATACCCCCACAGCATGATGCCCCTAAAGTGCCCACTCTCCCAGTATGCCACAGTTGCCACATACACACAGTATACTGTCCCCTCAGTATGATAGCCTCTACTGAGCATGATGAACCCTTAGCCCCCCTCCGTATGAAGGCCACCACAGTCCTCCACTCAGTATGATGGCCCCCAGAGCCCGCCACTCAGTAGGATGACCCCACAGCCCCTCATTCAATATGATGACCTCCACAGCCCCTCATTCAGTATGATAGCACCACAGCCCCCCCACTAAATATGATAGTGCCCACAAACCCCCACTCAGTATGATGGCCCCCACAGCCCTTCACTCAGTATGATGCCCCCAAAGCCACTCACTCAGTATGATAGCCCTACAGTCTCTCACTCAGTATGATGACCCCACAGCTCGTCACTCAGTCTAATGGCCCTTGCAGTCCCCCTTCAGTATGATTCTCACAGACTCCCACTCAAAATGATGGGCCTCACAGTTCACCACTCAGTATGATGGCTCTCAAATACACTCACTCAATATGATGGCCTTCACAGCCCAACATTCAGTATGATAGCCCCACAGTTCCCCACTCAGTATGATGCCCCCACAACCCCTCACTCAGCATGAAAGTCCTACAGTCTTCCACTCAGTATGATGACCCCCACAGCTCGTCACTCAGTCTAATGGCTCTTGCAGTCCCCCACTCAGAATGATTCTCACAGACCCCAGCTCAAAATGATGGCCCTCACAGTTAACCACTCAGTATGATGGCCCTCACATACCCTCACTCAATATGATGGCCTCCACAGCCCTACATTCAGTATGATGGCCCTGACAGTCCCTCACTCAGTATGATAGCCCTACAGCCTTCTACTCAGTATGATGACCCCTACAGCCCCTCACTCGGGCTATGATTCTCACAGACCCCCACTCAGAATGATGGTCCTCACATCCCCTCACTCAGCATGATCTCCCCCACTGTCCCTCACTTAATATGACGGCCCCCAAAGCCCATCCTCACTCAATATGATGGGCCCCACAGCCTTTGGCTCCCAGATCCACCCTCCCACTCAACAGCATACACATTCTGAGGATGCGGATTACTCTGAAATTGCGGCAACGGGCGGGGGGGAAGGCAAGTGGTCCTGTGGTCTACTGCTATGGACAGTACAACCCTCAGCTAGTTTAAACTCATAGAGACCTGTATGTTGTGATCTTTCTCTAGTGATGGCTGCAGGTAGCCACTATAACAATATTATGGAGAGCAAGAGACATCACACCACCGGCCCTATAGCTCATGCATGCACTTCCTCTATGGGAAATACACCATTGTTATCGATATTTAGATCTGATACAGCAGGATGTCAGCATAAAATGTGGCTGTGAGAGTGGGTCATTGGTCATATGATAATGGTGAGTCTTCAGAATGGCCAAACAGAAGCCACAGCTGAGCCAAAGTCATATAGGTGGGCTACCGACTGAGCAGACCAAAAATATAAGTGAAGACTTTGGTTTGAGTATAGCACCCTGTGCGTACTTCTTCATATTACAGCACGTCACTCCTGTTGCCCACCACTCGACTGGACCGCCATCTTGTATGACCTCTTCACCTGATAGTCCAGGTACAGTTTTTGCACAGTGGTCCCATAATTTCACACTGCGCTGCAGCAGCAGCAAAGGTTCAGGATTATATATCCGCAATTGTGAAAAGAAACAATATTTCTTCTCCGATATATCCAGTGTTTATGGGCGTTAATCTGCACCATCTGTTCCCATTTTGCCTGTAACGGTCTTTGATGTGCTATATCACGAAACATTCCTGATCTGGAGGAGGATCCGGCACAAATTTAATCTCTTATTTTCACAACGGTCAATTATTAGCTGAATTTATTTAGTGAAAGTCGTAGTGACAACATAGGAAGCGATCAGTATATACAACGTGAGAAATCTTCAAAGAGACACAATGTATCGCACTGCGCTATACAGCAAACCTCCAGCAGGGTAAGAAACGAAAGGATTAACACGGCTAAACATCTGGGCGCCAAATGCATAAACATTGTCTCCTCTTAACACGTATCTATATTATTCGCTTCATATAAAGAGGCAAAAGTTCTTCTTCATGTCACAAAAGCACCACTATTCGTATTGTAGATTTCTTCATTTTCTAGGACAGTAACAATATGTCGGCCATATTATTCAACATGGAGTGAATTTCTCTGTCACCCGGTCACACAGAAATTCCTTCCCTTATCTTCTTTTAGGACTTCCTGACAACTAACCAAAATTTAAAAAAAAGTTCTTTTTGCTGTGCTGAGAAGCGCTTGGTGTTGCTACTTTTCCACCAAAAAAATGGGACTTGACTTAATGCAAAGACACTTTTCTAAAAAATATCACTAGGATAGAGGGTATTAGATAGGTTAGTACCAAAGTTCCTGGTAGTCTAGTTCAGTGGAGGAGCCCCTGTTGGCCTAGATAAGGAATTGACATCAATGTGTGAGAGGGAGTTGTGTGGACATTGCTGCTTTACCAGCCTCCGGCCACCAGAGGCCCCTGTTGCCTCTAAAAGAAAGGAACTTTTTGGTGAACTTGTTGGTGTGAGTCAGCAAAGAGAGAAGCTGGAGTCTGAGGAGAGGGTCCTGAACTAGTCTCAGGAGTGCAGTTTTCAGTCTGTGAGGCCAGCAGAGGGTCTTCCACGTCACTCAGATGCACTGGGGAGGAATCCACTTCTGTATTCAACAACAATTATCCCTTCAAGGTAGCTCCTTCTCTCTGCCCAGAGCCACAGGCAAAGCTCCTCCTTCAGGCAAAGTTCTATTAGACTCTCTGCACTCTGCACACACCAGCTCTTAGGATGCAGCTCCACCATGTCTCTCCTCTCTCCACTCCTGTTTCTCTTTTTGCTGACTCACACCAACAAGTTCACCAAAAAGTTCCTTTCTTTTAGAGGCAACAGCTGCCTCTGGTGGCCGGAGGCTGGTAAAGCAGCAATGTCCACACAACTCACAAATGTTCCTGATGTTTTAGGACACTAAGTAGCATTCCTGGTGGTCTAGGGCAGTGAGAAGGTAATAACATCATCCATGGTGGATCTGGGCAGTGAAAAGTTCATGTCAACATCTTTGGTGTTCTTTGCCAGTAATGTCTCAATGTAGTTTTCCCTGGTGGTCTAGGGTAGAGAAACAGTTTAAAAAAGCTAATGTAATCTAGAGGGTAAATTATACCTCCTATCTACTGTGTTATTTACCTGCTAATGGCCATGTATTTAACTGTGGATTGATTTTTATCAGTGGCCAAGTATTTAATTGACCATCAGAAATGTGCCTGTAACATTACCCATCAATTTCATATTTAACTAGATCCATCAAAATGTGAGGAAGTAGCTGGCTTTTGGTCATACTTAATGTAATGCAGCGACTTGCTGGCATTACGATAATGGTCCAGGATGTGTTTTACCTGACCATGTACCTTCCCCCTCAGGTGACTGGTCACATGACTGTGACATAGCACAGGTCCTGCATGCACAGAATGTCTGTCTGATCACATGACTATGACATCAGCAAGGTCCTGTCAGTATGTGTGTGTGTGTGCACGGGATGCATATATAAACCCTGCTTGATGGGAGACAGGTGTGTTCTGTGAGAGAGGCGTAAGGCCTGTTCCTGTGTGTGTGGGACACCGACCGTGTGAGGCCTAGTGAGGCCGAGTGAAGCCTGGTGCCTGAAAGGTCGAGACTGGATCCTGTGTGGATGCTAGTGGCCTTGGAAGGCAGAGGCTTGAGTAAGAGTCCTGAAAGTCAGAGCCTGGATCCTGTGTGGATGTCAGTGGCCTTTGAGGGAAACGATGGCTGGAGACCCCCACCTGGGAAGCCGCAAAGCCACAGTGGTGGCGGAGTAATGGACTGAGACAGCTAAACCCGGCAAAGGTAATACCGTGTTATATGGACATTAATATGGACATTGCTATGTTATTACCTTGCTGAAGGCTGTACCTGGAGCAAGTGGGCCGGTCTGCCACTTGGCTCGTGAACATTATATATATATATATATATATGTGTCGGCGTGCCACTGAGTTGGACCCGGTGAACTGTGGTTTATGAAGTGCTGAGTTGAGAAAATACCGGAAGGACATTGCTGGTGTGCTTTGATTTACCCGTTGCAGCGAGTATCCCCCATTATGATGACTAGTGCTGCCTTACATATGGTTCGAGAATGCGGGCAACTGCAGCCCGGTTGCTAGCGGCAACGACAACCCGGTTGCTAGGGGCAACTGCAGCCCGGTTGCTAGGGGCAACGGCACAGGACGACAAGTGTGGATTAAAGCATCTGGCTGCAACTCGGTTGGGGTTGCGAAGATTGTCGTCGCACTCAAACCTGGTTTGCTGTGGCTCGGCGGGGCTCACGAAGTTTAAAGCATCTGGCTGCAACTCGGCGGGGTTGCGAAGGTTGTCGTCGCACTCAAATCCGGTTTTGCTGTGGCTCAGCGGGGCCACGAAAATTTTTCCAGGGAGAGCCGTGTGTGAATAGTGTCCTGAGGAAATGCAGGAGCAGATAAAAATGGCTCTGAAAGGAGCAGCAACTGAGTCTGAAGCTATTGCGCGATTAGAGCGATTAAAGTGCCTGTTAAAACCGGAGCAGGTATTTGAGAAACGTCTACTGGACATGAAACTGGACATGGTGCAGGAACCACAGGAGCTGTGGGCACCATATAGAATGGCGGCAGTGGACCATTCTATGAACTCTCCTGGGGCGCCAGTGTTGTCCCAGAGTGCCCGGGGAGGTGGTAAGAGCTGTTGTGAACTGAGTCCTAAGTCTATTATTGATTTTTCTTGTAAAAATTTCCCTGCCGGTGTGGTTGTTAAAAAGGGGGTGGAGTCTAAAAAAGGGGCGGTTGTTCAAAACAGCGTGGAGGATAGAAAATCAAAAAAAATTACTGGTGGTGGGCTGGTACCTCCTAAAAATGACAATGTGACCATTGATAACGGGGTAGCTCCAGTAGAAGGGGGTGACGTCAAAGTGGGAGGTGACCGGTTAGTCCACAACACCATGGGGAGTGACACAGACCCCGTAGCTGACGGTGACACTACGAAAGTAGAAGGAGAGGTCAGTCAGGAGGGGCTAGACGAGGTGAGAAAGTCCCCATCGCGTAGACGGCGCAAGGGCCACAAAAAGGTTGCTCCTGTAGACTTGGCTGAAAATGAAAATAAAGAGAATGTAGTACTGTGTGCCTTTGCTTCAAGTGTGGATCCTCCATTAGAGGTAGAAGAGGAGGTGACGTTGTCAGTAGCAACCTCCGGTACGGTACCGAGTCAGAAGGATCTGACAGCCCTGAAAGAGGAAGCGGCCAGTCGTGACTAAGAGCTGAAGCCTATCGCCCAGCAGGGTCAGAGTGACGTGCAGCAATTATGTGAAAACCTGGAGGTCGTGTCCTCAGACCAGTTGATCCTGGAGTCTGAACAGCAGAAATTACACCAGCTTATGAGGAACTGGCAGCGAGACGTGGAGCAAAGCCACGCGGAAATTAACCAGTGGAAGGAAATGTTCTACGCAATTAAGGAGGACCGCCGCAAAATCAAGGAAGAGGTTTTGCAGTTGAAGCTTGAGAAGGAGGCGCGGCAGGATGGCGTTTCTGGACGCGAACAAATCCTAGAACGACTGCACAAACAGCTCAACCAGGAGCTGTGTGACTCCAAGAAGGAGTGTGGTGAACGCAGTAGGGAACTGCAACAGAGTAAGAGAGATTATGAGGATCTCCTCAAGGTGAAGGAAAAACTAGAGGAGGATAAGGCGGGTGCAGAGCAAGTGCGCCAAGTGGTTGAGACCACTCTGCAAGACACCCGTGAGGAGAATGATGATCTCCGGGGAAAGACCCTAGATCTGGAAGCTCAGGTGAAGGAGCTACAGATGTCCTGTGATACTCTCCAGAAGGCGGAGACGTACCTTAAGGAAACAGTCAGCAAGATGGAAGCTGAGCGAGAGAGGATGGAGGAGTCCATCGGAAAAGCCACAGACCAGGGCCAGGAGTTGACCGCTGGTGATGGGAGGTATGAAGCAGATACCTCCTCGAGTGATGTGAGCTCGGAGGGTTCGGTGGATGTTGGAGCCGAGATCAAGCAGCTCAAGGAGTTGCTACAAACCCAGTGGACGCAAGAGAAGCGTGAGAGACTGGCTATTGAGAGCCGAGTGGGCGCATTGGAGACGGAGAGGTTTGAGAGTGCTCTGCTGCTGGAAGAGCAGTTTAAGCAGGAAGAGCTTCAGAGACGGGCCGCTGAGAGGCAAGTGGCGGAGCTAGAGGAAGAAGTTTCTGGGCTCAAAAGTCGCCTGACAAAGTATCACTCAGTGAACGAGGCCTTCTTGGAGAAGGAAAAGGGCGAACACGTTGCACTCACTCCCTTATACCATGAGAAGGTGGACCTGAGGAGAGCTAAGAGAGTGTTAACCACAGATAAATATGAGATGGAAGTGGTCAAGACGAAAATTCGTGAATTTGTAGCTGTGAGTCAGCTCAGGGGAAGCATTGAGGGTGAAGAAGCTGGAGGTCAGTTGCCCCTGAAACCTGAGCTGGTTGATCGTCTGGAAACCACTGGTGAGATCGAAACGTCTCGGTGCAAGTGCCTCGTAGATGTACCCGAGGATTTGAGGTAAGAATGCACCAGTGAGTCCGTGCATGAGGAGTTTAAGAAGGCCGTGGGAGCCTGTAAGGTGTACTTGACCTTAGAAGCTAAACAGCTGGTGGTCCTGTCCACGACCGAAGTCACAGTGAAGAGGGTGGCGATCCTAAGTGACATACACTGGCGATGTATTTTCCACGAAGCGGTTTCTCCGGTTGAAGACGGAACAAGCCGTTAGACCACTGGAGTTGATGAGGAAAGCTCACAGTATGCGTGAAGAGGTCATCCGGGTGCCTCATGTTCTGGTGAGGAAGCTCGTTGGGAGAAATGGTCGAGCCATGCAGGTGATGGTCAAGAAGTCTGGTGTGGTGAAAGTAAGCAGTCCACGTGATCGTCAGGACTGGATACCAGACGAAGACGGCATGGTATCATTCTCCGCTGTAGGAACAGAAGAAAGCCTGGGATATATGCGCATGCTGTTGGAGTACCGAGTGACCTACCTGCGAGAGGTAGAACAGTTGAATCTCGCTAGACTGCGAGTGGATAGACAGCATCATCTGAGTAGCAGAAGATGGCAGCCGTCTAGAAATTATGAGACCAGACAGAGAAAGGGCCCCCTAAATAACAGAACAGCTATAGCTGGAGTTAGGGACCTTTCAAGATGTCCTGAGAGTAGTGGGCGTGGGTTTAGAGGTAGCGAGACCTCCAGTAACTCAGGTTTGAGCAGCCCATACAAACGACCCAATAGAGGACGGGACAGTACAGAGTCGAAGCGGACCTTAGATACCAGGGCATGTGAGTCACACCGCTGTATGACTGACCGCTGGGAGCGGGGGAGACCTGACAAGGTTACGACTGACCGCTGGGAGTGGGGGAGACCTGACAAGGTTACAACTGACCGCTGGGAGCGGGGGAGCTCTGACAAGGTTACGATCCGGAAAGGTGACCTGACGAAGTCAGTGACAGTGACAAATGGTAGGTCCCTAAGGAATGGGCTAATGTTGTTGACTAATGTTCCAGGGGCTGAGTAGCACAATTGTAAAGTACATGGTCTCTATGTGAGCTGGGGGTTATAGTGATTGTGTATATTATGTGTTCAACCCCACAAGTTTGAACAGAGGGGGGGATATGTAATGCAGCGACTTGCTGGCATTACGGTAATGGTCCAGGATGTGTTTTACCTGACCATGTACCTTCCCCCTCAGGTGACTGGTCACATGACTGTGACATAGCACAGGTCCTGCGCGCACAGAATGTCTGTCTGATCACATGACTGTGACATCAGCAAGGTCCTGTCAGTGTGTGTGTGTGTATGCACGGGATGCATATATAAACCCTGCTTGATGGGAGACAGGTGTGTTCTGTGAGAGAGGCGTAAGGCCTGTTCCCGTGTGTGTGGGACACCGACCGTGTGAGGCCTAGTGAGGCCGAGTGAAGCCTGGTGCCTGAAAGGTCGAGACTGAATCCTGTGTGGATGCTAGTGGCCTTGGAAGGCAGAGGCTTGAGTAAGAGTCCTGAAAGGCAGAGCCTGGATCCTGTGTGGATGTCAGTGGCCTTTGAGGGAACAACGGCTGGAGACCCCCACCTGGGAAGCCGCAAAGCCACAGTGGTGGCGGAGTACTGGACTGAGACAGCTAAACCCGGCAAAGGTAATACCCTGTGTTATATGGACATTAATATGGACATTGCTATGTTATTACCTTGCTGAAGGCTGTACCTGGAGCAAGTGGGCCGGTCTGCCATTTGGCTCGTGAACATTATATATATATATATATATATATGTGTGTTGGCGTGCCACTGAGTTGGACCCGGTGAACTGTGGTTTATGAAGTGCAATAAACTGCTGAGTTGAGAAAATACCGGAAGGACATTGCTGGTGTGCTTTGATTTACCTGGTGCAGCGAGTATCCCCCATTATGATGACTAGTGCTGCCTTACATTAAAGAAACAAGAAAAAAAAACAAAATGAGCATATACCCTGTAATAAGTAAATAGTAATAATACACATAAATAACATAGGGGACTTAGATAATACTATTTTGATCAAAATGTGTAAAAGTCATCTCACCGCAACAAGATGTACCCAATCAGGACAGTCCAATCCTACACTAATGGCTCAAAGTGTTGGCACCTTTGAAATTGCTCCAGTAAATGAAGTATTTCTCCCAGAAAATTATTGCAATTACAACTGTTTTGTTATACACAAGTTTATTTCCTTTGTGTGTATTGGAACAACACAAAAAAAGCTGAGGAAAAAAAGGGCAACTTGGACATAATTTCAAACAAAACTCCAAAAATGGGCCGGACAAAATTGTTGGCACCTTCAACTTAATATTTGGTTGCACACCCTTTGGAATAATAACTGCTATCAATCGCTTCCTATAACCATCAACAAGCTTCTTACACCTCTCAGCTGGAATTTTGGATGACTCTTCTTTTGCAAACTGCTCCAGGTCTCTAATATTTGAAGGCGTCTTCTCCCAACAGCAATTTTAAGATCTCTCCACAGGTGATCAATGGGATTTAGATCTGGACTCATTGCTGCTACTTCAGAACTCTCCAGCACTTAGTTTTCATTCATTTCTGGGGGCTTCTTGAAATATGTTTGGGGTTATTGTCATGCTGGAAGCCCATGACCTAGGATGCAAACAAAGCTTTCTGACACTGGGTACTACATTGCCAACCAAACTCCTTTGGTTATCTTCAGATTTAATGATGCTTTGCACACAGTCAAGGCACACATTGCCAGAGGCAGCAAGACAACCCCAAAACATCTTTGAACCTCCACCATATCTGACTGTAGGTACTGTGTTCTTTTCTTTGCAGGCCTCATTCCGTTTTTGGGAAATACTTAGTTGGCTTCTCCTCAAACTTCATAGCTAGATATTCCTCATACTTAATAGCTATCTTTTCCTCATGCTTTATAGCTAGCATCCCCTAAAACTTAGTAGCTAGCATCTTCTTATACTCAGTAGTAAGCTTCACCCCATACTAAGTATCTAGCTTCTCCTCATACCAAGTAGCTAAATTTTCATTATACTCATTAGCAAGCTTCTCAATATACTTAGTAGCTAGGTTGTTCTCCTCCTTAGTACTTCCCCTCATATTTAGTAGCTGGCTTCTCCTCATACTTTTAGCTGCTATTTATTTGCTAGCTTCATATACTTAGTAGTTAGTTTTTCTCATACTCAGTAGCTAGCTTCTCTATATATTTAATAGCTAGCCTCTCCTCATACTGATTATAACTTCCCCTAATACTTAGTAGGTAGCTTCTCCTACTTAGGAATTAGCTTGTCCTCATTAGCATCTCCTCATACTTATTAGCTAACGTCACCTCACACTTAGTAACTGGCTTCTCCTCAAATTCAGTAGCTAGTTAATTTAATACTTATTACAAAAGTTGTTAGTTTTTAAAGATTTATTCATTCAAATTTACCTTTGGGTTTCAGATTAACCCTTTTATAACTGACTTTTCCTCATACTTATGCAGTGGGGAAAAAAGTATTTAATCAGCCACCAATTGTGCAAGTAACTGACTTCTTCTCATACTTAGGAGGTACTTAGATTTGGTAGCTAACTTCGCCTCATACTGAGTAGCTAATTTCACCTCTTAATTATCAGCTGGCTTCTCCTCATACTTAGTAGCTAGCTTCTCCTCATACTTAGTAGCTAGCTTCTCCTCATACTTAGTAGCTGGCTTCTCCTCATATTTAGTGGCTAGCTTTTCATCATACTTAGTGGCTGGCTTCTCTTCATACTCAGTAATTATCTTTTCCTCATACTTAGTAGCTAGCTTCTCCATATACCTAATAGCTAGATCTTCCTCATACTTAACAGCTAGCTTCTCCTTATACTCAGTAGCTATCTTCTCTTCATTCTTAGTAGCTATCTTCTCCCCATTCTTAGTAGCTATCTTCTCCTCATTCTTAGTAGCTATCTTCTCCTCATTTTTAGTAGCTGTCTTCTCCTCATTCTTAGTAGCTGAATTCTCCGAATATATAGTAGCTAGCTTTTCCTTATTCTTAGTAGCTGACTTCTCCTTATACTTAGTAGCTAACATCTCATAGTTAGTATCTAACTTCTCCTCATACTCAGTAGCTTGCTTCTTCTTATACTTTGTAGCTGGCTTCTCCTCATACTCAGTAGCTTGCTTCTCCTCATACTCAGTAGCTGCCTTGTCCTCATATTTCATGACTATCTTCTCCTTATATTTAGCTGCTGGCTTTTCCTATAAGGACCTGCAGTCTTTATCTTTTGGATTACTCTGTAGAGGCTTGTGTGATGAGCCTCAGGGGGGGCACCAGATGTTGCAAAGGGACCAGCTAGAACATGTAGGTCCACTGATAGCAGGTGGTAATACCACGGTAGCTGAAATGCACTGCTGGACCCCTAAACACTTCCTTCATGTCCTCAACAATTGTTAATAGCGGCAGTTTGCACTGGTCGCACATGCACATACATCAGCCCGTAGACTGTAGCAGAGTACAAAGCAAAATGCAGATTAATCAGTCCTCGGTGTATGCACATACAATGCATTATACATCTCCTAACTCACAATGCTTAAAGTAATTCTGGCACACTGGAAAAGATCTACTGCCACACAACAACTGATTCCCTTAACAGCGGTAGTTCAGATTCTGGGATACCATAATTGGATTAAAATGATGAAACTTTTCTCAACTCTACCTGTTGTGGATTCCCCTGTGCCCACCTGACCAATGCAATTGCCACCAATCTAAACTTGGTCAATGCAAAATCCATATTTACTCTCAGTACATTTTAAAACACGAGTCTTGATCTATGACCGTGTGGGACAAGGTCAATACCAGCATTTTCCGAGCTTCACTTTGAGGGACGCTTCAAAATATAAAAAAGCATTGAAACAATATTTACTTTATTGTCTCAGTGGGTGACCTATCTACAACATAAAGAAGAACCCAGATACATGAGCGTTCTCTGTAGTTTTTCTCTTTGTGGCACAATCCATCAATTTTTATATATTTTTCATTAATGTAGACTTTCTTTGACACATCAGGCTCTGCATGAATGTTTCTTCTTACTTTGGAAAAATATACTAAAAAGACATTTGGCTGATACATGGGTCTGGTAACACGTGGCGGTTCTAGGAAGGACAGCATGGAGCGCCTAGAAGTTCTGGACTGAGCAAACGTAAATATCAGGGTGGACTGGGACCTTATCTATAAAACACTCAATACCTGAAAATGCAGTCCTTACCAAAGAGGCCATTACAGAATCTAGATCTAAGTTCGATTTGCATCCAGGAGCATCACATGTGCATGGAGCCATGGACCTGCCTCATTGTCCCACTTTAAAAAGATGTCTAAGATAAGTGCCAGTGATGAACTGAGTCTGGCCATGGATAGTTAGTTACAGATACAGCGTCCATTTTAGGACATGATCAGATATCAAAGTCAAACATCAGAATGATGTCAGTTTGAGGATGAATACCCTGCTTGAGAACTGATTTTGATAAGTGACTTTGACATTTGACTTTAATATGTGACTAACTATGATAAGTGACTATTACAGCATAATTTACAAAAGAAAGTTCTTCTGCTCCTGGGATTTGAACCCGAATGCTCCACTCTGTGAGACTGTGCGCCTGAATCTTTACCATTCAGCCATAGTGTCAAGTGATAGTGACTGGTAGCTTTTCTTGTCTTATGAGATCAACCATGAAAATACTTAGGGTGACTAAAAGTCATCGTGATTCTGATTCTGATGTTTGAAGAAAGTCACATATCAGACTCACATATCAAAGTCACACATCATTTGAGTTTGGCTTGGAGGAGGTGTTTGTGAAAATCCCAATGAGTTTCAGACAGGTTTGCACTGAAAATCACATAACCAAATACAACACCTAAGTTGCTTCAACTGAGTTTATAGCTCAGTGGTTAGTGCACTGGCTTCTAGACATAGAGCTTTGGGTTCAAGTCCCATGAGTGAACAGTGACTTTTTTATTATTATTAGTTGTAAAAGTCACTTATCAAAGTCGCTCATCAAAGTCAGATGTCAAAGTCACATATCAAAATCACTTGTCAAAGTCAGATGTCAAAGCCACATACCAAAGTCACTTATCAAAGTTACTTATCAGACTCACTTATCAAAGTCAGTTCTCAGACAGGATATTTAGTCTCAAACTGACATCATTCTGATGTTTGACTTTGATATCTGATCATGTCCTAAAATGGACACTGTATAGAGATGATTTAGTCAGCACTACAGTGTAAGAAGGACTCCTCCAAACAGCTCCACATATCTCACCTTCCTGGACATGAGGGATATTCTTAGACATGCTGGACTGAGTTAAAGCGTAACTAAACTTTTATTTTTTTTAATAACTTTGTAAAGCATGGAAAGTTCTGAAACTTTGCAATTCACTTTATTAGGGTATTTGTCTTCATATAAAAAAAATGCATGCAAGTGGCTATAAAACATCTGCTTTTCCCAGGTCTATTTGCTTCCTTCAGCAGCACTGATTTCAGGACATACTTATTTGGAGTACAGATGATGGCAGTGATGGGTCAGCTCCTGTGTCACTAACTTTGGGGAGAAGCTGCTGCAAGAGATTGTTCTGATAAGCACAATACTCAGAGGAGCAGACAGGAGCTGACCCATCACAGCCATCATCTGTACTCCAAATGAATATGTTCTGATATCGACGCAGCTAAAGGAAGATGAATAGACTAGAAAGAAGCAAAGGTTTGGGAAGCCACTTACATGCATTTTTTTTTTATAAGAGTGAGGACAAATCCCTTAATAAAGTGATTTGCAAAGTTTCATAAGTTTCCATGCTGGACAAAGTTATTAGAAAATAAATAAATGTAAAATTATAAAAAATAAATAAATAAAATTTCAGAATGTCCAGGAATGTCCCTCATGTCCAGTTTAAAAAGTTTAGTTACTCTATAGTATAAATATGAACGCCTGGGTAGTTTAAGATATTAATACTTCAACATGTAGATGAAACTGCGGTTAACCCACCCAGTCCTTCATTTTCCATATGTCAAACTCAACGCGGGCCCAGGAAAATGAGATTTGGGGAGCTGCTTGTAAGAGTCCTCAAATTGTAGAGCTAATTAAGCTGATTCGATACAGCAAAAAAGAAAGGAGTTTTTTTTAGCTAAAAAATATATTTTTTATTGAATTAACATATATAAAAAAGTATTTAATAATCCAAGAAGATATAAAAAATGACAATATTCAGGACATTGGTAGCAGAGCAGTGCATGAACTGTTGTAAAAGTATGTATAATAAGTATGACTGCATAAAACTTTCAAGTAATGGACAAAGGTCAATGATACAAGTTATATATACAGACATACATGAGCCAATTCATAGATATATGGCAAGAATACTCTTACCCATAGTATAGTGCAATCTGCAAAGTTAACACAGAAACATAGTCCAAACACGAGTTTCGCATGTTTAGTTCTCGCTTCCTCAGGGGACCTGGTATGCGGAGCTAACCCACAGGACTTTAAATGTCCTGGACTCCAATCACATGATCAGAAACCAGCCAATGGGATCTGATCTAAACGGAGCATTCGATCATCTACAACTATTCCTGGCCAGACTTTTTTGATCACTGGAACGTATCTCTGGCTTCTTCTCTAAGTAGGGCAGTCATTGGGGTTGGTAGATGGCTCCAAGCCCATAAGATGCTCGTGGCTAGTGGCTACATTCTGGGTGACAATCTAGGCTCTAGTAGGCAGTGATTAAGGACCACAAAGGTCAGAAATGCGTTGCCTTATCTCTTCATGGTTTCCCTCTATGCCTCATGGAGTACTGCTGTGTGAACTGTTGCTAATTTTATCTTTATTGAAATAATCTCTTTTTTTTATGGATGAAGCAGGTTCTGGTCTCTTCCTGGACTCTCTGCTTTCAGCTTTTTTGACCGTGCACTAAACAGGTGAGCTGAACTACAATCTTTTCACATCTCAATTCTAGACATCTTTGAGCATGGGATGGGGAAGATGCATATTAGAATGAACACCAAAATTTTTGGGTTTGGTTCATTATTAAGTATAAGGAGATGCTAGCTACTAAGTAGTAGGGAAGGCTAATTACTGAGTAAGAGGGGAAGCTAGCAGCTAAGTATGAGGGGAAGGTAGCTGCTAGGTATCAAGACAAGCTAGCCACAAAGAATGAGGAGAAACTAACAAGTATGAGAGGAAGCTGGCAACTACAAACGTGGTCAAAATTGTTGGTGCCCCTCGTTTAATGAAAGAAAAACCCACAATGGACACAGAAATCACTTGAATCTGACAAAAGTAATAATAAATTTAAAAATCTATGAAAATGAACAAATGAAAGTCAGACATTGCTTTCCTGCTTCCACAGTATTTAAAAAAAAAATAATGTCATAAAATAGGCCTGGACAGAAATGATGGTACCCCTGAAAATAATGTGACAAAAGGGACATGTTAAATCAAGTTGTGTCCACTACTTAGCATCACCGGTGTCTACAATCTTGTAATCAGTCAGTGGGCCTGTATATAGGGCTACAGATACTCACTGTGCTGTTTGGTGACATGGTGTGTACCATACTCAACATGGACCAGAGGAAGCAAAGGAAAGAGTTGTCTCAGGAGATTAGAAAGAAAATTAAAGACAAGCATGTTAAAGGTAAAGGCTATAAGACCATCTCCAAGTAGCTTGATGTTCCTGTGACTACAGTTGCACATATTATTCAGAAATATAAGATCCATGGGACTGTAGCCAACCTCCCTGGACGTGGCCGCAGGAGGAAAATTGATGACAAATCAAAGAGACGGATAATACGAATGGTAACAAAAGAGCCCAGGATAACTTCTAAAGAGATTAAAGGTGAACTTCAAGCTCAAGGAACATCAGTGTCAGATCGTAACATCCGTCGTTGTTTGATCCAAAATGGACTTCATGGGAGACGATCAAAGAGAACATCATTGTTGAAAAGAAAACATTAAAAAAACAGACTGGAATTTGCCAAACTACATGTTGACAAGCCACAAAGCTTCTGGGAGAATGTCCTATGGACAGATGAGACAAAAATGGAAGTTTTTGGCAAGGCACATCAGCTGTATGTTTGTGGCACCCCAGGGGTCTGGTTTCCCACAGTAATGTAATGTTATGTCTGAGAGCAGGTGGGAGGTCCTTTGGTCAGGGATCCTGTGCATGCCACACCTCCTGCCCAGTCTTGGGAGGGGAAGACCTTCCCCTATATAAACCCGGGGCTGAAGCAGGGTTAGTCAGTCAAGGAGAGTAGAGACAAGAAACAGTCACAGGAAGAAACAGCAGAAGCTCAGTGGGAGCAATACTACTACAAGTCAGGGGCTGGCAGCTGCAGAGCTCGCCCTGACTGAGAAGCTTTCTCACCGGACCCGGCGTCCGAGGCTGTGGGGACTAACTCTTACCCAGCAGCAGAAGTCGACCGGCAGGGGATTTCAGGTCCTCAGGCCCAGAAACCCGAAGGCACGGTCACACGCGTGGGACCAGCACCGCCATCGTGGAGCGGAAGCCATTAGAAGGCCCCGAGTCACCGGCCATACGAGTGAGCACCACACGGTACACTCAGGGACGTGGGCTACTTATATCCGCTTCTAGCAAGGTAGCCAGAAGAGTACAGTCAGTTTGGGAGGCCTACAACTCCGCCTGGCCAGGGGAGATCCCATCTGCTCAAGGACTGACCAGGCCCCGTTCGCTAGCAAGTACTCCGGGAGGGTCTATCGTTGTTACCAGTAAAGACCCTGAATTACACCGCACCGTCTCTGAGTGGTTCCTGCTACCCCCATCTTCCACGTCGGCTGCCCTGAGACCATACCCCTCCCGTTGGGGGTTATACTATCACGCTGCACAATTCTACACCGGCCTCAGCGGTCTGCCCTGCAGCGGCAGCTCCATAGCTGCAAATCAACGGGTGGCGTAGTCGACACTCAAATAACATCTATCAAGACTGCCACACACTGAGTTTGACTCCCTGGGCACGGACCGGGTCCCCGCCACTCGGAGACTACAACCCACATCTGATCCGGTTCCGGGTAAGCCCCCGTGCGCGAGACGCTGCGCGACACAGCAGGCCCAGGGGCGCGTCAACTTTGGCGTAGTCGGCAGGATTTCGTGCCCGCAACCACCGGGTACTGCGTGCCTGAAAAAGAGACTTTTAAAACTTACCATCCGTGAAGTTTTCCCGCCATCGGTGAAGATTCCCGCCATCCGGCGCCATTTTCAGCCTTCTTCCCGCCATCTGTGAAGATTCCCGCCATCCGGCGCCATCTTCAGCCTTCTTCCCGCCATCCGTGGAGTTTTCCCGCCGTTGGACGCCATCTTGAGGACGCCGCGCGGGAAGAAGAGGGGCGTGGACTCAGAAAGCGCGCGAGAACTGAAGCCCCGCCTCACGTCCGGACGTTGCGTAAGGTCCTGGAAGGAGCCCAGCAGACGCCGACGTCACCGGAGCGCGACGGAAGGTCCTCAACCCTGACGATCTACTGCGGAGCTGCGGCCTACGGAACAGGATCATCGCAAGGTAGGCCACGGTCCACTAGGGGGGAGGAAGATGACGGATGCGGAGGAGAGCTTCATTGCCTCAACCCCCGCCAGCGCCACCGCTGCTGCAGTTATGCCCTTCACCATGCCCTATATCCCGGGAGCAGCTTGGCTACCCCAGTACTCAGGGGAGTCACATACCCTGCATGACTTTAGAGAAAAGCTGGATAGCCTCTTCCAGGTGTACCCCCTCACAGAAGAGCAAAAAGTGAGCATCCTGGTGGCCCAACTAACCGGGGCAGCCAAAAGGGAAGTAAAATCCTGGCCACCTGGGAGGAAGACTGTCGCAGGGATACTAACCCGGCTGAAGGATACCTTTGATACCCGCACCTCAGCCGAGATTAAGCTTAGATTCTACGGGTGCAAGCAGCGAGCGCATGAGAGTATAAGGGACTATGCACTAAACCTACAAGAGGCCCTGAGGGCCATTAAGCAGACCGACCCTGATGGAGTGGGAAACGAGGACAGGCTGTTGACCGAACAATTTATAGAGGGACTATATTGTAATGCCCACCGAACCCAGTTGCGGGCGATGGCCTTACAGGATCCCCATCTGGGCTTTGCACAGTTCAAGGACAGAGCCATCCGGGTGCTCCGAGAACCGGCACCGGGTGGCGTTGTGACCCACAGGCGCCCAGCTAGCACTTACCACCAGGAGGCGGCGCCCTTGTCGGCAGGGCCTGTGGGAGCTGATGCGCAGGCTTTGGACAATGACCCGGCTCCAGACCTACACCATCAGGTCCAAGAGCTAGCTAAGAGCGTTGCTGCGCTAACCCGAACTGTGCAGTCTTTACAGGTTTCCACCCCAGGGAAGATCCAGCTGGCATCCGGACCGGAGGACATCCCGTGGCGTCGACCAAGGAGGACCCCACCGGCCAGAGGAAGACCCAGTGACCGATACAGCGAAGACGGACGACCCATCTGCCGCCGCTGCAATCAACCCGGACATATGGCAAGGTACTGTTCTTTAAACGGGCACAACCTGGGGTAGAGGGCCAACCCCCAGGAAAAAGATCACCAGGCCCATCGAACTGGCGCGACAGATATGTGGGAGGACGTCCAGTCTTGCCTGTGGTACTGGATGGCATTCCCATGAGTGCCCTACTGGACACCGGGTCACAGGTCACCACCATCCCGTACGTGCTCTTTAAGCAGTACTGGAATGACTCGGATATAACCCGCTACCCTGACGACGACTTGAGTATCATCGCCAGCAATGGCCAGCCCGTGCCACAGATCGGATTTAAAGAGGTGACCATCAAAATCGGTAGAGTCGAACTGGCAGCACAGGGACTGATCATTGTAGATATTGACAAACATGAGAGTCACCCAAAAATAACTCTAGGAACTAATGTAATTGAAAATTGTCTTGCAGAGGTGATTTTCCTTTTACAGCAGGTTGCCAAGAACGCCAGCTCCGGCGAGCAGCGGGTGCTCCAGAAAGAGATCCGGGCACTGATGCGACGGCAACAGGTGGAACTCTCCGGCGGTGAGATTGGTAGCGTAAGAATGTGTGACCCTTTTCCTATTGCCATGCCCCCAAAAAGTGAAATGATGATTTGGTGCCGGGCAGCTATTGGTCTGAGAGGTAGAGATTACCAGGCAATGGTAGAACCAGTTTACTCAGACAGTAGGCCCACCATCTTGACAGCACGGGGGGTGGTTAATGTACGCCATGGGAGGGTGCCCGTTCGCATAATCAATATCGGGAAAAGGGAAGTGTACCTGCCCCGGTATGCCACGCTAGCCAAATTATATACCATTAACCAAAATGCTATACAATCTGTGGAACCCTTGCCTCCATCTCACCCGGAGGAAGGTAACGGCTCTAAGAAAACAAAGGAGGACTGGTGTCAGCAACTACATTTAGGTACTGACTCCACTCCCTCACATCAGAAACAGGGAGTTTATCGGGTGGTTCAAGAGTACGAGAGAGTGTTTAGTAAACACCCGTTAGACTTCGGGCGAGTCAAGGGGGTAGAACACCACATCCCCACGGGAGACCATCCTCCCATAAAAGAGAGGTATCGACCCGTACCCCCTGCACACTACCAACACGCCAAGGGGATGCTTAGAGACATGAAGGAGGCTGGGGTGATCAGGGATAGCTGTAGCCCCTGGGCAGCTCCACTAGTCTTAGTCAGAAAGAAAGACAACACTATGAGGATGTGTGTAGATTACCGGAAAATCAACCGTATCACACACAAGGATGCGTACCCTTTACCAAGGATAGAGGAGTCTTTGGCTGCTTTAAGATCTGCTAACTTCTTCTCTACCTTGGATCTCACTAGCGGGTACTGGCAGGTTCCTGTAGCAGAGGCGGACCGGGAGAAGACTGCATTCACCACCCCGATGGGACTTAGCGAGTTTACCTGTATGCCGTTTGGACTTTGTAACGCACCAGGAACCTTCCAACGATTAATGGAGTGCTGTCTGGGACACAAAAACTTCGAGACGGTCTTGTTGTACCTGGACGATGTCATCGTATATTCCAAGACTTATGAGGACCACCTGAAACATCTGGCGGAAGTGTTCGAAGCCCTGGCAAGTTACGGCCTGAAGGTGAAACCCTCTAAGTGTCACCTCCTGAAGCCAAAGGTGCAGTACCTGGGACACGTGGTGAGCGCTGATGGAGTGGCTCCCGACCCTGATAAGATCACCGCAATTAAGGAATGGCCAAGTCCCTCCAGTGTAAAGGAAGTGCGGCAGTTCCTTGGGTTGGTAGGCTATTACCGCAGATTCATCCCCGGCTTCACCAAAAAGGCAGCTCCTATGCAGGACCTCCTGATAGGCCAGTCCCGGAAGGCCAAGAACCAGAAGCCGCCCTTCAAATGGGAGGAGCTGGAAGAAGAGTCCTTCCGCCAGCTGAAGATGGCCCTCACGGGGGATGAAATCCTGGCATACCCGGATTATAGCCAGCCCTTTATCCTCTACACCGACGCCAGTAACATCGGGCTAGGAGCCGTGCTGTCCCAGATTCAGCAAGGGAAAGAACGAGTAATCGCCTACGCAAGCCGAAAACTGCGACCCACCGAAAGGAACCCCGAGAATTACAGCTCATTTAAGTTAGAGTTCCTGGCCGTGGTATGGGCAGTCACCGAGCGCTTTAAGCATTACCTCGCTTCTTCCCGGTTCACCGTGTACACGGATAACAACCCGTTGACACACCTGGACACGGCAAGACTCGGTGCCCTGGAGCAGAGGTGGATGGCCCGTCTGTCCAACTACGAGTTCACAATCAAATACCGGGCAGGACACTCCAATACCAACGCGGACGCCCTGTCCAGGATGCCCAACCTGCCGGACGGAGGAGAAGATCCGGAGGGACTGGAAGAAGTTGAACTCCCTGCGTTCCACCGTCATGGGACTATCCAGTACTCCCACCGGGTAAAGAGTAAGCAGGCTGCTACGTTGAACCCCTTACCCCACTACAACTGGGCGGAAACGCAAGACAGCGACCCTGCCGTCCGACTGGTGAAGGAGATGCTGACTCGGCCGGAGGCTGGCCTTGAACCAGACGCTCCGGAGGAAGCCAAACAACTATGGGCAGAGAAGAGTCGACTGTTCCTTTACAAAGGGAAGTTGTGCCGCAGAATGGTTAACTCCCGGACACATGAATTACTCTGGCAAGTAGTGGTGCCACGAAGAGACGCAGCCATGGTGATGGAGGCATACCACGACGGAGCTGGACACTTCGGGTGGAAGAAGCTGGAGTTCCTGCTGCGCGAGCGGTTCCACTGGGTAGGCATGAGGGGAACCATTGAGAAGTGGTGCAGAGACTGTGGCCCGTGCAACCTAAGAAGGAAGGACCGTGCCAGCCAGAAGACTCCCCTGCAGTCCATCGTCACCCGGCAGCCGTTGGAACTGGTAGCCTTGGATCATGTAAAACTGACCCCAAGCAGAAGTGGCTACGTCTACGCACTAACCATCGTGGATCACTACTCCCGGTTCTTGGTTGTCGTCCCCGTCAAGGACTTAACAGCTCGATCAGCAGCGAGAGCCTTCCAGCAGCATTTCTGCCGTCCACACGGGTACCCGGACCAAGTGTTGACAGACCAGGGACCTGCCTTTGAAGCGGAGGTCTTCCAAGAATTCTGCACTCTGTATGGCTGCCGGAAGATAAGGACGACACCCTATCATCCGCAAACTAATGGACTTTGTGAGAAAATGAACCAGGTGGTAATGGATCTTCTGAAAACGTTGCCCCTGGAAGAACGCAGTCTGTGGCCTGAGAAGCTGCCCGATCTGGTGGACCTATACAACCACATCCCGGTAGGTTCCACCAACTGTACCCCGGCTTACCTAATGAGGGCAAGTCCTGGTAAGTTACCTGTTGACCTGGAAATGGGAGTCCTGACACCCGAGGACACTTCACCAGAAGCAGACTGGGACACAGAGAGGCAGCAGCAGTACCGGAGAGTACAGGAGAGCGTGGAGCGAAGTCTCTGTCGGGCTAGGGAAAGACAAGAGAAAACTTACAACCAGTATGCTCCCGCTGTTCCCCTGGTACCCGGAGAGCAGGTCTTGAAGAGGAAGAGACGGCTCCACAAGTTGGACGACCAGTGGGAGAAGGACCCGTACACCGTACTGCCCTCAAGCCACGAGAACCCGAAGGTTTGTACCATCAGTAAAGACGGAGGGGAAACCACAGCCATTGTATCCCGGGACCACCTGAAAAAGTGTCCCGAACAACTGAGGAACCCTGAAGAGGAACAAGAAGACCATCGACCCGTAGAGGAAAGGGAAGATATGGTTAGTACTGTGCTCGGGGACTTCCCTCGGTCTTGGACTCAAGTCAATGGTGCAGTTGTGGTACCCGTACTCACCTTCCTCCAACCAGCATCCCAAGCACCTACGGAGCAACAGGTAGAGCTGGAAGAACAGCCGGTCCAGGAGGCAGAAGACCCCACACCAGCAGACCAGGAGGATCAACCCTCTGCTTGCAGTGAGCCTGCCATATCCCTAGTGAGCCAAAGAGCCGGTAGACAGCTGCCCAGTTTACCCTTGACAGCTCCTACACCCTGTAGTTCAGGGCTAGACAGTCAGCTCCGTAGGTCCACTAGGGCCACTAGAGGCCAGTTACCCGCACGTTGGAGGATTTGAAGTGTATAAATTGTTTTATTTATGTTTACCTGTGTATTGTTGCTTGTGTATAATTTTGTGTTTCTAGTTATTTGTAGGAGTCCTTGGTGGATTTACCGGGGATCCTTGTACATAGTTGGAGCGTAACCCAGGATGGACTAGAGACTGTTAAGGACTCGGGGTAGGACAGACCCCTACCTGGTTACGTCTCCCTGTTTTGGTGAAATGGACACCTTGCTTTCCCTCAAAGACTGCACCCGGTTGCGGACACGCCGTGACCATTGTTATGTGTCTCTTTATTGTAATGTTTTGGTTGTACTCTGTTATGTTTACAAAAATGTGTTTAGTCCCGGAGTACTAAATTTTACTAGGGGGGAATGTGGCACCCCAGGGGTCTGGTTTCCCACAGTAATGTAATGTTATGTCTGAGAGCAGGTGGGAGGTCCTTTGGTCAGGGATCCTGTGCATGCCACACCTCCTGCCCAGTCTTGGGAGGGGAAGACCTTCCCCTATATAAACCCGGGGCTGAAGCAGGGTTAGTCAGTCAAGGAGAGTAGAGACAAGAAACAGTCACAGGAAGAAACAGCAGACGCTCAGTGGGAGCAATACTACTACAAGTCAGGGGCTGGCAGCTGCAGAGCTCGCCCTGACTGAGAAGCTTTCTCACCGGACCCGGCGTCCGAGGCTGTGGGGACTAACTCTTACCCAGCAGCAGAAGCCGACCGGCAGGGGATTTCAGGTCCTCAGGCCCAGAAACCCGAAGGCACGGTCACACGCGTGGGACCAGCACCGCCATCGTTGAGCGGAAGCCATTAGAAGGCCCCGAGTCACCGGCCATACGGGTGAGCACCACACGGTACACTCAGGGACGTGGGCTACTTATATCCGCTTCTAGCAAGGTAGCCAGAAGAGTACAGTCAGTTTGGGAGGCCTACAACTCCGCCTGGCCAGGGGAGATCCCATCTGCTCAAGGACTGACCAGGCCCCGTTCGCTAGCAAGTACTCCGGGAGGGTCTATCGTTGTTACCAGTAAAGACCCTGAATTACACCGCACCGTCTCTGAGTGGTTCCTGCTACCCCCATCTTCCACGTCGGCTGCCCTGAGGCCATACCCCTCCTGTTGGGGGTTATACTATCACGCTGCACAATTCTACACCGGCCTCAGCGGTCTGCCCTGCAGCGGCAGCTCCATAGCTGCAAATCAACGGGTGGCGTAGTCGACATTCAAATAACATCTATCAAGACTGCCACACACTGAGTTTGACTCCCTGGGCACGGACCGGGTCCCCGCCACTCGGAGACTACAACCCACATCTGATCCGGTTCCGGGTAAGCCCCCGTGCGCGAGACGCTGCGCGACACAGCAGGCCCAGGGGCGCGTCATGTTCACAGATGGAAAAATGAAGCATATCAAGAAAAGAACACTGTCCCTACTGTGAAACATGGAGGAGGCTCTGTTATGTTCTGGGGCAGCTTTGCTGCATCTGGCGCAGGGTGTCTTGAATCTGTGCAGGGTACAATGAAATCTCAAGACTATCAAGGGATTCTAGAGAGAAATGTGCTGCCCAGTGTCAGAAAGCTTGGTCTCAGTCACAGGTCATGGGTCTTGCAACAGGATAATGACCCAAAAACACACAGCTAAAAACACCCAAGAATGGCTAAGAGGAAAACATTGGACTATTCTGAAGTGGCTTCTATGAGCCCTGACCTAAATCTTATGGAGCATCTTTGGAAAGAGCTGAAACATGCCATCTGGAAAAGGCAACCTTCACACACGAGACAACTGGAGCAGTTTGCTCATGAGGAGTGGCCGAAATACCTGTCGAAAGGTGCAGAAGTCTCATTGACAGTTACAGGAATCGTCTGATTGCAGCGATCACCTCAAAAGGTTCAACAAAATATTAAGTTAAGAAGAAGAACCATCATTTCTGTCCAGGCCGATTTCAGGAGTTAATTGTTTTTTTAATTCTGTGGAAGCAGAAAAGCAATGTCTGACTTTCATTTGTTCATTTTCATAGATTATTAATTTATTATTACTTTTGTCAGATTCAAGTTATTTCTGTGACCATTGTGGGGTTTTCTTTCATTAAACGAGGGGTACCAACAATTTTGACCACATGTGTAAGTATAAGGAAAAGGCAGCTATTGTGTATGAGAAAAAGATAGCCACAAAGAATGAGAAGAATGAGGAGAAACTAACAAGTATGAGAAGAAGTTACAGGTGCATCTCACTAAATTAGAATATCATCAAAAAGTTAATTTATTTCAGTTCTTCAATACAAAAAGTGAAGCTCCTATATTCTATAGAGTCATTACACACAGGGATCTATTATATAGAGTCATTACACACAGAGGGATCTATTATTGTCACGGGTGTGTCGCCACGAAGATCGTCACGATTACACAGCCTGACTTCTCGCAGCTGACTTTTTGGTGCTTTGTGTTTTTCGGCAGTGAGGGAGTTAATTCTCTCTCTCTCTGTGCTAGACGAGGTCCAGCCTCGCCCAGCTGCAATCAATGCTGCTGTAGTGAGACTCCTTCAAATGCCTGCTGGTCTGTTAGGGAAGTGTCGGTGAAAGCATTTCATGCAGACTAACAGAGCGGATCGTGGTATTTGGAGTTTCAGAGATAAGTGCATTTGGAGTGTTTTTTCCCTTCCTCGCGTTATCATTTATCTCCTTTCCCGTTGGTGTTCCCTCTGTTGTAGTTGTGTAGTTTTTGTATGCAAGGTGGTTTTGGTTTTTCCCTTGTACTGTCTCGTTCGTCTAAGTACTGTGTGTGGGCATATTATTACTTGTCCCCTTTTGTTGTGATCGGGGTCCTTCTCAGGACTAGATTACTTAGGTGCAGGGATCCTCAGGAGGTAGGGGTTACGCTGGCGGCCTGGACCTCTGTACCTTTAACAGTACCTCCAGGTTGAGGGATTAGTCAGGGCCCCAGCTTAGGGTCAGCTTAGGCCCCCTACCTCCAGTATACAGAGACAGCGTGACATTTTCACCGAACCACTTAGTTTTTCTCCAGCTACCATGGATCCAGTAGCCGGTCTAGCTCGGCAGTTGCAGAGTTTGTCCATGGAGCTGGCGGACGTTAGGTCCAAGGTTTTGTATCCTCAGGAGCAAGCCGGACCAGAACCTAAAGTAGCTCTCCCTGACAGGTTCACTGGGGGGCGGGACAAGTTTTTTGTTTTCCGGGAGGCATGCAAGTTGTACTTTCGGCTGCGGCCTCGGTCATCGGGGAGTGAAGAACAAAGGGTGGGAATTGTCATCTCGCTCCTACAAGGGGACCCACAATCTTGGGCGTTCTCTCTTCCCCCGGGCTCCCCGGCTCTCCAGTCAGTGGATAGGTTTTTCGCTGCTCTGGGACTCATATATGATGACCCAGATCGGATCTCCCTTGCTGAGTCTAAGTTACGTAGGATTCAGCAGGGAGATCGTCCGGCGGAGGAATTCTGTTCGGAGTTCCGTAGGTGGGCCACGAACACCCAGTGGAATGACCCGGCTCTTAGGAGCCAGTTTTGTCAAGGTTTATCCGACAAATTACAGGATGTGTTGGCACAGTATGACTCTCCCGCGTCACTGGAAGCCGCTATGGCCCTTGCTATTCGCGTTGACAGACGGCTTCGGGAGAGGTGCGGGATAACTCTACCCCCTGTGATGACTCCACCTCCTACAAGGTCCCCTCATATGGTGGTTCCCCTGGTCAGTCCAGAGGAGCCTATGCAATTAGGAGGGACATCATTTCGGGGGAGGGGACCGGTGGTGCGCCATAAGACAGGAAGGTGTTTCTTCTGCGGGAGAAAGGGACATTTTATTGGAGGGTGTCCATCCCGTCCCTTGCAGAGTGAAGAGTCGTCGGAAAACTGTTGATCCCAGGTTGTGTGGTGGACGGCAATCTGGGAGTAGGTATTTCGTCCCTAGGTTCGTCTCAGTTTATCGTACCGGCGGAGGTGGTGGTGGGTACGAGAACTGAGAGGATATCTGTTCTTCTGGATAGTGGGGCCGGGGCTAATCTGGTTGATGCTCGGTTTGCCCGGGTTCAAGGTATGCGATTGAGTGAGTTGGCTAAACCCATCCCCATATTCTCGATCGATGCCAGGCCTCTCGGTCAGGGAAGTTTTTTGCAAGCTGTGCATGACGTAAAACTTCAAGTGGGGGCGATACATAAAGAACTGTTGTCTTGCTACGTGTTGGAGGGTCTTCCCACTCCTATAGTGTTGGGCCTTCCTTGGTTAACTAAGCATAACCCAGTTATTAATTGGCAAACCAGAGAGATAAGCCAATGGAGTAAATTCTGTAATAAAAACTGCATGAACACGGTCATCGGTGCGGTTACTCCTTGGGTCTTACCTCCATTTCTGGCGGACTTTGAGGATGTATTCTCGGAGAAAGGGTGTCAGGAACTACCTCCTCATCGCGAGTATGACTGTTCTGTAAAACTGCTCCCTGAGGCCAAGTTACCTAAAGCTAGGTTGTATAACCTTTCTGGTCCTGAGAGGCAGGCCATGAAGGATTATATTTCAGAAAGTCTGGCTAAGGGGCATATTAGACCTTCATCTTCACCGGTGGCTGCGGGGTTCTTCTTTGTTAAGAAGAAAGATGGAGGCCTACGCCCTTGCCTGGATTTCCGTGAACTTAATCGGATTACGGTCCGAGATCCGTATCCGCTCCCACTTATTCCCGATCTCTTTAATCAGATCGTGGGCGCCAAATGGTTCTCTAAGTTGAATCTCAGGGGGGCGTACAATCTGATTAGGATGAAGGAGGGGGATGAGTGGAAGACGGCGTTTAACACTCCGGAGGGGCATTATGAGAACCTTGTCATGCCATTCGGTCTGACTAATGCCCCGGCGGTGTTCCAACACTTTGTTAATGACATTTTTCGCCGCCTGGTGGGACAGTTTGTTGTCATATATCTGGATGATATCTTAATTTACTCGCCGGATCTGGTGTCTCATCAGGAGCACGTTAGGCAGGTGTTACAGATCTTGCGGGATAATAAACTGTATGTCAAATGGGAAAAGTGTGTGTTCGCCGTACAGGAACTCCAGTTTTTAGGCTTCCTGGTTTCAGCGTCCGGTTTTCGTATGGACCCTGGGAAAGTGCGGGCAGTTCTTGAGTGGGATCGGCCAGAGAATCTTAAGGCACTACAACGTTTCCTGGGGTTTGCTAATTATTACCGGAAGTTCATTCGTAATTTCTCGTCCATGGTTAAGCCTCTCACAGACATGACTAAAAAGGGGACGGATTTTTCTAGGTGGTCTGACAAGGCTTGTCAAGCATTCTCCTCCTTGAAAAAATGTTTTGCCTCGGCACCCATACTCATTCAACCTGATGCGTCACAGCCATTCATTGTAGAGGTAGACGCTTCTGAGGTAGGGGTGGGAGCAGTATTGTCACAAGGTTCGTCCCCTGGTAAGCGGCATCCGTGCGCCTTTTTCTCTAAAAAATTGTCGTCCGCTGAGAGGAATTACGATGTCGGCAATAGGGAACTCTTGGCCATTAAGTTAGCTTTTGAGGAGTGGCGCCATTTTTTGGAGGGGGCAGTCCATCCGGTCACCGTCATCACTGATCACAAGAACCTGCTATATCTGGAGTCCGCGAAACGTCTGAATCCCAGACAAGCTAGGTGGTCATTGTTTTTTACCAGGTTTAATTTTGTCGTTACATATCGTCCTGGGACAAAAAATGTAAAGGCGGATGCCTTATCTCGTAGTTTCCCTGGGGCCGGGAATACGGACGACCCGATTCCTATCCTTCAGGAGGGGGTGGTGGTTTCGGCAGTATGCTCTGAGCTGGAGGAGGAGGTATTGGAGGCTCAGGGGGACGCCCCTGTTGGACCTCCGGGGAGACTGTTTGTTCCAGATCAGTTGCGACAAAAGGTGATCGAGGCACACCATAACTCAGTTTTTGCAGGACACCCGGGGAGTAGAGCAACTGTGGATCTCCTCTCGCGTCAGTTTTGGTGGCCTAACTTACATAAGGAGGTGGTAACTTTTGTCGCGTCCTGTGGGGTTTGTGCGCGCTCTAAGACCTCACATACCCGTCCGTCTGGGGCCCTCTTACCTTTGAAGATCCCGGAGCGTCCTTGGACTCATCTGTCTATGGACTTTATTACGGACCTCCCTCCGTCTTCGGGTAAAACGGTCATACTCGTTGTAGTGGACAGGTTCAGCAAGATGGCACATTTTATCGCTCTTCCGGCTCTCCCTAATGCTAAAACTCTTGGACTCATCTGTCTATGGACTTTATTACGGACCTCCCTCCGTCTTCGGGTAAAACGGTCATACTCGTTGTAGTGGACAGGTTCAGCAAGATGGCACATTTTATCGCTCTTCCGGCTCTCCCTAATGCTAAAACTCTTGCGCAGGTGTTCATTGGGGAGATTGTGAGGCTTCACGGGGTACCCTCCGAGGTGGTGTCTGATCGGGGGTCTCAGTTTGTGTCCAAGTTCTGGAAGGCGTTTTGTGCACGGCGGGGGATGCATTTGTCGTTCTCATCGGCTTTTCATCCTCAGA
Source organism: Phyllobates terribilis (assembly GCF_046119375.1). Taxonomy (NCBI): domain Eukaryota; kingdom Metazoa; phylum Chordata; class Amphibia; order Anura; family Dendrobatidae; genus Phyllobates; species Phyllobates terribilis. The sequence continues at coordinate 46,919,111 of NW_027362762.1, forward strand.
CCAATGGTCAGACGGAACGTATGAACCAGAGCTTGGAGACATATCTCCGGTGTTTTGTGTCAGAGAACCAGGAGGACTGGGCTTCTTTCTTACCTCAGGCAGAGTTTGCTCTTAATAATAGGCGGAGCGAGTCCACTGGTAAGTCCCCGTTTTTTGGGGCATATGGTTTTCACCCCCAGTTTTGTACTTTCAGTAGGGGGGGCTCTTCGGGGGTTCCTGAGGAGGAATGATTTTCCTCATCACTCGCTTCAGTATGGAGAGGGGTGCTGAAGAATCTGAATACTATGGGGAACCGATACAAACGTATGTCTGATAGGAGGAGAGTGTCTGGTCCGGACCTAAGTGTGAACGATCTGGTATGGTTGTCTACCAGGAATATAAAACTTAAGGTTCCCTCCTGGAAACTGGGTCCCAGGTTCATCGGGCCGTACAGAATCAGTTCTATTATTAATCCGGTGGCATTCTGTCTTGACCTCCCCCCTACGTTTAAAATTCACAACGTGTTCCACAGATCGTTGCTTAAGAGGTATGTGGCGCCGGTGGTACCGTCACCTTTACCTCCCCCTCCAGTGGTGGTCAAGGGTAACTTGGAGTTCCAGGTATCGAGGGTCATCGATTCACGCTTTAATCGCCGGTCCCTTCAGTACCTGGTTCATTGGAAAGGGTATGGTCCTGAGGAGAGGATGTGGGTTCCTGCGTCGGATATTAACGCAGACCGATTAGTTCGGGCCTTCCACACGACTCACCCGGATAAACCTGGCCCTGAGGGTCCGGAGGCCCCTCGTAGAAGGGGGGGTACTGTCACGGGTGTGTCGCCACGAAGATCGTCACGATTACACAGCCTGACTTCTCGCAGCTGACTTTTTGGTGCTTTGTGTTTTTCGGCAGTGAGGGAGTTAATTCTCTCTCTCTCTGTGCTAGACGAGGTCCAGCCTCGCCCAGCTGCAATCAATGCTGCTGTAGTGAGACTCCTTCAAATGCCTGCTGGTCTGTTAGGGAAGTGTCGGTGAAAGCATTTCATGCAGACTAACAGAGCGGATCGTGGTATTTGGAGTTTCAGAGATAAGTGCATTTGGAGTGTTTTTTCCCTTCCTCGCTTTATCATTTATCTCCTTTCCCGTTGGTGTTCCCTCTGTTGTAGTTGTGTAGTTTTTGTATGCAAGGTGGTTTTGGTTTTTCCCTTGTACTGTCTCGTTCGTCTAAGTACTGTGTGTGGGCATATTATTACTTGTCCCCTTTTGTTGTGATCGGGGTCCTTCTCAGGACTAGATTACTTAGGTGCAGAGATCCTCAGGAGGTAGGGGTTACGCTGGCGGCCTGGACCTCTGTACCTTTAACAGTACCTCCAGGTTGAGGGATTAGTCAGGGCCCCAGCTTAGGGTCAGCTTAGGCCCCCTACCTCCAGTATACAGAGACAGCGTGACAATTATATAGAGTCATTACACACAGAGTGATCTATTATATAGAGTCATTACACACAGAGGGATCTATTATATAGAGTCATTACACACAGAGGGATCTATTATATAGAGTCATTACACACAGAGGGATCTATTATATAGAGTCATTACACACAGAGGGATCTATTATATAGAGTCATTACACACAGAGGGAGCTATTATATAGAGTCATTACACACAGAGGGATCTATTATATAGAGTCATTACACACAGAGGGATCTATTATATAGAGTCATTACACACAGAGCGATCTATTATATAGAGTCATTACACGCAGGGGGATCTATTATATAGAGTCATTGCACACAGAGTGATCTATTATATAGAGTCATTACACACAGAGGGATCTATTATATAGAGTCATTACACACAGAGTGATCTATTATATAGAGTCATTACACACAGAGGGATCTATTATATAGAGTCATTACACACAGAGGGATCTATTATATAGAGTCATTAGACACAGAGGGATCTATTATATAGAGTCATTACACACAGAGGGAGCTATTATATAGAGTCATTACACACAGAGGGATCTATTATATAGAGTCATTACACACAGAGGGATCTATTATATAGAGTCATTACACACAGAGGGATCTATTATATAGAGACATTACACACAGAGGGAGCTATTATATAGAGTCATTACACACAGAGGGAGCTATTATATAGAGTCATTACACACAGAGGGATCTATTATATAGAGTCATTACACACAGAGTGATCTATTATATAGAGTCATTACACACAGAGGGATCTATTATATAGAGTCATTACACACAGAGTGATCTATTATATAGAGTCATTACACACAGAGGTATCTATTATATAGAGTCATTACAAACAGAGGGATCTATTATATAGAGTCATTACACACAGAGGGATCTATTATATAGAGTCATTACACACAGAGGGATCTATTATATAGCGTCAATACACACAGAGGGATCTATTATATAGTCATTACACACAGAGGGATCTATTATATAGAGTCATTACACACAGAGGGATCTATTATATAGAGTCATTACACACAGAGGGATCTATTATATAGAGTCATTACACACAGAGTGATCTATTATATAGAGTCATTACACACAGAGGGATCTATTATATAGAGTCATTACACACAGAGGGATCTATTATATAGAGTCATTACACGCAGAGGGATCTATTATATAGACTCATTATATGCAGAGGGATCTATTATATAGAGTCATTACACACAGAGGGAGCTATTATATAGAGTCATTACACACAGAGGGATCTATTATATAGAGTCATTACACGCAGAGGGATCTATTAAATAGAGTCATTACACACAGAGGGATCTATTAAATAGAGTCATTACACACAGAGGGATCTATTATATAGAGTCATTACACACAGAGGGATCTATTATATAGAGTCATTACATACAGAGGGATCTATTATATAGAGTCATTACAGACAGAGGGATCTATTATATAGAGTCATTGCACACAGAGTGATCTATTATATAGAGTCATTACACACAGAGGGATCTATTATATAGAGTCATTACACACAGAGGGATCTATTATATAGAGTCATTACACGCAGAGGGATCTATTATATAGACTCATTACACGCAGAGGGATCTATTATATAGAGTCATTACACGCAGAGGGATCTATTATATAGAGTCATTACACACAGAGGGATCTATTATATAGAGTCATTACACGCAGAGGGATCTATTATATAGAGTCATTACACACAGGGATCTATTATATAGTCATTACACACAGAGGGATCTATTATATAGAGTCATTACACACAGAGGGATCTATTATATAGCGTCATTACTAGTGTTGAGCCACCCCCGTAGTGTTCGAGTTCGGTTCGGTTCGTCGAACACCCGTGTGTTCGCCGAACTGTTCGTCGAACACCTTTGAACACCGTTAAAACCAATGGCAGCCAAACAAAAACACATAGAAACACATAGAAAACACCTTCAAAGGTGTCCAAAAGCTGACAAACTGCTCAGAAGAGACAACTAACACATGGAAAAGTGACAAGTACATATAGTCATGAGAAAAGAAAAGAGGTGGAGGAGTAAAAGGAGGGGGAGACACAGATATAGGCATGTCATGCCCTTCTAAAATCCAAAAAGTGAGAAGCCGACACGTTCAGTCCGCTCCTGCCCGTGCCACCTCCGTGTCGCCGGGTTTGTGCCAGAGCCGCGGTGAACCCTGACTGCCAGCCCCCCTCTCCCAATACTGGTGCCTGTCCGCTGGTGGGTCGAGCGAGCCCCCCTGTGGTGGAGGCAGCTCTAAGCTTTTTAATTTAAATTGTCTCTCTAATTTGAATGAATACACTTTAAATCCATTTACAAGGATCTATTGGGGCAAGTCTCATGCCAGCAGCCTCGTAATTCCAGCTCCAGTAGCGTCCACTAAAGCTGCTGCAGTTATAAAGCTTTTATAAGGATCGAGCTCGGCTGTCCACCGCAAGGCATCCTACTGCCAGTCCCAGCCCCTATGCCTTGGGGTGCCTCCTGATGCTCTTCACTGAGTATCCCGTGGTCCCGAAGCATTTCCTTTGAAAAAATGAAGTGTCCAAACTACAGGTGGTGTAGCTTGCTTAACAGCCGGGATAATCCGCTGACTAGCAGACACTGCTACTAGGCACAAAGTATTTCCTGGGCTAGATGCAGTTAAAATTTGTAATTAGATACTCTCGTTGGATGCTGAGAAAGCATTCCATAGAGTCTCCTGGCACGCCATATATGATTCTCTTAAAAAGCTTGGGGTAGGGGTCTAGGGGACCCTTTTATAGCCAAAATCACGGCCCTGTATCGCAATACGTCACCTAGGCTGAAGATAAATGGAACTGTAGCACTCTGAGGGCTCGGTTGCTACAGAGGTATTGCACCTCACCCAGAGGTGTGATATCTCATTCTCAGGTAAGGATGGAGTGTGGATCAGGACCCGACACCTGCATGCATTACACCACATTGCCGTGGGGCAGGGCGACCAATATGCCTCTGAGATGGGCATGACAGTCCCTGTCCCTGCCTGGAGTGGGGGGAGGGAACACTGAGGAAGGGGAACCCTGTAGTGCAGGAGCAGGGAGGAAGCAGTTCCTGGGTGCATTGAGAAGGGAGTATAAAAGGTGGGCACCATCTTAGTTCAGTGCAGAGAAGTCTGAGCAGAAGTGGCAGGGAGCAGGGGCTCTGCATGAGCTCTGCTCCGGAGGCGGGCCTAGTAACAGAGGCCCAGGCCTGGAAGAGGGAGAAGGAAGGAAGAGGAGCGGAGAAGGCTCCAGGAATGAGGAATGAAGGGATCCCAGGGGTGCGGACGGGCGAGTCGCCACCGCACGCCCGAATCCACCTGCGTGGAGGGGTCAGGCCAAAGGGGGAGACCGGTCCCCGAAACTAGTGGAGGCAGGAAACGACCCTCAGCTAGAAACCGGAGGCTGTGACATTTTATGTGGCGCAGCCCCTCGCTACACCCGCTAGGAAGGCACCACATAGGGTCAGGGAAACTGGCGCCAAGTTTACCAAGAGGAGGCCCGAGGCAGCCGGACAGAAGGGTTGGTAAGAAAGGCCAGACAAAGGACACACAAAGGGGGTCCTGTGAAGCGCTCCAAAGTTATCTGGGAGTTGTCTGAGCCCCTCACCTGGTGAGCACAGTATGACGTGGGCAGCCGTTACCTGCAGACGTGGTCTGGATAATAAGAACTGTGAGTAAAGGCCCTGGACTGCATCACTGACTCCGTGTCGTTACTGCTGCTGCCCTGCACCATCACCCCCATCCTCCGCATACACTGCCCTGAGGCTATACTCCTCCCGAGGGGAGTTATGCTACGCTCTGCTGCACCCACAACACCAGCCTCAGCGGTCTGCCCTGCAGCGGCGGTTCACTCTGACCGCAATCCACGGGTGGCGTAGTCGGACATTTAAACATCAAAACCACATAAATAGTTCCGCCACTGGTTTGACCACCCTGAGCCACGGAACCGGGTCGCCGCCACGAAGACTACAACCACCAGCATCCACCAAAAAGGGTCCGGCTCCGGGTGTCCCAAGGCCCAGGGGGTGCATCAGAACATTTTCATCACCTTTCACAATCACCAATGGGACAAGGCAGGGATGTCCTCTGTCCCCTCTCTTATACATCCTAGTGACGGAGCACCTGCTCTCATCAATTCGCCATAACCCCAATATTAGGTGGATTGAGGTGGGAGGCACCGAGTACAAGTGCTCTCTATTTGCTGATGATGTCCTAGTATATATCACTCAATCACATATATCCATCCATGCTGTTATGGCTGAAATAGATCACTTTGTTACATGGTCAAATTTTAAAATCAATGCAGCGAAGTCTGAGGCCCTCGATGTCTCCCTCCCCAAATCCATATAGGATTCCATCCAGTCCAACTTTCCCTTTGCCTGGCCCTCACAGGGTATCAAATACTTAGGAATTCCTATTCATAGAGACCTCTCCCATCTATGTTATCTTAATTTTGGGCCCTTTATTGAAAAACTCCATACAGACCACGGTTGGCAAGTTAGAACTGTAAGATTCACTACGTGAACCACTGGTGTTTTGTGGAAAAGCACATGTACCCTGTGTTCCAAATTATTATGCAAAAAGTGTTTAGGAGTGATAAGGGAAGAATTTGTTTGTTTGTCAGTTAAACTCATTGATGGTGATGTGTGTCAGGGCTCTTTATATCACTGTAAGCAATTGCAGACACCTGTGCTAATTAGTTTGGCAGGTGTGTCCAATGAAAGGCAAGACTACTTAAGAAGGCTCTCTCACATTATTAAGCAGCCTACATTTTCTGCCAAAATGGGAAAGATAAAGGATGTGTCGGCTGCTGAGAAGCAACAAATTGTGGAGTGTTTAGGTCAAGGCATGACTACAATCAACATTGTGCGATGATCAGGATGAAGTGTCTTGGCAATCAAGAAGTATGTAGCTGATTCACAGTACACACGTGTGCGTGCTGATAAGGGCAAATTGAGGACTCTTTCCTACAGGCAATTACGTCAGGTTAAAAGAGCAGCGGCAAAAAAGCCTTGTCATAGCAGCAGACAAGTTTTTGAAGCTGCTGGTGCCTCCAACGTCCCCCGAACAACAAGATGCAGGGTCCTTCAGAGGTTTGCAGCTGTGCATACGCCATCCTGTCGACCTCCTCTATCCACTTCACACAAGCAGAAACGGCTCCAGTGGGCCAAACATTACATGAAGACTGATTTCAAAACTGTTTTGTTCACGGATGAGTGCCGTGCAGCGCTCGATGGTCCAGATGGATGGAGTGGAGGATGGCTGGTTGATGGACACCCCACGTAAACACGGCTACAGCGCCAACAAGGAGGAGGTGGAGTAATGTTTTGGGCTGGAATCATGGGGAGAGAGATTGTCGGCCCCTTTAGGATCCCTGAAGGCGCTAAAGATGAACTCCATAATGTATGTGGATTTTCTCAAACAGCACTTCCTGCCATGGTTCAAGAAGAAGAACCGTGTATTTCACAGCAAGATCATTTTTTTTGCATGATAATGCACCATCTCATGCTGCACATAAAACATCTGCATCTCTGGCTGATATGGGCATAAAAGGGGACAAACTTATGGTGTGATCCCCATGCTCCCCTGACCTCTACCCCATTCAGAACCTCTGGAGCATCATCAAAAGGAGTGTCTATGATGGCGGGAGGCAGTTCACATCTAAGCAACAGCTCTGGGAGGGTATTCTGTCCTCATGCAAAACAATTGAAGCAGAAACCATCCAAAACCTGACAAATTCAATGGACGAGAGAGTTCAGAAGCTCCTTTCGAACAAGGGGTCCTATGTGAAAATGTAACATCAACTAGAATAAAGTTTTGAGTTGAAAACTGTTTGATTTCAGTTTCTAATAACCTGCTAATGCTTATAATTTCAAAAATGACCATTTTTTTGGTCTTTATTAAAATGAAAAGGTTGATCGAAAAGTTTGGGGGATCTAAGAGTGTGGCAACCCAGTAGTCATGATTACTTCGAATTCTGACAATATGAGGGTCATGTTGCAGGTAGTGCAGCAAGAAGGCACTTATGTGTCTTGTGCATCTCGGAGCCCCAAAATTATTCTCCGGGCTAGATGCAGCTAAAAATTATTATTAATTTTAAATCTGGTGGAGCTTAGTATAGATGGCCTAATAGGATCAGTGCTGCACACTGCTACAAAGCCCAAATTATTTTCCAGTCAAGATACAGATAAACATGATTAGTAATTTTAAATCTGGTGGAGCTTATTATAGATGGCCTAATAGAATCAGTGCTGCACACTGCTACAAAGCCCAAATTATTTTCCAGCCAAGATACAGATAAACATGATTAGTAATTTGAAAGCTTAAAACGGTTGGTAGGGTGATTTTAACCAATCATCAAGCTTTTACTCTCCCCAGGATGACACAGGGGTAGAAAAGTCGTTTCGGATCCATGATTTTTTCATCTTTATGAACGTGAGTCTGTCTACATTATCAGTGGAGAGCCGCGTGCGCTTATCTGTCAGCACACCACCAGCAGCGCTGAACACACGTTCAGACAGAACGCTGGCTGCGGGGCATGACAAGATCTCCAAGGCGTAAGTGGCTAGCTCCGGCCATTTATCCAGATTGGAAGCCCAAAAAGAGCAAGGGTCCAGTGACACAGTCATGGCTTCAATGTTTACTTGGAGATACTCCTGTACCATCGTCTCTAGGCGTTGACTATGTGTCAGACTTCTTGTCTCCTGTGGCCTTGCAAAGGATGGGCTAAAAAAGTGGTGAAATGATTCCGCAAAATTGATGTTACCAGCAGATACTGTGGTTCTGTTACGGTTTGAGTGCTGAACACTTGACGGTCCCACGGTTGGCAAGTTGGAACTGTGAGATTCACTACGTGCACCACTGGTGTTTTGTGGAAAAGCACATGTAAGATTCTGCAACAGTCTCTGCTGATACTCCTGCATGCGTGCATCCCTTTCTATGGCAGGAATAATTTCTGCAAATTTACTTTTGTACCGGGGATCTAACAGTGTGGCAACCCAGTAGTCAGGATTATTTCTAATTCTCACAATTCGAGGGTCATGTTGCAGGTAGTGCAGCAAGAAGGCACTCATGTGTGTTGCGCATCCAGGAGCACCAAGTCCCTGTTGTGTTGGTGGCGAGGTAACAATCATGCTTCCTTCCTCTGTCCTCTCCCCCCAACCTCGCACAACAGAAATGTGATCAAGGTCTCCCTCATCTGATGAGTCTTCCATCAGTTCGTCCTCCACTTCTTCCTGGGCTCCTGCACCTTCCTCACTAGTTTGGCTGCTACCATGCGCCCTGGTAAAACCATCTCCCCCACCCTCACATGCCTGCCGCCTTGGTGCTGCCGACCGTCTGGACCTTGCAGATGTTAGCCCTTCCGCATACAACTCCTCCTCCTCTACTTCCTCCACCTCCTCTTGTGCCACCACCTGACTCCGAATTCTGTTTAACATGTGCTCCAGCATGTAAATCACCGGAATAGTCATGCTGATAATGGCATCGTCAGCACTAAACATCTTCGTCGCCATTTCAAAACTGTGCAGAAGGGTGCATAGGTCCCTGATCTGAGACCACTCCTCCAGCGTGATTTGCCCTACCTCTGGATCTCGTTGGCCCAGGCTATACGTCAGAACGTATTGCACCAGGGCTTGTCGGTGCTGCTACAGTCGCTGCAACATGTGCAGAGTTGAATTCCACCGGGTAGGCACATCGCATTTTAGCCGGTGAAGTGGCAGGCCCAACGACTTCTGTAGAGATGTAAGTCACTGAGCTGCGGGATGCGAACGGCGGAAGTGAGCACACAGCGACCGTGCCCTCTGCAGAAGGCCATCTAGTCTGGGATAGTGGGCTAAAAATTGCTGGACAACCAGGTTCAACACGTGAGCCATACAAGGCACGTGTGTGACATTGCCCTGGCGAAGGGCCGCACCCAGGTTTGCAGCATTGTCGCACACGGCCTTCCCTGGTTTCAGGTCCAGTGGAGACAACCATTCATGAAATTGGTTCTCCAGAGCTGACCACAACTCCTCAGCTGTGTGACTCACATTTCCCAGACATTTCAAAGTAAAAACCGCCTGATGACGTTGAGCCCTACTGCCAGCATAGTAAGGAGGTGTGCAGGATCCCTTCTGCGCAGTTAGAAAGCTTGTGGCATGACCAGACAGGCTTTGGGTGCAGGTGGAAGACCTAGAGGAGGTTGAGGAGGCAGAAGCAGTGGAGGAACTTTGACATAAAGAGGATTGACGCACAACTCGTGGGGACGGCAAGACTTGGACAGCAGCCCCTTGTCCTGCTGTCACCATAGTTACCCAGTGCCCAGTCAGCGACATGTAACGCCCCTGTCCATGCCTACTCGTCCAAGTGTCTGTGGTGAAATGCACCCTGTCACACACAGAGTTTCTCAAAGAAGCGGTGATGTTGTGTGCGACATGCTGGTGGAGCGCAGGCACACCTTTCTTTGAGAAGTAGTGCCGACTGGGCATCTGGTACTGGGGCACTGCGACGGACATAAGGTCTCGAAAATCCTCTGTGTCCACCAGGCGGAAAGGCAGCATTTCTGTAGCCAAGAGCTTGCAGATGGTGAAATTCAACCACTTAGCTTTCTCATGGCTAGGAGGAAATGGTCTTTTACTTGTCCACATCTGAGGGACCGAGGGCTGGCTATTGTGCTTAGACGGGGTTGATAAGGGTGTCCCCGGCAAACTGCCGGTCTGTGAGGAAGATGCAGGCGGACATGTTAGGTTGCCTTGATCCAAAGGTGGTGCTATCGATGTTGGACAGCGCTCAACACCAGCTTGTGTTACCACTTCCAAAGAAAATGATGACCTGCCAATCACGCTGGCTGTTGCGGGTAAAGAGGTGGCAGGTCTGCGCCCCAAAACAGGTGTGACTGCTGTCCCCCCAGTCACAGAGGATGAAGAGGCCGCGGATGCACAAGATATGGCAGACGGTGGTTGGACCGGCCGGCTAGGCCGCATTGTAGCACACTGAGCTTCCAACTGCAACTTATGCTTCATGTCCATGTGCCGGTTCATGCATGAAGTACTCAAACTATGTATTTTTTGGCCTCTACTTAGCTTTTGCTGACAAATGTTACAGATAACACGAGTTGGGTCATCTTTATCGATCTGAAAAAATGCCCAGGCTATGCAAGGCTTAGCACCCATGCGACCTGAAGAGCCACCACGACTTGTGGTGAGAGGCAGAGTTGTGTTTGAGGATGCAGTTGTTGACGTGCTTCCAGTACTACGTCTCTGTCCAGGAAGGCGCAACCTGACCTCGTCGTCACTAGCATCTTCCTCCACCTCCTCTGCTGACCTCATCTCTTGGCTGACTGTGGGTTGACAGTAAGTGGGATCTCCAACCTCATCATCATCACCCTGTGCATTATCACACCCGTCGTCCTCAGAGCCAACCTGTTCCTGCCCTGACAAAAAACTAAAGTTGTCGCTCCAATCAGGTATTTGAGTCTTATCATCGTCTTCCTCATTGTCTCCACCAACAGGAGTTACAGTTTGGGAATGAGGGTCTACATTATGGTCAGAACCTTCTGCGTCTGGTCCTGGATCCGACTCATAAAGATTCTGGGCATCAGTGCAGATCATTTCCTCGTCTGGATTCACAGAAGCGCTGGAGTCGACCTCTGATTCCCATGCTATAGTATGAGTAAACAGCTCTGCAGACTCAACCATCTGTTCTACCTCATACTCAGACGGGCAGCTGGAGATTTGGGAGCTGTGAGGAAGCAAGTGCGATTGGGGTGACACCTTTGAGGACTGGAGTATTTGTGATGTTGAAGTTGATGTGGAGGAGAGCCCACTTAAAGGAGCACTTGATATCCGTTGAAGCACCTGCTGTTTTTGTGCCTCATCTGGAATTTGTAGCGATTGGCGTGGCCGTAAGAAAGGGATCTTATCACATTGTCCGCTAAAAGAAGTAGACATTTTAGTTTGGCTGGAAGATGGTCTCTCTTCTGCAGATGTTACTGTTGCTTTAACACCTACCCCACGGACACAACCTTTTTTCCCCTTCCAAACACGCCTATTCCCCTTTCCACCAGCAGCAGGCCTTTTTCCACTCATTTTGGTGGTTAACTAATTCACAACTCTGGAGTTGTTTGCACAAAAAAACAATGGATGGGAACCGAGCAGAGCTGAGTGGCCAAACTGTGGTATTAGGCCAAAACTATTGGCTGGGTTAGATGCAGAAAAAAATTATATTCAATTTGCAACCTGATGGAGGTCAGTATAGATGGACTAATAGAACAAGTCCCACACACAGCTAGAAGCCCAAATATTTTTTCAGAGGTAGATGCAGAAAAAAATTGTATTCAGTTTGCAACCTGATGAAGGTCAGTATAGATGGACTAATAGAGAAAGTCCCACACACTGCTAGAAGGCCAAATATTTTTTCAGAGCTAGATGCAGATATAAATTATTTTTAATTTGCAACCTGATGGAGGTCAGTATAGATGGACTAATAGAGAAAGTCCCACACACTGCTAGAAGGCCAAATATTTTTTCAGAGCTAGATGCAGAAAACAATTATATTCAGTTTGCAACCTGATGGAGGTCAGTATAGATGGACTAATAGAACAAGTCCCACACACAGCTAGAAGCCCAAATATTTTTTCAGAGGTAGATGCAGAAAAAAATTATATTCAGTTTGCAACCTGATGGAGGTCAGTATAGATGGACTAATAGAGAAAGTCCCACACACTGCTAGATGGCCAAATATTTTTTCAGAGCTAGATGCAGACAAAAAATTATTTTGAATTTGCAGCGTGATGGAGGTCAGTATAGATGGACTAATAGAACAAGTCCCACACACTGCTAGAAGGCCAAATATTTTTTCAGAGGTAGATGCAGAAAAAATATATATTCAGTTTGTAACCTGATGGAGGTCAGTATAGATGGACTAATAGAGAAAGTCCCACACACAGCTAGAAGGCCAAATATTTTTTCAGAGGTAGATGCAGAAAAAATATATATTCAGTTTGTAACCTGATGGAGGTCAGTATAGATGGACTAATAGAGAAAGTCCCACACACTGCTAGAAGGCCAAATATTTTTTCAGAGCTAGATGCAGAAAAAAATTATATTCAATTTGCAACCTGATGGAGGTCAGTATAGATGGACTAATAGAGAAAGTCCCACACACTGCTAGAAGGCCAAATATTTTTTCAGAGGTAGATGCAGAAAAAAAATATATTCAGTTTGTAACCTGATGGAGGTCAGTATAGATGGACTAATAGAGAAAGTCCCACACACTGCTAGAAGGCCAAATATTTTTTCAGAGGTAGATGCAGAAAAAAATTATATTCAATTTGCAACCTGATGGAGGTCAGTATAGATGGACTAATAGAATGATGCTATGCCCAAAAGATTTTACTTCACTAGGTGCAGTAAAAAAATTGGTATTCTATACACAGGTGGTATATCTTGCAACACAGATAGGCTACTCCACTGACTAACACACTCTGCAATAGGCCAAAAAGGATTAGCTTTGCTAGATTCAGCCAAATGCTGTGAAAAAAACTTGCACAGCACTGGCACAGACCTGCCTGGCAAAAACTGATAGGAACTGATGTAACCTAGTCCTGAAAAGGACTCCAATTACAATTAGTCTTTACTCCCACAATCTATCTATTTAAGAGCACAGACCTGCCTGATAAAAGTCGTAGGAAATGCTGTAACCTAGTCCTTAAAAGTAGAGATTAGCGTTGTTCTACTCGAACTGTTCGCCAATCTCAAATTCGAGCTGTTTTGGGTGGTGTTCGAGCCGTTCGGCGAACACGAACAATTTGATAAAAATTCGGCTGTTCGAGGTTATGTTCGATAACTGTTCGTGCACCAAAATCATAACTGGATTTTTTCTCAGTAATGATGAAAATTAATGTTAATACGCAGTTTGAGTGTACAGCGGGGCGGGGGGAGGGGCAGGGGATGGATCTCTGCAGGAACAATGAAGATCTCCATTTTTTTTTCTCTTTCCCGCATTTGCAGTGGGGAGGTGCAATCTGTCAGCCTATCAGCAGCGCACACACGGAGCGAAGTGCTTTTTTTCACACAAGCAAGGGCATGTGTCATTGGCAGTGTATGTCACATGTCCTTGCCCTATAAGACCAAGCCATTTTCCCCGTCACCACCATTTTCTCACTGCTGCAGCTGCGTGTTAGACGGCACCGCTGTTGCTGTGTGCGCTATACCTTGTTAATTTCAAGCCAATTTTCGCACAAATATACAGATAGCTTGGGAGTAGGGAATAGTTGTGATAGCAGTCCTTTTAAGGACTAGGTTACAGCATTTCCTACGACTTTTATCAGGCAGGTCTGTGCTCTTAAATAGATAGGTTGTGGGAGTAAAGACTAATTGTAATTGGAGTCCTTTTCAGGACTAGGTTACATCAGTTCCTATCAGTTTTTGCCAGGCAGGTCTGTGCCAGTGCTGTGCAAGTTTTTTTCACAGCATTTGGCTGAATCTAGCAAAGCTAATCCTTTTTGGCCTATTGCAGAGTGTGTTAGTCAGTGGAGTAGCCTATCTGTGTTGCAAGATATACCACCTGTGTATAGAATACCAATTTTTTTACTGCACCTAGTGAAGTAAAATCTTTTGGGAATAGCATCATTCTATTAGTCCATCTATACTGACCTCCATCAGGTTGCAAATTAAAAATAATTTTTATCTGCATCTACAGTACCTCTGAAAAAATATTTGGGCTTCTAGCTGTGTGTGGGACTTGTTGTATTAGTCCATCTATACTGACCTCCATCAGGTTGCAAACTGAATATATTTTTTTCTGCATCTACCTCTGAAAAAATATTTGTCCTTCTAGCAGTGTGTCGGACTTTCTCTATTAGTCCATCTATACTGACCTCCATCAGGTTGCAAACTGAATATATTTTTTTCTGCATCTAACCCAGCCAATAGTTTTGGCCTAATACCACAGTTTGGCCACTCAGCTCTGCTCGGTTACCATCCATTGTTTTTTTGTGCAAACAACTCCAGAGTTGTGAATTAGTTAACCACCAAAATGAGTGGAAAAAGGCCTGCTGCTGGTGGAAAGGGGAATAGGCGTGTTGGGAAGGGGAAAAAAGGTTGTGTCCGTGGGGTAGGTGTTAAAGCAACAGTAACATCTGCAGAAGAAAGACCATCTTCCAGCCAAACTAAAATGTCTACTTCTTTTAGCGGACAATGTGATAAGATCCCTTTCTTACGGCCACGCCAATCGCTACAAATTCCAGATGAGGCACAAAAACAGCAGGTGCTTCAACGGATATCAAGTGCTCCTTTAAGTGGGCTCTCCTCCACATCAACTTCAACATCACAAATACTCCAGTCCTCAAAGGTGTCACCCAAATCGCACTTGCTTCCTCACAGCTCCCAAATCTCCAGCTGCCCGTCTGAGTATGAGGTAGAACAGATGGTTGAGTCTGCAGAGCTGTTTACTCATACTATAGCCTGGGAATCAGAGGTCGACTCCAGCGCTTCTGTGAATCCAGACGAGGAAATGATCTGCACTGATGCCCAGAATCTTTATGAGTCGGATCCAGGACCAGACGCAGAAGGTTCTGACCATAATGTAGACCCTCATTCCCAAACTGTAACTCCTGTTGGTGGAGACAATGAGGAAGACGATGATAAGACTCAAATACCTGATTGGAGCGACAACTTTAGTTTTTTGTCAGGGCAGGAACAGGTTGGCTCTGAGGACGACGGGTGTGATAACACACAGGGTGATGATGATGAGGTTGGAGATCCCACTTACTGTCAACCCACAGTCAGCCAAGAGATGAGGTCAGCAGAGGAGGTGGAGGAAGATGCTAGTGACGACGAGGTCAGGTTGTGCCTTCCTGGACAGAGACGTAGTACTGGAAGCACGTCAACAACTGCATCCTCAAACACAACTCTGCCTCTCACCACAAGTCGTGGTGGCTCTTCAGGTCGCATGGGTGCTAAGCCTTGCATAGCCTGGGCATTTTTTCAGATCGATAAAGATGACCCAACTCGTGTTATCTGTAACATTTGTCAGCAAAAGCTAAGTAGAGGCCAAAAAATACATAGTTTGAGTACTTCATGCATGAACCGGCACATGGACATGAAGCATAAGTTGCAGTGGGAAGCTCAGTGTGCTACAATGCGGCCTAGCCGGCCGGGCCAACCACCGTCTGCCATATCTTGTGCATCCGCGGCCTCTTCATCCTCTGTGACTGGGGGGACAGCAGTCACACCTGTTTTGGGGCGCAGACCTGCCACCTCTTTACCCGCAACAGCCAGCGTGATTGGCAGGTCATCATTTTCTTTGGAAGTGGTAACAGCAGCTGGTGTTGAGCACTGTCCGACATCGATAGCACCACCTTTGGATCAAGGCAACCTAATATGTCCGCCTGCATCTTCCTCACAGACCGGCAGTTTGCCGGGGACACCCTTATCAACCCCGTCTAAGCACAATAGCCAGCCCTCGGTCCCTCAGATGTGGACAAGTAAAAGACCATTTCCTCCTAGCCATGAGAAAGCTAAGAGGTTGAATTTCACCATCTGCAAGCTCTTGGCTACAGAAATGCTGCCTTTCCGCCTGGTGGACACAGAGGATTTTCGAGACCTTATGTCCGTCGCAGTGCCCCAGTACCAGATGCCCAGTCGGCACTACTTCTCAAAGAAAGGTGTGCCTGCGCTCCACCAGCATGTCGCACACAACATCACCGCTTCTTTGAGAAACTCTGTGTGTGACAGGGTGCATTTCACCACAGACACTTGGACGAGTAGGCATGGACAGGGGCGTTACATGTCGCTGACTGGGCACTGGGTAACTATGGTGACAGCAGGACAAGGGGCTGCTGTCCAAGTCTTGCCGTCCCCACGAGTTGTGCGTCAATCCTCTTTATGTCAAAGTTCCTCCACTGCTTCTGCCTCCTCAACCTCCTCTAGGTCTTCCACCTGCACCCAAAGCCTGTCTGGTCATGCCACAAGCTTTCTAACTGCGCAGAAGGGATCCTGCACACCTCCTTACTATGCTGGCAGTAGGGCTCAACGTCATCAGGCGGTTTTTACATTGAAATGTCTGGGAAATGTGAGTCACACAGCTGAGGAGTTGTGGTCAGCTCTGGAGAACCAATTTCATGAATGGTTGTCTCCACTGGACCTGAAACCAGGGAAGGCCGTGTGCGACAATGCTGCAAACCTGGGTGCGGCCCTTCGCCGGGGCAATGTCACACACGTGCCTTGTATGGCTCACGTGTTGAACCTGGTTGTCCAGCAATTTTTAGCCCACTATCCCAGACTAGATGGCCTTCTGCAGAGGGCACGGTCGCTGTGTGCTCACTTCCGCCGTTCGCATCCCGCAGCTCAGCGACTTACATCTCTACAGAAGTCGTTGGGCCTGCCACTTCACCGGCTAAAATGCGATGTGCCTACCCGGTGGAATTCAACTCTGCACATGTTGCAGCGACTGTGGCAGCACCGACAAGCCCTGGTGCAATACGTTCTGACGTATAGCCTGGGCCAACGAGATTCAGAGGTGGGGCAAATCACGCTGGAGGAGTGGTCTCAGATCAGGGACCTATGCACCCTTCTGCACAGTTTTGAAATGGCGACGAAGATGTTTAGTGCTGACGATGCCATTATCAGCATGACTATTCCGGTGATTTACATGCTGGAGCACATGTTAAACAGAATTCGGAGTCAGGTGGTGGCACAAGAGGAGGTGGAGGAAGTAGAGGAGGAGGAGTTGTATGCGGAAGGGCTAACATCTGCAAGGTCCAGACGGTCGGCAGCACCAAGGCGGCAGGCATGTGAGGGTGGGGGAGATGGTTTTACCAGGGCGCATGGTAGCAGCCAAACTAGTGAGGAAGGTGCAGGAGCCCAGGAAGAAGTGGAGGACGAACTGATGGAAGACTCATCAGATGAGGGAGACCTTGATCACATTTCTGTTGTGCAAGGTTGGGGGGAGAGGACAGAGGAAGGAAGCATGATTGTTACCTCGCCACCAACACAACAGGGACTTGGTGCTCCTGGATGCGCAACACACGTGAGTGCCTTCTTGCTGCACTACCTGCAACATGACCCTCGAATTGTGAGAATTAGAAATAATCCTGACTACTGGGTTGCCACACTGTTAGATCCCCGGTACAAAAGTAAATTTGCAGAAATTATTCCTGCCATAGAAAGGGATGCACGCATGCAGGAGTATCAGCAGAGACTGTTGCAGAATCTTACATGTGCTTTTCCACAAAATACCAGTGGTGCACGTAGTGAATCTCACAGTTCCAACTTGCCAACCGTGGGACCGTCAAGTGTTCAGCACTCAAACCGTAACAGAACCACAGTATCTGCTGGTAACATCAATTTTGCGGAATCATTTCACCACTTTTTTAGCCCATCCTTTGCAAGGCCACAGGAGACAAGAAGTCTGACACATAGTCAACGCCTAGAGACGATGGTACAGGAGTATCTCCAAGTAAACATTGAAGCCACGACTGTGTCACTGGACCCTTGTTCTTTTTGGGCTTCCAATCTGGATAAATGGCCGGAGCTAGCCACTTACGCCTTGGAGATCTTGTCATGCCCCGCAGCCAGCGTTCTGTCTGAACGTGTGTTCAGCGCTGCTGGTGGTGTGCTGACAGATAAGCGCACGCGGCTCTCCACTGATAATGTAGACAGACTCACGTTCATAAAGATGAACAAATCATGGATCCGAAACGACTTTTCTACCCCTGTGTCATCCTGGGGAGAGTAAAAGCTTGATGATTGGTTAAAATCACCCTACCAACCGTTTTAAGCTTTCAAATTACTAATCATGTTTATCTGTATCTTGACTGGAAAATAATTTGGGCTTTGTAGCAGTGTGCAGCACTGATCCTATTAGGCCATCTATAATAAGCTCCACCAGATTTAAAATTAAAAATAATTTTTAGCTGCATCTAGCCCGGAAAATAATTTTGGGGCTCCGAGATGCGCAAGACACATAAGTGCCTTCTTGCTGCACTACCTGCAGCATGACCCTCATATTGTCAGAATTCGAAGTAATCATGACTACTGGGTTGCCACACTCTTAGATCCCCCAAACTTTTCGATCAACCTTTTCATTTTAATAAAGACCAAAAAAATGGTCATTTTTGAAATTATAAGCATTAGCAGGTTGTTAGAAACTGAAATCAAACAGTTTTCAACTCAAAACTTTATTCTAGGTGATGTTACATTTTCACATAGGACCCCTTGTTCGAAAGGAGCTTCTGAACTCTCTCGTCCATTGAATTTGTCAGGTTTTGGATGGTTTCTGCTTCAATTGTTTTGCATGAGGACAGAATACCCTCCCAGAGCTGTTGCTTAGATGTGAACTGCCTCCCGCCATCATAGACACTCCTTTTAATGATGCTCCAAAGGTTCTGAATGGGGTAGAGGTCAGGGGAGCATGGGGGTCACACCATAAGTTTGTCCCCTTTTATGCCCATATCAGCCAGAGATGCAGATGTTTTATGTGCAGCATGAGATGGTGCATTATCATGCAGAAAAATGATCTTGCTGTGAAATACACGGTTCTTCTTCTTGAACCATGGCAGGAAGTGCTGTTTGAGAAAATCCACATACATTATGGAGTTCATCTTTAGCGCCTTCAGGGATCCTAAAGGGGCCGACAATCTCTCTCCCCATGATTCCAGCCCAAAACATTACTCCACCTCCTCCTTGTTGGCGCTGTAGCCGTGTTTGCGTGGGGTGTCCATCAACCAGCCATCCTCCACTCCATCCATCTGGACCATCGAGCGCTGCACGGCACTCATCCGTGAACAAAACAGTTTTGAAATCAGTCTTCATGTAATGTTTGGCCCACTGGAGCCGTTTCTGCTTGTGTGAAGTGGATAGAGGAGGTCGACAGGATGGCGTATGCACAGCTGCAAACCTCTGAAGGACCCTGCATCTTGTTGTTCGGGGGACGTTGGAGGCACAAGCAGCTTCAAAAACTTGTCTGCTGCTATGACAAGGCTTTTTTGCCGCTGCTGTTTCAACCTGACGTAATTGCCTGTAGGAAAGAGTCCTCAATTTGCCCTTATCAGCACGCACACGTGTGTACTGTGAATCAGCTACATACTTCTTGATTGCCAAGACACTTCATCCTGATCATCGCACAATGTTGATTGTAGTCATGCCTTGACCTAAACACTCCACAATTTGTTGCTTCTCAGCAGCCGACACATCCTTTTTCTTTCCCATTTTGGCAGAAAATGTAGGCTGCTTAATAATGTGAGAGAGCCTTCTTAAGTAGTCTTGCCTTTCATTGGACACACCTGACAAACTAATTAGCACAGGTGTCTGCAATTGCTTACAGTGATATAAAGAGCCCTGACACACATCACCATCAATGAGTTTAACTGACAAACAAACAAATTCTTCCCTTATCACTCCTAAACACTTTTTGCATAATAATTTGGAACGCGGTGTACATGTGCTTTTCCACAAAACACCAGTGGTTCACGTAGTGAATCTTACAGTTCTAACTTGCCAACCGTGGTCTGTATGGAATTGTTCAATAAAGGGCCCAAAATTAAGATAACATAGATGGGAGAGGTCTCTATGAATAGGAATTCCTAAGTATTTGATACCCTGTGAGGGCCAGGCAAAGGGAAAGTTGGACTGGATGGAATCCTATATGGATTTGGGGAGGGAGACATCGAGGGCCTCAGACTTCGCTGCATTGATTTTAAAATTTTACCATGTAACAAAGTGATCTATTTCAGCCATAACAGCAGGGATGGATATATGTGATTGAGTGATATATACTAGGACATCATCAGCAAATAGAGAGCACTTGTACTCGGTGCCTCCCACCTCAATCCACCTAATATTGGGGTTATGGCGAATTGATGAGAGCAGGTGCTCCGTCACTAGGATGTATAAGAGAGGGGACAGAGGACATCCCTGCCTTGTCCCATTGGTGATTGTGAAAGGTGATGAAAATGTTCTGACGCGCCCCCTGGGCCTTGGGACACCCGGAGCCGGACCCTTTTTGGTGGATGCTGGTGGTTGTAGTCTCCGTGGCGGCAACCCGGTTCCGTGGCTCAGGGCGGTCAAACCAGTGGCGGAACTATTTATGTGGTTTTGATGTTTAAATGTCCGACTACGCCACCCGTGGATTGCGGTCAGAGTGAACCGCCGCTCCAGGGCAGACCGCTGAGGCTGGTGTTGTGGGTGCAGCAGAGCGTAGCATAACTCCCCACGGGAGGAGTATAGCCTCAGGGCAGTGTATGCGGAGGATGGGGGTGATGGTGCAGGGCAGCAGCAGTAATGACACGGAGTCAGTGATGCAGTCCAGGGCCTTTACTCACAGTTCTTATTATCCAGACCACGTCTGCAGGTAACGGCTGCCCACGTCGTACTGTGCTCACCAGGTGAGGGGCTCAGACAACTCCCAGATAACTTTGGAGTGCTTCACAGGACCCCCTTTGTGTGTCCTTTGTCTGGCCTTTCTTACCAACCCTTCTGTCCGGCTGCCTCGGGCCTCCTCTTGGTAAACTTGGCGCCAGTTTCCCTGACCCTATGTGGTGCCTTCCTAGCGGGTGTAGCGAGGGGCTGCGCCACATAAAATGTCACAGCCTCCTGTTTCTAGCTGAGGGTCGTTTCCTGCCTCCACTAGTTTCGGGGACCGGTCTCCCCCTTTGGCCTGACCCCTCCACGCAGGTGGATTCTGGCGTGCGGTGGCGACTCGCCCGTCCGCACCCCTGAGATCCCTTCGTTCCTCGTTCCTGGAGCCTTCTCCGCTCCTCTTCCTTCCTTCTCCCTCTTCCAGGCCTGGGCCTCTGTTACTAGGCCCGCCTCCGGAGCAGAGCTCATGCAGAGCCCCTGCTCCCTGCCACTTCTGCTCAGACTTCTCTGCACTGAACTAAGATGGTGCCCACCTTTTATACTCCCTTCTCAATGCACCCAGGAACTGCTTCCTCCCTGCTCCTGCACTACAGGGTTCCCCTTCCTCAGTGTTCCCTCCCCCCACTCCAGCCAGGGACAGGGACTGTCGTGCCCATCTCAGGGGCATATTGGTCGCCCTGCCCCACGGCAATGTGGTGTAATGCATGCAGGTGTCGGGTCCTGATCCACACTACATCCTTACCTGAGAGTGAGATATCACACCTCTGGGTGAGGTGCAATACCTCTGTAGCAACCGAGCCCTCAGGGTGCTACAGTTCCATTTATCTTCAGCCTAGGTGACGTATTGCGATACAGGGCCGTGATTTTGGCTATAAAAGGGTCCCCTAGACCCCTACCCCAAGCTTTTTAAGAGAATCATATATGGCGTGCCAGGAGACTCTATGGAATGCTTTCTCAGCATCCAACGAGAGTATCTAATTACAAATTTTTAACTGCATCTAGCCCAGGAAATACTTTGTGCCTAGTAGCAGGGTCTGCTAGTCAGCGGATTATCCCGGCTGTTAAGCAAGCTACACCACCTGTAGTTTGGACACTTCATTTTTTCAAAGGAAATGCTTCGGGACCACGGGATACTCAGTGAAGAGCATCAGGAGGCACCCCAAGGCATAGGGGCTGGGACTGGCGGTAGGATGCCTTGCGGTGGACAGCCGAGCTCGATCCTTATAAAAGCTTTTTAACTGCAGCAGCTTTAGTGGACGCTACTGGAGCTGGAATTACGCGGCTGCTGGCATGAGACTTGCCCTCCAATAGATCCTTGTAAATGGATTTAAAGTGTATTCATTCAAATTAGAGAGACAATTTAAATTAAAAAGCTTAGAGCTGCCTCCACCACAGGGGGGCTCGCTCGACCCACCAGCGGACAGGCACCAGTATTGGGAGAGGGGGGCTGGCCATCAGGGTTCACCGCGGCTCTGGCACAAACCCGGCGACACGGAGGTGGCACGGGCAGGAGCGGACTGAACGTGTCGGCTTCTCACTTTTTGGATTTTAGAAGGGCATGACATGCCTATATCTGTGTCTCCCCCTCCTTTTACTCCTCCACCTCTTTTATTTTCGCATGACTATATGTACTTGTCACTTTTCCATGTGTTAGTTATGTCTTCTGAGCAGTTTGTCAGCTTTTGGACACCTTTGAAGGTGTTTTCTATGTGTTTCTATGTGTTTTTGTTTGCCTGCCATTGGTTTTAACGGTGTTCGAAGGTGTTCGACGAACAGTTCGACGAACAGTTCGGCGAACACACGGGTGTTCGACGAACCGAACCGAACTCGAACACTACGGGGGTGGCTCAACACTACTTAAAAGGACTGCAATCACAACTATTCCCTACTCCCAAGCTATCTGTAGATTTGTGCGAAAATTGGCTTGAAATTAACAAGGTATAGCGCACACAGCAACAGCGGTGCCGTCTAACACGCAGCTGCAGCAGTGAGAAAATGGTGGCGACGGGGAAAATGGCTTGGTCTTATAGGGCAAGGACATGTGACATACACTGCCAATGACACATGCCCTTGCTTGTGTGAAAAAAAGCACTTTGCTCCGTGTGTGCGCTGCTGATAGGCTGACAGATTGCACCTCCCCACTGCAAATGCGGGAAAGAGAAAAAAAAATGGAGATCTTCATTGTTCCTGCAGAGATCCATCCCCTGCCCCTCCCCCCGCCCCGCTGTACACTCAAACTGCGTATTAACATTAATTTTCATCATTACTGAGAAAAAATCCAGTTATGATTTTGGTGCACGAACAGTTATCGAACATAACCTCGAACAGCCGAATTTTTATCAAATTGTTCGTGTTCACCGAACGGCTCGAACACCACCCAAAACAGCTCGAATTTGAGATTGGCGAACAGTTCGAGTCGAACAACGCTCATCTCTAGTCATTACACACAGAGTGATCTATTATATAGAGTCATTACACGCAGAGGGATCTATTATATAGAGTCATTACACACAGAGGGATCTATTATATAGAGTCATTACACACAGAGGGATCTATTATATAGAGTCATTACACACAGAGGGATCTATTATATAGAGTCATTACACACAGAGTGATCTATTATATAGAGTCATTACACACAGAGTGATCTATTATATAGAGTCATTACACACAGAGGGATCTATTATATAGAGTCATTACACACAGAGGGATCTATTATATAGAGTCATTACACACAGAGGGATCTATTATATAGAGTCATTACACACAGAGTGATCTATTATATAGAGTCATTACACACAGAGGGATCTATTATATAGAGCCATTACGCACAGAGGGATCTATTATATAGAGTCATTACACGCAGAGGGATCTATTATATAGAGTCATTACACACAGAGGGATCTATTATATAGAGTCATTACACACAGAGGGATCTATTATATAGAGTCATTACACACAGAGGGATCTATTATATAGAGTCATTACACAGAGAGTGATCTATTATATAGAGTCATTACACACAGAGTGATCTATTATATAGAGTCATTACACACAGAGGGATCTATTATATAGAGTCATTACACACAGAGGGATCTATTATATAGAGTCATTACACACAGAGGGATCTATTATGTAGAGTCATTACACACAGAGGGATCTATTATATAGAGTCATTACACACAGAGGGATCTATTATATAGAGTCATTACACACAGAGGGATCTATTATATAGAGTCATTACACACAGAGGGATCTATTATATAGAGTCATTACACGCAGAGGGATCTATTATATAGAGTCATTACACACAGAGGGATCTATTATATAGAGTCATTACACACAGAGTGATCTATTATATAGAGTCATTACACACAGAGGGATCTATTATATAGAGTCATTACACGCAGAGGGATCTATTATATAGAGTCATTACAGACAGAGGGATCTATTATATAGAGACATTACACACAGAGGGATCTATTATATAGAGTCATTACACACAGAGGGATCTATTATATAGAGTCATTACACACAGAGGGATCTATTATATAGAGTCATTACACACAGAGGGATCTATTATATAGAGTCATTACACGCAGAGGGATCTATTATATAGAGTCATTACACACAGAGGGATCTATTTCACGTGTTTATTTCTGTTAATGTTGATGATTATGGCTTACAGCCAATGAAAACACAAAAGTCATTATCTCAGTAAATTAGAATACTTTATAACAACAGCTTGAAAAATGATTTTAAAATCAGAAATGTCCTACTGAAATGTATGTTCAGTAAATGCCCTCAATACTTGGTCGGGCTCCTTGTGCATCAATTACTGCATCAATGCGGCGTGGCATGGAGGGATCAGCCTGTGGCCCTGCTGAGGGGTTATGGAGGCCCAGGTGGCTTTGATAGCAGCCTTCAGCTCGTCTGCATTGTGGGGTCTGGGGTCTCTCGTCTTCCTCTTGACAATACCCCATAGATTCTCTATAATAGATTCTCTATGGGGTTAAGGTCAGGCGAGTTTGCTGCCAATCAAGCACAGTGATACTGTTGTGTGTAAACCAGGTATTGGTACTTTTGGCCGTGTGAACAGGGGCCAAGTCCTGCTGGAGAATGAAATTTCCATCTCCATAAAGCTTGTCGGCAGAGGGAAGCATGAAGTGCTGTAAAATGTCCTGGTAGACGGCTGCGCTGACTTTGGTCTTGATAAAACACAGTGGACCTAGACCAGCAGATGACATGGCTCCCCAAACCATCACTGATTGTGGAGACTTCACACTAGACCTCCAGCAGCTTGGATTGTGGCCTCTCCACTCTCCCTCCAGACTCTGGGACCTTGATTTCCAAATGAAATGCAAAATTTACTTTCATCTGAAAACAACACCTTGGACCACTGAGAACAGTCCAGGTCTTCTTCTCCTTGACCCAGGTAAGACGCTTCTGGCGTTGTCTATTGGTCATGAGGGGCCTGACACAAGGAATGTGACACTTGTCCTGGATACGTCTGTGTGTGGTGGCTCTGGAAGCAATGACTCCAGCAGCAGTCCACTCCTTGTGAATCTCCTCCAAATTTTTGAATGGCCTTTTCTTAACAATCCTTTCAAGGCTGCGGTTATCCCGGTTGCTTGTGCACCTTTTTCTACCATACTTTGGCCTTCCACTCAACTTTCCACTAATATGCTTGGATACAGCACTCTGTGAACAGCCAGCTTCTTTAGCAATGACCTTTTGTGGCTTACCCTCCTTGTGGAGTGTGTCAATGACTGCCTTCTGGACATCTGTCAAGTCAGCAGTCTTCCCCATGATTGTGGAGCCTACTGAAACAGACTAAGGGACCTTTTTAAACACATCGGAAGCCTTTGCACGTGTTTTTTGTTAATTATTCTAATTTACTGAGATAATGACTTTTGTGTTTTCATTGGCTGTAAGCCATAATCATCAGCATTAACAGAAATAAACACGTGAAATAGATTACTCTGTGTGTAATGACTCTATATAATAGATCCCTCTGTGTGTAATGACTCTATATAATAGATCCCTCTGTGTGTAATGACTCTATATAATAGATCCCTCTGTGTGTAATGACTCTATATAATAGATCCCTCTGTCTGTAATGACTATATAATAGATCCCTCTGTGTGTAATGACTGTATATAATAGATCCCTCTGTCTGTAATGACTCTATATAATAGATCCCTCTGTGTGTAATGACTCTATATAATAGATCCCTCTGTGTGTAATGACTCTATATAATAGATCCCTCTGTGTGTAATGACTCTATATAATAGATCCCTCTGTGTGTAATGACTCTATATAATAGATCCCTCTGTGTGTAATGTCTCTATATAATAGATCCCTCTGTCTGTAATGACTCTATATAATAGATCCCTCTGCGTGTAATGACTCTATATAATAGATCACTCTGTGTGTAATGACTCTATATAATAGATCCCTCTGCGTGTAATGACTCTATATAATAGATCCCTCTGTCTGTAATGACTCATAATAGATCCCTCTGTGTGTAATGACTCTATATAATAGATCACTCTGTGTGTAATGACTCTATATAATAGATCCCTCTGTCTGTAATGACTCTATATAATAGATCCCTCTCCGTGTAATGACTCTATATAATAGATCACTCTGTGTGTAATGACTCTATATAATAGATCCCTCTGTCTGTAATGACTCTATATAATAGATCCCTCTGTGTGTAATGACTCTATATAATAGATCACTCTGTGTGTAATGACTCTATATAATAGATCACTCTGTGTGTAATGACTCTATATAATAGATCCCTCTGTGTGTAATGACTCTATATAATAGATCCCTCTGTGTGTAATGACTCTATATAATAGATCCCTCTGTGTGTAATGACTCTATATAATAGATCCCTCTGTGTGTAATGACTCTATATAATAGATCACTCTGTGTG
Source organism: Phyllobates terribilis (assembly GCF_046119375.1). Taxonomy (NCBI): domain Eukaryota; kingdom Metazoa; phylum Chordata; class Amphibia; order Anura; family Dendrobatidae; genus Phyllobates; species Phyllobates terribilis. The sequence continues at coordinate 46,945,896 of NW_027362762.1, forward strand.
TAATGACTCTATATAATATAGGAGCTTCACTTTTTGTATTGAAGAAGTGAAATAAGTTCACTTTTCGATGATATTCTAATTTAGTGTGAAGCACTTGTAGCTACCAAGTATAAGAAAAAGCTATCTATTAAGTATGAGGAGAAGCTAGCTACTAAGTATGAGGAGAAGCTAGCTATTAAGTATGAGGAGAAGCTAGCTATTAAGTATGAGGAGAATCTAGCTATAAGTATGAGGAGAATCTAGCTACTAAGTATGAGGAGAAGCTAGCTATTAAGTATGAGGAGAAGCTAGTGACGCGCACCCTGGGCCTGTGCTGTGCAGGGGGATACCCGGAGCCGGATCGCTGGGGGTTGTAGTCCTCCGTGGCGGTGACCCGGTCCGTGCCCAGGGCGGTCAAACCAGTGGCAGTCTATTGGTGTTATAATAAGTGTCCGACTACGCCACCCGTGGATTGCGGTCAGTGGGGACCGCCGCTGCGCTGCAGACCGCTGAGACTGATGAAGTTTGCGCAGCCGAGTATGGGATAACTCCCCACGGGAGAAGTATTGCCTCAGGGCAGCTAATGTGGATGATGGGAGTGATGGTGTGAGCGTCCCAGTAGTAATGGTGCTGGTGCGGTAAGGAATCACAGAGACGTGTGGTGCAGTTCAGGGTCTTTACTGATGGTATAAAGCAGACCCTCCCGGGAGTACTGGTTAGCAGTAGGGGCCTGGTCGGTCTGTGAGCAAGCAGGATCTCCCCTGGCCAGGTGGAGTTGTAGGCCTCCCCGACTATCTGCACTCATTCCTGGCTACCTTGCTCTATGCGGGTAGAAGTAGCCCACGTCCCTGAGTATACCGTGTGGTGCTCACCCGTATGGCCAGTGACTTGGGGCCTTCCGTTAGCCTTCGCTTCACGATGGCGGTGCTGGTCCCTTGCTTGTGACCGTGCCTTCGGGTTTCTAAGGCCAGAGGACATGGAATCCCCTGCCGGTTGGATTCTGCTGCTGGACCTGGATGTCCCCACAGCCTCGGACTCCGTGTCCGGGTTTAGTGTCTTCAGCCAAGGCGAGCTCTCTAGCTTCCAGCCTCTGGCACTCGCTCCTGCTCCTACAGGGCTCCTGTTGTCACTTTTCCTCTCCAGGCTCTGACTGCTCTGCTTGTTCTGCAGGCTCTGTCTAACCTAATCCCGCCCCAGACCCAGTTTATAAGGGCAGATTCCTCCCCTCCCAGGTCTGGGCGGGCAGTGTTGCATGCTTAGGGCTCCTAACCAGAGAAACCTCCCACTTGCTCTCAGACATAATATCTCTATTACTGTGGCAACCAGACCCCTGGGGTGTCACATTCCCCCCTAGTAAATTTTAGTACTCCGGGACTAAAACACATTTTTTTAAAGGAACATAAATACAGGGTATAACAATAATACAATAACATATTTACAAGAAGCTTTAGTTCTTTAAAGGTCACGGCGTGTCCGCAACCGGGTGTCCATATCACCCAAGGTGAAGCTTTAAGCGAAGTAGGGGACCTGTCCAAAGCAAACCCCTTGCGTTGTCCTTGGGTGTGGCTGCAAGGCTGGAGCTAGCTACTTTGGGCCGCAAGTAGGCCACGCCAGACAGGTTTTCTCTTCTGCAGCCATCTTCACAAGAGGCACCAAGGTGCAACTATCTACAAAATTGTTCCGGTTATCCAGTGTCCATAACCTGTTAGTCCAAATAAATCTGCAGGGTAACTGAGAAACATAATTAATAACAGGCAACAAACATAAACCATAAATATTTTCAAGAAACAGGTGAATTCGCAGTGCATTAGTTTAGATTCTTCAGCGAGCGGGCATTTGACCTTTAGTGACTCTAGTGGACCTACGGAGCTCACTAACTGGTCCTGCACTACAGGGTGTAGGAGGTGTTATGGGTAAGCTGGGCAGCTGTCTGCGCACTCTTTGGCTCACTAGGGGCACGGCAGGCTCACTACTAGCAGAGGGTTGATTCTCCTGTGCTGCTGGTGTGGACTCTTCTGCCTCCTGGGCCGGCTGCTCTTTCTGCTCTACCTGGTCTTCTGCAGGCACTTGAGGGGCTGGCTGGAGAAAGGTGAGGACGGGCACCACGATAGCATTGTTTACTTGTGTCCAGGACCGGGGAAAGTCTCCGAGTACGGTGGTGATCATTTCCTCCTTTTCCTCTACGGGTTGAGGGTCTTCCTGATCTTCATCCGTGCTTTGCAACTTCTCGGGGCACTTTTTCAGGTGGTCTCTGGAGACAGTGGCTGTGGTCTCTCCTCCATCCTTGCTGATGACGTACACCTTTGGATTATTGTGGCTTGAGGGCAGTACGGTGCACGGGTCCTTTTCCCACTGGTCGTCCAACTTATGGAGCCGCCTTTTTCTTTTCAAGACCTGCTCTCCAGGTACCAGGGGAACAGCGGGAGCATGTTGGTTATAAGTCCTCTCCTGCCTTTCTCTTGATTGACAGAGACTTCGCTCGACGCTCTCCTGTACTTTCCGATACTGCTGCTGCCGTTCTGTATCCCAGTCTGTCTCTGGTGAGGTGTCCTCAGGTATCAGGACTCCCATATCCAGGTCAACAGGCAGCTTACCAGGTCTTGCTCGCATTAGGTAAGCCGGGGTACAGTTGGTGGAACCTACCGGGATGTGGTTATACAGGTCCACCAGATCGGGCAGTTTCTCAGGCCACAGACTGCGTTCTTCCAGGGGCAATGTTTTTAGCAGATCTATCACCACCTGGTTCATCTTCTCGCAGAGTCCATTGGTTTGGGGGTGATAGGGCGTTGTTCTTATCTTCTTGCAGCCATACAGGTTGCAGAACTCCTGGAAGACCTCCGCTTCGAAGGCTGGTCCTTGGTCCGTCAGCACTTGGTCCGGGTACTCGTGTGGGCGGCAGAAGTGCAGCTGGAAGGCTCTAGCTGCTGTTTGAGCCGTCAGGTCTTTGACAGGGACCACCACCAGGAACCGGGAGTAGTGATCCACGATGGTTAGGGCGTAGACATACCCGCTTCTGCTTGGAGCCAGTTTAACATGGTCCAGAGCGACCAGTTCCAGCGGCTGCCTGGTGATGATGGGCTGCAGGGGAGTCCTCTGGCTGGCACGGTCCCTTCTTCTTAGATTGCACGGGCCACAGTCTCTACACCACCTCTCAATGGCTCCTCTCATGCCTATCCAGTAGAACCGTTCACGCAGCAGGAACTCCAGCTTCTTTCAACCGAAGTGCCCGGCTCCATTGTGGTAGGCCTCCAGCACCATAGCCGCGTCCCGTCTCGGTACCACCACCTGCCAGATCAGCTCATGTGTCCGGGAATTGACCATTCTGCGGCACAACTTCTCCTTGTAGAGGAACAGTCTGCTCTTCTCCGTCCACAGTTGCTTGGTCTCTTCCGGAGCGTCTGGGTCTAGGCGGGCGTCAGCCTGGGTCAGCATCTCCTTCACCAGACGGACTGCGGGGTCACTGTCTTGCGTCTCCGCCCAGTTGTAGTGGGGTAAGGGGTTGAACGTAGCGGATCGCTGGCCCCTCACACGGTGGGAATACTGGGTAATCCCATGACGGTGAATCGCAGGGAGTTCGATCTCTTCCAATTCTTCTGGATCCTCCCCTTCATCCGGTAGGTTTGGCACTCTGGACAGGGCGTCTGCGTTGGTATTGGAGCGTCCTGCCCGGTATTTGATTGTGAACTCAAAATTGGACAGGCGGGCCATCCATCTCTGCTCCAGGGCACCCAGTCTTGCAGTGTCCAGGTGTGTCAACGGGTTGTTGTCCGTGTACACGGTGAACCTGGAAGAGGCAAGGTAATGCTTGAAACGTTCGGTTACTGCCCACACCACTGCCAGGAACTCGAGCTTGTACGAGCTGTAATTCTCAGGGTTTCTTTCCGTGGGTCGCAGTTTTCGGCTGGCGTAAGCAATTACCCGTTCTCTCCCCTGCTGGATCTGGGACAGTACGGCTCCTAACCCGATGTTGCTTGCGTCCATGTAGAGGATAAAGGGCTGGCTGTAATCAGGGTACGCCAGGATTTCATCCCCCGTGAGGGCCATCTTCAGCTGGCGGAAGGACTCCTCTTCCAGCTTTTCCCATTTGAAGGGTGGCTTCTGGTATTTGGCCTTCCTGGACTGGCCTATCAGGAGGTCCTGCATAGGAGCTGCCTTCTTGGTAAAACCGGGAATGAATCTTCGGTAGTAGCCTACCAACCCAAGGAACTGCCGCACTTCCTTTATGCTGGATGGTCTTGGCCAGTCCTCAATCACGGTGATCTTGTCAGGGTCGGGGGCTACTCCGTCAGCACTCACCACGTGTCCCAGGTATTGTACCTTTGGCTTCAGTAGATGACACTTTGAGGGTTTTACCTTTAGGCCATAGTTCGCCAGGGCTTCAAACACTTCTGCCAGGTGTTCCAGATGGTCCTCATAGGTCTTTGAATAGACGATGACGTCGTCCAGGTATAATAGGACCGTCTCGAAGTTCCGGTGTCCCAGACAGCATTCCATCAACCGTTGGAAGGTTCCTAGTGCGTTGCAGAGCCCGAACGGCATACAGTTAAATTCGCTGAGTCCCATCCGGGTGGTGAATGCGGTTTTCTCCCGGTCCGCCTCTGCTACAGGAACCTGCCAGTACCCGCTAGTGAGATCCAAAGAAGTTAGCAGATTTTAATGCAGCTAAGGACTCTTCTATCCTTGGTAACGGGTACGCATCTTTGTGTGTGATACGGTTGACCTTCCTGTAGTCTACACACATTCTCATGGTGTTGTCTTTCTTTTTCACTAAGACTAGTGGAGCTGCCCAGGGGCTACAGCTGTCCCTAATTACCCCAGCCTCCTTCATGTCTTTTAGCATCCCCTTGGACGGGCACCCTCCCATGGCGTACATCGACCACCCCCCGTGCTGTCAAAATGGTGGGCCTACTGTCTGAGTAGACGGGTTCTACCATTGCTTGGTAGTCTCTACCTCTTAGACCAATAGCTGCCCGACACCAAATCATCATCTCACTGTTTGGGGGCATGGCAATAGGGAACGGGTCACACATTCTCACGCTACCTATCTCACCACCAGATAGTTCCACCTGTTGCCGCTTCATCAGTGCCCGGATCTCTTTTTGGAGCACACGCTGCTGGCTGGAACTGGCGTTCTTGGTAACCTGCTGCAAAATAAGAATCACCTCTGCAAGACAGTTTTCAATTACGTTAGTACCTAGGGTGATTTTTGGGTGACTCTCGCGACAATGTCCACAATGATAAGTCCTTGTGCCGTCAGTTCAACTTTACCGACCTTGATGGTCACTTCCTTAAATCCTATCTGTGGCACGGGCTGACCATTGCTGGCTATAATGCTCAGGTCGTCATCTGGGTAGCGGGTTATGTCCGAGTCATTCCAGTACCGCTTGAAGAGCACATACGGGATGGTGGTGACCTGTGACCCGGTGTCTAGTAGGGCACTCATAGGAATGCCATCCAGTACCACAGGCAAGACCGGACGTCCCCCTACGTATTTGTCACGCCAGTTTGATGGGCCTGATGATCTTATGCCTGGGGGTTGGCCCTCTACCCCAGGTTGTGCCCGTTTAAATGACAGTACCTTGCCATATGTCCGGGTTGATTGCAGCGGCGGCAGATGGGTCGTCCGTCCTCGTTGTATCTGTCGCTGGGTCTTCCTCTGGCCGGTGGGGTCCTCCTCAGTCGGCGCCACGGGACGTCCTCCGGTCCGGATGCCAGCTGGATCTTTCCTGGAGAAGAGACCTGTAAAGACTGCACAGTTCTGGTTAGCGCGGCAACGCTCTTAGTCAGCTCTTGGACCTGGTGGTGCAGGTCTGTTGCCGGGTCATTGTTCAAAGCCTGCGCATCAGCTCCCACAGGACCTGCAGACAAGGGCGCCGTCTCCTGGTGGTAAGTGATAGCAGGGCGCCTGTGGGTCACAGCGCCACCTGGTGCCGGTTCTCGGAGCACCCTGATGGCTCTGTCCTTGAACTGTGCAAAGTCCAGGTCAGGGTCCTGTAAGGCCATTGCCCTCAACTGGGTTCGGTGCGCATTGCACAGTAGACCCTCAATAAATTGTTCAGTCAACAGCTTGTCTTCATTTCCCACGCTGTCAGGGTCTGCCTGCTTAATGGCTCTCAGGGCCTCTTGTAGGTTTAGGGCATAGTCTCTTATACTTTCATGTGCCCGTTGTTTGCACCCATAAAATCTTAGTTTTATCTCGGCTGAGGTGCGGGTGTCAAACGTGTCTTTCAGCCGAGCTAGTATCTCTCTGACAGTCCTCTTCTTCCCAGGTGACCAGGACTTTACCTCCCTTTGGGCTGCCCCGATTAACTGGGCCACCAGAATGGTCACTTTTTGCTCTTCTGTGAGGGGGTATACCTGGAAGAGGCTATCAAGTCTTTCCCTAAAGTCACTCAGGGTATGTGACTCTCCTGAGTACTGGGGTAGCCAGGTTGCCCCCGGGATATAGGGCATAGTGAATGGCATGACCGCTGCAGCGGTTGCGCTGGCGGCCGGTGTGGCGGTGGAGCTCCCCTCGGTGTCCGACATCCTTCTTCCCCCCTAGTGGACCGTGGCCTACTTTGCGATGCTCTTCTTCCGTAGGCCGCGGCTCCGCAGTCAATCGTCGGGGTAGAGGACCTGGCGTCGCGCTCCAATGACGTCAGCGTCGCTCTTTCTTCCTTCCAGGACCTTACGCAGCGTCGGAGCGTGGGGCGGAGCGTGGGGCGGAGCTTCGGATCTTGCGCGCTTTCGGCGTCCACGCCCCTCTTCTTCCCGTGCGGCGTCCCGAAGATGGCGTCCGAAGGCGGGAAGCAGCTGCGGATGGCGGGAAGAAGGCGGAAGACGGCGGGAAACAGTCCAAGATGGCGTCCGATGGCGGGAAACGGCTCCGGACGGCGGGAAACTTCACCACAGGTAAGTATAAAAGTCTCTTTTTCAGGCACGCAGTACCCGGTGGTTGCGGGCACGAAATCCTGCCGACTACGCCAAAGTTGACGCGCCCCCTGGGCCTGTGCTGTGCAGGGGGATACCCGGAGCCGGATCGCTGGGGGTTGTAGTCCTCCGTGGCGGTGACCCGGTCCGTGCCCAGGGCGGTCAAACCAGTGGCAGCCTATTGGTGTTATAATAAGCGTCCGACTACGCCACCCGTGGATTGCGGTCAGTGGGGACCGCCGCTGCGCTGCAGACCGCTAAGGCTGATGTAGTTTGCGCAGCCGAGTATGGGATAACTCCCCACGGGAGAAGTATTGCCTCAGGGCAGCTAATGTGGATGATGGGAGTGATGGTGTGAGCGTCCCAGTAGTAATGGTGCTGGTGCGGTAAGGAATCACAGAGACGTGTGGTGCAGTTCAGGGTCTTTACTGATGGTATAAAGCAGACCCTCCCGGGAGTACTGGTTAGCAGTAGGGGCCTGGTCAGTCTGTGAGCAAGCAGGATCTCCCCTGGCCAGGTGGAGTTGTAGGCCTCCCCGACTATCTGTACTCTTTCCTGGCTACCTTGCTCTATGCGGGTAGAAGTAGCCCACGTCCCTGAGTATACCGTGTGGTGCTCACCCGTAAGGCCGGTGACTTGGGGCCTTCCGTTAGCCTTCGCTTCACGATGGCGGTGCTGGTCCCTTGCTTGTGACCGTGCCTTCGGGTTTCTAAGGCCAGAGGACATGGAATTCCCTGCCGGTTGGATTCTGCTGCTGGACCTGGATGTCCCCACAGCCTCGGACTCCGTGTCCAGGTTTAGTGTCTTCAGCCAAGGCGAGCTTTCTAGCTTCCAGCCTCTGGCACTCGCTCCTGCTCCTACAGGGCTCCTGTTGTCACTTTTCCTCTCCAGGCTCTGACTGCTCTGCTTGTTCTGCAGGCTCTGTCTAACCTAATCCCGCCCCAGACCCAGTTTATAAGGGCAGATTCCTCCCCTCCCAGGTCTGGGCGGGCAGTGTTGCATGCTTAGGGCTCCTGACCAGAGAAACCTCCCACTTGCTCTCAGACATAATATCTCTATTACTGTGGCAACCAGACCCCTGGGGTGTCACACTAGCTACTAAGTATGAGGAGAAGCTAGCTATTAAGTATGAGGAGAATCTAGCTATAAGTATGAGGAGAATCTAGCTACTAAGTATGAGGAGAAGCTAGCTATTAAGTATGAGGAGAAGCTAGCTATTAAGTATGAGGAGAAGCTAGCTACTAAGTATGAGGAGAAGCTAGCTATTAAGTATGAGGAGAAGCTAGCTACTAAGTATGAGGAGAAGCTAGCTATTAAGTATGGGGAGAAGCTAGCTACTAAGTGTGAGGAGAAGCTAGCTACTAAGTATGAGGAGAAGCTAGCTATTAAGTATGAGGAGAATCTAGCTATAAGTATGAGGAGAATCTAGCTATAAGTATGAGGAGAATCTAGCTACTAAGTATGAGGAGAAGCTAGCTATTAAGTATGAGGAGAAGCTAGCTACTAAGTATGAGGAGAAGCTAGCTATTAAGTATGAGGAGAAGCTAGCTATTAAGTATGAGGAGAAGCTAGCTACTAAGTGTGAGGAGAAGCTAGCTACTAAGTATGAGGAGAATCTAGCTATAAGTATGAGGAGAATCTAGCTACTAAGTATGAGGAGAAGCTAGCTATTAAGTATGAGGAGAAGCTAGCTACTAAGTATGAGGAGAAGCTAGCTACTAAGTATGAGGAGAATCTAGCTACTAAGTATGAGGAGAAGCTAGCTATTAAGTATGAGGAGAAGCTAGCTATTAAGTATGAGGAGAAGCTAGCTATTAAGTATGAGGAGAAGCTAGCTGCTAAGTATGAGGAGAAGCTAGCTACTAAGTATGAGGAGAAGCTAGCTACTAAGTATGAGGAGAAGCTAGCTATTAAGTATGAGGAGAAGCTAGCTATTAAGTATGAGGAGAATCTAGCTATTAAGTATGAGGTGAATCTAGCTACTAAGTATGAGGAGAATCTAGCTACTAAGTATGAGGAGAAGCTAGCTACTAAGTATGAGGAGAAGCTAGCTACTAAGAATGAGGAGAAGCTAGCTACTAAGTAAGAGGAGAAGCTAGCTACTAAGTATGAGGAGAAGCTAGCTATTAAGTATGAGGAGAAGCTAGCTATTAAGTATGGGGAGAAGCTAGCTATTAAGTATGAGGAGAAGCTAGCTATTAAGTATGAGGAGAAGCTAGCTATTAAGTATGAGGAGAAGCTAGCTATTAAGTATGAGGAGAAGCTAGCTATTAAGTATGAGGAGAAGCTAGCTATTAAGTATGAGGAGAAGCTAGCTACTAAGTATGAGGAGAAGCTAGCTACTAAGTATGAGGAGAAGCTAGCTACTAAGTATGAGGAGAAGCTAGCTACTAAGTATGAGGAGAAGCTAGCTACTAAGTATGAGGAGAAGCTAGCTATTAAGTATGAGGAGAAGCTAGCTATTAAGTATGAGGAGAAGCTAGCTATTAAGTATGAGGAGAAGCTAGCTATTAAGTATGAGGAGAAGCTAGCTATTAAGTATGAGGAGAAGCTAGCTATTAAGTATGAGGAGAAGCTAGCTATTAAGTATGAGGAGAAGCTAGCTATTAAGTATGAGGAGAAGCTTGCTATTAAGTATGAGGAGAAGCTAGCTATTAAGTATGAGGAGAAGCTAGCTATTACGTATGAGGAGAAGCTAGCTATTACGTATGAGGAGAAGCTAGCTATTACGTATGAGGAGAAGCTAGCTATTAAGTATGAGGAGAAGCTAGCTATTAAGTATGAGGAGAAGCTAGCTATTAAGCATGAGGAGAAGCTAGCTACTAAGCATGAGGAGAAGATAGCTACTAAGCATGAGGAGAAGATAGCTATTAAGTATGAGGAGAAGCTAGCTATTAAGTATGAGGAGAAGCCAGCTACTAAGTATGAGGAGAAGCCAGCTACTAAGTATGAGCAGAAGCCAGCTACTAAGTATGAGCAGAAGCTAGCTACTAAGTATGAGGAGAAGCTAGCTACTAAGTATGAGCAGAAGCTTATACCAAAACCCTTTAAGTCCTTGGTTCATTGCATTGATATGATTATGAGGGCCCGCTCACCACTTTCGATCATGTTAAAATTTTTCAGTCTGCTCTTTTTAAAAAAAAAAAAATAATAAAAATTTTGAAGCATTTTACACTCTCACCAGTCAGTATGTTTCTACTTTATCTCCTACAGTTTCTTCCCTTATGAAATCCATATCTTAAAGTCATAAACCTTCGGCCAACAGAAACTCCCGGTGTAAGTTTTCTTACAATGGACGTTCAGATGAGATGTTTTTGACAAGCTGTCTTTCATCTCTCGACTAATGCGCTCCATATTATCTTCACCTCATCTAGATCTCTTCCATCTGCATCCTCCCTCTACTCCAAAAAAAAAAAAAAAATTACCTAAAATTTTTTTTTTTCCCGGATAAACTTTCACTCTCTTTCTTTGTTTGCTTAATAATGGCGGCCATAATTGAAGGAAGGGTCAAGGGTCACAGATTATTTTTGAATTTACTGAGACCTTAATTTTCAAAAGGTTTAGGGGTTGGGTGGGGGCAGGCGAGGCTTTAAAAAAAAAAAATGTCATCCCGGGACATAATTGGTATTACCGCCACATACCATGAAAATAATAAAAAGAAGAGCCTTAGATCCGGGCAGGATAGGAAGCCGCACGTGGACTTGTTTCAAAGCTTGGATTTGCCGTGCTCAGTGTGAGCTTGGGATGTTGGGGGAGGAATGGTACTGAGATGGGATAGGATTTCAATATTTGAGTGGCTGAAATACTTTGTTGTGAACATAAAAGAAGCAATAAAAGCCTCGCCGTAAACTATTACATTTAGGAAACTGCTGATTTTACATAGGCGGGGGGGGGGAGATGACTCTTTCAATATTGCCATCTGCTGGGACATAAGAAGCTTCTTTGTTGTGCCGAATCTCCCCAAATAAGGCCATAACCTAAAATACAAACATATGGACCCCTTATTCCAAGGACTGAGCAATCCCCGAATACCAAGACGTAAATTAAAGAGTCATAGTTACATAGTTTATAAGGCCGAAAAAAGACAAGCGTCCATCCAGTTCAGCCTATTTCTTGTGCACTGCAGCTATTCCGCAGCGTTGATCCAGCGGAAGGCAAAAAAAAACCATGCGGTATAGGCCAATTTACATCATTGAGGAAAAATTCACTTCCCGACACCAATCTGGCAGTCAGATTAAATCCCTGGATTAATTAACTAAGCATAACATGTAATTTTATTGTTCTCAAGAAAGGCGTCCAGGCCTCTCTTGAACTCATTAAGTGAGTTGGACATCACCACTTCCTCTCCCAGAGAGTTCCAGAGTCTCACGGCTCTGACCGTAAAGAATCCCCTTCTATGCTGGTGCAGGAACCTCCTTTCCTCCAGACGCATAGTGTGCCCCCTCGTCTTTGTCACCATCCTTGGTATAAACAGGTCATGGGAGAGATCTCTGTACTGCCCCCTGATGTATTTATACATGTTTATGAGGTCTCCCCTAAGCCTTCTCTTTTCCAACGTAAATAGGCCTAATTTTGACAACCTCTCTGGGTATTCTAGTTCCTCCATTCCCTTTATTACCTTAGTCGCCCTCCTTTGTACCCTCTCTAGCTCCAATATGTCTTTCCTGAGCACCGGAGCCCAGAACTGTGCACAATATTCTAAGTGCGGCCTTACCAGCGCTTTATACAGAGGAAGAACAATGTTCTCATCATATGCCCCTATTCCTCTTCTGATACATGCCATGACTCTATTTGCCTTCGCAGCTGCTGTCTGACACTGGGCACTCCAATTTAATTGGTTATTAACCAAGACGCCCAGGTCCTTCTCCATGTCAGATTTCCCCAACGGTTTCCCATTTAATATGTATGGGTGACTGCTGTTTTTCTTTCCCATGTGCATGACCTTACATTTATCGGCATTGAACCCCATTTGCCATTTTTTGGCCCAACTCCCCAATTTATCTAAATCCTCCTGTAGCTGTGCCCTATCCTCATCTGTATTAACTACTTTACAAAGTTTAGTATCATCTGCAAATATTGCTATTTTACTATGCAACCCTTCCACTAGATCATTAATAAATATATTAAATAATATAGGGCCCAAGACAGACCCTTGAGCCCCCCCGCTAGTAACCCTGACACCCCCTGAGCTTACTCCATTGATAACCACCCTCTGCTTTCTATCACTCAGCCAGCTATTTACCCACTTGCACACATTATCCCCCAGACCAAGCATTCTCATTTTATATACCAACCTTTTGTGTGGCACGGTATCAAACGCTTTGGAGAAGTCAAGGTATACAACATCCACTGACTCTCCCCGGTCCAGCTGTGAGCTCACCTCCTCGTAGAAGGCCATCAGGAGCGATCCCTCATGAATCCATGTTGATATGGAGTTAGACAGTTATTATCATTAAGATATTCTACAATAGCATCTCTAAGAAATCCTTCAAACAATTTACCCACAACAGACGTTAAGCTGACTGGTCTATAGTTCCCAGGGTCACTTTTAGACCCCTTTTTGAATATTGGTACCACATTTGCTTGGCGCCAGTCTAGTGGGACAGTCCCTGTCCATAAAGAGTGCTTGAATATAAGATACAGCGGCCTGTCTATCACATTACTTAATTCTTTCAGTACCTGGGGATGTATGCCATCTGGGCCTGGTGACTTGTCTATTTTGATATTATTTAGGCGTTTCTGAACTTCCTCCTGGGTTAGGTGGGTGATATTTAGCGGAGGGTTTACTTTATCACTCTGCATTTCCTCCGATAAATTGTTTTCTTTTGTGAAAACAGTGGAGAAGAAGCTATTGAGTAGGTTTGCTTTACCCTCATCGCCCTCTATGATTTTACCTAGGTTACTTTTCAATGGGCCAACTCCATCAGTTTTAATCCTTTTACTGTTTATATAGTTAAAGAACAGTTTGGGATTCGTTTTACTTTCCTTGGCGATTAGTCTCTCTGTCTCCTCTTTTGCTATTCTTATTTGTTTCTTACAGATTTTGTTTTTTTCCCTATAAGATATTAGCGCTTCCTCGCTGCCTTCTTGTTTAAGTTTACCGAAAGCCCTTTTTTTGTTTTTCATTGCCCTCTTGACTTCCTTATTTAGCCGCATTGGCTTCCTCCTATTCCTAGCCCTTTTATTCCCATAAGGTATGTACCTTCTACAGTGACTATGTAGGACTGTTTTGAAAATTTCCCATTTTCTATCTGTGCTCCTATTACTGAAGATACTATCCCAGTCTATAAGGTGAAGGGCATCTCTTAGCTGATCAAACTTTGCCCTCCTGAAGTTCAGTGTTTTTGTGACTCCCTTGCTGGGCACCCTACTGAAGCACATGTGGAATTGTATAATGTTGGGGTCACTATTTCCCAGGTGCCCCCCGACCTGCACCTCAGTTATTCTGTCTGGCCTGTTAGTTAATATTAAGTCTAAAAGGGCCGTCCCTCTAGTTGGTTCCTGCACAAGTTGTGACAAATAATTGTCTTTGATAATTGACAGAAACCTGTTTCCTTTCTGAGATCTACAGCTTTCGGTTCCCCAGTCTATATTGGGGTAGTTGAAGTCCCCCATAATAATCACCTCGTTATTTTTTGCTACTTCGTCTATTTGTCTCATTAATAGACTTTCCGTGGCTTCTGCTATATTTGGTGGTTTATAACAGACTCCTATGAAAATTTTATTATTGTTTTTTGCCCCATGTATCTCCACCCATAAGGACTCGACCTCCTCATTTCCCTCCCATACATCTGTGGCACCCCAGGGGTCTGGTTTCCACAGTAACGGCAATGTTATGTCTGAGAGCAGGTGGGAGGTCTCTTGGTCAGGGATCCTGTGCATGCCACACCTCCTGCCCAGTCCTGGGAGGGGAAGAACTTCCCCTATATAAACCTAGGGCTGAGGCAGGGTTAGTGAGTAGAGAAGAAGTAGAGACAGAGAAGAGAAGCAGATATAGGAAAGAACATCAGGAGCTCTGTGGGAGCAGTGCTACAAGGAGTCAGGGGCTGGCAGCTGCAGAGCTCGCCCTGACTGAGAAGTTATCACCGGACCCGGAGTCCGAGGCTGTGGGGACTAACTCCTATCCAGCAGCAGAAACCGACCGGCAGGGGATTGCAGGTCCTCTGGCCCAGAAACCCGAAGGCACGGTCACACGCGTGGGACCAGCACCGCCGTCGTGGAGCGGAAGCTACTAGAAGGCCTGAGTCACCGGCCATACGGGTGAGCACCACACGGTACACTCAGGGACGTGGGCTACTTATACCCGCTTCTAGCAAGGTAGCCAGAAGAGTATCGTTAGTTTGGGAGGCCTACAACTCCGCCTGGCCAGGGGAGATCCCATCTGCTCAAGGACTGACCAGGCCCCAATCGCTAGCCAGTACTCCGGGAGGGTCTATCGTTGTCACCAGTAAAGACCCTGAACTACACCGTACCGTCTCTGAGTGGTTCCTGCTACCCCCATCATCCACGTCGGCTGCCCTGAGGCCATACCCCTCCCGTTGGGGGTTATACTATCACGCTGCACAATCCTACCACCGGCCTCAGCGGTCTGCCCTGCAGCAGCAGCTCCTTTGCTGTACTCAACGGGTGGCGTAGTCGTCCAACATCTACCGCTAATACAGCGCCACTTAGTCTGACTCCCTGGGCACGGACCGGATCACCGCCACGAGACTACAACCCTCAAGAGATCCGGCTCCGGGTAAGCTCCCGCATGCGCAACGCAGCGCGACACAGGCCCAGGGGCGCCTCAACTTTTGGCGTAGTCGGCAGGATTTCGTGCCCGCAACCACCGGGTACTGCGTGCCTGAAAAAGACTGTTCAAACTTACCTGTGGTGAAGATTCCCGCCATCCGGCGCCATCTTCCGCTTCCTTCCCGCCATCGGTGGAGTTTTCCCGCCATCCGGCGCCATCTTCGGCCTTCTTCCCGCCATACGTGGAGTTTTCCCGCCATTGGACGCCATCTTGAGGACGCCGCGCGGGAAGAAGAGGGGCGTGGACTCCGAAAGCGCGCGAGAACTGAAGCCCCGCCTCACGTCCGGACGTTGCGTAAGGTCCTGGAAGGAGCCCAGCAGACGCCGACGTCACAGGAGCGCGACGGAAGGTCCTCAACCCTGACGATCCACTGCGGAGCCGCGGCCTACGGAAGAGGATCATCGCAAGGTAGGCCACGGTCCACTAGGGGGGAGAAGGATGTCGGATACGGAGGAGAGCTTCACCGCTTCAATCCCCGCCAGCGCCACCGCTGTTGCGGTCATGCCTTTCACCATGCCCTATATCCCGGGGGCAGCCTGGCTACCCCAGTACTCAGGGGAGTCACATACCCTGCATGACTTTAGAGAAAAGCTGGATAGCCTCTTCCAGGTGTACCCCCTCACAGAGGAGCAAAAAGTGAGCATCCTGGTGGCCCAATTAACCGGAGCAGCCCAAAGGGAGGTAAAGTCCTGGCCACCTGGGGGGAGGACTGTCGCAGGGATACTAACCCGGCTGAGGGACACCTTTGATACCCGCACCTCAGCCGAGATCAAGCTTAGATTCTACGGGTGCAAACAGCGGGCACATGAGAGTATAAGGGACTATGCCCTGAACCTACAAGAGGCCATGAGAGCCATTAAGCAGACCGACCCTGACGGCGTGGGAGACGAGGACAGGCTGTTGACTGAACAATTTATAGAGGGTTTATATTGCAATGCCCACCGAACCCAGTTGCGGGCAATGGCCTTACAGGACCCTCATCTGGGATTTGCACAGTTCAAGGACAGAGCCATCCGGGTGCTTCGAGAACCGGCACCAGGTGGCGTTGTGACCCCCAGACGCCCCACTACCACTTACCACCAGGAGGCGGCGCCCTTGTCGGCAGGGCCTGTGGGAGCTGATGCGCAGGCTTTGAACAATGACCCGGCTCAAGACCTGCACCATCAGGTCCAAGAGCTAGCTAAAAGCGTTGCTGCGCTAACCCGAACTGTGCAGTCTTTACAGGTTTCCACTCCAGGGAAGATCCAGCTGGCATCCGGACCGGAGGACATCCCGTGGCGTCGACCAAGGAGGACCCCACCGGCCAGAGGAAGACCCAGCGACCGATACAACGAGGACGGACGACCCATCTGCCGCCGCTGCAATCAACCCGGACATATGGCAAGGTACTGTCCTTTAAACTGGCACAACCTGGGGTAGAGGGCCAACCCCCAGGAAAAAGATCACCAGGCCCATCGAACTGGCGCGACAAATATGTGGGAGGACGTCCAGTCTTACCCGTGGTACTGGATGGCATTCCTATGAGTGCCCTACTGGACACCGGGTCACAGGTCACCACCATCCCGTACGTGCTCTTCAAGCAGTACTGGAATGACTCGGATATCACCCGCTACCCTGACGACGACTTGAGTATCATCGCCAGCAATGGTCAGCCCGTGCCACAGATTGGATTTAAAGAGGTGACCATTAAAATCGGTAGAGTCGAACTGGCAGCACAGGGACTGATCATTGTAGACATTGACAAACACGAGAGTCACCCAAAGATAACTCTAGGAACTAATGTAATTGAAAATTGTCTTGCAGAGGTGATTTTCCTTTTACAGCAGGTTGCCAAGAACGCCAGCTCCGGCCAGCAGCGAGTGCTCCAGAAAGAGATCCGGGCACTGATGCGACGGCAACAGCTAGAACTCTCCGGTGGTGAGATTGGTAGCGTGCGAATGTGTGACCCTTTCCCTATTGCCATGCCCCCGAAAAGTGAAATGATGATTTGGTGCCGGGCAGCTATTGGTCTGAGAGGTAGAGATTACCAGGCAATGGTAGAACCAGTTTACTCAGACAGTAGGCCCACCATTTTGACAGCACGGGGGGTGGTCAATGTACGCCATGGGAGGGTGCCCGTTCGCATAATAAATATCGGGAAGAGGGAAGTGTACCTGCCCCGGTATGCCACTCTAGCCAAATTGTATACCATCAATCAAGATTCCATACAGTCCGTAGAACCCTTGCCTCCATCTTCCCCGGATGAAGGTAACGGCTCTCAGAAAACAATGAAGGACTGGTGTCAGCAACTACATTTGGGTACTGACTCCACTCCCTCACACCAGAAACAGGGAGTCTATCGGGTGGTGCAAGAGTACGAGAGAGTGTTTAGTAAACACCCGTTAGACTTCGGGCGAGTCAAGGGGGTAGAACACCACATCCCCACGGGAGACCATCCTCCCATAAAAGAGAGGTATCGACCCGTACCCCCTGCACACTACCAACACGCCAAGGGGATGCTTAGAGACATGAAGGAGGCTGGGGTGATCAGGGATAGCTGTAGCCCCTGGGCAGCTCCACTAGTCTTAGTCAAAAAGAAAGACAACACCATGAGGATGTGTGTAGATTACCGGAAAATCAACCGTATCACACACAAGGATGCGTACCCCTTACCAAGGATAGAGGAGTCTTTGGCTGCTTTAAGATCTGCTAACTTCTTCTCTACCTTGGATCTCACTAGTGGGTACTGGCAGGTTCCTGTAGCAGAGGCGGACCGGGAGAAGACCGCATTCACCACCCCGATGGGACTTAGCGAGTTTACCTGCATGCCGTTCGGACTCTGCAATGCACCAGGAACCTTCCAACGATTAATGGAGTGTTGTCTGGGCCACAGAAACTTTGAGACGGTCCTGTTGTACCTGGACGATGTCATCGTATATTCCAAGACGTATGAGGACCACCTGAAACACCTGGCGGAAGTGTTCGAAGCTCTGGCAAGCTACGGCCTAAAGGTGAAACCCTCCAAGTGTCACCTCCTGAAACCAAAGGTGCAGTACCTGGGACACGTGGTGAGCGCTGATGGAGTGGCTCCCGACCCTGATAAGATCACCGCAATTAAGGAATGGCCAAGTCCCTCCAGTGTAAAGGAAGTGCGGCAGTTCCTCGGGTTGGTAGGCTATTACCGCAGATTCATCCCCGGTTTCACCAAAAAGGCAGCTCCTATGCAGGACCTCCTGATAGGCCAGTCCCGGAAGGCCAAGAACCAGAAGCCACCCTTCAGATGGGAGAAGTTAGAAGAAGAGTCCTTCCGCCAGCTGAAGATGGCCCTCACGGGGGATGAAATCCTGGCGTACCCTGATTACAGCCAGCCCTTTATCCTCTACACCGACGCAAGTAACATCGGGCTAGGAGCCGTGCTGTCCCAGATCCAGCAGAAGAAAGAACGAGTAATCGCTTACGCCAGCCGAAAACTGCGACCCACCGAAAGAAACCCTGAGAATTATAGCTCATTTAAGCTAGAGTTCCTGGCAGTGGTGTGGGCAGTCACCGAACGCTTTAAGCACTACCTCGCTTCTTCCCGGTTCACCGTGTACACGGATAACAACCCGTTGACACACCTGGACACTGCAAGACTCGGTGCCCTAGAGCAGAGATGGATGGCCCGTCTGTCCAACTACGAGTTCACAATCAAATACCGGGCAGGACGCTCCAATACCAACGCGGACGCCCTGTCCAGGATGCCAAACCTACCGGACGTAGGAGAAGATCCAGAGGGACTGGAAGAAGTCGAACTCCCCGCGTTCCACCGTCATGGGACTATCCAGTATTCCCATCGGGTAAGGAGTAAGCAAGCTGCTACGTTTAACCCCTTGCCTCACTACAACTGGGAGGAAACGCAAGACAGTGACCCTGCCGTCCGGCTGGTGAAGGAGATGCTGACTCGGCCAGAGGCTCGCCTTGACCCAGACGCTCCGGAGGAAGCCAAGCAACTGTGGGCTGAGAAGAGTCGACTGTTCCTTTACAAGGGGAAGTTGTGCCGCAGAATGGCTAACTCCCGGACGCATGAACTAATCTGGCAAGTAGTGGTGCCACGGAGAGACGCAGCCATGGTGATGGAAGCATACCACGACGGGGCTGGACACTTCGGATGGAAGAAGCTGGAGTTCCTGCTGCGTGGGCGGTTCCACTGGGTAGGCATGAGGGGAACCATCGAGAGGTGGTGCAGAGACTGTGGCCCGTGCAACCTAAGAAGGAAGGACCGTGCCAGCCAGAAGACTCCCCTGCAGTCCATCGTTACCCGGCAGCCGTTGGAACTGGTAGCCTTGGATCATGTAAAACTGACCCCAAGCAGAAGTGGCTACGTCTACGCGTTAACCATTGTGGATCATTACTCCCGGTTCTTGGTTGTCGTCCCCGTTAAGGACTTAACGGCTCAAACAGCAGCTAGAGCCTTCCAGCAGCACTTCTGCCGTCCACACGGGTACCCGGACCAAGTGCTGACGGACCAGGGACCTGCCTTTGAAGCGGAGGTCTTCCGGGAATTCTGCAATCTGTATGGCTGCCGGAAGATAAGGACGACACCCTATCATCCGCAAACTAATGGACTTTGTGAGAAAATGAACCAGGTGGTAAACGTTGCCCCTGAAAACGTTGCCCCTGGAAGAACGCAGTCTGTGGCCTGAGAAGCTGCCCGATCTAGTGGACCTATACAACCACATCCCGGTAGGTTCCACCAACTGTACCCCGGCTTACCTAATGAGGGCGAGACCTGGTAAGTTACCTGTTGACCTGGAAATGGGAGTCCTGACACCCGAGGACACTTCACCAGAAGCAGACTGGGACACAGAGAGGCAGCAGCAGTACCGGAAAGTACAGGAGAGCGTGGAGCGAAGTCTCTGTCAGGCTAGGGAAAGACAAGAGAAAACTTACAACCAGTATGCTCCCGCTGTTCCCCTGGTACCCGGAGAGCAGGTCTTGAAGAGGAAAAGACGGTTCCACAAGTTGGACGACCAGTGGGAGAAGGACCCGTACACCGTACTGCCCTCAAGCCACGAGAACCCGAAAGTCTGTACCATCAGTAAAGACGGAGGGGAGACCATAGCCATTGTATCCCGGGATCACCTGAAGAAGTGTCCTGAACAGCTACGGAACCCTGAAGAGGAACAAGAAGACCATCGACCCGTAGAGGAAAGGGAAGATATGGTTAGTACTGTGCTCGGAGACTTCCCTCGGTCCTGGACTCAAGTCAATGGTGCAGTTGTGGTACCCGTCCTCACGTTCCTCCAACCAGCATCCCAAGTGCCTACGGAGCAACAGGTAGAGCTGGAAGAGCAGCCGGTCCAGGAGGCAGAAGACTCCACACAAGCAGAACAGGAGGATCAACCCTCTGCTTATAGTGAGCCTGCCGTACCCCTAGTGAGTCAAAGAGCCGGTAGACAGCTGCCCAGTTTACCCTTGACAGCTCCTACACCCTGTAGTTCAGGGCTAGACAGTCAGCTCCGTAGGTCCACTAGGGCCACTAGAGGCCAGTTACCCGCACGTTGGAGGATTTGAAGTGTATAAATTGTTTTATTTGTGGTTACCTGTTTTTCTTGTTGCTTGTGTATAATTATGTGTTTCTAGTTATTTATAGGAGTCCTTGGTGGATTTACCGGGAATCCTTTGTGTATAGTTGGAGCGTAACCCAGGACGGACTAAAGACTGTTAAGGACTCGGGGCAGGACAGACCCCTACCTGGTTACGTCTCCCTGTTTTGGTGAAATGGACACCTTGCTTTTCTTCAAAGACTGCACCCGGTTGCGGACACGCCGTAACCATCTTTATGTGTTTTTCTTATTTTATTATTATTGTTTATACCTTGTTATGTTTTTCTAAAAATATGTTTAGTCCCGGAGTACTAAATTTCACTAGGGGGGAATGTGGCACCCCAGGGGTCTGGTTTCCACAGTAACGGCAATGTTATGTCTGAGAGCAGGTGGGAGGTCTCTTGGTCAGGGATCCTGTGCATGCCACACCTCCTGCCCAGTCCTGGGAGGGGAAGAACTTCCCCTATATAAACCTAGGGCTGAGGCAGGGTTAGTGAGTAGAGAAGAAGTAGAGACAGAGAAGAGAAGCAGATATAGGAAAGAACATCAGGAGCTCTGTGGGAGCAGTGCTACAAGGAGTCAGGGGCTGGCAGCTGCAGAGCTCGCCCTGACTGAGAAGTTATCACCGGACCCGGAGTCCGAGGCTGTGGGGACTAACTCCTATCCAGCAGCAGAAACCGACCGGCAGGGGATTGCAGGTCCTCTGGCCCAGAAACCCGAAGGCACGGTCACACGCGTGGGACCAGCACCGCCGTCGTGGAGCGGAAGCTACTAGAAGGCCCCGAGTCACCGGCCATACGGGTGAGCACCACACGGTACACTCAGGGACGTGGGCTACTTATACCCGCTTCTAGCAAGGTAGCCAGAAGAGTATCGTTAGTTTGGGAGGCCTACAACTCCGCCTGGCCAGGGGAGATCCCATCTGCTCAAGGACTGACCAGGCCCCAATCGCTAGCCAGTACTCCGGGAGGGTCTATCGTTGTCACCAGTAAAGACCCTGAACTACACCGTACCGTCTCTGAGTGGTTCCTGCTACCCCCATCATCCACGTCGGCTGCCCTGAGGCCATACCCCTCCTGTTGGGGGTTATACTATCACGCTGCACAATCCTACCACCGGCCTCAGCGGTCTGCCCTGCAGCAGCAGCTCCTTAGCTGTACTCAATGGGTGGTGTAGTCGTCCAACATCTACCGCTAATACAGCGCCACTTAGTCTGACTCCCTGGGCACGGACCGGATCACCGCCACGAGACTACAACCCTCAAGAGATCCGGCTCCGGGTAAGCTCCCGCATGTGCAACGCAGCGCGACACAGGCCCAGGGGCGCGTCACATCCTCCCGTATTGTAGGCTTTAGACACGTCTTTACATATAGACAGACTCCACCCCCTTTCCGACTTCTTCGATCCCTTCTAAACAGACTGTAACCCTGTAAGTTAACTGCCCAGTCATAGCTTTCATCTAACCATGTCTGGGTTATTCCCACTATGTCATAGTTACCTGTAGATATTTCTGCTTCCAGTTCATCCATCTTGTTTGTCAGGCTTCTGGCATTTGCTAGCACGCAGTTTACACGATTTTGTTTGTTCCAATCTTCTCCCTGTGGATTGTATTAGAAATTTTCTTACCTCCCTTCCAAGTATCTTGTCTTGGACCTTCTTTGTCGCACTTCATATCTTTCATTAGTATGTCCTCTGGTTGCATGTTCGTGTCCGGCGTTTTTCTTCCCATCCCCTCTTCTTCTAGTTTAACGCCCTCCTGATGAGTGTTGCGAGTCTCCTGGCGAATGTGTGTTTCCCGGGTTTGTTGAGGTGTAGTCCGTCTCTGGCAAGGAGTCCGTCATAGAGGTAATTCACACCGTGGTCCAGGAATCCAAATCCTTGTTGTCTGCACCATCGTCTCAGCCAGTTGTTCACATCAAGGATCCTGTTCCATCTCCTGTCGCCATGCCTGTCTACTGGAAGGATAGAAGAAAAAACTACCTGCGCATCCAGTTCTTTTACTTTCTTCCCCAATGCTTCAAAGTCCTTGCAGATTGTCGGTAGGTCCTTCTTTGCCGTGTCATTGGTGCCAACATGTATCAGAAGAAATGGGTGGACATCCTTGGAACTGATGAGCTTCGGTATCCTATCGGTAACATCCTGTTATTAGCCGGATTATCAAATATTCTGTACATCGCAGGGACAGGTTGTAAGAACTTTTTCTTTAATAATATCATGGATACTGATTTTGCAATATTAAAGGACTTTTCAATTTTTTTTTTTAAAGGGAAGTTAAAGGCGAGCCCTACTAACAGAAAATAGGTTTTCCAAACCTGACAACCGCTGTAACCACATGACCACAAGATGTATGACATGAGCAGCGGTCAGCCTCTACTATCAGCATTGGAGTCCTCCAGCGCGCGCTGCTCATTCACTGTCCACATGAGGCTTCATCTGGGGATTTTCATTTTGAAAAGTGTAAATTCTCCCCAAGTAAAACCTGTAGTAAACTGATGAGGGAAAAACCACCTGCTGCCAGGAGCTCACTGGGCAATGCCTAACTGGTGGTAATAACACACACCCGAATAGTGAGTGCAGCTCTGGAGTATAATACAGGATGTAACTCAGGATCAGTAATGTAATGTATGTACACAGTGACTGCACCAGCAGAATAGTGAGTGCAGCTCTGGAGGATAATACAGGAGGTAACTCAGGATCAGTACAGGATCAGTAATGTAATGTATGTACACAGTGACTGCACCAGCAGAATAGTGAGTGCAGCTCTGGAGTATAATACAGGATGTAACTCAGGATCAGTACAGGATCAGTAATGTAATGTATGTACACAGTGACTGCACCAGCAGAATAGTGAGTGCAGCTCTGGGGTATAATACAGGAGGTAACTCAGGATCAGTAATGTAATGTATGTACACAGTGACTGCACCAGCAGAATAGTGAGTGCAACTCTGGAGTATAATACAGGATGTAACTCAGGATCAGTAATGTAATGTATGTACACAGTGACTGCACCAGCAGAATAGTGAGTGCAGCTCTGGAGTATAATACAGGAGGTAACTCAGGATCAGTAATGTAATGTATGTACACAGTGACTGCACCAGCAGAATAGTGAGAGCAGCTCTGGAGTATAATACAGGAGGTAACTCAGGATCAGTAATGTAATGTATGTACACAGTGACTGCACCAGCAGAATAGTGAGTGCAGCTCTGGAGTATAATACAGGATGTAACTCAGGATCAGTAATGTAATGTATGTACACAGTGACTGCACCAGCAGAATAGTGAGTGCAGCTCTGGAGTATAATACAGGCTGTAACTCAGGATCAGTAATGTAATGTGTGTACACAGTGACTGCACCAGCAGAATAGTGAGTGCAGCTCTGGAGTATAATACAGGCTGTAACTCAGGATCAGTAATGTAATGTGTGTACACAGTGACTGCACCAGCAGAATAGTGAGTGCAGCTCTGGAGTATAATACAGGCTGTAACTCAGGATCAGTAATGTAATGTATGTACACAGTGACTGCACCAGCAGAATAGTGAGTGCAGCTCTGGAGTATAATACAGGCTGTAACTCAGGATCAGTAATGTAATGTGTGTACACAGTGACTGCACCAGCAGAATAGTGAGTGCAGCTCTGGAGTATAATACAGGCTGTAACTCAGGATCAGTAATGTAATGTGGGTACACAGTGACTGCACCAGCAGAATAGTGAGTGCAGCTCTGGAGTATAATACAGGCTGTAACTCAGGATCAGTAATGTAATGTGTGTACACAGTGACTGCACCAGCAGAATAGTGAGTGCAGCTCAGGAGTATAATACAGGATGTAACTCAGTATCAGTAATGTAATGTATGTACACAGTGACTGCACCAGCAGAATAGTGAGTGCAGCTCTGGAGTATAATACAGGATGTAACTCAGGATCAGTACAGGATCAGTAATGTAATGTATGTACACAGTGACTGCACCAGCAGAATAGTGAGTGCAGCTCTGGAGTATAATACAGAATGTAACTCAGGATCAGTAATGTAATGTATGTACACAGTGACTGCACCAGCAGAATAGCGAGTGCAGCTCTGGAGTATAATACAGGATGTAACTCAGGATCAGTAATGTAATGTATGTACACAGTGACTGCACCAGCAGAATAGTGAGTGCAGCTCTGGAGTATAATACAGGATGTAACTCAGGATCAGTAATGTAATGTGTGTACACAGTGACTGCACCAACAGAATAGTGAGTGCAGCTCTGGAGTATAATGCAGGATGTAACTCAGGATCAGTAATGTAATGTATGTACACAGTGACTACACCAGCAGAATAGTGAGTGCAGCTCTGGGCTATAATACAGGAGATAACTCAGGATCAGTAATGTAATGTATGTACACAGTGACTGCACCAGCAGAATAGTGAGTGCAGCTCTGGAGTATAATACAGGATGTAACTCGGGATCAGTACAGGATCAGTAATGTAATGTATGTACATAGTGACTGCACCAGCAGAATAGTGAGTGCAGCTCTGGGCTATAATACAGGAGATAACTCAGGATCAGTAATGTAATGTATGTACACAGTGACTGCACCAGCAGAATAGTGAGTGCAGCTCTGGAGTATAATACAGGATGTAACTCAGGATCAGTACAGGATCAGTAATGTAATGTATGTACACAGTGACTGCACCAGCAGAATAGTGAGTGCAGCTCTGGTGTATAATACAGGGTGTAACTCAGGATCAGTAATGTAATGTATGTACACAGTGACTGCACCAGCAGAATAGAGAGTGCAGCTCTGGGGTATAATACAGGATGTAACTCAGGATCAGTAATGTAATGTCTGTACACAGTGACTGCACCAGCAGAATAGTGAGTGCAGCTCTGGAGTATAATGCAGGATGTAACTCGGGATCAGTACAGGATCAGTAATGTAATGTATGTACACAGTGACTGCACCAGCAGAATAGTGAGTGCAGCTCTGGAGTATAATACGGGATGTAACTCAGGATCAGTACAGGATCAGTAATGTAATGTATGTACACAGTGACTGCACCAGCAGAATAGTGAGTGCAGCTCTGGAGTATAATAGAGGATGTAACTCAGGATCAGTAATGTAATGTATGTACACAGTGACTGCACCAGCAGAATAGTGAGTGCAGCTCTGGAGTATAATACAGGATGTAACTCGGGATCAGTACAGGATCAGTAATGTAATGTATGTACACAGTGACTGCACCAGCAGAATAGTGAGTGCAGCTCTGGAGTATAATACAGGATGTAACTCAGGATCAGTACAGGATCAGTAATGTAATGTATGTACACAGTGACTGCACCAGCAGAATAGTGAGTGCAGCTCTGGAGTATAATACAGGATGTAACTCGGGATCAGTACAGGATCAGTAATGTAATGTATGTACACAGTGACTGCACCAGCAGAATAGAGAGTGCAGCTCTGGAGTATAATACAGGATGTAACTCAGGATCAGTAATGTAATGTCTGTACACAGTGACTGCACCAGCAGAATAGTGAGTGCAGCTCTGGAGTATAATGCAGGATGTAACTCGGGATCAGTACAGGATCAGTAATGTAATGTATGTACACAGTGACTCCGCCAGCAGAATAGTGAGTGCAGCTCTGGAGTATAATACAGGATGTAACTCGGGATCAGTACAGGATCAGTAATGTAATGTATGTACACAGTGACTGCACCAGCAGAATAGTGAGTGCAGCTCTGGAGTATAATAGAGGATGTAACTCAGGATCAGTAATGTAATGTATGTACACAGTGACTGCACCAGCAGAATAGTGAGTGCAGCTCTGGAGTATAATACAGGATGTAACTCGGGATCAGTACAGGATCAGTAATGTAATGTATGTACACAGTGACTGCACCAGCAGAATAGTGAGTGCAGCTCTGGAGTATAATACAGGATGTAACTCAGGATCAGTACAGGATCAGTAATGTAATGTATGTACACAGTGACTGCACCAGCAGAATAGTGAGTGCAGCTCTGGAGTATAATACAGGATGTAACTCGGGATCAGTACAGGATCAGTAATGTAATGTATGTACACAGTGACTGCACCAGCAGAATAGAGAGTGCAGCTCTGGAGTATAATACAGGATGTAACTCAGGATCAGTAATGTAATGTATGTACACAGTGACTGCACCAGCAGAATAGTGAGTGCAGCTCTGGAGTATAATACAGGATGTAACTCAGGATCAGTAATGTAATGTATGTACACAGTGACTGCACCAGCAGAATAGAGAGTGCAGCTCTGGAGTATAATACAGGATGCAACTCAGGATCAGTAATGTAATGTATGTACACAGTGACTGCACCAGCAGAATAGTGAGTTCAGCTCTGGAGTATAATACAGGATGTAACTCGGGATCAGTACAGGATCAGTAATGTACTGTATGTACACAGTGACTGCACCAGCAGAATAGTGAGTGCAGCTCTGGAGTATAATACAGGATGTAACTCAGGATCAGTAATGTAATGTATGTACACAGTGACTGCACCAGCAGAATAGTGAGTGCAGCTCTGGAGTATAATACAGGATGTAACTCAGGATCAGTAATGTAATGTATGTACACAGTGACTGCACCAGCAGAATAGTGAGTGCAGCTCTGGAGTATAATAGAGGATGTAACTCAGGATCAGTAATGTAATGTATGTACACAGTGACTGCACCAGCAGAATAGTGAGTGCAGCTCTGGAGTATAATACAGGATGTAACTCAAGATCAGTACAGGATCATTAATGTAATGTATGTACACAGTGACTGCACCAGCAGAATAGTGAGTGCAGCTCTGGAGCATAATACAGGATGTAACTCAGGATCAGTAATGTAATGTATGTACACAGTGACTTCACCAGCAGAATAGTGAGTGCAGCTCTGGACTATAATACAGGATATAACTCAGGATCAGTAATGTAATGTATGTACACAGTGACTGAACCAGGAGAATAGTGAGTGCAGCTCTGGAGCATAATACAGGATGTAACCCAGGATCAGTGCAGGATCAGTAATGCAATGTATGTACACAGTGACTGCACCACCAGAATAGTGAGTGCAGCTCTGGAGTATAATACAGGAGGTAACTCAGGATCAGTAATGTAATGTATGTACACAGTGACTGCACCAGCAGAGTAGTGAGTGCAGCTCTGGAGTATAATTCAGGAGGTAACTTAGGATCAGTAATGTAATGTATGTACATAGTGACTGCACCAGCAGAATAGTGAGTGCAGCTCTGGAGTATAATACAGGATGTAACTCAGGATCAGTGCAGGATCAGTAGTGTAATGTATGTACACAGTGACTGCACCAGCAGAATAGTGAGTGCAGCTCTGGAGTATAATACAGGAAGTAACTCAGGATCAGTAATGTAATGTATGTACACAGTGACTGCACCAGCAGAATAGTGAGTGCAGCTCTGGAGTATAATACAGGAGGTAACTCAGGATCAGTAATGTAATGTATGTACACAGTGACTGCACCAGCAGAATAGTGAGTGCAGCTCTGGAGTATAATACAGGATGTAACTCAGGATCAGTAATGTAATGTATGTACAGTGACTGCACCAGCAGAATAGTGAGTGCAGCTCTGGAGGATAATACAGGATGTAACTCAGGATCAGTAATGTAATGTATGTACACAGTGACTCCACAAGCAGAATAGTGACTGCAGCTCTGGAGTATAATACAGGATGTAACTCACGATCAGTAATGTAATGTATGTACACAGCGACTGCACCAGCAGAATAGTGAGTGCAGCTCTGGGGTATAATACAGGATGTAACTCAGGATCAGTAATGTATGTACACGGTGACTGCACCAGCAGAATAGTGAGTGCAGCTCTGGAGTATAATACAGGATCTAACTCAGGATCAGTAATGTA
Organism: Phyllobates terribilis; assembly: GCF_046119375.1. NCBI lineage: Eukaryota > Metazoa > Chordata > Amphibia > Anura > Dendrobatidae > Phyllobates > Phyllobates terribilis. The sequence continues at coordinate 46,974,039 of NW_027362762.1, forward strand.
ATGTATGTACAAAGTGACTCCACCAGCAGAATAGTGAGTGCAGCTCTAGAGTATAATACAGGATGTAACTCAGGATCAGTAATGTATGTACACAGTGACTGCACCAGCAGAATAGTGAGTGCAGCTCTGGAGTATAATACAGGATGTAACTCAGGATCAGTAATGTATGTACACAGTGACTCCACCAGCAGCATACTGGATGCAGCTTTGATCAGCTGCTAGTCAGTGTGGTGATTGAGGGTGTGGTGGCTGCAGATCCTGCTGTGAGCTCCTGATCTCTGAGAAACCAACATCTCTCCACCTGGGGACCTGCTCTCTCTCTTTCCCAGGGAGGGAGCGGGTTTCTGGGATGAGTGATGGAGCCAAGTCCCAGGCTTCTGCTTCCCGAACCAGGCCGGCGGGGGGCAGAAGAAACCAGCAACCGGCCTGCACATCAGAGGACTCGGGGGTGAGACGCTCCACCAGGAGTCGCAGCAATGTGGCTCCTACTCCCCCCGGGATTGTGGAGACCCCTAGAAGCCGCAAGGCTTCCAGCATGGAGGAAAAGCCTGACAGCGGCGTGCAAGATGGCGCTCCTTCCGGAGGAAAGCTGAGTGCTCACGGAGGTGAGGCCAACCTCCTTGAGGAGGGGTGGGCGCTGCAGGGACCCCGAGAGTCTGTGTCCACCTATGCCTCCCGGGTCATGATCCACCTCCGTGAGTATGAAGATGCCAGTAAGCTCATCAGGAGGCTCCGGGAGGAGCTGCGCTGCACAAGCGCAAAAGCTGCAGGGGCCTCCAAACCAAGAAAGTCCAAGCTCCAAGCCGAGGTAAAGCGACTGACCAGTGAAATTCATCTCCTGGAACTTAGGAAAGCCACCATCAGGGAGCAGAGTGGTCCTTTCAAAGAAAAACTTATAAATGAAGACCGCTTTAGAGAAATGGCTGATACCAGAGAGCAAAGGCAGATAGGGCTGCAGCCTGAGAGCCAGGTGGATGATGAGAGTGATGATGACCAGCAGGAAGCCCCACCTGGCAGCCTGCAAAGTCTCCCGCAGGCCACGTGCAGCGAGCTCCCTGCAGGACAGGCGACAGTGACATCCGGTCGCAGCTCTGCCGGCTCTGGGGAGGACAATGACAGCAGCGGCCAGGGAGGGGCGCTAATGGCGGAGATTAAGCTCCTGGAGTCCCCAGTGTGCCTCCAAAACTTCCATCTTGGTGACGATCAACCAGAAGAGGCACCTGGGGGCCACAAAAAGGCAAAGAAGACCAAGCCAAAGCTGCAGGAAGCGGTAAGCTATGTCTATGCCCCCCTCCCTGTACCCCCTGAGTCGGCGGCAGGCTCAGCTCGCTGTATAAGCCCCGTTGCCCAGCCCAGCCCGGGTTCTGCTGTGGATCCGGTGCAAAGGCGCGGGGAGATTGCACAGCGTGGTAGTGAGGCGCAGAGCTCCGTCTCTGCTTGTAGTAGTGGGGACGTAGCAGGAGGTGCATCAGCCGAGAGGCTGGACAGTGAGGGCGGCCCGGCGGCGGGCGTTCCATCAGGCCACGATGCTGTGGTGCGCTCCTCAGTGGGAGGGGGGAGCAGCCCGGTGTCGGGGGCAGCTCCGGTAGCCTCGGCGCCTCTGAATGCTGTTGCCGCTGATCACTTAGTTGAGAAGCGGCGGCAGTGTGAGGGGGCAGTTGGGGCTGAGCGTTCCGGTCCTCCCACGAAAGTGCTATTTTGTGTTGGCGTCGCTGGTCCGGAAGATCCTGATGCTAAAGATCAGCGGCGCCTAACTGCAGCTAAAGATCAGCGGCACATTATACCAAATGCCAAACAGCGGAAATTACCGACCGATGATGTGGAGGGCACACATAAGACCGGGGGTGAGGTCGCCTCCAGTTCTATGGAGGTGACTGAGCCCCTTGTGCCTGATGCGGAGGTCAAAAGGTCATCCGCCATTGTTACTGGTCCAGCAGGAATGAATGTGGTGGTGGAGGTGAATGAGGATAATTCATTGTCTAGTGGTGTGGTTGCTGGTTTGGTGGAGGGTGAGATGGAGGTGGGTAATGGTGATACTGTTGGGGCTGATGTGGTCACTGGTCCGGTTGCCCCCCCGGGGGTGGCAACACCTGTCCAGAGTTATGCCAGTGTCACCTCCGGGGCAAATAGGGCATCCTCCTCGTCTCCGGGCTTTGGGGACGGCATATTGCAACGGCGCCTTCTGGAGGCTCTAAAGAAGGGGGAGAGATCACTAATGGTAGAGGGTCGAGAGGTTGATCTATCCTTCTGGATAGAGAGGCATGGCCTCGGGGCCTTCCGAGAGCAAAAAGGGGGAGATACAGTGTGGTCCCTCCCAACAGCCGGGCCAGGCAGTGTACGTAGGAATGTGGTCCGTCTTCGGTGGAGGGGCAGTGATGCATGTCCGCCAAGGTCTAAAGTTGTGGAGCTCCTGCTGAGGATGGGCTTCAAGGCGATTGACATCTACGCCTTGATACATCCCTATTCCACGCCTGAGTTTGATGTCAGCTTTGTTCGGCCGGAGGGGCTTGAGCTCTTCTGGGCGAATTATGAGTTGGCAAAAAATGAGCCCGGCTGGCGAGACTTTGCCATTCAGGCAGTGTCTCGCCAAAACCAGATCAAGAAAGTGACCGTGATGACTCGTAACGAGTCGCTTTCTTGCTATGACATCATGACGTGGCTTGGTCGGTATGGAGAGGTGGTGGAGATGCCAAAGAAAAACCGCGACGAGTTTAGTATCTGGTCAGGGGCCTGGACGTTTATGGTAAAACTTAAGCGTTCAGGTGGTACGGTTGCCCACATTCCATCATCTGCCTTCCTGGGTAGGGATCGTATCCTGGTCTTCTACCAGGGGCAACCGAAGCTCTGTCACAGGCGCGGCGACCCCACACACTTCAGTGCAAACTGCACCGTGCAGAAATGCGCGTTGTGTGGGGGTGTCGGCCATCTTGCCGCCTCTTGTGTGGAGATTAGGTGCCACCTGTGTGGTGAGTTAGGTCACCCATTCAGCCGTTGTCCTCGCTCCTTTGCTAATGCAGTCGAGACCCCGGTGGGAGTAAGCCGTGAGGCCGATTCTGCTGGGGAGGGGACTAGCAGGGGTGGGGGAGCTGAGGGGCCAGGGAAGAAAAGCAATAAAAAGACGCCTGCCCAGCTGAGGCGTCTAGACAAGCGCAGACAGGAGAGGGAGCGGGGCGAGCCCCAGAGTACCGGGGCAGCCCCTGTCCTGGATGCCAGTGTTGCTGCTGAGGCCCCGAGGGATGATGAGTTGGATGAGGAGGTCAGGAGGATCCACAGGGAGGAAACTGCCTCTGCTTCAGAATCCTCCCATTATGAAAGTATGGATGAGGATAATAAGCGGTGGCCAGAGAACAAGCGTAAGCTCGGCACCAAAAAGAAGAAAAAGAAGGGAGATAAAACATCTTCTCCCGCTCTGACCAAGGTACATAAGGAAGGTAAAACCGACTCCCCTCTGGTTGGTCTTTCTAACCGGTTCCAAGCCCTTGATAACATCTCTTCCTCTGAGGAGGAGGCTGAGGGAGAGGTTCCGGCTTCAGCGGAGCTTACAGGGGGTGCCGAGTCTCCTTCTCCTGGGGATGCAAGGTCCTTGGGGGGAGGGACTGGCCCAGAGTCCGGAGACAAGGACGAAAAAAGAAGGAAAAATGTGGGAATGGACACCTCTGCGTCATTAAAGAGGGGGAAGGATTCCTCCTCTGAGGCAGAGGATAAGGGGAGTGGGAAGAAGAAAGCCATATAACTCAATCACCAATGATGGCGGTACCCACTCCGTTGACGCTGGCGTCCATTAATGTCGCCAGCATTAAGTCAAATATGGCTAGATTTGCGGCCTTTGATTTTCTCAGTCGGGTTGAAGCTGACATTTTCTTTTTGCAAGAGACCAGGCTGCCAAATATGGCAGAGGTGTTTATAGCTAAGAGGGAGTGGAGACTCGGGCCCTCCTATTGGTCTCTTGCGGCTGAGCCGTATAGCGGAGTGGCGGTCCTTTTTATCGCACCGGTAGAATGCCAACGGGTTATTGAGTTAGAAATGGGGAGGTGCCTGATATTAGATGTCCTCATGAAGGGACAGGAGCTTCGGCTCATTAACATTTATGGTCCCCAATCTAAGTGGGACCGGAAGTGTCTCTTTACGAGGATCAAGCCCTACCTTTTTATGAGTCGGCAGGTCGTCTTTGGAGGGGACTTCAACACTGTCACGAGGCCCCGGGATAGAGGAGGTTCCAGAGACAAGCTGACTTATGATAGCGTCGCCCTTAGTAGTATAGCTAGTGAGGCTCACCTGGTGGATGTCCACATCCGGCACACCCCAGGCCACGAGGGGTTCACCTATCATAGAGGTAACTGTAGGTCCAGGATAGACAGGTTTTATTTAAAGGAGGAAGCCGTCTCTTCAGCAGTATCTGTTGTTGAGGTGGAGTTCTCTGATCACTGTTTGATTTTGTTTTCCCTGAATGTTACAGAGAACCCCCGGATGGGAAGAGGCTTTTGGAGGCTCAATTCGTCTCTCTTGGAAGAAGCGACAGATAAGACAGTCCTTTGAGGATTTTCTTCAGAGCCAGGTACCCTTACTGGATCTTTGTAGTAGTAAGTCAGAGTGGTGGGAGATGTTTAAGAAAAGGGTGGCGAGATTCTTCCGCCAGCTCTCGAGCCTCAGGAGCCTGGACAGGTATCGCCTGTATCAGGGCCTGAGGAGGAAACTCGAGCATCTTGTCTCAACTGGAGGTAGCCGCGAGGAGATCTCCAGAGTGAAATCTTTGCTAATGAGGTGTCAGTATGATAGACCCGCATCTTTGGTTTTTGAGAGGGATTACGGGAAGTACCGCTCGCCCGACCCTTACAGAAACTGCAAGATGTCAGTGAATAGTAAAGTTGTTACAGGACTGGTTGACACTGCGGGGTCCCTGAAAAGATCCAGATCAGGGATTGTGGAGGTCGTCAGATCCTTCTACTCGCACCTCTTGGGGAAGAGGGATCTGGATTGGGATGAGATGTCGGCTTTTCTGGCTGAAGTCGTCCCCGAACCAGGGGTAGACCCCTCTCTTGGTGTTTTGACAGAGATGATCAGGGAAGAGGAAGTTAAGTTGGTGATTGAAGGGCTTGCCCTAAAGAAATCTCCCGGTCCAGATGGCTTAACATCTGAATTCTATAAGACCTTTAAGGACGCCTTGGTTCCCCTCTTGACTGAGGTATTCAATGAGTGTCTTTCCTCGGGCACTCTGCCAAAGTCAATGAGGAGGTCTGCCCTGATCATCTTGTCAAAGGGTAAGGACCCATCTTGCATTGAGAATTGGCGTCCCATAGCGCTTCTCAATGCAGACAGGAAGGTTTTGGCAAAGGTGCTGTTTAATCGGCTGGTGAAATTTGCACCCCAGCTCCTTTCGGGGGCCCAGCATTGCTCTGTTCCAGGCCGCAGTACAATTAGTGCTGTACTCTGTGTCCGAGAGGCGGTGGAGCAGGGTAGGGCTGGTCACTGGAAGGGGTACATGCTGTCATTGGACCAGGCAAAAGCGTTTGATCTGGTTAATCATGAGTACCTCTGGTCTGTCCTTCTGAGATATGGCCTGCCGGGGGGCTTTGTTGATTGGCTTAAGACCTTGTACGCTGGGGCAGAGAGTTTCCCGCTTGTGAACGGTTGGATTGGCAGCTCTTTTGAGGTTGGGTGTGGTGTTCGCCAGGGTTGTCCCTTGAGCCCGCTACTGTACGTGTTTGCGATTGACCCACTTCTTAGGAGGGTGGAGCGTGGACCGTTGGCTGGGATCGGGATGGACCGGGCAGCACCGGAAGCCACTCTGAGAGTGGTGGGTGGCGTATACCGATGACGTCACCGTTTTTGTTTCCTCTGATGGGGAGGCAGAATGGCTGATGTCAGAGGTAAATCGCTACTCGGAGGCATCCGGGTCTAAGATCAACCGGGATAAGTGTGAGAGTCTCTGGCTGGGAGGAGGAGATCCTGGTTTTGATCTCCCGGACACCCTTCCAGAACCCAAAGTCTCTGCAAAAGTTCTTGGCATCGAATTTGGCCAGAGGGATTACCCCAAACAAAATTGGGACAGCAGGCTAGAGATCGCCACTCAGAAGGTGAACCAATGGAAGGGTTGGTCTTTGACCCTAAGAGAAAGGGTAAACCTGATCAAAACTTACCTGCTCCCTTTGCTGATCTATCTGGGCAGTGTGTGCATCTTGCCAGAGCCTCTCTGGACTCGGGTCTACAGTTTGTTCTTTCAACTGTTATGGGGGAATAGACTGAACCTGGTCAAGAGGGAGGTTACTTACCGTACGAGGAGACTAGGAGGGTTGGGTATGGTCAACCCTATGGTATTCCTTGTGAATACCTTCATTAAGATCAATATTGCAAACCTCCGGAAAGAGAGGGCTCCTCCGTGGGTATTCTCCTGTAAGGGATGGTTTCAGTCTTTCTTCCAGGAATGGGAGACAGGAGGGCAAGTGAAGGATCTCCGCACACCGCATGGACATCTCCCGGCTTACGCTACCGTGGTTCTGAAGGTAATTCGCCGGTGGGGTCTGGGAATGTGGGAGGTCAGGACTCTGCCACGGAAGCTCCTTGACAAAAGGGTTCTGTTGACCCATTTTCAGAGGCCTCTGGTGCTCAGGGATTGCCCAAGTCGGGATCTTGGGGTGGGTCTGCATCTTTTGAATTCTATCAGGATCCCCTCGAAGGTTTGGGACTTGGCTTGGCGCTGCTTCCATGGGAAACTGTGTGTGAGGGACAATCTGAAGTGTAGGAGCTCTGAGGACAGGAACTGTCCTCAGGAGCATTGTGGTACCATGCTTGAAAGCATGGACCACTTCCTGCTTCGTTGTCCCTTTAACACAGAGTTGTACAACAGGGTGGGCACCTCCATTGGCTGGCCCCGGCTGGCCGGTCTCTCTTATGCGGAATGGGCCTATGGAGCATTCGGGGACCTGGGTGGTCGGGACCACTGCACCTTATTTCTAGTTAGCGCAGTGGTTAGGTATCACACGTGGAACGCACGGTGCTTAGTATCGACGCAGCGGTAAATCCTCCCACGATGTGTTTAGGACCATACTCGGTGACCTGGTGAAGGTGCGTTCTCTGGAGCATGAGAGACTGGGTACACGGAGGGCCGCTCTCCTCTGGAGGGGCTTTTCTTTTAGTGTGCCCTAGTCTGGTCATCTCCTCTCCTGGTGGTGGGCTGCTGCTGACACCATAGATTTTTGTTTTATTGATCAGTAGACAGTGATGTAGGGCTGCAGGCGCCGAACTTGGGCTTTGTCAGTTGTGGTTATTGTATTGTTTGTTTCTGTATATATTGTATATATGGGTTTGGGTGTAGGTGTTAGGTTGGGTGGAGGGAAAAGGGGGGAGGTGGGTTCATCTTGTGGGACACTGGTTATTTGGGTGAAAAACTGGCACTGCCTGATCTGGCCTATGGACGTTGGACATGGACTGAGGCATGAGGCGCGGGACCAGCTCTCAGGTCAGTGCCGGGGAGGGACTGGTGGGCTCGAGTGTGGGGGGTTTTGTTTTGTCTTGTATATATTTGTATAGTTAGTATTTATTTTATTTATAATAAAAAAAAAAATTAAAAAAAAAGAATGTATATATTAGTTTGTATATAATTTGTCGGTTATTGTTTATTATATTGTTATTATTTGTTTGGTAACCGGACCAGATGTCATGGTGTAGGTAGTTATTATTGTGTATATATGTATAATATGTGTGTGAGGAGAGAGGGAGCGGCTGGACCAGTTCATTACATTGTTTATTTTCTGGTTATTATTATTGTTATGTTTTTCATTTTTATAATAAAAGATCTACAGGATGTAACTCAGGATCAGTAATGTAATGTATGTACACAGTGACTGCACCAGCAGAATAGTGAGTGCAGCTCTGGAGTATAATACAGGATGTAACTCAGGATCAGTAATGTAATGTATGTACACAGTGACTGCACCAGCAGAATAGTGAGTGCAGCTCTGGAGTATAATACAGGATGTAACTCAGGATCAGTAATGTAATGTCTGTACACAGTGACTGCACCAGCAGAATAGTGAGTGCAGCTCTGGAGTATAATACAGGATGTAACTCAGTATCAGTACAGGATCAGTAATGTAATGTATGTACACAGTGACTGCACCAGCAGAATAGTGAGTGCAGCTCTGGAGTGTAATGCAGGATGTAACTCAGGATCAGTACAGGATCAGTAATGTAATGTATGTACACAGTGACTGCACCAGCAGAATAGTGAGTGCAGCTCTGGAGTATAATACAGGATGTAACTCAGTATCAGTACAGGATCAGTAATGTAATCTATGTACACAGTGACTGCACCAGCAGAATAGTGAGTGCAGCTCTGGAGTATAATACATGATGTAACTCAGGATCAGTAATGTAATGTATGTACACAGTGACTCCACCAGCAGAATAGTGAGTGCAGCTCTGGAGGATAATACAGGATGTAACTCAGGATCAGTACAGGATCAGTAATGTAATGTATGTACATGGTGACTGCACCAGCAGAATAGTGAGTGCAGCTCTGGAGTATAATACAGGAGGTAACTCAGGATCAGTACAGGATCAGTAATGTAATGTATGTACACAGTGACTCCACCAGCAGAATAGTGAGTGCAGCTCTGGAGTATAATACAGGATGTAACTCAGGATCAGTAATGTAATGTATGTACACAGTGACTGCACCAGCAGAATAGTCAGTGCAGCTCTGGAGTATAATACAGGATGTAACTCAGGATCAGTAATGTAATGTATGTACACAGTGACTCCACAAGCAGAATAGTGAGTGCAGCTCTGGAGTATAATACAGGATGTAACTCAGGATCAGTAATGTAATGTCTGTGACGCGCCCCCTGGGCCTGTGTTGTGCAGGGAATACCCAGAGCCGGATCGCTGGGGGTTGTAGTCTCCGTGGCGCTGACCCGGTCCGTGCCCAGGGTGGTCAATTCAGTGGCAGTTTTATTAGTGAGATAATAGTCCGACTACGCCACCCGTGGATTGCGGTCAGTTGGGACCGCTGCTGCAAGGCAGACCGCTGAGGCCAGTGTTGTGTGTGCAGCTAGGAACGGGATGACTCCCCACGGGAGGAGTATAGCCTCAGGGCAGTTAGTGTGGATGATGGGAGTGATGGTGCACGAGCGCAGCAGGAATAACTCAGAGTCCGTGCAGTGCAGTTCAGGGTCTTTACTGATGTTATAAAGCAGACCCTCCCGGGAGTACTGGCTAGCAGTAGAGGCCTGGTCAGTCTGAGAGCTAGCAGGATCTCCCCTGGCCAGGTGGAGTTGTAGGCCTCCCCATCTATCTGCACTCTTTCCTAGCTATCTTGCTGTGTGCGGGTAGAAGTAGCCCACGTCCCTGAGTATACCGTGTGGTGCTCACCCGTACGGCCGGTGACTTGGGGCCTTCTGTTAGCCTCCGCTTCACGATGGCGGTGCTGGTCCCTTGCTTGTGACCGTGCCTCCGGGCTTCTCTGGCCAGAGAACATGGAATCCCCTGCCGGTTGGATTCTGCTGCTGGACCTGGATGTCCCCACAGCCTCGGACTCCGTGTCCGGTCTTATGTCTTCAGCCAGGGCGAGCTATCTAGCTTCCAGCCCCTGGCACTCGCTCCTGCTTCTACAGAGCTCCTTGCTGACACTTTCCCTGTGTCTGGAACTGTCTCCAGGCTCTGACTCAACTAATCCCGCCCCAGACCCAGTTTATAAGGGCAGATTCCTCCCCTCCCAGGTCTGGGCGGGCGGTGTTGCATGCTTAGGGCTCCTGACCAGAGAAACCTCCCACTTGCTCTCAGACATAATATTTCTATTACTGTGGTAACCAGACCCCTGGGGTGCCACATTCCCCCCTAGTAAAATTTAGTACTCCGGGACTAAACATATTTTTAAAGAAACATAAAAGCAGGGTATAACAATAACAAGACAACATGAAAAAGTACATTTTGTGGTCACGGCGTTTCCGTAACCGGGTGTCCATATCACCCAAGGTGAAGTTTTAAGCGAGGTAGGGGACCTGTCCAAAGAAAACCCCTTGCGTTGGCCTTGGGCGTGGCTGCAAGGCGAGCTAACTACTTTGGGCCACACAGAGGCCACGCCAAACAGGTTTTTGTTCCGTGACCATCTTCGCAAGAGGCACAATGTGCAACTATCTACAAGACTGTTCCGGTTATCCAGCGTCCATAACCTGTTAGTCCATAGAAACCTGCAGGGTAACTGAGAAACATAATTAATAACAGGCAACAACAAAAACCGTAAACATTTTCAAGAAACAGGTAAATTCACAGTGCATTAGTTATATTCTCCAGCGAGCGGGCATCTGACCTCTAATGACTCTAGTGGACCTACGGAGCTCACTAACTGGTCCTGCACTACAGGGTGTAGGAGGTGTTATGGGTAAGCTGGGCAGCTGTCTGCGTACTCTTTGGCTCACTAGGGGCACGGCAGGCTCACTACTAGCAGAGGGTTGATCCTCCTGCGCTGCTGGTGTGGACTCTTCTGCCTCCTGGGCCGGCTGCTCTTCAAGCTCTACCTAGTCTTCTGTAGGCACTTGAGGGGCTGGCTGGAGAAAGGTGAGGACGGGCACCACGATAGCGTTGTTTACTTGTGTCCAGGACCGGGGAAAGTCTCCGAGTACGGTGCTGATCATTTCCTCCTTTTCCCCTACGGGTTGAGGGTCTTCGTGATCTTCATCTGTGCTTTGCAACTTCTTGGGGCACTTTTTCAGGTGGTCTCTGGAGACAGTGGCTGTGGTCTCTCCTCCATCCTTGCTGATGACGTACACCTTTGGATTATTGTGGCTTGAGGGCAGTACGGTGTACGGGTCCTTTTCCCACTGGTCGTCCAACTTATGGAGCCGCCTTTTTCTTTTCAAGACCTGCTCTCCAGGTACCAGGGGAACAGCGGGAGCATGTTGGTTATAAGTCCTCTCCTGCCTTTCTCTTGCTTGACAGAGACTTCGCTCGACGCTCTCCTGTACTTTCCGGTACCGCTGCTGCCGTTCTGTATCCCAGTCTGCCTCTGGCGAGGTGTCCTCGGGTGTCAGGACTCCCATATCCAGGTCAACAGGCAGCTTACCAGGTCTTGCTCGCATTAGGTAAGCCGGGGTACAGTTGGTGGAACCTACCGGGATGTGGTTATACAGGTCCACCAGATCGGGCAGTTTCTCAGGCCACAGGCTGCGTTCTTCCAGGGGCAATGTTTTTAGCAGATCTATCACCACCTGGTTCATTTTCTCGCAGAGTCCATTGGTTTGGGGGTGATAGGGCGTTGTTCTTATCTTCTTGCAGCCATACAGGTTGCAGAACTCCTGGAAGACCTCCGCTTCGAAGGCTGGTCCTTGGTCCGTCAGCACTTGGTCCGGGTACCCGTGTGGGCGGCAGAAGTGCAGCTGGAAGGCTCTGGCTGCTGTCTGAACCGTCAAGTCTTTGACAGGGACCACCACCAGGAACCGGGAGTAGTGATCCACGATGGTTAGGGCGTAGACATACCCGCTTCTGCTTGGAGCCAGTTTAACATGGTCCAGAGCGACCAGTTCCAGCGGCTGCCTGGTGAGGATGGGCTGCAGGGGAGTCCTCTGGCTGGCACGGTCCCTCCTTCTTAGATTGCACGGGCCACAGTCTCTACACCATCTCTCAATGGCTCCTCTCATGCCTATCCAGTAGAACCGTTCACGCAGCAGGAACTCCAGCATCTTCCATCCGAAGTGCCCTGCCCCATTGTGGTAGGCCTCCAGCACCATAGCTGCGTCCCGTCTCGGTACCACAACCTGCCAGATCAGTTCATGTGTCCGGGAATTGACCATTCTGCGGCACAACTTCTCCTTGTAGAGAAACAGTCTGCTTTTTTCCGTCCACAGCTGCTTGGTCTCTTCCGGAGCGTCTGGGTCCAGGCGGGCGTCAGCCTGGGTCAGCATCTCCTTCACCAGACGGACTGCGGGGTCACTGTCTTGTGTCTCCGCCCAGTTGTAGTGGGGTAAGGGGTTGAACGTAGCGGATCGCTGGCCCCTCACACGGTGGGAATACTGGGTAATCCCATGACGGTGGAACGCAGGGAGTTCGACCTCTTCCAGTTCTTCTGGATCCTCCCCTCCGTCCGGTGGGTTTGGCATCCTGGACAGGGCGTCCGCGTTGGTATTGGAGCGTCCTGCCCGGTATTTGATTGTGAATTCATAATTGGACAGGCGGGCCATCCATCTCTGCTCCAGGGCACCCAGTCTTGCAGTGTCCAGGTGTGTCAACGGGTTGTTGTCCGTGTACACGGTGAACCTGGAAGAGGCAAGGTAATGCTTAAAACGTTCGGTTACCGCCCACTCCACTGCCAGGAACTCTAGCTTGAACGAGCTGTAATTCTCAGGGTTTCTTTCCGTGGGTCGCAGTTTTCGGCTGGCGTAAGCAATTACCCGTTCTCTCCCCTGCTGGATCTGGGACAGTACGGCTCCTAGCCCGATGTTGCTTGCGTCCGTGTGGAGGATAAAGGGCTGGCTGTAATCAGGGTACGCCAGGATTTCATCCCCCGTGAGGGCCATCTTCAGCTGGCGGAATGACTCCTCTTCCTGCTTTTCCCATCTGAAGGGTGGCTTCTGGTTTTTGGCCTTCCTGGACTGGCCTATCAGGAGGTCCTGCATAGGAGCTGCCTTCTTGGTAAAACCGGGAATGAATCTTCGGTAGTAGCCTACCAGCCCGAGGAACTGCCGCACTTCCTTTATGCTGGATGGTCTTGGCCAGTCCTTAATCACGGTGATCTTGTCAGGGTCGGGGGCCACTCCGTCAGCACTCACCACGTGTCCCAGGTACTGCACCTTTGGCTTCAGTAGATGACACTTTGAGGGTTTTACCTTTAGGCCATAGTTTGCCAGGGCTTCAAACACTTCTGCCAGGTGTTCCAGATATTCCTCATAGGTCATGGAATAGACGATGACATCGTCCAGGTATAATAGGACCGTCTTGAAGTTCCGGTGTCCCAGACAGCATTCCATCAACCGTTGGAAGGTTCCTAGTGCATTGCAGAGCCCGAACGGCATACAGTTAAATTCCCTGGGAGGATGGTCTCCCGTGGGGATGTGATGTTCTACCCCCTTTACTCGCCTGAAGTCCAGCGGGTGTTTACTAAACACTCTCTCGTACTCTTGAACCACCCGATAGACTCCCTGTTTTTGGTGTGAGGGAGTGGAGTCAGTACCCAAATGCAGTTGCTGACACCAGTCCTCCATTGGTTTCTTAGAGCCGTTACCTTCCTCTGGTTGAGATGGAGGCAAGGGTTCCACGGCCTGTACAGAGTTCTGGTTGATGGTGAACAATTTGGCTAGCGTGGCATACCGGGGCAGGTATACTTCTCTCTCCCCGATATTTATGATGCGGACGGGCACCCTCCCATGGCGTACATCGACCACCCCCCGTGCTGTCAAAATGGTGGGCCTACTGTCTGAGTAGACGGGTTCTACCATTGCTTGGTAGTCTCTACCTCTTAGACCAATAGCTGCCCAGCACCAAATCATCATCTCACTTTTCGGGGGAATTGCAATAGGGAACGGGTCACACATTCTCACGCTACCAATCTCACCACCAGATAGTTCCACCAGTTGCTGTTTCATCAGTGCCCGGATCTCTTTTTGGAGGACACGCTGCTGGCTGGAACTGGCGTTCTTGGCAACCTGCTGCAAAATAAGAATCACCTCTGCAAGACAGTTTTCGATTACGTTAGTACCTAGGGTTATTTTTGGGTGACTCTCGCGACGGTCAATGTCCACAATGATCAGTCCTTGTGCCGGCAGTTCAACCTTACCCACCTTGATGGTCACCTCTTTAAATCCTATCTGTGGCACGGGCTGACCATTGCTGGCGATAATGCTCAGGTCGTCATCTGGGTAGCGGGTTATGTTAGAGTCATTCCAGTACCGCTTGAAGAGCACGTACGGGATGGTAGTCACCTGTGACCCAGTGCCTAGTAGGGCACTCATAGGAATGCCATCCAGTACCACAGGCAAGACCGGACGCCCCCCTACGTATTTATCACGCCAGTTCGATGGGCCTGATGATCTTATGCCTGGGGGTTGGCCCTCTACCCCAGGTTGTGCCCGTTTAAATGACAGTACCTTGCCATATGTCCGGGTTGATTGCAGCGGCGGTAGATGGGTTGTCCGTCCTCGTTGTATCGGTCGCTGGGTCTTCCTCTGGCCGGTGGGGTCCTCCTCAGTCGGCGCCATGGGACGTCCTCCAGTCCGGATGCCAGCTGGATCTTTTCTGCAGAAGAGACCTGTAAAGACTGCATAGTTCTGGTTAGCGCGGCAACGCTCTTAGTCAGCTCTTGGACCTGATGGTGCAGGTCTGTAGCCGGGTTATTGTTCAAAGCCTGCGCATCAGCTCCCACAGGCCCTGCAGACAAGGGCGCGACGTCCTGGTGATAAGTGATAGCAGGGCGCCTGTGGGTCACAGCGCCACCTGGTGCCGGTTCTCGGAGCACCCGGATGGCTCTGTCCTTGAACTGTGCAAAGTCCAGGTCAGTGTCCTGTAAGGCCATTGCCCGCAACTGGGTTCGGTGGGCATTGCACAGTAGACCCTCAATAAAATGTTCGGTCAGCAGCTTGTCTTCATTCCCCACGCTGTCAGGGTCTGCCTGCTTAATGGCTCTCAGGGCCTCTTGTAGGTTTAGAGCATAGTCTCTTATACTTTCATGTGCCCGTTGTTTGCACCCGTAAAATCTGAGCTTTATTTCGGCTGAGGTGCGGGTATCAAATGTGTCTTTCAGCCGGGCTAGTATTTCTCTGACAGTCCTCTTCTTCCTAGGTGGCCAGGACTTTACCTTCCTTTGGGCTGCCCCGATTAACTGGGCCACCAGGATGCTCACTTTTTGCTCTTCCGTGAGGGGGTATACCTGGAAGAGGCTATCCAGTCTTTCCCTAAAGTCACTTAGGGTATGTGACTCCCCTGAGTACTGGGGTAGCCAGGTTGCCCCCGAGATATAGGGCATGGTGAATGGCATGACCGCAGCAGCGGTTGCGCTGGCGGCAGCTGTGGCGGTGGATCCTCCCTCTGTATCCGACATCCTCCTTCCCCACTAGTGGACCGTGGCCTACCTTGCGATGCTCTTCTTCCGTAGGCCGCGGCTCCGCAGTCGATCGTCGGGGTTGAGGACCTTGCGTCGCTCTCCTGTGACGTCAGCGTCGCTCCCTCTCCCTTCCAGGACCTTGCGCAGCGTCAGCGCGTGGGGCGGAGCTTCGGATCTCACGCGCTTTCGGCGTCCACGCCCCTCTTCTTCCCGCACGGCGTCCCGAAGATGGCGTCCGAAGGCGGGAAGCGGCTGCGGATGGCGGGAAGACGGCAGAAGATGGCGGGAAACGACCCAAGATGGCGGGAAACTTCTCTCAGGTAAGTGCAAAAGTCTTTTTTCAGGCACGCAATACCCGTTGGGGCAGGTTGGTTTGAATCCTGCCGACTACGCCAAAGTTGACGCGCCCCCTGGGCCTGTGTTGTGCAGGGAATACCCGGAGCCGGATCGCTGGGGGTTGTAGTCTCCGTGGCGCTGACCCGGTCCGTGCCCAGGGTGGTCAATTCAGTGGCAGTCTTATTAGTGAGATAATAGTCCGACTACGCCACCCGTGGATTGCGGTCAGTTGGGACCGCTGCTGCAAGGCAGACCACTGAGGCCAGTGTTGTGTGTGCAGCTAGGAACGGGATGACTCCCCACGGGAGGAGTATAGCCTCAGGGCAGTTAGTGTGGATGATGGGAGTGATGGTGCACGAGCGCAGCAGGAATAACTCAGAGTCCGTGCAGTGCAGTTCAGGGTCTTTACTGATGTTATAAAGCAGACCCTCCCGGGAGTACTGGCTAGCAGTAGAGGCCTGGTCAGTCTGAGAGCTAGCAGGATCTCCCCTGGCCAGGTGGAGTTGTAGGCCTCCCTTTCTATCTGCACTCTTTCCTAGCTATCTTGCTGTGTGCGGGTAGAAGTAGCCCACGTCCCTGAGTATACCCTGTGGTGCTCACCCGTACGGCCGGTGACTTGGGGCCTTCTGTTAGCCTCCGCTTCACGATGGCGGTGCTGGTCCCTTGCTTGTGACCGTGCCTCCGGGCTTCTCTGGCCAGAGAACCTGGAATCCCCTGCCGGTTGGATTCTGCTGCTGGACCTGGATGTCCCCACAGCCTCGGACTCCGTGTCCGGTCTTATGTCTTCAGCCAGGGCGAGCTATCTAGCTTCCAGCCCCTGGCACTCGCTCCTGCTCCTACAGAGCTCCTTGCTGACACTTTCCCTGTGTCTGGAACTGTCTCCAGGCTCTGACTCAACTAATCCCGCCTCAGACCCAGTTTATAAGGGCAGATTCCTCCCCTCCCAGGTCTGGGTGGGCCGTGTTGCATGCTTAGGGCTCCTGACCAGAGAAACCTCCCACTTGCTCTCAGACATAATATTTCTATTACTGTGGTAACCAGACCCCTGGGGTGCCACATTTGTACACAGTGACTGCATCAGCAGAATAGTGAGTGCAGCTCTGGAGTATAATACATGATGTAACTCAGGATCAGTAATGTAATGTATGTACACAGTGACTGCACCAGCAGAATAGTGAGTGCAGCTCTGGAGTATAATACAGGCTGTAACTCAGGATCAGTAATGTAATGTATGTACACAGTGACTGCACCAGCAGAATAGTGAGTGCAGCTCTGGAGCATAACACAGGATGTAACTCAGGATCAGTAATGTATTTACAAAGTGACACAACATTTTATCCTTTTGGATCTAAGATATCAGTCTTAGAGCCAAAAAGAAACTGAAAGATTCTGAATGCAGCTTTGGATGTAACTAGAGTGCATTGAGGAATGTAACATTAGATAATTATCGCAAATTGGAAATTCTGGTAAAATATTAAATATAGAAATCAGTGATAGGATTTTCTATCTCCCCCTGATGGGAGGAGCAGGTGGCGGCATGCAGTCATGGCTACTCTGGGAGAATTGGGATGTTTCAGTCTTTTCAAATGCAGCCAAGTCAGATTCCCATTGTGTGACCGTCTCCTGCCGATGTGGTCCGGCCGCAAATCTCGAGGAATTCCCAGCGATCTTCATAAGAAGAAGCATTTATGGGATCTCTGCCAAGACACGAAGTCGTCCCCTGCAAAGTGTGAGACATAAGACAGTAACGAGGGAAAGCACATGGTGATGGAAAACCTGCCTGAGAGGTTACAGCGCACCATCAAAGGCTCCGGGACACCCGAAATTATGGGCTGGACATGCAGGATCTGCGTCTTATCACTGTGAATGACGATTTATCAGAGAGATAAAGCTGTAAAATCTTCCAAGAGATAAATCCAAGCTGCTCCTTACACTCACTGGAAAGATGTGAGCAGAGTCCTGAGCAAATCACAAGCACAAACTAAAGCTCCTGGCCCCCAATGCAAAGTCTGTAACAGGGGTCCTGACCTCCCATGTGCCAGATTAATGCTGGGGGTCTTATGTGGTAGAGGGGCAAATATATAGCCAATCTGCAAGTCACTTCTATACAAAAGATTATATTTTCTTACCCCCCATCCCTCAAAAACACATTTCAAAATGTCAGCCAGCAGGTGTCCCACTCCTGTTCATTAACAGATAGGCAGATTTTTAATTAGGGGCAGGCTGGTCATTGGAAATGGTAGCATAATGCATGCTGGGATGTGAAAGAAAGGAAGTTCCAGCACCTATAGTGCTGGCAGAATGCTGATGAAGACGAACTGCACTGTTCTTGGATATATTAGACTGGTATTTACACCATATACTGATTTAACTTGTTGAGGAGGATGCATAATGGTGTGTATAGAGCTGAATCAACTCCATACACGGCAGGTGACCCATCATACACATCTTTATACTCCCGTGAAGCCTGGTCTACAACTGAGCTTTATAAGAGGTCATCATTTCTTCTATGCACTGCAAACCTGAAGTATTGCAGTATATAATAGGGGCAAACAAATGATCAGGGGTTGAAGTCCCCACAAAGTAAAATGAAAATTAGTTAAAAAAAACAAACAAAAAGAAAACAAACATAAAAGTTTGAATCTCCCAAAAAAAAAAAAAATTTGAAAAAATAAAAACATACGTTAAACACAATTTATATAGCTGTGTCAGTAAATATAAAATTAGCTCATTAAAAAAAAAAAATCAAATGCAAGAATTGGCTTCCCTAAAAAAAATGCAATAAAAAGCAATTAAAATGCAAAAAAAAATTCCTCACACAGCTCTATCAAAAGTAAAAAAAAAGTTACAGATCTCAAAAAACATCGAGAGAAACCAATTTTTTATTTACAAAATTCAGATTGACAATATAAGAAAAAATACAATACGTGTTTTTAATCTCCATAATCGTACTGACCAGGAGAATCATGACACCGGGTCATTTTTGCCTGCACAGGCAGTCACCAGGTTATGAACTAGACGTGTTTTGCAGCTTTGTTTGTAACCCGGATATGAATGCGAATTGGAAAAAAAAATGAATAGCTCACCGGCCGCCCTGATTCTTATCGCTTGCCTTCCGGTCCTCTATGTTCCACAGTTGCATGCAGCACCTCCGGCCTCCACACTGTAGACCAGAACTTCGAAGGAGGTCCATGGAGTCAGTTATATGCACTTCATAGTGGAGAGCAGGACCGGCTACGTACAGGGTTACTGCCTCTGAAGGGAAGCAATAGTGCACCCATTCACTGACCACAAGTAGAGATCTGGGAAATGATGAAGAATAGAAATAAACTCAATCAGAAAGTTTCAGAACTTTTCCTTTATACGCAGATTAAACTTTATTAGGACTAAAAATGGAAAACCTAATTTTCATCGTTTCTTCTCGGATTGATGTGACTCCTACAACGAGCTCAGATACAGAATTACAGCATGACGGACATTTACATAAAACCCATGAAATGCGTGGCACCGTTCCACCGGTTACACATAACTCACTACATTCGGCACATGTCACAAGTAGGAATAAAAAGAGCCACAGAAACCATATTTACTTTCCATTAACCTGACACCTTTCACTTTGATTTCACATCAGGAATAAGATTCCTCATAACAAGCCTCAATCTGTAAGATACATGTAACAAATTAGTTTCAAAGGAGAAAGGTAAATATTGCACATTCCCCTCCGACATCAGAAACGCATTTCTAGACCTCGTATATCATATGTAAAGGTAAACAGGAGTGCTGTCATATCCTCACACTATAGAGCCATCTGCTGCAAGGACAGCATCCATCACAACACGGAAGAAGATTCATCGTGCAAAAGGCAGCTATAACACTAAACTCTATGTACAAGAATATAACTACTATAATACTGCTCCCTATGTACAAGAATATAACTACTATAATACTGCTCCTATGTACAAGAATATAACTACTATAATACTGCTCCCTATGTACAAGAATATAACTACTATAATACTGCTCCTATGTACAGGAATATAACTACTATAATACTGCTCCTATGTACAGGAATATAACTACTATAATACTGCCCCTATGTACAAGAATATAACTACTATAATACTGCCACTATGTACAAGAATATAACTACTATAATACTGCTCCTATGTACAGGAATATAACTACTATAATACTGCTCCCTATGTACAAGAATATAACTACTATAATACTGCCCCCTATGTGCAGGAATATAACTACTATAGTACTGCCCCTATGTACAAGAATATAACTACTATAACACTGCCCATATGTACAAGAATATAACTAATATAATACTGCATCCTATGTACAAGAATATAACTACTATAATACTGCTCCTATGTACAGGAATATAACTACTATAATACTGCCCCTATGTACAAGAATATAACTACTATAATACTGCCCCTATGTACAAGAATATAACTACTATAATACTGCTCCTATGTACAAGAATATAACTACTATAATACTGCTCCTATGTACAGGAATATAACTACTATAATACTGCTCCTATGTACAGGAATATAACTACTATAATACTGCCCCTATGTACAAGAATATAACTACTATAATACTGCCACTATGTACAAGAATATAACTACTATAATACTGCTCCCTATGTACAAGAATATAACTACTATAATACTGCTCCTATGTACAGGAATATAACTACTATAATACTGCTCCTATGTACAGGAATATAACTACTATAATACTGCCCCTATGTACAAGAATATAACTACTATAATACTGCCACTATGTACAAGAATATAACTACTATAATACTGCTCCTATGTACAGGAATATAACTACTATAATACTGCTCCCTATGTACAAGAATATAACTACTATAATACTGCCCCCTATGTGCAGGAATATAACTACTATAGTACTGCCCCTATGTACAAGAATATAACTACTATAACACTGCCCATATGTACAAGAATATAACTAATATAATACTGCATCCTATGTACAAGAATATAACTACTATAATACTGCTCCTATGTACAGGAATATAACTACTATAATACTGCCCCTATGTACAAGAATATAACTACTATAATACTGCCCCTATGTACAAGAATATAACTACTATAATACTGCTCCTATGTACAAGAATATAACTACTATAATACTGCTCCTATGTACAGCAATATAACTACTATAATACTGCTCCTATGTACAAGAATATAACTACTATAATACTGCCCCCTATGTACAAGAATATAACTACTATAATACTGCCCCTATGTACAAGAATATAACTACTATAATACTGCTCCTATGTACAAGAATATAACTACTATAATACTGCCCCCTATGTACAAGAATATAACTACTATAATACTGCCCCCATGTACAAGAATATAACTACTATAATACTGCTCCTATGTACAAGAATATAACTACTATAAAACTGCTCCTATGTACAAGAATATAACTACTATAATACTGCCCCCAATGTACAAAAATATAACTACTATAATACTGCCCCTATGTACAAGAATATAACTACTATGATACTGCCCCTATATACAAGAATATAACTACTATAATACTGCCCCCTATGTACAAGAATATAACTACTATAATACTACTCCTATGTACAGGAATATAACTACTATAATACTGCCTTCTATGTACAAGAATATAACTACTATAATGCTGCCCCCATGTACAAGAATATAACTACTATAATACTGCCCCTATGTACAAGAATATAACTACTATAACACTGCCCATATGTACAAGAATATAACTACTATAATACTGCCTCCTATGTACAGGAATATAACTACTATAATACTGCTCCTATGTACAGGAATATAACTACTATAATACTGCTCCCTATGTACAAGAATATAACTACTATAATACTGCTTCTATGTACAAGAATATAACTACTATAATACTGCCTCCTATGTAAAAGAATATAACTACTATAATACTGTGTACAATGTACAAGAATATAACTACTATAATACTGCTCCCTATGTACAAGAATATAACTACTATAATACTGCCCCTATGTACAAGAATATTACTACTATAACACTGCCCATATGTACAAGAATATAACTACTATAATACTGCATCCTATGTACAAGAATATAACTACTATAATACTGCTCCTATGTACAGGAATATAACTACTATAATACTGCTCCCTATGTACAAGAATATAGCTACTATAATACTGCTCCTATGTACAAGAATATAACTACTATAATACTGCCCCCTATGTACAAGAATATAACTACTATAATACTGCCCCCATGTACAAGAATATAACTACTATAATACTGCCCCTATGTACAAGAATATAACTACTATAATACTGCTCCTATGTACAGGAATATTACTACTATAATACTGCCCCTATGTACAAGAATATAACTACTATAATACTGCTCTATATACAAGAATATAACTACTATAATACTGCCTCCTATGTACAAGAATATAACTACTATAATACTGCTCCTATGTACAAGAATATAACTACCATAATACTGCCCCCTATGTACAAGAATATAACTACTATAATACTGCCCCCTATGTACAAGAATATAACTACTATAATACTGCCCCCTATGTACAAGAATATAACTACTATAATACTGCCCCTATATACAAGAATATAACTACTATAATACTGCCTCCTATGTACAAGAATATAACTACTATAATACTGCTCCTATGTACAAGAATATAACTACTATAATACTGCCCCCTATGTACAAGAATATAACTACTATAATACTGCTCCTATATACAAGAATATAACTACTATAATACTGCTCCCTATGTACAAGAATATAACTACTATAATACTGCTCCTATGTACAGGAATATAACTACTATAATACTGCCCTGTATGTACAAGAATATAACTACTATAATACTGCCCCTATGTACAAGAATATAACTACTATAATACTGCTCCTATGTACAAGAATATAACTACTATAACACTGCCCCTATGTACAAGAATATAACTACTATAATACTGCCCCTATGTAGAAGAATATAACTACTATAATACTGCCCCTATGTACAAGAATATAACTACTATAATACTGCTCCTATGTACAAGAATATAACTACTATAATACTGCTCCTATGTACAGGAATATAACTACTATAATACTGCCCCCTATGTACAAGAATATAACTACTATAATACTGCCCCTATGTACAAGAATATAACTACTATAATACTGCTCCTATGTACAAGAATATAACTACTATAATACTGCCCCCTATGTACAAGAATATAACTACTATAATACTGCCCCCATGTACAAGAATATAGCTACTATAATACTGCTCCTATGTACAAGAATATAAGTACTATAATACTGCTCCTATGTACAAGAATATAACTACTATAATACTGCCCCAATGTACAAGAATATAACTACTATAATACTGCCCCTATATACAAGAATATAACTACTATAATACTGCCCCCTATGTACAAGAATATAACTACTATAATACTACTCCTATGTACAGGAATATAACTACTATAATACTGCCCTCTATGTACAAGAATATAACTACTATAATGCTGCCCCCATGTACAAGAATATAACTACTATAATACTGCCCCTATATACAAGAATATAACTACTATAATACTGCCCCCTATGTACAAGAATATAACTACTATAATACTACTCCTATGTACAGGAATATAACTACTATAATACTGCCCTCTATGTACAAGAATATAACTACTATAATGCTGCCCCCATGTACAAGAATATAACTACTATAATACTGCCCCTATGTACAAGAATATAACTACTATAACACTGCCCATATGTACAAGAATATAACTACTATAATACTGCACCTATGTACAGGAATATAACTACTATAATACTGCTCCTATGTACAGGAATATAACTACTATAATACTGCTCCCTATGTACAAGAATATAACTACTATAATACTGCTCCTATGTACAAGAATATAACTACAATAATACTGCCCCCTATGTACAAGAACATAACTAATATAATACTGCCCCCATGTACAAGAATATAACTACTATAACACTGCCCCTATGTACAAGAATATAACTACTATAATACTGCTCCTATGTACAGGAATATAACTACTATAATACTGCCCCCAATGTACAAAAATATAACTACTATAATACTGCCCCTATGTACAAGAATATAACTACTATAATACTGCCCCTATATACAAGAATATAACTACTATAATACTGCCCCCTATGTACAAGAATATAACTACTATAATACTGCCCCTATATACAAGAATATAACTACTATAATACTGCCTCCTATGTACAAGAATATAACTACTATAATACTGCTCCTATGTACAAGAATATAACTACTATAATACTGCCCCCTATGTACAAGAATATAACTACTATAATACTGCCCCCTATGTACAAGAATATAACTACTATAATACTGCCCCCTATGTACAAGAATATAACTACTATAATACTGCCCCTATATACAAGAATATAACTACTATAATACTGCCTCCTATGTACAAGAATATAACTACTATAATACTGCTCCTATGTACAAGAATATAACTACTATAATACTGCCCCCTATGTACAAGAATATAACTACTATAATACTGCTCCTATATACAAGAATATAACTACTATAATACTGCCGCCTATGTACAAGAATATAACTACTATAATACTGCTCCTATGTACAAGAATATAACTACTATAATACTGCTCCTATGTACAAGAATATAACTACTATAATACTGCTCCTTTGTACAAGAATATAACTACTATAACACTGCCCCTATGTACAAGAATATAACTACTATAATACTGCTCCCTATGTACAAGAATATAACTACTATAATACTGCTCCTATGTACAGGAATATAACTACTATAATACTGCCCTCTATGTACAAGAATATAACTACTATAATACTGCCCCTATGTACAAGAATATAACTACTATAACACTGCCCCTATGTACAAGAATATAACTACTATAATACTGCCCCTATGTAGAAGAATATAACTACTATAATACTGCTCCTATGTACAAGAATATAACTACTATAATACTGCTCCTATGTACAAGAATATAACTACTATATTACTGCTGCTATGTACAGGAATATAACTACTATAATACTGCTCCTATGTACAAGAATATAACTACTATAATACTGCCCCCTATGTACAAGAATATAATTACTATAATACTGCCCCTATGTACAAGAATATAACTACTATAATACTGCTCCTATTTACAAGAATATAACTACTATAATACTGCCCCCATGTACAAGAATATAACTACTATAATACTGCCCCTATGTACAAGAATATAACTACTATAACACTGCCCATATGTACAAGAATATAACTACTATAATACTGCATCCTATGTACAAGAATATAACTACTATAATACTGCTCCTATGTAAAGGAATATAACTACTATAATACTGCTCCCTATGTACAAGAATATAACTACTATAATACTGCTCCTATGTACAAGAATATAACTACTATAATACTGCCCCCTATGTACAAGAATATAACTACTATAATACTGCCCCCATGTACAAGAATATAACTACTATAATACTGCCCCTATGTACAAGAATATAACTACTATAATACTGCTCCTATGTACAGGAATATAACTACTATAATACTGCCCCCAATGTACAAAAATATAACTACTATAATACTGTCCCTATGTACAAGAATATAACTACTATAATACTCCCCCTATATACAAGAATATAACTACTATAATACTGCCCCCTATGTACAAGAATATAACTACTATAATACTGCCCCTATATACAAGAATATAACTACTATAATACTGCCTCCTATGTACAAGAATATAACTACTATAATACTGCTCCTATGTACAAGAATATAACTACTATAATACTGCCCCCAATGTACAAGAATATAACTACTATAATACTGCCCCCTATGTACAAGAATATAACTACTATAATACTGCCCCCTATGTACAAGAATATAACTACTATAATACTGCCCCTATATACAAGAATATAACTACTATAATACTGCCTCCTATGTACAAGAATATAACTACTATAATACTGCCCCCTATGTACAAGAATATAACTACTATAATACTGCCCCCATGTACAAGAATATAACTACTATAATACTGCCCCTATGTACAAGAATATAACTACTATAATACTGCTCCTATGTACAGGAATATAACTACTATAATACTGCCCCTATGTACAAGAATATAACTACTATAATACTGCTCTATATACAAGAATATAACTACTATAATACTGCCTCCTATGTACAAGAATATAACTACTATAATACTGCTCCTATGTACAAGAATATAACTACTATAATACTGCCCCCTATGTACAAGAATATAACTACTATAATACTGCCCCCTATGTACAAGAATATAACTACTATAATACTGCCCCCTATGTACAAGAATATAACTACTATAATACTGCCCCTATATACAAGAATATAACTACTATAATACTGCTCCTATGTACAAGAATATAACTACTATAATACTGCCCCTATATATAAGAATATAACTACTATAATACTGCCTCCTATACAAGAATATAACTACTATAATACTGCTCCTATGTACAAGAATATAACTACTATAATACTGCCCCCTATGTACAAGAATATAACTACTATAATACTGCTCCTATATACAAGAATATAACTACTATAATACTGCCGCCTATGTACAAGAATATAACTACTATAATACTGCCCCCTATGTACAAGAATATAACTACTATAATACTGCTCCTATGTACAAGAATATAACTACTATAATACTGCTCCTATGTACAAGAATATAACTACTATAATACTGCTCCTATATACAAGAATATAACTACTATAATACTGCCGCCTATGTACAAGAATATAACTACTATAATACTGCTCCTATGTACAAGAATATAACTACTATAATACTGCTCCTATGTACAAGAATGTAACTACTATAATACTGCCCCTATATACAAGAATATAACTACTATAATACTGCCTCCTATGTACAAGAATATAACTACTATAATACTGCCGCCTATGTACAAGAATATAACTACTATAATACTGCCCCCTATGTACAAGAATATAACTACTATAATACTGCTCCTATGTACAAGAATATAACTACTATAATACTGCTCCTATGTACAAGAATATAACTACTATAATACTGCCCCTTATGTACAAGAATATAACTACTATAATACTGCCCCCTATGTACAAGAATATAACTACTATAATACTGCCCCCTATGTACAAGAATATAACTACTATAATACTGCCCCTATATACAAGAATATAACTACTATAATACTGCCTCCTATGTACAAGAATATAACTACTATAATACTGCTCCTATGTACAAGAATATAACTACTATAATACTGCCCCCTATGTACAAGAATATAACTACTATAATACTGCTCCTATATACAAGAATATAACTACTATAATACTGCCGCCTATGTACAAGAATATAACTACTATAATACTGCTCCTATGTACAAGAATATAACTACTATAATACTGCTCCTATGTACAAGAATATAACTACTATAATACTGCTCCTTTGTACAAGAATATAACTACTATAACACTGCCCCTATGTACAAGAATATAACTACTATAATACTGCTCCCTATGTACAAGAATATAACTACTATAATACTGCTCCTATGTACAGGAATATAACTACTATAATACTGCCCTCTATGTACAAGAATATAACTACTATAATACTGCCCCTATGTACAAGAATATAACTACTATAACACTGCCCCTATGTACAAGAATATAACTACTATAATACTGCCCCTATGTACAAGAATATAACTACTATAATACTGCCCCTATGTAGAAGAATATAACTACTATAATACTGCTCCTATGTACAAGAATATAACTACTATAATACTGCTCCTATGTACAAGAATATAACTACTATATTACTGCTGCTATGTACAGGAATATAACTACTATAATACTGCTCCTATGTACAAGAATATAACTACTATAATACTGCCCCCTATGTACAAGAATATAACTACTATAATACTGCCCCTATGTACAAGAATATAACTACTATAATACTGCTCCTATTTACAAGAATATAACTACTATAATACTGCCCCTATGTACAAGAATATAACTACTATAATACTGCCCCCATGTACAAGAATATAACTACTATAATGCTGCCCCCATGTACAAGAATATAACTACTATAATACTGCCCCTATGTACAAGAATATAACTACTATAACACTGCCCATATGTACAAGAATATAACTACTATAATACTGCATCCTATGTACAAGAATATAACTACTATAATACTGCTCCTATGTACAGGAATATAACTACTATAATACTGCTCCCTATGTACAAGAATATAACTACTATAATACTGCTCCTATGTACAAGAATATAACTACTATAATACTGCCCCCTATGTACAAGAATATAACTACTATAATACTGCCCCCATGTACAAGAATATAACTACTATAATACTGCCCCTATGTACAAGAATATAACTACTATAATACTGCTCCTATGTACAGGAATATAACTACTATAATACTGCCCCCAATTTACAAAAATATAACTACTATAATACTGCCCCTATGTACAAGAATATAACTACTATAATACTCCCCCTATATACAAGAATATAACTACTATAATACTGCCCCCTATGTACAAGAATATAACTACTATAATACTGCCCCTATATACAAGAATATAACTACTATAATACTGCCTCCTATGTACAAGAATATAACTACTATAATACTGCTCCTATGTACAAGAATATAACTACTATAATACTGCCCCCTATGTACAAGAATATAACTACTATAATACTGCCCCCTATGTACAAGAATATAACTACTATAATACTGCCCCCTATGTACAAGAATATAACTACTATAATACTGCCCCTATATACAAGAATATAACTACTATAATACTGCCTCCTATGTACAAGAATATAACTACTATAATACTGCTCCTATGTACAAGAATATAACTACTATAATACTGCCCCCTATGTACAAGAATATAACTACTATAATACTGCTCCTATGTACAGGAATATAACTACTATAATACTGCCCCCAATGTACAAAAATATAACTACTATAATACTGCCCCTATGTACAAGAATATAACTACTATAATACTGCCCCTATATACAAGAATATAACTACTATAATACTGCCCCTATATACAAGAATATAACTACTATAATACTGCCTCCTATGTACAAGAATATAACTACTATAATACTGCTCCTATGTACAAGAATATAGCTACTATAATACTGCCCCCTATGTACAAGAATATAACTACTATAATACTGCTCCTATATACAAGAATATAACTACTATAATACTGCAGCCTATGTACAATAATGTAACTACTATAATACTGCTCCTATGTACAAGAATATAACTACTATAATACTGCTCCTATGTACAAGAATATAACTACTATAATACTGCCCCTATATACAAGAATATAACTACTATAATACTGCCTCCTATGTACAAGAATATAACTACTATAATACTGCTCCTATGTACAAGAATATAACTACTATAATACTGCCCCCTATGTACAAGAATATAACTACTATAATACTGCTCCTATATACAAGAATATAACTACTATAATACTGCCGCCTATGTACGAGAATATAACTACTATAATACTGCCCCCTATGTACAAGAATATAACTACTATAATACTGCTCCTATGTACAAGAATATAACTACTATAATACTGCTCCTATGTACAAGAATATAACTACTATAATACTGCTCCTATGTACAAGAATATATCTACTATAATACTGCTCCTATGTACAAGAATATAACTACTATAATACTGCCCCTATATACAAGAATATAACTACTATAATACTGCCTCCTATGTACAAGAATATAACTACTATAATACTGCTCCTATGTACAAGAATATAACTACTATAATACTGCCCCCTATGTACAAGAATATAACTACTATAATACTGCTCCTATATACAAGAATATAACTACTATAATACTGCCGCCTATGTACAAGAATATAACTACTATAATACTGCTCCTATGTACAAGAATATAACTACTATAATACTGCCCCTATATACAAGAATATAACTACTATAATACTGCCCCCTATGTACAAGAATATATCTACTATAATACTGCCCCTATATACAAGAATATAACTACTATAATACTGCCTCCTATGTAGAAGAATATAACTACTATAATACTGCCGCCTATGTACAAGAATATAACTACTATAATACTGCCCCCTATGTACAAGAATATAACTACTATAATACTGCTCCTATGTACAATAATATAACTACTATAATACTGCTCCTATGTACAAGAATATAACTACTATAATACTGCCACCTATGTACAAGAATATAACTACTATAATACTGCCCCTATGTACAAGAATATAACTACTATAATACTGCCTCTATGTACAAGAATATAACTACTATAATACTGCCTCCTATGTACAAGAATATAACTACTATAATACTGCTCCTATGTACAAGAATATAACTACTATAATACTGTCTCCTATGTACAAGAATATAACTACTATAATACTGCTCCCTATGTACAAGAATATAACTACTATAATACTGCTCCTATGTACAAGAATATAACTACTATAATACTGCCTCCTATGTACAAGAATATAACTACTATAATACTGCCTCCTATGTACAAGAATATAACTACTATAATACTGCTCCTATGTACAAGAATATAACTACTATAATACTGTCTCCTATGTACAAGAATATAACTACTATAATACTGCCCCCTATGTACAGGAATATAACTACTATAATACTGCTCCTATATACAAGGGCTGTAGAGAAGCTGAATACACGAAACTGAGGTTAGTTCCAGTGAAGGGTAATATACACTGCTCAAAAAAATAAAGGGAGCACTCAAATAACACATCCTAGATCTGAATGAATGAAATCTTCTCATTGAATACTTTGTTCTGTATAAAGTTGAATGTGCTGACAACAAAATCACACAAAAATCATCAATGGAAATCACATTTATTAACCAATGGAAGCCTGGATTTGAAGTCACCCCCAAAATTAAAGTGGAAAAACACACTACAGGCTGATCCAACTTTGATGTAATGTCCTTAAAACAAGTCAAAATGAGGCTCAGTATTGTGTGTGGCCTCCACGTGCCTGTATGACCTCCCTACAACGCCTGGGCATGCTCCTGATGAGGCTGAGTATTGTATGTGGCCTCCACGTGCCTGTATGACCTCCCTACAACGCCTGGGCATGCTCCTGATGAGGCTGAGTATTGTGTGTGGCCTCCACGTGCCTGTATGACCTCCCTACAACGCCTGGGCATGCTCCTGATGAGGCTCAGTATTGTGTGTGGCCTCCACGTGCCTGTATGACCTCCCTACAACGCCTGGGCATGCTCCTGATGAGGCTGAGTATTGTGTGTGGCCTCCACGTGCCTGTATGACCTCCCTACAATGCCTGGGCATGCTCCTGATGAGGCTGAGTATTGTGTGTGGCCTCCACGTGCCTGTATGACCTCCCTACAACGCCTGGGCATGCTCCTGATGAGGCTGAGTATTGTGTGTGGCCTCCACGTGCCTGTATGACCTCCCTACAATGCCTGGGCATGCTCCTGATGAGGCTGAGTATTGTGTGTGGCCTCCACGTGCCTGTATGACCTCCCTACAACGCCTGGGCATGCTCCTGATGAGGCTGAGTATTGTATGTGGCCTCCACGTGCCTGTATGACCTCCCTACAACGCCTGGGCATGCTCCTGATGAGGCTGAGTATTGTGTGTGGCCTCCACGTGCCTGTATGACCTCCCTACAACGCCTGGGCATGCTCCTGATGAGGCTCAGTATTGTGTGTGGCCTCCACGTGCCTGTATGACCTCCCTACAACGCCTGGGCATGCTCCTGATGAGGCTGAGTATTGTGTGTGGCCTCCACGTGCCTGTATGACCTCCCTACAATGCCTGGGCATGCTCCTGATGAGGCTGAGTATTGTGTGTGGCCTCCACGTGCCTGTATGACCTCCCTACAACGCCTGGGCATGCTCCTGATGAGGCTCAGTATTGTGTGTGGCCTCCACGTGCCTGTATGACCTCCCTACAACGCCTGGGCATGCTCCTGATGAGGCTGAGTATTGTGTGTGGCCTCCACGTGCCTGTATGACCTCCCTACAACGCCTGGGCATGCTCCTGATGAGGCTCAGTATTGTGTGTGGCCTCCACGTGCCTGTATGACCTCCCTACAACGCCTGGGCATGCTCCTGATGAGGCTGAGTATTGTGTGTGGCCTCCACGTGCCTGTATGACCTCCCTACAACGCCTGGGCATGCTCCTGATGAGGCTGAGTATTGTGTGTGGCCTCCACGTGCCTGTATGACCTCCCTACAATGCCTGGGCATGCTCCTGATGAGGCTGAGTATTGTGTGTGGCCTCCACGTGCCTGTATGACCTCCCTACAACGCCTGGGCATGCTCCTGATGAGGCTGAGTATTGTGTGTGGCCTCCACGTGCCTGTATGACCTCCCTACAACGCCTGGGCATGCTCCTGATGAGGCTCAGTATTGTGTGTGGCCTCCACGTGCCTGTATGACCTCCCTACAACGCCTGGGCATGCTCCTGATGAGGCTGAGTATTGTGTGTGGCCTCCACGTGCCTGTATGACCTCCCTACAATGCCTGGGCATGCTCCTGATGAGGCTGAGTATTGTGTGTGGCCTCCACGTGCCTGTATGACCTCCCTACAATGCCTGGGCATGCTCCTGATGAGGTTGCAGATGGTCTCCTGTGGGATCTCCTCCCAGACCTGGACTAAAGCATCCGCCAACTCCTGTGGTACAACGTGACGTTGGTGGATGGAGCAAGACATGATGTCCCAGATGTGCTCAATCGGATTCAGGTCTGGGGAATGGGCGGGCCAGTCCATAGCTTCAATGCCTTCATCTTGCAGGAACTGCTGACACACTCCAGCCACATGAGGTCTGGCATTGTCCTGCATTAGGAGAAATCCAGGGCCAACCGCACCAGCATATGGTCTCACAAGGGGTCTGAGGATCTCATCTCGGTACCTAATGGCCGTCAGGCTACCTCTGGCGAGCACATGGAGGGCTGTGCGGCCCTCCAAAGAAATGCCACCCCACACCATTACTGACCCACTGCCAAACCGGTCATGCTGAAGGATGTTGCAGGCAGCAGATCGCTCTCCACGGTGTCTCCAGACTTATTGAGGGTGTCTTGATAATTGCCAATAATTTCCATCTATTGTCTATTCCATTTGCACATCAGCATGTGAAATTGATTGTCAATCAGTGTTGCTTCCTAAGTGGACAGTTTGATTTCACAGAAGTTTGATTTACTTGGAGTCATACTCTGTTGTTTAAGTGTTCCCTTTATGTTTTTGCGCAGTGTAGTATGATGATGTTATCTACAGAATAGGTGATAATAACTACTAGATCGATGAGATTCCATCTGTTGAAATCCCCTTGTATTGCCAGAATGGGGGGGCTGATGTCCCCATTTAGAATGGGGTGACAGTGCACATTCTTAACGCAACTTAATTTGTACAAGAGACAGAAATTCCCCAGTCAGCGAGTCGTTGGGTGTTTCAGCAGTCGGATTTAGTTGTTAGTACCAATCCTGTGGAATATGCCCTTAATTTATAAGAAAAGCAAGAAATTAGAAAATCCAAACTTAGAGTAAAAGAGGAGAGAAAGAAAAATGTGTTAAGAAAGAGAAAAAAAAAGAGAGAAAGAGAGAGAAAGAAAGAAAAGAAAAGGAGAAAGAAAGAAGGAAAGAAAGAGGTAGGTGGTGCGAAGAAAGGAAAGAAGAAAGGAAGAGGGAGAGTGAAAAGGTATGAAATTATGGAGGGTGGTGGAAAACTGAATAAAGGAAGGAAGGGAGGAATTAACTTTTATGAAGGAAGGAAAGGAGGATAAAGAGAGCCTAAAATAGGAAGGTAGTAAAGAAGAGAAGGAAAAGTGATTTTAGGAAGGAATAGATGGGAGAAACAAGAATAAGAAGGGAAGAAGGTAGGAAGCTTTATGTAGGAAAGAAGGAAGAAGGAAAGAGAGCTCTAGCTAGGAAGAGAAGGAAGTCATCGTTGGGAAGGAAGCTGGATTACTAAGGCTGAAAGGAGGAAGATTTTTAGGAAGGATGGAAGACAGTGAAGAAGATTCAGTGCGCCTGAGGCAAGGAATGGTGCACCTGCTGGAGCTCGGCATGATATTCAGACACACACAATATGACACTATATTACAGGTGATCCTTTGTCATTTGCTTTTTCATAAAGATGTCCTTGCAAACTGATTATCTTGTTTCTTTAATGATAATAAACCCTGAATTTTTC
The DNA here is from genome assembly GCF_046119375.1 of Phyllobates terribilis. NCBI lineage: Eukaryota > Metazoa > Chordata > Amphibia > Anura > Dendrobatidae > Phyllobates > Phyllobates terribilis. The sequence goes on from NW_027362762.1 coordinate 47,007,953, forward strand.
AGTGTCCAGACCATTGAATTACTTTCCTTCTTGCTCCTTTCATTATTATTCAGAATTTTAAAATGTCACGAGAACCAACATATCTGCAATTTCAAAGCACCAAATAAAACCACTGTAGGCTGACACTTCTGTCTTGTCTGCTTTGCTGTATAGGCTGGAAGGGATGAGCAGAGTCATCTCATTATTATTAAAGGCTGGGGGATTTAATGACAGCTATAATGTACACATGGAGACCTAGATAATTCCAGATAGTAGCACTATACACAGATTCAGACTGGGGGAAACAGCTCACCTGTCACCCCCTGATCTCTGGGGTAAGGGCTGAAATCCCTTAGTTCCTCTATGACTCTTGTCCATTACATCCCATCATTGCAGCTGCCATAAAGCTCAGACACCTTTCACTGTCTGCACAGACAAATCACAAAATGTACAAATATAATAAACACGTAATTTGTCATTAATTACATAGATGAGACATTCCCTTTAAGATTCAAGCAGCAGATATCCAATCACAGAGAAGAACCTTGGGTGGAACAGTAATTTTCTTTACCTTCACCATTTTATTGTTCCCTTTTCTCACATTCACTACTTGCCATTTCTTTGCATATCTAGCAGATGCCATAAAGGGGTTGTCCAATGTTGAGGTGGGTCATCATTGCACCTATGACTGCCTATTTCCATTGTGGGTTCCAAGATGGGACCACAGTGAAGATGTCTACAGTGAAGTATGGCAGTGTCTCGGCTATGCCTACAGTGAAGCATAGTGTTAACTCATTAATGTCTACAGTGAAGCATGGTGGTGGCTCAGTGATACGTTTAGTGAAGCAGAGTGGTGGCTTGGTGATGTCTACAGTGAGGCATGCTGATAGTTTGGTGATGTCTACAGTGAAGCATGGTGGTAGCTTGGTGATGTCTACAGTGAAGCATGGTGGTAGCTTGGTGATGCCTACAGTGATGCATGGCGGTGGCTTGGTGATATCTATAGTGAAACATAGCGTTAACTTGGTAATGTCTACAGGGAAACATGGCAGTGGCTCATTGATGTCTACAGTGAAGCCAGGTGGTGGCTCAGTCTTACTTATAGTGAAGCGTAGTGGTGGCTTAATGTTGTCTACAGTGAAGTACAGTGGTGGGTTGGTGATGTTTACAGTGAAACATGGCAATGGTTTGGGGATGTCTAAAGTGAAGCAAGGTGGAGGCTTGGCGATATCTACAAGCATGGCGGAGGCTCACTGATTTCTACAGTGAAGCATGCCGGTGGCTTTTTGATGTCTATAGTGAAGCATGGCAGTGGCCTGGTGATGCTGTCTGGCTGCTTTGCTTTCTCTGGCACTATAAATCTGGAGCATGTAGGGAAGGGCAAGATGGATTCAATGAAGTATCCGGAAATCCTAGGAGAAAACATCATGTCTTCCATGAGGAAGCTGAAACTCGGGCATCATCAGACCTTCCTACAAGAAAATGATCCCAAGCAATACCTCACAGTCGACCAAGGCTTGGTTCCAGAAGAAATCCTTGAAAACTCCGGAGTGGCTGTCACAGTTACCTGACAAACTCCATAGAAATTTTTTATAGGATTTGAAGAAGGCAACTGCAGCAAAAAAAAAAACAAGAATATTAGTGACCATTGCCCATGAGGAATGGGCTAAGACTTCTCAGGAACGCTGCCAGAAGCTGGTGTCTGGCGGCTATATATCTTGTCTGTGGCAGATTATAACAGCCAGAGAGACAGCAGGTTATAACAGCCAGAGGGGCTCTTCTAACTATTAGGAACGCTGGTCAAGAAGAGGTGAATAATTCTTGCAGTAATCAGCAAAAGTGGTATTTTGTGGTGAATTTGGTGAAACCACTTTTTATATTAGTTGAGTTGAGCTTTTCGCATTGTTTTCGTTACAATGGTTTACAAATTTTGTAATAAACTGAATTTATTATGAGGGGGTTGAATATTTTTGATTGTACCTGCACATAAATAGTGCAGGAAAAGCAGGATGATAACTTCTGATATCACCCAGCTTTTCAGGAAACAGGAACTCTAAAATGACTGCAACTGTTCTTTCTACAAATTTAGCCAAAGCGGTATGTGCCGGGGTTCACATACTTTCCCAGGGGTCTCTGGTCATGGATTTCTCATTTCACCACATATCTGGGCTGATGTGAGTCAGTCTTGGAAATCCTCGTTATATGTGGTTCAGGGATCATCAAAGCCGGCGCTGATTGTGGTTGCTACAAAGTAAACTCAGGAAACCACAGCGCGGCTCCCACCCGTTACTTATCATCCGTGATCTAAAGACGGGATCATCTCCCTCTACTTCAGCGAACGCCTCTCCTAAACTACTGATGTCAGTCGTTGTGATGCCCACATCTATAGGGTCCACTATGTGTGAATGCAACCATAGAATATGTGATAGGAGGAGGTCGGACCCTCTAGAACTCCAACGTTAAAGGGCAGATTTTTTTTACTATGGAAGTAGCATCATTGCTGAGTAGGAGCTTATTGCCCTATAAAAACTATACCTTTTTTTTTTGTAGAGATCCGATGCCCCAATCAGAAGAAATCTAATGAAGAAGTCATATGCAAATCAGCCTGGATGTGCACTAGGGGCGTGTCACTGCATGTGGAAGAAGAAGTCCAGACACGCCCCAGTGCACTTTCAGTCGGATTTGCATATGGCTTCTACACTAGCTTTCTCATGACTGGCGCATCAGATTTATATCATTTATATTGGAGTTCAATCGCCTATACAGCCATGCCACTACCGCCATATGTAACAGCCAGCTGACAGCTTCCATTTAAAGGCATGTTGACACTTTTGCAGCCATATAAATGAATGTATATTTTTGTCTGCAAATCATTTTTTGCAATAGGGTTTCATTACAAAATGTTTTCTACATCCTACACGTATCACTGAAGAATAAGTTACCAGTCATCTATTAGAGTTTGTTTTTCTGGGTATTCTAACCCTGATCTCTCTTCTCCTGAACCATCCTCTTGGCTAATTTATGTCCATATTAGATGATAAATTAGCTTAGAAGATTTCAAGAGAAGAGAGATACAGTCATGGCCAAAAGTGTTGGCACCCTTGAAATTGTTCCAGAAAATGATTGCAATTCCAAATGTTTTGTTATACACATGATTATTTCCTTTGTGTGTATTGGAACAACACAAAAAGAACAGAAAAAAAGGCAAATTAGACATAATTTCACACAAAACCCCCAAAAATTGGCCAGACAAAATTGTTGGCACCCTCAACTTAATATCTGGTTTAACGCCCTTTGGAATAAATAACTGCAATCAGTCGCTTCCTATAACCATCACAAGCTTCTTACTCCTCTCAGCTGGAATCTTGGACTCTTCTTACAATCTGCTCCAGGTCTCTCCTATGTGAAGGCGTCTTCTCCCAACAGCAATTTTAAGATCTCTCCTCAGGTGATCAATGGGATTTAGATCCAGACTCATTGCTGCCACTTCAGAACTCTCCAGCACTTTGTTTCCATCCATTTCTGAGGGCCTCTTGAAGTATGTTTGGGGTCATTGTCCTGCTGGAAGACCCATTACCTAGGACGCAAACCCAGCTTTCTGACACTGGGCATTACATTGCCATCTAAAATCCTTTGGTAATCTTCAGATTTCATGATGCCTTGCACACAGTCAAGTCACACAGTGCCAGAGGCAGCAAAACAACCCCAAAACATCTTTGAACCTCCACCATATTTGACTGTAGGTACTGTGTTCTTTTCTTTGTAGGCCTCATTCTGTTTTTGGTAAACAGTAGAATAAAGTGCTTTACCAAAAAGCTTTATCTTGGTCTTATCTGCCCACACGACGTTTACCCAGAAGGATTTTGGCTTACTCGCGTACATTTTGGCAGACTGCAGTCTAGCTTTGTTATGTCTCTGTGTCAACAGTGGGGTCCTCCTGGGTCTCCTGCCATAGTGTTTCATATCATTCACATGTAGACGGATAGTTTGCGCTGACACTGATGCACCCTGAGCCTGCAGTACAGCTTGAATTTCTTTGGAATTTGATTGGAGCTGCTTATCCACCATCCGGACTATCCTGCATTGCAACCTTTCATCAATTTTTCTCTGCTGTCTAGAGAGATTAGCTACAGTGTCATGGGTTGTAAACTTCTTGATTATGTAGCACATCGCGGACAAAGGAAAATCCAGATCTATGGAGATGGACTTGTAACCTTGAGATTGTTGATATTTTACATAAATTTTGGTTCTCAAGTCCTCAGACAGTTCTCTTCTCCTCTTTCTGTTCTCCATGCTTAGTGTGGCACACACGGACACACAATGCAAAGATTGTGTAAACTTCTCCCCTTTTTATCTGGTTTCAGGTGTGATTTTCATATTGCCCACACCTGTTACTTGCCACAGGTGAGTTTGAACGACCTTCACATGCTTGAAGCAAAGTTTTTTACCCATAATTTTGGAAAGGTGCCAACAATTTTGTCTGTCTCATTTTCGGAGTTGCAGACGGATTCACTGGTAGTTTATTCTGTAGTCTGCTATGCACAGTGACACATAGAGGCTGTAGAAGCCAAACACTTCGCACATTTTAATCAAACTCAATTGTAAAAATTATTTTAAAGCAATACATACATTTATGTAAAAAAAGAATATCCCCAAATGGTGTTCATATCCTTTAAGAGCAGAACAAATAGCACCAAGATCACAATAATGATCAACATGGCACTGCCTTGGCATGACGCAAGTCAGTGCTCCTCTAGTGGAGAGAAGAAAGAGCAAGATAGACATGGCGTGGTGATCTCACCCAGGCATGGAATGGAAAAGAGTGTAGTGGGCAAGGGGTCTTGTGTGCTCCATCATTATACAGAACCCAGCACCCAAAAGCACCTTCAGGAGGCATGGGCAAGATGTGAAGAGGGGCATGGAAGAGTAGCAACATGGCTTTGAGAGAGTGTGACCCTAAAAAGTGTCTGTGATTATGGGGGACAGAAATTTCTGGTGGATTGTGTTATGGGTCTGGTGAGGTGGATTCTCAAAGCCCTAGATCAGGACTGGAAGAGATAATGCAGCCAAGCCGAACTTGCCGGAAAGCATGTGGATCAGAGAAGCCAAGTATAGTAGCGTGTGCAGGAAAGCAAAGCTGGAAGCACTAGATGCATCTGAGCCAGATGTGTGGATAGCATAGGGAGAGAAGAGATGTGTAGGTAGCTGGTATCTTGCTGCAAGAGAGCAGTTACCCACCAGAATAGCACAGATGCATGGGCAATTTAGTATCTTGCTTGCAGAGATGCAGTTACTAATACGAATAACGGTATAGCAAATGTGGACAGCATCAAGACAGCAGAGACGAGCTTGTCAACATAACTTGATACAGCAGAGCTGAGAGTACGATAGCCCCTAGATTTGCTGGACTGAGCTTGGAAGTATAGTAGCTGGATTGCAGAAAAGAGTAGTGGGGAAGATAATTAGTAAGTGGCTGGAGCAGAGCCAAGATGAAGATGAGGCTAACTCCAGGAAAAAGCAGGTGGTCGCAGAGTATTGTACTTCCTGAATACTCAAGCGGAGGGGCAGGTGCATGAGCCGGCCTTAAAAGGGATAAGAACATGGGCGGACACAGACAGAAGAGGGCCCCTGCGCAAGAACAATATATGGGCCCTTTGCAGTCCAATAGCTCCTCGTGATGCATAATTCCACCTGCTTTGGAGGTAGAAATGGGCCCCATTACCTCTAGGGCCACTATGTGGCTGCACATGTTGCACCAATGATCTGTCCACCCATGGATAAGATGATGACATTGGTGGTGCTTGTCGAGCTACCACAATAACCCAGCGGGGGCTAGCACAGAGGAAGCCAGAAAAAGAAGCAAAGCCTGGAGCTGGAGCCGGGACTGGTGAAGAACAGATTGCATCTGGTGCCAGATTTAATATCCTACTTCAAGTGCATCACTAACAGTTGGCAAGTTTGGACCCCCAGCATTCTGGGGGTTATAGTTCACCAGTAGATCCCTGGAAATACACCCCAGAGTACTGAAGGAGATCGTAGAAGAAATTTTAGAACCACTCTCCATAATCTTTGAAAATTCTTGGAGAACAGGAGAAGTCCCAGAAGACTGGAGAAGAGCAAATGTTGTTCCTATCTTCAAAAAGGGGAAGAAGGTGGACCCAGGGAACTATAGGCCGGTGAGTCTGACTTCTATACCAGGAAAGATCTTTGAACAAATTATTAAACAACATGTATGTAAGTACCTGGATAAGAATGAAGTGATTAACCAGAGTCAGCATGGGTTTATAACTAACAAGTCATGTCAGACTAACTTAATTTCCTTCTATGACAGAATCACTGACTGGGTGGATCAGGGAAATGCTGTAGATATAGTATATCTTGACTTCAGCAAAGCATTTGACAAAGTATCTCACACCATCCTTATTGAAAAAATGACCAAGTATGCAATGGACCAGGCAACTGTTAGGTGGATTCATAACTGGCTTAGTGATCGGACTCAAAGGGTGATTGTAAATGGCTTCACATCCAGCTGGATGAATGTCTCAAGTGGGGTACCACAGGGCTCCGTCCTGGGACCTGTATTGTTCAACATCTTTATCAATGATTTAGATGAAGGAATTGAGGGTAAACTGATTAAATTTGCTGATGACACAAAGCTAGGAGGGATAGCTAATACTAGAGAAGAGAGAGAGAGGATTCAAAAAGACCTAAATAAACTGGAGCAGTGGGCAGCAACCAACAGAATGGTTTTTAACAGGGAAAAATGCAAAGTACTACATCTGGGCAATAAAAATGAAAAAAGCATATACAGAATGGGAGGAATAGAGCTAAGCAACAGTACATGTGAAAAAGACTTAGGTATACTAATAGATCATAGACTGAACATGAGTCAACAGTGTGATGCAGCAGCAAAAAAGGCAAATACAATTCTGGGATGTATTAACAGAAGGATACAGTCTAGATCACGTGAAGTCATTATCGGTCTTTACTCCTCTTTGGTCAGACCTCATCTGGAATACTGTGTACAGTTTTGGGCACCACATTTTAAAAAAGACATAGACAAACTGGAGCAAGTTCAGAGAAGAGCGACCAGAATGGTGACTGGTCTGCAAACCATGTCCTATGAGGAACGGTTGCAGGATTTGGGAATGTTTAGCTTGCAAAAAAGAAGACTGAGAGGAGACTTAATAGCTGTCTACAAATATGTCAAGGGCTGTCACATTGTAGAAGGATCATCTTTATTCTCATTTGCACAAGGAAAGACTAGAAGCAATGGGATGAAACTAAATGGGAGGAGACACAGATTAGATATTAGAAAAAACTTTTTGACAGTTAGGGTGATTAATGAGTGGAACAGGCTGCCACGAGAGGTGGTGAGTTCCCCTTCAATGGACGTCTTCAAACAGAGGCTGGACAGACATCTGTCTGAGATGATTTAGTGAATCCTGCTTTGAGCAGGGGGTTGGACCAGATGACCCAGGAGGTCCCCTCCAACTCTACCATTCTAGGATTCTATGATTCTATGATTCTATGAAATAACCAAACAAAACCTGCCCATTAGGAGCTATGTCCTTTGGGACCTCCAAAATTGAACAACCATACCCAACCCTGACCCCACCATACACAATGCCAAGCAGCGGCTGGTTTAGGGTAAAGCCATCATCCAGGTCTCTGGAGTGGTTGTCGGTGGAGATGCATTTGCCCATCTGACAGTCTTAGGGGTAAATTGTAGACATCAGGAGAACTTATTTCGAGTCTTAACCAAAATTCTGCTGGAAACCTACTTAGAAGAGCAGAAAAGGGCGAACTGGCTCTATTCCAATGAGATTCTTGAATGCATAATGTGGATGGTGGTCGGGGGGGGAGGTGGGACACATACTTTTGGCAATTAAAAAAATGAACTTTTTTGAACACCACGAACTTTTCCTTCAAAGCAAATCTACCAGTCATGAAACCTGAGCCCAAGCCGAGAGTATTTGGAAAATCTGCTCAGGGCTCAGTCATCGCTTTCATTAATAATTTCTCTGCTGTAAACAAATGAAGCAAATTAGAACCTGTAAAGCCACAAAATCTGCCAAAATTAGAAACCCACAGCAGTTTACATAACAGAAACAGATGAAATCCTGCGCAAACGCCCTGAAAAAATCCGCACGCACCGCGGATCATTGTGGAAGGTGAGAGCTGATCACTGGTCCTAATGACTGCAGTGACATCTAGTGGTCACAAATATCATCTCACCCTAAAATCCAAAAATCACCTGCTAATACAAATCTGGAGAAGTTCTCTTTTGGAAACCAGTTTGGCTACTGTTAAGTCCTCCGCTTTGGTAACACTCAGCTTTCCTGAGACCCCCTAAAATAGGTCTGCCTACAATCTGCCTATATCACACACATATCAATAAATATGGGTATAGCTATAGGAGTGCAGAGGTAGCAATCGCACCTGGTATTAAGGGTCCCCCTGCCATATATAACGAATCCTGTAATTATAAATGGCTGTGTTATGGTTTCTATTGGGGTCAGCACATTCCTCTGCTCAAATACTCTGTGCTCCTGGAAGACCATGCCTATCTGGATAAACATGGTCTATGTTTGTCATGCTAAGCGTGAGAATATATCTGCTGCCTCCAAGAAGAAATCAACACAATCCTCGCATAAATACTCTGTGCTGCTGTGGAATCTTCATCCTTCACATCCTGGGATCTCACACTTGTCTCCAATTCCCTTTCCTTTCATCATGACATTGCCTCGCTCACTAGCCCTGGCATTTAGGGGATGTAAATCTGAAATACTCTGTGCTGCTGTGAGCCTTCCCTTCACAGCTTTTTACAGTGAGATTTCCCACTTGTCTCCATTCTCATAATCCAATCATAAGGTTGCCTCTTGCGTATACAGTCCTCTACTTAAAGGGATTTTCCCACTAACGAAAGTTCATTTTTAATCAATAGATCTTGGAATGATAATAAGTTCTACAATTGGATGTGTTTAAATAAAATGTTCCTGTGCTGAGATAATCTTATAAATGTGCCCCTGCTGTGTACTGTGTAATGGCCGCCTATGACGGGTATGGGAAAACCTCTGTGCTGCTGTGATTATCTCTGTCATCTATAATAAAGGGGATTTAAATCTGAAATCCTCTGTGCTGCTGGGAGAACCCTCCTTCCTCTTCTGCCATACAGTCCTCTACTTATGTACTCTGCACTGCTGTGATTATCCATGCCATCTATAACAAAGGGGGTTTAAATATGAAATAAAGGGAATCCCCTTTAAATCCCCTGTACTCTGCACTGCTGTGATTATCCATGCCATCTATAACAAAGGGGGTTTAAATCTGAAATACTCTGTGCTGCTGGAGGACCTTCCTTTTGTCTTAGGAGCCTTCATGTCTCAGTAATATTATGTCAGTGGATCTGTTGGCTGCCATTCTGCTCACAGCTAAAGATGGTGAGATCTATTCAGCAGGTTTATTAAAGGGGCTTTAAATCTCAAATACTCTGTGCTGCTGGGACAACATTGCTACTTCCAGCACTCACCTTCCAATATGTCAGTCTGTGCAATTGTTGCCTGCCATTCTATTGACAGCTAAAGGTGGCAAAATCGATTCAATAGGTTTTTGAAAGGACTGAAACACTCTGTGCTGCTGGGAAAACCCTGCTTCCTCTTCTTGCATACAGTTCTTTACGTAAGTACTCTGCGCTGCTGTTATTATCCCTGTCATTTATAATAAAGTGGATTTAAATCTGAAATCCTCTGTGCTGCTGGGCGAACCCTCCTTTCTCTGTCTTTGGATATTTCACCTTTCAGCAATTTTAAGTCTATCGTTGACCCATTTTCTGCCATTGTGATGACTGAATTGATTCAACAGGGTTTTTTTAAACTGGATTTAAAGCTGAAATACTCTGTGCTGCTGAGGATTTACGTCTCTTCAAAGTCCTTTAGTCTGTCTCTCCCCCACTTTTCCTCCCACGTCATGACATTGCCCCACTCCTACATGGTTCTCGCCTTAAATACTCTGCACCGCTTTGGTTATCCCTGTCATCTACAACAGTCAAAAAATGATTTCAATCTGAAATCCTCTGTGCTGCTGTGAGAACCCTGCACCCTCTTGGGATCTTTTGTTGCCTGCCATTATGTTGACAGCTAGAGATGGCAGAAGTGATAGGACAGGTTTGAGGTCCGAGGTTCTGCTGACAGCTGACCTCAGGAGGCGCCGCCGTTTCGGATCCTTTCCGTCCATGTGTATTTTGGGTTTAGTTACATTTTCCATGTAACGTCCAGGAAGTTTTCAGGAATTTAATCGTTATTCCGCATATTTTTCCTGCCGCTATCTCCGAGCCACCTGAGTATTCGGTTCTGCTGTGTGACCTTTCTGAAGCTCGTGTGGAGCTGGATTTAAAGAGACACCGCACAATATTGTAAAAAAAAAAAAAAGTGTGAAAGCTGCAAAAATAATGTAGATAGAAAAATCACATTACGAAGAAAAACTGCAGAACTCTGAAAAATCCCACAGAGGGTTATGTACATTATATGCACCTGTAGCAAACCTTCTGCTGTGAGCAGTCATAGGCGATGTTCACTAGATGCAACTGTAGCAAACCTTCTGCTGTGAGCAGTCATAGGCTATATTCCTTACATGCAATTGTAGCAAACCTTCTACTGTGAGCAGTCATAGGCTATATTCATTATATGCAACTGTAGAAAAACTTCTGCTGTGAGCAGTGATGGGCTATGCTCACCAGATGCAACTGTAGCAAACCTTCTGTTGTGAGCAGTCATTGGCTATATTCATTATATGCAATTGTAGCAAACCTTCTGCTGTGAGCAGCCATAGGCTATGTTCATTATTTATATGCAACTGTAGCAAACCTTCTGCTGTGAGTAGTCATTGGCTATATTCCTTACATGCAATTGTAGCAAACCTTCTGCTGTGAGCAGTCATTGGCTATATTCCTTACATGCAATTGTAGCAAACCTTTAGCTGTGAGCAGTGATGGGCTATGCTCACCAGATGCAACTGTAGCAAACCTTCTGCTGTGAGCAGTCATTGGCTATATTCATTATATGCAATTGTAACAAACCTTCTGCTGTGAGCAGCCATAGGCTATGTTCATTATTTATATGCAACTGTAGCAAACCTTCTGCTGTGAGCAGTCATTGGCTATATTCCTTACATGCAATTGTAGCAAACCTTCTGCTGTGAGCAGCCATAAGCTATGTTCATTACATGCAACTGTAGCAAACCTTCTGCTGTGAGCAGGCATAGGTTATGTTCACTAGTTGCAACTGTAGCAAACCTTCTGCAAAAATGTAGCTGACTGCAATCAGATGACTCACGGTAATGCAATGGCAATGTTTCTACATTTTGCTGCTATAGGGTAGCAGGAGGCAGCCGTGATATGTGAACTTACATTTTTACAAACAAAATATGAATGCAGCTTTGGATGTGACTAGAGAAGGTGATGCAGATGTGCAATAATCAAATTCAGGGGTGAATAGGTTAAAATTGGCCAATAAAAAAAAAAGCTGCAAAGGTCACGACATCCCCCTCCCTCTTGTATCATTTACGTCTCTCTCGTGCTTCCCATGTATAAAAAGAGTTTTATATGCCATAAACGACAACCTGCTCCGATCCTGGAGCGGCCGAACATGAAGCGATAATATCCCCGGCCTTTACGAGGCCAGACAGGCGCTTTTTATTTCAGTCATCAAGGCTGAGAGCGCGCAGAAGGTAATCGGAGCGAGCGGAGACGTGAGAGCGTAAAATTCTGGAAGGTTAGACGGATCTGGCGATTCTGAGGTCATGGAATACCAGGAACAGCGCAGAGACTTCAAAGAGGACGGCGAGAAAGAGAAGAAGAAAGCCGTGAACTGAGCGTAAAAAGAGAATCCATAAAGAGGGATTATTATCATCAGGGCAAGTAACTAAAACATAGGTTCATAAAGCATCAGAATACGGCACTATACATGGTATATACTCATATACAGCGGTCACAAAGCCAGAAAACCCTGAAAAAGGGACTCAAGTAGTATTCTAGTAGCTATATTCTTATACATAGCGGCAGTATTATAGTAGTTATATTTTTGTACATAGGAGCAGTATTATAGTAGTTATATTCTTGTACATAGGAGCAGTATTATAGTAGTTATATTCTTGTACATAGGAGCAGTATTATAGTAGTTATATTCTTGTACATAGGAGCAGTATTATAGTAGTTATATTCATGTACATAGGGGCAGTATTATAGTAGTTATATTCATGTACATAGGGGCAGTATTATAGTAGTTATATTCTTGTACATAGGAGCAGTATTATAGTAGTTATATTCTTGTACATAGGAGCAGTATTATAGTAGTTATATTCATGTACATAGGGGCAGTATTATAGTAGTTATATTCTTGTACATAGGGGCAGTATTATAGTAGTTATATTCTTATACATAGGAGCAGTATTATAGCAGTTATATTCTTGTACATAGGGGGCAGTATTATAGTAGTTATATTCTTGTACATAGGGGCAGTATTATAGTAGTTATATTCCTGTACATAGGGGCAGTATTATAGTAGTTATATTCTTATACATAGGAGCAGTATTATAGTAGTTATATTCTTGTACATAGGGGCAGTATTATAGTAGTTATATTCTTGTACATAGGGGGCAGTATTATAGTAGTTATATTCTTGTACAAAGGAGCAGTATTATAGCAGTTATATTCTTGTACATAGGAGCAGTATTATAGTAGTTATATTCTTGTACATAGGAGCAGTATTATAGTAGTTATATTCATGTACATAGGGGCAGTATTATAGTAGTTATATTCTTGTACATAGGGGCAGTATTATAGTAGTTATATTCTTATACATAGGAGCAGTATTATAGCAGTTATATTCTTGTACATAGGGGGCAGTATTATAGTAGTTATATTCTTGTACATAGGGGCAGTATTATAGTAGTTATATTCTTGTACAAAGGAGCAGTATTATAGTAGTTATATTCTTGTACATAGGGAGCAGTATTATAGTAGTTATATTCTTGTACATAGGGGGCAGTATTATAGTAGTTATATTCTTGTACATAGGGGGCAGTATTATAGTAGTTATATTCTTGCACATAGGGGGCAGTATTATAGTAGTTATATTCTTGTACATAGGGGCAGTATTATAGTAGTTATATTCTTGTACATAGGAGCAGTATTATAGTAGTTATATTCTTGCACATAGGGGGCAGTATTATAGTAGTTATATTCTTGTACATAGGGGCAGTATTATAGTAGTTATATTCTTGTACATAGGAGCAGTATTATAGCAGTTATATTCATGTACATAGGGGCAGTATTATAGTAGTTATATTCTTGTACATAGGAGCAGTATTATAGTAGTTATATTCTTGCACATAGGGGGCAGTATTATAGTAGTTATATTCTTGTACATTGGGGGCAGTATTATAGTAGTTATATTCTTGTACATAGGGGGCAGTATTATAGTAGTTATATTCTTGTACATAGGGGCAGTATTATAGTAGTTATATTCTTGAACATAGGGGGCAGTATTATAGTAGTTATATTCTTGTACAAAGGAGCAGTATTATAGTAGCTATATTCTTGTACATAGGGGCAGTATTATAGTAGTTATAATCTTGCACATAGGGAGCAGTATTATAGTAGTTATATTCTTGTACATAGGGGCAGTATTATAGGAGTTATATTCTTGTACATAGGGGCAGTATTATAGTAGTTATATTCTTGTACAAAGGAGCAGTATTATAGTAGTTATATTCTTGTACATATGGGGCAGTATTATAGCAGTTATATTCTTGTACATAGGGAGCAGTATTATAGTAGTTATATTCTTGTACATAGGGGCAGTATTATAGTAGTTATATTCTTGTACATAGGAGCAGTATTATAGTAGTTATATTCTTGTACATAGAGCAGTATTATAGTAGTTATATTCTTGCACATAGGGGGCAGTATTATAGTAGTTATATTCTTGTACATAGGAGCAGTATTATAGTAGTTATATTCTTGCACATAGGGGGCAGTATTATAGTAGTTATATTCTTGTACATTGGGGGCAGTATTATAGTTGTTATATTCTTGTACATTGGGGGCAGTATTATAGTAGTTATATTCTTGTACATTGGGGGCAGTATTATAGTACTTATATTCTTGTACATTGGGGGCAATATTATAGTAGCTATATTCTTGTATATAGGAGCAGTATTATAGTACTTATATTCTTGTACATAGGAGCAGTATTATAGTAGTTATATTCTTGTACATAGGAGCAGTATTATAGTAGTTATATTCTTGTACATAGGAGCAGTATTATAGTAGTCATATTCTTGTACATAGGGGGCAGTATTATAGTAGCTATATTCTTGTATATAGGAGCAGTATTATAGTACTTATATTCTTGTACATAGGAGCAGTATTATAGTAGCTGTATTCTTGTACATAGAGAGCAGTTTTATAGTAGCTATAGTCTTGTACATTGGGGGCAGTATTATAGTAGTTATATTCTTGTACATTGGGGGCAGTATTATAGTAGTTATATTCTTGTACATAGGGAGCAGTATTAGAGTAGTTATATTCTTGTATATAGGAGCAGTATTATAGTAGTTATATTCTTGTACATAGGAGCAGTATTATAGTAGTTATATTCTTGTACATTGGGGGCAGTATTATAGTAGTTATACTCTTGTACATTGGGGCAGTATTATAGTAGTTATATTCTTGTACATAGGGGCAGTATTATAGTAGTTATATTCTTGTACATAGAGCAGTATTATAGTAGTTATATTCTTGCAAATAGGGGGCAGTATTATAGTAGTTATATTCTTGTACATTGAGGGCAGTATTATAGTTGTTATATTATTGTACATTGGGAGCAGTATTATAGTAGTTATATTCTTGTACATTGGGGGCAATATTATAGTAGTTATATTCTTGTACATAGGAGCAGTATTATAGTACTTATATTCTTGTACATAGGAGCAGTATTATAGTAGTTATATTCTTGTACATAGAGCAGTATTATAGTAGTTATATTCTTGCACATAGGTGGCAGTATTATAGTAGTTATATTCTTGCACATTGGGGGCAGTATTATAGTAGTTATATTCTTGCACATTGGGGGCAGTATTATAGTAGTTATATTCTTGTACATAGGGAGCAGTATTATAGTAGCTATATTCTTGTACATATGGGGCAGTATTATAGTAGTTATATTCTTGTACATTGGGGGCAGTATTATAGTAGTTATATTCTTGTACATAGGGAGCAGTATTAGAGTAGTTATATTCTTGTATGTAGGAGCAGTATTATAGTACTTATATTCTTGTACATAGGAGCAGTATTATAGTAGTTATATTCTTGTACATTGGGGGCAGTATTATAGTAGTTATATTCTTGTACATTGGGGGCAGTATTATAGTAGTTATATTCTTGTACATAGGGAGCAGTATTAGAATAGTTTTATTCTTGTACATAGGGTGCAGTATTATAGTAGTTATATTCTTGTACATAGGGGGCAGTATTATAGTAGTTATATTCTTGTACATTGGGGGCAGTATTATAGTAGTTATATTCTTGTACATAGGGAGCAGTATTATAGTAGTTATATTCTTGTACATAGGGAGCAGTATTATAGTAGTTATATTCTTGTACATAGGAGCAGTATTATAGTAGTTATATTCTTTTACATATAGCAGTATTATAGTAGTTATATTCTTGCACATAGGGGACAGTATTATAGTAGTTATATTCTTGTACATTGGGGGCAGTATTATAGTTGTTGTAATGCACACGCCCGGGCTGAGCGGCGTGTGCGTGTATATGTAGTGATTCCACTGGACCATGCCGGAGAGTGAATACCTGGAGGGGCGTAACTAAGTATCCACCCGATCCGACCAGGGTCGCACGATGGCATACGACGCCAGTGCACCAAGGAGGAACCGAGCAGAGGGACCAGGTGCTACTCCAGGACAGACCCCGGACACGGCTGTTGACCCACACAGGGGAATACAGGAACAGGCAGGTTAGGCTGGCACGCAGACTGCTGGGTATAGGCAGACACGGCTGGTATGCAGACTGGCGGATGCTGGTAAGCACGGCTGGTATGCAGGCAGGGAGGTACTGGCAGGTACGACAGGTTGGAGCACCGAGTGGATAGGACCCAGTACAGACTGGGACTCAGGAACAGAACCGCAGATGCGGTGGACAAACAGCAGAGTGAGGCCGCCCAGAGCGGCGAGCGAGAGCAGAACAAGACGAGACCGCCTGGAGAGGTGAGCGAGAGAAGAGCAGGACAAGGCCGCCTGGAGCGGTGAGCGAGAGAGGAGCAGGACGAGACTGCCGAAGCAGCGAGCAAAGGGTCAGAGCAGAGCGAGACTGTCGGAGCAGCGAGCAAACGGTCAGAGCAGAGCGAGACTGCCGAAGCAGCGAGCAAAGGGTCACAGCAGAGTGAGACTGCCGAAGCAGCGAGCAAAGGGTCAGAGCAGAGCGAGACTGCCGGAGCAGCGAGCAAAGGGTCAGAGCAGAGCGAGACTGCCGGAGCAGCGAGCAAAGGGTCAGAGCAGAGCGAGACTGCCGGAGCAGCGAGCAAAGGGTCAGAGCAGAGCGAAACTGCCGGAGCAGCGAGCAAAGGGTCAGAGCAGAGCGAGACTGCCGGAGCAGCGAGCAAAAAGTCAGAGCAGAGCGAGACTGTCGGAGCAGCGTGCAAAGGGTCAGAGCAGAGCGAGACTGCCGGAGCAGCGTGCAAAGGGTCAGAGCAGAGCGAGACTGCCGGAGCAGCGAGCAAAGGGTCAGAGCAGAGCGAGACTGCCGGAGCAGCGAGCAAAGGGTCAGAGCAGAGCGAGACTGCCGGAGCAGCGAGCAAAGGGTCAGAGCAGAGCGAGACTGCCGGAGCAGCGAGCAAAGGGTCAGAGCAGAGCGAGACTGCCGGAGCAGCGAGCAAAGGGTCAGAGCAGAGCGAGGCTGCCGGAGCAGCGAGCAAAGGGTCAGAGCAGAGCGAGACTGCCGGAGCAGCGAGCAAAGGGTCAGAGCAGAGCGAGACTGCCGGAGCAGCGAGCAAAGGGTCAAAGCAGAGCGAGACTGCCGAAGCAGCGAGCAAAGGGTCAGAGCAGAGCGAGACTGCCGGAGCAGCGTGCAAAGGGTCAGAGCAGAGCGAGACTGCCGGAGCAGCGAGCAAAGGGTCAGAGCAGAGCGAGACTGCCGGAGCAGCGAGCAAAGGGTCAGAGCAGAGCGAGACTGCCGGAGCAGCGAGCAAAGGGTCAGAGCAGAGCAAGACTGCCGAAACAGCGAGCAAAGGGTCAGAGCAGAGCGAGACTGCCAGAGCAGCGAGCAAAGGGTCAGAGCAGAGCGAGACTGCCGGAGCAGCGAGCAAAGCAGAGCAGAGCGGAAACCGCAGGAGCGGTGAGCAAGGCAGAGCAGGCAAGAACCGCCGGAGCGGTGAGCAAGGCAGAGCAGAGGGGACAGGGCTCTGTTCACACGGAACAGACTGGAAGGGAAAGGCAGAACCAGGTATACACAGGATACTTGCAATGAAGTAGCGAGTGGACTCTAAACTCACAAACGGGAGCACAGGGACAACGAGTAGGAGTTAGGTACGAGAACAGATTCTGCAGGAAAAGGGAAGGTACGGACATAGAGAAAAACAGGTAACAGGCTAGGAGAGTATTCAGACAAGAACAGACACAGCAGCAAGATACAGGAGCGGGTCTAGGTATGCGGCCCCTAGAAGGCGGAACGAAAAGGCTAGGAGCGTGTTCAGACTGGCCTGGAAATACAGCCTCCAGGATAGGCAGAAGACAACAGGCTAGAAGATAGTTCAGACAGGACACAGTTCAGACACGGGAACTGATACCGCAAGACAGGAAGCATAGACAGGACCTGGCACATCAGTGACAAGAAGCCAACTGACAGAACACAATGCTCAGGCCTGGATTCCAGGGAGGAGCTGGGTTAAATATCAGGTGACAGACAGCAATAGGCTGAGGATGCACAAGGGGTGTGCCTGCAGCAGCTACAAGAAGTAGGAAGTGATCGGGCGCCGCCCTTAAGCAGCAGAAACAGAGGCAAGCAGACAGCATGGAGGAAAGCCAGGCTAGCAGACTGGACTGGAGATCAAGTGCGCGCTCTTGCACAGTGGGAGATGGACCACTATGCAAGGACGCCGCCAGGTATGTTACAGTTGTTATATTCTTGTACATTGGGGGCAGTATTATAGTAGTTATATTCTTGTACATAGGGGGCAGTATTATAGTATATTCTTGTATATAGGAGCAGTATTATAGTAGTTATATTCTTGTACATAGGGAGCAGTATTATAGTAGTTATATTCTTGTACATGGGGGCAGTATTATAGTACTTATATTCTTGTACATAGGGAGCAGTATTATAGTACTTATATTCTTGTACATAGGGAGCAGTATTATAGTAGTTATATTCTTGTACATAGGGAGCAGTATTATAGTACTTATATTCTTGTACATAGGGAGCAGTATTATAGTAGTTATATTCTTGTACATGGGGGCAGTATTATAGTGGCTATATTCTTGTAAATAGAGGCAGTATTATAGTGGTTATATTCTTGTACATTTGGGAAGTATTATAGTAGTTATATTCTTGTACATAGGGGGGGAGAAACCGTGCCAATGCCGCTCAATGACAGTGCCCGGTGTGGCAGCTCATCTGTAGCACTAGTCACAGTCCATGAACCAGGGTGGTTTATGATACCACTCTTCCTGATACCACTGAATCTAACTATTTTCCTGGTATTGACACTTGCTTATCTTGACCCCCACAACGTTATAAGCTCTGAGCTTGATGTCTATGGTGCTCCTGCTTCTAAATTTCGTATACTTAAGATCCAACTAGGAACGTCCATAGCCTCACATGGAGTTGTGTGTAGATAGGGAAGGTTTCTTAGACTTCACACGCTAACTAAGCCAAGATCAATCCATACACAAAGTCACTATCTTGATGAATTGCATTGCATGGGCTCCGTGTGCGATGGCAGACAGAAAAGCCATTGCCGGTGATTGCTACACCCTGCAATTAATTCAATCCACAATTGGAATAGATGAATCCTTGACGTGTAACCTGTCTATACACCACCTCGTATATACCATGCCTTCCCGCCATGATGAATACTTGAAATGATGGACAGATGACGGCAGTCTCGGTTCATTACAGATGCTTGGATTGCTTTGTCTTGCGTGACTTCCAGAAGAATTGGAAACCATTAGAGATAATTCTGATTGATCGGACTGGCAGATGAAATACACAGGGGTTTAAATCAACAGATGGAAACGGATACTTTTGTGATTTGTAAGATTAAAAAAAAAGCTTCATCAATCAACCGCAAAGGAAATGACATTTCAGAGGCTCCGAGTAAAACCAGAGATAAAATTGGAAGCAGATCCTCGTCCGTGGCTGTTTGGGATACAACACTGAGGCGTTTCAGACACATTGGAGGAAGTTTATCACAGTATCGAGATATCAATTGACTCTGCTGTCAAAATGGTGCAAATTGCACAGCTTCTCTTTTTTTTAAAAAAAAATTTCCTTATGCCATCTCATAGCCGGGGGTTTATATATACACCAATATGTGGTCCCCAAAAACTGAGCACAACAAAAAAAAACATGGAACTGGAAAGTATATATGGCCAACAGTATTGGGATTCCATCGCATGACAGCTAAATTATTTTGCAGGAGTCTGTATGATTTTTTTGCCCCTTCATCCAGAAGAGCCTGATGGGGGGGGGAGGCCGGGCTCACAATCTCCATTATTGGTGTTGGATGGGGCTGAGGTTCGGCCTCTGTGTTACCGCTTATATTCTCCCCCCTCCATGTCTGTATGGAGCTTGTGCTCTGGGCACAGTCATGGCAAACAGAAAAGGGTCATCCCCAAATTGTTCCCACAAAGCTGAAGCTACAATTGTCCACAAAGTCTGTGCCTAAGAATTAAGATTTCCCTTCACTGGAAATAAGGGCCCAATGCCGACCCCTGATACCAATCCCATAGCATTATCCTCCTCCACCATCTGTACAGCGGCACAATGCGGTCAGGGGGTAACGTCCTCCTGGGATCACCAAACCCAGACTCCTCCATCAGACGCAGATAGAGAAGTGCGATCCATTACTGCACAGAACACGTCTCCTCCAGAGTCCTGCGGTGGCGGCTTTACACCACTCAATCCGACGCTCGGCATTGTGCTTAGTGATGTACTGCTGCATGCAGCTGCTCGGCCATGAAGCTCCCAGCGGGGGCGCTGTGTTTGTGCTGATACTAAAGGAAGTCTGGACTCTGCAGTTATGGGGTCAGCAGAGCGGTGGTGACTTTTCTGCTCCTCAGCACTCGGCTCCCCGCTCTGTAACGTTAAGGAGTCTCTCTCCACTTCGTGGCTGAGTTGCTGCGGTTCCTTCCACTTCTCAATAATATCACTCGGAGGTGATGGGGGAAGATTCAGGAGGAAGAAATGTCAGGAACGGACTCATGGAACTGAATGGAAAACTGTAAATTGAATGATTAAAATGTGTCTTGATACATTGTACGGACAAACGTATTTGTTGCATAATGTCAGAACTTTCTGGCTATATTTATACAGGTTATATAAATTGTATTGTAAAATTTGCTATTTGGATACAAAGTTTCTAAAACCTCAGCAGAGAAATGCCACTGGGTAAATTAAGCAAAAATATGGATTTTATATTCGTAGCAAAAGATGAAATCTGTGGGATCAGTTGAGTCCACAACAAAAACGTCATTACCTTTTTTTCACTACTTAGAAAATCTAACAACTATCCATAACATGTGAATATACCTTAATACATAGATTTCCAGCATGAACAGTTGCTTCTTCTCAGTCTCTTAAGTCAGAGGCTTTTACGACACCTATTTGGTGAGCACCATGTATCCACTTTTTTTTGCTGCTTTTTGCTTAGTAAAGTCTCTCCTCTCGAGACTTAAAGAAATGTGGCCTAATATTCAATATAGTAAAGGAAAATACACGATTTGCCAGTAATTCCTAGGAAACTGCTAAAGTGATAAGCGATCGTTATAAAATATACAAATCTTCTTAGTCTTCACACAGTATTTTATTTTTAAGCCTAACCTCTCACCACCTATTGGTAAAAAGTAAGGAGTCCACTTCTATCTTGAATTTTGATATTTAAGGAGTTTCTCAATATTTAATCCAGTCCAGTTTTCTAGTCTACCTTTTTTTTGCAGGTGGACAACCAATATGTCAGCATTGCATACAACTTTCACCGTGCTTTTAGACTCTGGTTATGAAACGGGGCAGATTTGTCTGGGAAAGCGGAAGACTAGCTATGGAGTTTATCAGTGGTTGTATTGGCTCAATGACTTTAGACCCCAGACCAGACCCATCCAGAGGTATTATCCAGGTTGCAACAAATACAGTCATGGAATGATAGAATGTTAGAGTTGGAAGGGACCTCCAGGGTCATCGTGTCCAACCCCCTGCTCAATGCAGCAGTCGTGGCCAAAAAAAGTGATAGCACCCATAAAATTGTTCCAGGATATGAAGTATTTCTCCCAGAAAAATTATTGCAATTACACGTTTATTTCCTTTGTGTGTATTGGAAAAGTACAAAAAAAAAAAAAAAAAAAAATTGGACATAATTTCACACAAAACACCCAAAATGGGCCGTAGAAGATTGTTGCTACCTTTCCAAAATTGTAGGTAAACAACTTTGTTTCAAACATGTGATGCTCGATCAAACTCACCTGTGGCAAGTAACAGGTGTGGGCAATTTGAAAATCCCACCTAAAACCAGATAAAAAGGGGAGAAGTTGAGTCAGTCTTCGCATTGTGTGTCTGTGTGTGCCACACTAAGCATGGAGAACATAAAGAGGAGAAGAGAACTGTCTGAGGACCTGAGAACCAAAATTGTTGAACAATAGCATCAATCTCAAGGTTACAAGTCCCTCTCCAGAGATGTGGATGTTCCTTTGTCCACTGTGCGCAACATAATCAAGAAGTTTACAACCCCTGGCACTGTACCTAATCTCCCAGGACATGGACGTCAGAGAAAAATTGATGAAAGGTTGAAACGCAGAATAGTCCGGATGGTGGATAAGAAACCAAAATCAATTCCAAAGAAATTCAAGCTTTCCTGCAGGCTCAGGGTGCATCAGTGTCAGCGCAAACTATCCGTCGACATTTCAATGAAATGAAACAGTATGGCAGGAGACTCAAGAGGACCCCACTGCTGACACAGAGACATATAAAATCTATACTGCAGTTTGCCAAAATGTGTGTAAGGGTGCTTTCACATTGCGTTCTGTGTCCCTGTCGGGGCATATGTTCTAAAATTCCCCGCAAAACGGGGTCTGGACGTATGCTGTGACGGGGGCCATAGCCGGCAGTGGTGACGGGAAAGTGAACGTGCGCTCTGTGTACACTTTTTTCGGGAGTGTATGCCCACAGGAGGCGGACACTCAGACGCAGCAGCCTGTTTTGCGGGGAATTTCAGGACGTATGCCCCAACGGGGACACAAAACGCAATGTGAAAGCACCCTTGGCCAAAATTCTTCTGGGAAAGCATCTTGTGGACAGATGAGACCAAGATAGAGCTTTTTGGTAAAGCAGATCATTCTACTGTTTACTGAAAGCGAAATGAGGCCTACAAAGAAAAGAACACTACCTACAGTCAAATATGGTGGAGGTTCAAAGATATTTTGGGGTTGTCTAGCTGCTTCTGGCACTGGGTACTTTGACTGTGTGCAAGGCATCATGAAATCTGAAGATTACCAAAGGATTTTGGGTCACAATGTAGTGCCCAGTGTCAGAAAGCTGGGTTTGCGTCCTAGGTCATGGGTTTTCCAGCAGGACAAGGACCCCAAACATACCTCAAGAGGCCCCCAGAAATGGATGGAAACAAAGCGCTGGAGAGTCCTGAAGTGGCAGCAATGAATCCGGATCTAAATCTCATTGAACACATGTGGAGAAATCTTTAAATTGCTGTTGGGAGAAGAGAAGACGCCTTCAGATATCAGAGACCTGGAGCAGTTTGCAAAAGAAGAGTCCAAAATTCCAGTAGAGAGGAGCAAGAAGCTTGTTGATGGTTATAGGAAGTGATTGATTGCAGCTATTTATTCCAAATGGTGTGCAACCAAATATTAGGGTGAGGGTGCCAACAATTTTGCCCAGCCAATTTTTTTTTCTGTGTTTTTTTTTTTGTTATATTATTATTTTGTGTTGTTCCAATAAACACAAAGGAAATAATTGTGTATAACAAAACAGGTGTAAATGCAATAATTCTCTGGGAGAAATACTTCATTTTCTGGAACAATTTCAAGGGTGCCACTCTATATGTAAATACACTTTAAACATTAGGTCAGCTGACGTCAGAGAAGGAGGCCGACTTAGCCATTGAATTGACCAGTCGGCTACTAGTGTTGAGCGAATTTGTTTGGCATTTCAAAGTCTGGTTCGTGTTCGGGGTTCCGGCTTGTTCGCGCCAAAAAAAAAAAAAAAATTGTCTCCGCCCAGCATGGCAAATCAGGGATGTTCATGGGCGGAGATTATTTTTTGGTGCAAACAAGCCGGAACGCCAAACACGAACCCGAATTTGAAATGCCGAATAAATTCGCTCAACACTATCAGCTACCTTAGGCCAAACTTTTTTTTTTTTCCAGGATTAATTCTTGTTTTGATCAAAATTATTAAATCAGATAAATATAATATATTTATAACGAAATATTTTTTTTTTTTATTTAGAAAAGAAACCCAAACAACTTTATTTTGAATGTTTTCCGCAACTTTGACATAAAAGGCCTTCTAGCAATCTTGGAATAGTGAAAGTCCGACAACCAGCGATCGATCGGCTGATCGAAGAAGCACCTGCAAGTCCGGGATCATCTTCATTGTTTCCCAGACGCAGCACCATACATTTAGTAGTGACTGATCTGGTAATGCAGATGAGTGCCATACACCGGAAAAGGAACTGCGGTGCGGAGGTCTGCAGGACCAGGCACTGCGCCATAAAATGCAGCGTTGACCCTGGTAAATAAAGAAGGGGATGCTGCCCCATTTGCACCAAAGTCCCTTGAATTTCTACTTCTTAAACCAAAGCATTATAGCCTATCGCATTATTGCCTATCAGTGTAAGTGCTCTTTCTCACATCAGTTGTTTTTTTTTTTTGCCATCCGTTATTTTTACAGACAGTTCACGGATACATTCCATTCCATGTGCAATAAGGATGCAAAAAGGATTGTTAAAATTGCCACAAAAAAATGGTTGCAGCGCACTTAAAAAGAAAAAACAGACCATAAATTGTTTTTCACGTACGAGAAACTTGACGCATGAATCCTTCCAAAGTCAAAAATTTAAGGCAGATCTTTAATATGCCCTTAACATCTACACTATTAGAGATGAGCGAACCGGAACTGTAAAGTTCGGGGTTCGTAATGAATACCTAGTGTCTGGTATAGAACTTCGAACACGAGCTTGGAAGTCCGTTTTACAGTTCGGGATTCCAGTTCCAAAAATTTGGGTCCTTATTGATTTCAATGGGGTTCGGGTACAGTTCTAGTACCCGAACCAAACTTTGGACTAAAGTTCGTTCGGGTACCAGAACCCGAACTTCCATGGGTCCGGTCATCCCTAGTCACTATGTAATAGGGTTGAGATAGAGGGTTGCCATTGCCTATTGTCTCTAATGGGTTAGACTGCCAGGACCGGAGATATCCACAATCCGGGTATTAGTTGTAAGAGCCTTGATGTGTGTTACAGCTGTGCTCTCATATGTTGGGCAGTGCGTAGGAGATCCCAATGCCGAATGTCTGAAAATTGCAAAAATTTGTCTTCCAAAAGGCAAGGATGGCCAGCATAGTCTATGATTGGGCTAACACAGGTCACCGATAAAGGGAGTCTTCTTGAGGTTTGTGCATACAACTGTATGACGATGGAAGAACAAAGTTTTTATTGG
Organism: Phyllobates terribilis; assembly: GCF_046119375.1. Taxonomy (NCBI): domain Eukaryota; kingdom Metazoa; phylum Chordata; class Amphibia; order Anura; family Dendrobatidae; genus Phyllobates; species Phyllobates terribilis. Next base: position 47,032,889 of record NW_027362762.1, read on the forward strand.
AGCCATTGATCAAAGCTCCTTGTCTCTTGAATTATCACTTAGATGCAAACTATTCCCTTTATCCCTCCTCTCATCACCTTAAAACCTGACTGAATTCTCTCCGACAAGGAGAACAGATCCCATTAGTGGAGCATGTTATCCATTAAGTCTTTACCATTTGCCATCTTTTATGATTGAACATTTTTTTTTACAAATTACCGTCCAATTTGTTACAAGTTTGTCTTTTTTTGTTTCCCCCTTTTCTTTCTGGACATGGGTTGGAGGTAGGGATTGCGGCGACATGAAAAGCACACGAGAATGTAATGAGGAAATGTTTTCTTCATGACATACAGATTGGCTGTCCGCAATCGCAGTTCCTGAGCAGCTGGGACTGATAAGCGCTGTCACAATCTTTCAAGGATGAATTTAAAGCGGAGAAAAAAAACACGGAACATTTAGCAGCCGGAGCGACGGATAATGCGAGGATTAAGTCGTTCTTTTGCAAGGAAAATGATTTGTGGAATTTGTTTTTCCAACTTCTTCTTCTTCAAAAAAAGAAAAATTAAAGAGGTCTACTTTAGGAGTTAAAAAGATGAACATTTTATAAAAAGTGCCATCATATAGCTAGGCTACGCAATCATCTCTGGAAACATCTACCAGTCCTGAGAAAGGGTAGCCAGTTATGCAGATACTGGTTTTGGTTTCTGGTTACTTGCCGTGCAGAAAATCGGGGCCATAATGCGTCTCCCTACACAGCGAGTGGTCGGAAGGACAACTGTGTAATAAAAGCTTACAAGTGGACACGGTTGTTTGAAGATTATTGATCACGATGGCATGCCGTAAGTGCAATAAAACTGCCCACAAATTACAGATCAATCTCTGCTTTGATCTTGGTCTGGGCTTGATCGGTCGTTTGGTATGAATGTCTAACCCCCCCAAAAAAAAACTAAAAAAAAAAAATTCTACCGAACAACTTTTCAATAGACATTTTTTTTTGTTTCATCAAATGTCTCGGCACATTCAGACATTTGGCAAAATCGATCAATCTTTTTGGCCAAATTTAGAGAAGAAAACAGAATTATAATTATCAACAAAAAAAAAAAAAAAAAATGACGACCACTTACTGGTGTCTAACCTGGAACAAGGGGCTTCAGGGTCCATCAGGCACCAGATCAAAGGTTATGATTGCCAATTCTGCACCCTGTATAGATAACCATTGGATGACTTTTTAGCTTTGCAATTTTCATTTGATTATAGAACTTTTTCTAGCAGGAAATAGACGGATTTTGGTAAGACCTTACCTGTAAAATCCTTTTCAGCGAAGGAAGGAAGGGAGACACAGATCCATTACTAGTGGGTAGGCGGAGGCCCACAGGATAGTTCACCTCAGATTAGAAAAAGTGACGACCGGCCCCTCCAGCTTAGGCTCCTCCTACTCCCATGTTCCTCAGTCCGTACACAAGCTAAAGAAGAGCAGACAACACAAGCGGAACAACACAACCCCTTCCGAAAATTCAGAAATGCGAGAGAACAGGTTATGTATATAACAGAAAGAACACACAGTCCCAGGCACTACTCACTGGACCTGACAACTGCGATGAGCTGGCAATGCTGGAACAGAGCCCTAGCGCACCGACCCAAGCCCAGATGACCGCCATCAGAGAGGAGTCGCGCCGCATCTGGAAAACAATAATACACTTCTGCCATGGGAGGGAGCTGTGTCTCCCTTCCTTCCTTCGCTGAAAAGGATTTTACAGGTAAGGTCTTACCAAAATCCATCTTTCAGCAGCAGAAGGGAAGGAAGGGAGACACAGATCCATTACTAGTGGGACATCCCAAAGCAGTCCAGAACTCAAGGGTGGGAAACAGTGGCAGAATCGCCAACACCCCAACAACACAGTCAAGCCAAAACTAGATAAAGAGATAACCTAAACCACCGCCGCCTGCAGGACCCTGCGTCCCAAGGCCGCATCGGCGGAAGCACTCACGTCCACTTTATAAAATTTAGTAAAAGTGTGAACGGAGTGCCAGGTAGCTGCCCGGCAGAGCTGCGCTGCCGAGGCCCCCTGATGAAAAGCCCACGACGAACCAACAGCTCTCGTGGAATGAGCTCGAACCTTAACCGGACAAGGCTCGCCCTTGAGCCGGTACGCTTCCAGGATAGCCGAACGTATCCACCGAGCTATAGTGTCCTTGGAGGCCCGCTGACCACGCCGACGACCAGCAGGAATCACAAAAAGAGAGTCCGACTTCCGAAACCTTTGCGTGATTGAAAGATAGAACTTCAAAGCCCGCACCAAATCGAACGAGTGCAAGGCTCGCTCCTTTGGACTTTTTGGATTCGGACAGAGGGAGGGAAACACGATGTCCTGATTGACGTGGAAATGCGACACCACTTTAGGCAGAAAATCGCCACGGGTACGAAGCACCACGCGATCCGGGTGGAACTCCAGAAAAGGGGGCGAGCAAGACAGTGCCGCCAACTCAGAAACCCTTCTCAAGGAGGTGACCGCCACCAGGAAGGCCATCTTCCAAGAAAGCAAGTAAAGCGTAGCTGAATCCATAGGCTCAAAAGGCCCATGGTGAAGAGCCTCCAAGACTAGATTGAGCCGCTAAGGAGCCACAAATGCCCTCCGAGGCGGAAACTGACGTGCAACCCCGCGAAAAAACGAGCGCACATCCCTGCGCGAGGCAATAGCCTTCCGAAAAAGCACGGATAGTGCAGATACCTGACCCCGCAAGGTACCAACCGCCAGACCCCTGGCCAAACCACATTGCAGAAAAGCCAAGAAGTTGGGAATGGAAAAAACCCTCGGGTTCCTTGACGATCCAGAACACCATGAATAGAAGGCCTACCAAGTTTTGTGATAAATCCTAGTCGTAGCTGGACCTCTGGCCGCCCGCAAGGTGGCAATGACCTCGGCCGAAAACCCACGACGGGTCAATACCTCGGTCTCAAGAGCCACGCCGTCAAACGAAGCGACTTCAGGTCTGGATGACGAATGGGCCCTTGGGTTAATAGGTCCGGGCGAAGAGGCAGTGGAAACGGAGGCGCCGCCAGAAGAGACACCAGCGTTGAATACCACGCCCTCCGCGGCCAGTCCGGCGCCACCAAAATTGCCGGAATTCGTTCAAGTTTGATCCGCCGGACCACCAGAGGAAGTAAGGATACCGGCGGAAACAAATAGATCAGCTTGAACTGGTCCCACGGGGCCACTAGAGCATCTACCGCCACAGCCTCTGGGTCCCTGTACCTGGACATGAACGTCAGAATCCTGGCGTTCAGCCTGGATGCCATCAAGTCCACCTGGGGAGTCCCCCAACGGGAGCACAGCAGTGCAAAAACATCAGGATGAAGACTCCATTCTCCGGGATCCACCTGCTCGTGACTGAGGAAGTCCGCCGTGATATTCAGCACTCCTGGGATGTGAATCGCGGAGATGGCTGGAACCCTGGACTCGACCCATACCAGGATCCGTGAGACCTACATCATGAGTCTGGAACTCCTCGTCCCGCCCTGATGGTTGATATACGCGACCGCTGTCGCATTGTCCGTCTGAATCCGGACCGGCAGACCGCTCAAGGGGACCGTGCAATGTCGGAGGCAGAGAAAAATCGCTCTCAACTCAAGGATGTTGATCGGCAGAGACGACTCCTCTGACGACCAGACCCCCTGAACCCAGAGATCATTCCAAACCCCCCCCAGCCAGTCAGGCTGGCATCGGTGGTAATGACCGACCACCGTGGGAGGAGGAAGGATTTCCCCAGGGATAAAGCCTCCGGACGTAACCACCATCCAAGAGACTCTCGCACCCTGTGGGAGATACCGACACAGCGATCTAGCGAAGCCGGCGATCGATCCCAAAGGGTCAGAATAAGATTTTGGAGACCTCGGGAATGAAGTTGTGCAAACGGTACCGCTTCCATTGCCGCCACCATCAGACCCAGAAGGCGCATACACTTCCGAAGGGACATCGCCATCGCCGACCTCATATCCTGGACATGGTGACGAAGGTTCGCTTGTTTGTCCGGAGGCAGGGACACCACTGCCCGTACCATGTCAAAATGCATCCCCAAGAACCGAATTGACTGCGACGGCTCCAATGACGACTTCTTCCAATTGACCAGCCACCCGAAGTCCTCCAGGTGCTGAAGGGAGAGATCGCGAGCTGTCACCGCCTCCTCCGCTGTGGGCGACACAATTAACAGGTCGTCCAGGTAGGGGAGAATCGTAACTCCTTGCCTTCGAAGGAGCGCCATGAGTGGCGCCAGAATTTTTGTAAAAACCCTGGGCGCCGAGGCCAAGCCAAATGGTAGGGCCACAAACTGGTAATGTGCCTGACCTATGGCGAAACGCAGGAAGCGCTGGTGAGCCCTGCCGATAGGGACATGCAAATAGGCGTCGCGGATGTCGATAGACACCAAGAAATCGTACTGCGACAGGGCCGCCACGACAGAGCGAAGAGACTCCATACGGAATTTCCGGGTCCGGACATGAACATTCAATTCTTTGAGGTCCAGAATGGGGTGAAACTTGTCCTCCTTTTTGGGGACCACAAAAAGGTTGGAGTAAAACCCCCTTCCCCGGTCCTCCGGCGGAACCGGAACCACCACACCCTGCTGCAGAAGAGAGTCGACCTCCCGCAGCAGTGCGGCAGCCAGCTTGGGCTCGGACGGGCTGCGAGACTGACGAAACCTGTCCCGGGGTCGAGAAAGAAACTCTATGAAATAGCCTGCCGACATAACCCGCGTTACCCAGGCGTCCGATACGTGGGACGCTCAAATCGACCCGAACTGAAGCAGACAACCTCCCACCCGAGAGCCCTCGAGAGGGTTCCTGGCGTCAGTCCGCCTTAGCGGGCTTTTTGTCAACCTCCCGTTTGTACTGACGGAAATGTTGTTTCCAGAGTGTACGGGATTTCTGGGTGGTCATCTTTCCGGAAGACGAGGGACGACCCGATCTCCAAGAGGGCTGACCGAACCGTCCCCTGGGCCGAAAGGGCTGACGACCACTACCGGCATTTGACTTGCCAGACGTAGAAGCCGCTGCTTTTCGCTGCGGCAAAGCCGAATCCTTGGCCTTAGCAATCAGCTCCGTGAGGTCCGAACCAAAAAGCTGACCGCCCTTGTATGCCAGACTCAACAAACCTTGTTTGGATACCACGTCTCCAGTCCACTGTTTAAGCCACAGTGCTCTTCTGACTGTGACGGCCGAGGATTGAGCCCTGGACAGAACCGAAGTAGTATCCAGCACTGCGTCCCTGCCATATCGGGCCGCCTCTTCCAACAGCTGGAAGAGCCTTTCCACCTGAGACAGCGGAGACCCATCTTGCCACGCCGTCCGCAGCTGATCCAACCACCGCAGAGAAGCCTCACCAGCCCACATGGCCCCCAAGGCCGCTCGGAATCCATGACCCGCGGCCTCGTAGATGGACTTCGCCGCTAACTCCGTCCTTCTGTCCAGCGGGTCCTGTAGACTCGCCTTCCCTTTAACAGGAAGCAAAGAGGATTTGCTCAGCTGAGACAATGGCACGTCCATTTCATGCGAGGGGACCCAATTAACGATCGTCTCCGAGGAGCAGGGGTACAGGGCATCAAAAAACCGCATCCCCTGGAAGCGTTTATCCGGACACAGGCGTTCTTTCTCCACCGCCTCGTTAAGTTCATGGTGCGCCAGCAGCGTCGAACGAGCCTGACGCGACTCCTGATACAGCCGGGCCGACTTGCCAAGGCGCCTCGTCACCTCTTCAGACAGCTGTAACGCTTCCCGCATAGCCCCAATAAAAGCGTCCACACGGCCCGAAAGCGAAGCGGAGCAACCCAGCCGATCCTCTTCATCAGAATCGGAAATCTCACCATCAGAGTCTGTCGGTGATTCTGAAACCTCCGACGCACTGCGCGGAGGAGACGGCGCCACCACAGGCCTGTGGCGCTTCTTGCCTCGTGACGTCGTTTGGGACTTAGCTGATACCCAATGACCCAGGAGGTCCGACAGACTGTCAATGGAGCGAGTGAGCGCTTCCACTTTAACATCACTGAGACCCCCAACCAGTGTCGAACCTGACGCCGTCGAAGACCCCGGCGTATCAGATACGCGTGACCGATCCGGAAGAGGACCGGGAGAGAAATCCGCGCCCCCTGGTCCCTGATCCGACATGCCCCCACACAGTTGCGAGCATCGCGGATAAGGCGGTAATAACCACTTACAATGGGTACAGTAACCAAGGAAGTGTGATCCCGCCACCACAGCCTGCTCCTCGCAAAAAAATCACCAAGCACTGAAGGGTTTAAGCTCCTCCAGAGGGAGAGAGCTACCTCAGCTGCCTGCAGAGCAAAAGTTAACCTAACAGACTAGGGAGATGTGCGCTCTGATCCCAGAAGCATGCACTCCAGAACAGGTTAACTGCCTTGATGAGGCCAGACCCCTCAGAAGGGGTTAATGCTGCTGACCACACAATACCCCTTTGCCTTAAAAGGACAGAGGTGTGCGGGTCCCAGAGCCTCTTTAGCAGGGAGATAGCAGCGCCGGATATAGCACACCCTGTCTGCCTTAACAGGCCAGCAGTAAGGTGCTCTGCGCTGCAATAGTGAGCAAACGGAACCTTCTGCTTTAAAAGGCAGAAGTGACTCACCAGCTGGCCGCGATGACTGCTCTTCTCTGGGGAGGTGTAGAGAGCGGGGAGCAGGGAGCAGGAGGCGCTGCACGTGGAAATGGACGCCGGCCGAAGGACCCGGGAGAAGAAGAAGGGGCTGGGACAGCTCCAGCACGCGCTTTCCGAGCGCTTCCTGTCTGAGGATAAGTGACAGGGAGCAGAGAAGCGCGAAGCCACGCCCCCCGCCGTTACACACTAACGGAGCCCGCGCTTCCCCGTCCCTGCTCCCCTGCTAGCAGAGACATCTCCAAACGCCGAATGCAGCGGTGATATCCTGTAACGGACAAAACTGCAGTCACCACATGTACAGTAAGAGCGGCTGCCGCAGCAGCCGCTGAAGCACTCAGAACTTGATGAGCACTTACCCAGCTGAGCGCCCTTAGCTCCCCCTCACGGCAGAGCGCGCAGGGACCCCAAGAAGCGGTGTGCGTCTCCGCCAGGGAGAGCCCTGTATCCCCCGGGGCCGGCAGGCTTCTGCGGGGACCTCCTCAGGGGGTACGCAGATCCGCCAGGGGAGGGTCAGGGGTCCCAGCAGCGCCGAGACCCCCTGAGACCTCTAGACCACAGGGGGTCCAGGTCTCCGGGAATGTAAAATAAAAAATTCTTCTGAGGAGCTGCAAAGGCAGCGACTATCCTCTGCGACCTCAAATTTAAAACTGAAGGACATGGAGTAGGAGCCTAAGCTGGAGGGGCCGGTCGTCACTTTTTCTAATCTGAGGTGAACTATCCTGTGGGGCTCCGCCTACCCACTAGTAATGAATCTGTGTCTCCCTTCCTTCCCTTCTGCTGCTGAAATTCCCTGCATCCGCCTGTAGTGATGGCTAAACGTTTGGTGAATTTGTAGAATTGGTTGGTGCTGAACTAAAAAATCCAATCAAAAGTAAGGCCATTTTTTTGGAAACGTGTAATAAGGCTAGGGTGACACTGCAAGGTGTGCCACGATATTACATGATACTGTAATGTAGCATATCACAGCACGACAGTCGCAAAACAGCTAACGCTTTTGTTTTGTTGTTGTTGAAATGCAGGTTGTCTGCAGTTGTAACTTGCCTGTGACCTGTTGGCAATTAATATTTTTTTTTTGCAGCCAACTTGCAGCTTTAAGTTACAGTCTGGAGCCCTATTTTTTTTGTGGACTAACCCACAAAGTGAACCAACTTCCTTAAATTGTGTTCCTGTTTTTGTTCCAGTCATCAACTTTATTAAATATTGTTGAAAACTCAATATGCCAGTGCAAACTACAACTGGATCGGTACTCATTGTCCCTATATAATCGGCACAGCTCAAAAGAATCGATAATCATACCATCGTTTTGGAAAAACTCAATGAATTGGTACTTTATATCAGCCCAACTCATTGAATCTCCCTTTATATCGGCTCAGCTCAATGAATCAGTACTCATCCTCTCTTTGTATCGGCTCAGCTCAATGAATCAGTACTCATCCTCCATTTGTATGCTCAGCTCAATGAATCAGTACTCATCCTCCCTTTGTATCGGCTCAGCTCAATGAATCAGTACTCATCCTCCCTTAACATCATCACAACTCAACAAATCAGTACTCATCCTCCCTTTGTATCGGCACAGCTCAATGAATCAGTACTCATCCGCCCTTAACATCATCACAACTCAACAAATCAGTACTCATCCTCTCTTTGTATCGGCACAGCTCAATGAATCAGTACTCATACTCCCTTTGTATCGGCTCAGCTCAAAGAATCAGTACTCATACTCCCTTTGTATCGGCTCAGCTCAATGAATCAGTACTCATCCTCTCTTTGTATCGGCTCAGCTCAATGAATCAGTACTCATCCTCCATTTGTATGCTCAGCTCAATGAATCAGTACTCATCCTCCCTTTGTATCGGCTCAGCTCAATGAATCAGTACTCATCCTCCCTTAACATCATCACAACTCAACAAATCAGTACTCATCCTCCCTTTGTATCGGCTCAGCTCAATGAATCAGTACTCATCCGCCCTTAACATCATCACAACTCAACAAATCAGTACTCATCCTCCCTTTGTATTGGCACAGCTCAATGAATCAGTACTCATCCTCCCTTAACATCATCACAACTCAACAAATCAGTACTCATCCTCCCTTTGTATCGGCACAGCTCAATGAATCAGTACTCATCCGCCCTTAACATCATCACAACTCAACAAATCAGTACTCATCCTCTCTTTGTATCGGCACAGCTCAATGAATCAGTACTCATACTCCCTTTGTATCGGCTCAGCTCAAAGAATCAGTACTCATACTCCCTTTGTATCGGCTCAGCTCAATGAATCAGTACTCATCCTCCCTTTGTATCGGCTCAGCTCAATGAATCAGTACTCATCCTCCCTTTGTATCGGCACAGCTCAATGAATCAGTACTCATCCTCCCTTTGTATCGGCACAGCTCAATGAATCAGTACTCATCCTCCCTTTGTATCGGCACAGCTCAATGAATCAGTACTCATACTCCCTTTGTATCGGCTCAGCTCAATGAATCAGTACTCATCCTCCCTTTGTATCGGCACAGCTCAATGAATCAGTACTCATCCTCTCTTTGTATCGGCACAGCTCAATGAATCAGTACTCATCCTCTCTTTGTATCGGCACAGCTCAATGAATCAGTACTCATACTCCCTTTGTATCGGCTCAGCTCAATGAATCAGTACTCATACTCCCTTTGTATCGGCTCAGCTCAATGAATCAGTACTCATCCTCTCTTTGTATCGGCACAGCTCAATGAATCAGTACTCATCCTCTCGCACAGCTCAATGAATCAGTACTCATCCTCTCTTTGTATCGGCACAGCTCAATGAATCAGTACTCATACTCCCTTTGTATCGGCACAGCTCAATGAATCAGTACTCATACTCCCTTTGTATCGGCTCAGCTCAATGAATCAGTACTCATACTCCCTTTGTATCGGCACAGCTCAATGAATCAGTACTCATACTCCCTTTGTATCGGCTCAGCTCAATGAATCAGTACTCATCCTCCCTTTGTATCGGCACAGGTCAATGAATCAGTACTCATCCTCCCTTTGTATCGGCACAGCTCAATGAATCAGTACTCATCCTCCCTTTGTATCGGCACAGCTCAATGAATCAGTACTCATCCTCCCTTTGTATCGGCACAGCTCCATGAATCAGTACTCATCCTCCCTTTGTATCGGCACAGCTCAATGAATCAGTACTCATCCTCCCTAAACATCATCACAACTCAACAAATCAGTACTCATCCTCCCTTTGTATCGGCTCAGCTCACCGAATCAGTACTCATCCTCCCTTTGTATCGACACAGCTCCATGAATCAGTACTCATCCTCCCGTTATATCGGCACAGCTCAATGAATCAGTACTCATCCTCCCTTTGTATCGGCACAGCTCAATGAATCAGTACTCATCCTCCCTTTGTATCGGCACAGCTCAATGAATCAGTACTCATCCTCCCGTTATATCGGCACAGCTCAATGAATCATTACTCATCCTCCCTTTGCATCGGCACAGCTCAATGAATCAGTACTCATCCTCCCTTTGTATCGGCACAGCTCAATGAATCAGTACTCATCCTCCCGTTATATCGGCACAGCTCAATGAATCAGTACTCATCCTCCCTTTGTATCGGCACAGCTCAATGAATCAGTACTCAACCTCCCTTTGTATCGGCACAGCTCAATGAATCAGTACTCATCCTCCCTTTGTATCGGCACAGCTCCATGAATCAGTACTCATCCTCCCTAAACATCATCACAACTCAACAAATCAGTACTCATCCTCCCTTTGTATCGGCTCAGCTCACCGAATCAGTACTCATCCTCCCTTTGTATCGACACAGCTCCATGAATCAGTACTCATCCTCCCGTTATATCGGCACAGCTCAATGAATCAGTACTCATCCTCCCTTTGTATCGGCACAGCTCCATGAATCAGTACTCATCCTCCCGTTATATCGGCACAGCTCAAAGAATCAGTACTCATCCTCCCTTTGTATCGGCACAGCTAAATGAATCAGTACTCATCCTCCCTTTGTATCGGCACAGCTCAATGAATCAGTACTCATCCTCCCTTTGTATCGGCACAGCTCAATGAATCAGTACTCATCCTCCCTTTGTATCGGCACAGCTCAATGAATCAGTACTCATCCTCCCGTTATATCGGCACAGCTCAATGAATCATTACTCATCCTCCCTTTGTATCGGCACAGCTCAATGAATCAGTACTCATCCTCCCTTTGTATCGGCACAGCTCAATGAATCAGTACTCATCCTCCCGTTGTATCGGCACAGCTCAATGAATCAGTACTCATCCTCCCTTTGTATCGGCACAGCTCAATGAATCAGTACTCAACCTCCCTTTGTATCGGCACAGCTCAATGAATCAGTACTCATCCTTCCTTTGTATCGGCACAGCTCAATGAATCAGTACTCATCCTCCCGTTGTATCGGCACAGCTCCATGAATCAGTACTCATCCTCCCGTTATATCGGCACAGCTCCATGAATCAGTACTCATCCTCCCGTTATATCGGCACAGCTCAATGAATCAGTACTCATCCAGCATTTGTATCGGCACAGCTCAATGAATCAGTACTCATCCAGCATTTGTATCGGCACAGCTCAATGAATCAGTACTCATCCTCCCTTTGTATCGGCACAGCTCAATGAATCAGTACTCATCCTCCCTTTGTATCGGCACAGCTCAATGAATCAGTACTCATCCTCCCTTTGTATCGGCACAGCTCAATGAATCAGTACTCATCCTCCCTTTGTATCGGCACAGCTCCATGAATCAGTACTCATCCTGCCTTTGTATCGGCACAGCTCCATGAATCAGTACTCATCCTGCCTTTGTATCGGCATAGCTCAATGAATCTCTACTAGTGTTGAGCGAGTATGTTCTGTTAACCCTTTCGCCGAGTATGCTCGGGCCGAGCTCCGAGTAGTTACAGCTGCTCGGTGATACTCGCTCAACACTAATCTCTACTCATTGTCCCTTTGTATCGGCTCAGCTCAATGAATCGGTACTCATCCTCCCTTTGTATCGGCACAGCTCAATGAATCGGTACTCATCTCTTTGTATCGGCTCAGCTCAATGAATCGGTACTCATCCTCCCTTTGTATCGGCACAGCTCAATGAATCAGTACTCATCCTCCCGTTATATCGGCACAGCTCAATGAATCATTACTCATCCTCCCTTTGTATCGGCACAGCTCAATGAATCAGTACTCATCCTCCCGTTGTATCGGCACAGCTCAATGAATCAGTACTCATCCTCCCTTTGTATCGGCACAGCTCAATGAATCAGTACTCAACCTCCCTTTGTATCGGCACAGCTCAATGAATCAGTACTCATCCTTCCTTTGTATCGGCACAGCTCAATGAATCAGTACTCATCCTCCCGTTGTATCGGCACAGCTCCATGAATCAGTACTCATCCTCCCGTTATATCGGCACAGCTCCATGAATCAGTACTCATCCTCCCGTTATATCGGCACAGCTCAATGAATCAGTACTCATCCAGCATTTGTATCGGCACAGCTCAATGAATCAGTACTCATCCTCCCTTTGTATCGGCACAGCTCCATGAATCAGTACTCATCCTGCCTTTGTATCGGCACAGCTCCATGAATCAGTACTCATCCTGCCTTTGTATCGGCATAGCTCAATGAATCTCTACTAGTGTTGAGCGAGTATGTTCTGTTAACCCTTTCGCCGAGTATGCTCGGGCCGAGCTCCGAGTAGTTACAGCTGCTCGGTGATACTCGCTCAACACTAATCTCTACTCATTGTCCCTTTGTATCGGCTCAGCTCAATGAATCGGTACTCATCCTCCCTTTGTATCGGCACAGCTCAATGAATCGGTACTCATCTCTTTGTATCGGCTCAGCTCAATGAATCGGTACTCATCCTCCCTTTGTATCGGCACAGCTCAATGAATCAGTACTCATCCTCCCGTTATATCGGCACAGCTCAATGAATCATTACTCATCCTCCCTTTGTATCGGCACAGCTCAATGAATCAGTACTCATCCTCCCTTTGTATCGGCACAGCTCAATGAATCAGTACTCATCCTCCCGTTGTATCGGCACAGCTCAATGAATCAGTACTCATCCTCCCTTTGTATCGGCACAGCTCAATGAATCAGTACTCAACCTCCCTTTGTATCGGCACAGCTCAATGAATCAGTACTCATCCTTCCTTTGTATCGGCACAGCTCAATGAATCAGTACTCATCCTCCCGTTATATCGGCACAGCTCCATGAATCAGTACTCATCCTCCCTTTGTATCGGCACAGCTCAATGAATCAGTACTCATCCTCCCTTTGTATCGGCACAGCTCCATGAATCAGTACTCATCCTGCCTTTGTATCGGCACAGCTCCATGAATCAGTACTCATCCTGCCTTTGTATCGGCATAGCTCAATGAATCTCTACTAGTGTTGAGCGAGTATGTTCTGTTAACCCTTTCGCCGAGTATGCTCGGGCCGAGCTCCGAGTAGTTACAGCTGCTCGGTGATACTCGCTCAACACTAATCTCTACTCATTGTCCCTTTGTATCGGCTCAGCTCAATGAATCGGTACTCATCCTCCCTTTGTATCGGCACAGCTCAATGAATCGGTACTCATCTCTTTGTATCGGCTCAGCTCAATGAATCGGTACTCATCCTCCCTTTGTATCGGCACAGCTCAATGAATCGGTACTCATCGTCCCTTAGTATCGGTACAGCTCAATGAATCGGTACTCATCGTCCCTTAGTATCGGCACAGCTCAATGATCTGGTAATCCGGCTTCCTTTGTAGAAAATAGATCTGATTTTCTCAAGTGCTCCAGTTGAATAGCTAATGTATTCACATGGTAGACCAGTTTAGAAGGAGTTACGTACTGAAGAAAGACTTACAATGGAAATTTCTGGGCAACAGCTCTAGAGGAAGTAAAAGTAAGACGCACGCATTTGCCCTTTAATTCTATTTGCCTTTTAACGTTTCTTTAGAAACAGACTGCCGCGTGATCGGTGGAGTGGTAAAGACATCTTCGGCCTGAATGACATGAGAAAAGTCGTGTTCTAACTCTTCTAGATACCACTATAAATCTCTTCCTCTGCCAGAATTAAACATTTGGTGTGGATTACCGCAAGTATCCAGATGTTCAGCTTTGACAATCGAAAAGGAATTTACCAAAACCTAAAGGAATCGTAGACCACCTGCAACATCTTCTAGAAGAGCTGTTATTCTTCGTAGAGTTGATGAAATGCCATCTGATGAAACCGGTTATGACCAAGACCTGGCTCTGTAATGACGACTTAGGAGAATTATTCCGATCCTGTAAAGGTTATTAAACCAACTATGGAATCATTCTGCCAATTTTTTTGTACTGTCATCACTACAAAAGCTGCAGGCTGAGATGGGAACGTAAAAAAAATGCCTACATCTCTGCATATCCGATTACCAAAGTGATATAATACTGAGCACACAGTGCATCCACACAATCGTTCCATGGCTTAGAAATAGCTTGTATCTTGCATTTTCACTAACTTTTCAATCTGCATGCGGTAATTATGTAATTGTCTCTGAGCTAGTGGGTGGTGACCAGCTGCCATGATGTCTCCCATACACAGAAATGTGGGATTTCGGTCTCTTTGTAACAAATGTACAGCAGCAGCATGGAGGTCATTATGCTGCAGTACTGAGCAGTGTAGCTGTGAGTCCAGCACTGTGGTGAGATAAAACACTTAATGAAAGCAGCAGTGCAGTCTGTGTCTCACTGCCCCTCCTATCTCCATAGACCTCAATAGGTAGCTGTAACCTGATCTCTCAGTGAACTGGCATTTTGTCTTGTTTTTGGAATATAGCTGTTTTACAGAGCAATCAGGAGTTCAGAAGTCAGGGGGAGAAGTGGCTCATACTTACTTCTGGTTATACCAGTTCATCACAGACTGAACGACAGTGCTTCTAACTGTAGTATGATATTAAGTCGCCAAAGTCATACACCAGCCAGGCACATTGGAAAGATGTCTGTTTAGCGGGCAGATATGCTTCCCATCGATCCCACCCACACTCATGCATGCTTGGCTTGGAGTGTCGAACGGGGAGTGTACTGACTCTCCAGAGAACAATCGAACAGCTCAATCCATCTTTTCCAAGACATCTGACATTCAGGAACTGTCAGTGGTCCCCACATACATCCTATAGAAATTTTACATCTTTCACACAGAGTTTAGTTCTAAGGAAATTTAGAGACGGTCACTGCGGCCAGACGTAAAGGGAGACCGTCAGCACAGAATGACTGTCCAAACCAAGTACAGGAAATCGGTGCACCCTTGGTGTGGCCGAATAGTTCAGTGCACCTTCCCATCATCTCCGTCCCCTTTCAATTATAATTGATAGTTTTGGCTTTATAGTGGCAGAGAAAGGTGGAGATACATGAAATAAAAAAGGCGGTAAGGTGTACCGAACTGTTTGGCCAAACCAAGGGTGCACCAAGCCCCTGTACGTGGTTTAAACAGTCATTCTGTGCCGACGGACTCCCTTGCAATAAGGCATAAAAATGACAGTGAAAGAAGCCCCTTGTTCAACGTTTGGGGATAATTACCGTACAGCTAGGTCCATATATATTTGGACAGAGACAACATTTTTCTAATTTTGGTTCTAGACATTACCACAATGAATTTTAAACAAAGCAATTCAGATGCAGTTGAAGTTCAGACTTTCAGCTTTCATTTGAGGGTATCCACATTAAAATTGGATGAAGGGTTTAGGAGTTTCAGCTCCTTAACATGTGCCACCCTGCTTTTAAAGGGACCAAAAGTAATTGGACAATTGACTCCAAGGCTATTTCATGGACAGGTGTGGGCAATCCCTTCATTATGTCATTCTCAATTAAGCAGATAAAAGGCCTGGAGTTGATTTGAGGTGGGGTGCTTGCATTTGGAAGGTTTTGCTGTGAAGTAAATATGCGGTCAAAGGAGCTCTCCATGCAGGTGAAACAAGCCATCCTTAAGCTGCAAAAACAGAAAAAACCCATCCGAGAAATTGCTACAATATTAGGAGTGGCAAAATCTACAGTTTGTTACATCCTGAGAAAGAAAGAAAGCACAGGTGAACTCATCAATGCCAAAAGACCTGGGCGCCCACGGAAGACAACAGTGGTGGATGATCGCAGAATAATCTCCATGGTGAAGAGAAACCCCTTCACAACAGCCAACCAAGTGACCAACACTCTCCAGGAGGTAGGCGTATCAATATCCAAATCTACCATAAAGAGAAGACTGCATGAAAGTAAATACAGAGGGTTCACTGCACAGTGCAAGCCACTCATAAGCATCAAGAATAAAAAGGCTAGACTGGACTCTGCTAAAAAACATCTAAAAAAGCCAGCACAGTTCTGGAAGAACATTCTTTGGACAGATGAAACCAAGATCAACCTCTACCAGAATGATGGAAAGAGAAAAGTATGGCGAAGGCGTGGTACAGCTCATGATCCAAAGCATACCACATCATCTGTAAAACACGGCGGAGGCAGTGTGATGGCTTGGGCATGCATGGCTGCCAGTAGCACTGGGTCACTAGTGTTTATTGATGATGTGACACAGGACAGAAGCAGCCAAATGAATTTTGATGTATTCAGAGCCATACTGTGGGCTCAGATCCAGCCAAATGCAGCCAAACTGATTGGTCATCGTTTCATACTACAGATGAACAATGACCCAAAACATAAAGCCAAAGCAACACAGGAGTTTATTAAAGCAAAGAAGTGGAATATTCTTGAATGGCCAAGTCACTCACCTGATCTCAACCCAATTGAGCATGCATTTCACTTGTTAAAGACTAAACTTCAGACAGAAAGGCCCACAAACAAACAGCAACTGAAAACCACCGCAGTGAAGGCCTGGCAGAGCATCAAAAAGGAGGAAACACAGCGTCTGGTGATGTCCATGAGTTCAAGACTTCAGGCAGTCATTGCCAACAAAGGGTTTTCAACCAAGTACTAGAAATGAACATTTTATTTACAATTATTTAATCTGTCCAATTACTTTTGGTCCCTTTAAAAACAGGGTGGCACATGGTAAGGAGCTGAAACTCCTAAACCCTTCATCCAATTTTAATGTGGATACCCTCAAATGAAAGCTGAAAGTCTGAACTTCAACTGCATCTGAATTGCTTTGTTTAAAATTCATTGTGGTAATGTCTAGAACCAAAATTAGAAAAATGTTGTCTCTGTCCAAATATATATGGACCTAACTGTATACTTCGCCCTCAAACGAACTTCCCCCTATTGTAAAGCAGCGCTTGAGAAAACGGTTTAAAAATTACTTTCTGCAAGGAAAACAAGGTTATATTTTTGTTCCGTTAAGTTTTAGAAAAAAAAAAACTTTCAATATAAAAATACAAAAGAATACGGTATTTGTACATCTTCCCCCCCCCATCTCTACAGCTTGGCTATTCTGTACTACTCCAGTAATAGACAGTGCGAAACTCAAATTTACTAAAATTTCTTCGTAACGTCTCCAAGTCGTGAGCATAAAATTCTCTGTACATAACTACAATGCTAGGGTCAACTTAGGTCAAAATACTGAATGCCCCAGTCATGGATCCATCTATAACATTTTGGTAACAAACTGCATTTTTTTTTGGCAGATCATCAACAGAGTGGCATATTTTATGTTTCAAAGTAGGAACCATGTGGAAAACTCAAACTCTTGAAGGCCTAGTACAAACACATTGGACTTATGTGCAATCGGCATCAAACTTCGTCCACAGTTTCAGAACTTGGAGATGTAGAGTCAAACTTAACGTTATTTTCCACCATTTTCATGTATGTGTCCACCATTACATCCAAATCATGTTTGGAGTCATAGCTAATGTTGACTAAGGCCAGCTGACTTGACCTTTGCTCCACAGGTGTGCTCTCCAAGTAGAACCTCAGACGCTTTCGTCCACTTTCGAATTTCTCATTTTCGACTTTAAAATCGGGCAAAATGCACAAAACCTTAAGAAGGGCGTAAACGTTGGGAAAGAATTTTATATCTGGGAGATGAAGAGATTCGAAGATGTTGGACGGAAGCTCAACATCTTTGCTTCTGTGTTTCCACTTGACGCGCCAACAGTGAAGTTCTGCAGAGAGTGTTTCGGGACTGGGAAGGTCATATTTATACAGATCTGTATTATGTTCTTCACTGGTGCTGAATTTGAGCTGGCCCATGACAGACGGGACAAGCGATAAGCATTTGAGGGCTTTCAGGTGCTGTTCAGAAAAGATGTCTTTCAGTCCTTGAATGATGTGTTGGATGGTCGGTATGCTAAGAGTTTCTTTGTAGAAGTTTTCTGACGTTAGGTCCGGTTGCAAGTTTGTGCGTTGTATTCTACGGAAACGACTTGGAAGTTTTACCGGGATGTCGATCTCGGCTGCCAAGTTTGTGGCTTCCTCAAACCAAAACTCATGATAAACTTCAATATTCTCCATGACTTCATTCAAAGCGTGTAAAACTGCAGTTAAGCTATTGGCTGCAGAAAATACATCGGAGGTCAGTCCGTGCAAGTTTTTCCCAAAAGCTCGAGTAAACGATAGCACGTTTTTCAATATGACGATAGTGACGACAAAGTCAAAATCAGTCAAGGCACTGGACAGTACAAACGCACGTCCGGTGATTCTCGTATTCCATTTAGAGGAGTTATCGCAGCCTATCCCATCCAAGCAGAGAACAAGAGAATGAAGGAGCGTTACTATAATTTCAAAGGCATCGTGCCTGCTTGTCCACTCCGATCTCAGAATTTCCTTCAGTTCATTACCCTTTTCAATATTGTCCATAAAAAGACTGCTGATTGAATTTTCCAGCTCGTACTGTAAGCTGGGCGTCTTACTAAAAAGTAAATAAATATCTTCCAAAGTGCCCAACACCATTGAAACCCCGGCAATGGGTATTGATTTTGCCAAAAAAATATTTAAGGCACAAGAAGAACAGAGCGTATACGTGGCCTGCGGACACTTTTGCAATAGCCGTGACGCTACAATTTTCATTTTAGAAGAGAATTTGCTGGAAGCAATGAACGACTGTCCACGGCAATATTCCAGATTTAATTTCCATTTTTCTGTGATGGTCGTTAGGAAGTTCACGGCTATCATTTCAGCGTCCCCTTCGCAAAAGAGGAACCCAACAAAGTCTTCGTGGAGGTTGTTGGTGTCGTCTATATGCCTGATGAAAATGGGCATGTGTTCTTCTCCCGCCAAGTCAACTGCGTCTTCGACAATAATTGAAAAGAATTGGGAGTTGCGTACATCCCGCATCAACTCCTCTCTTATGCAGCTATCGCAAACTTCCAGGATCTGCTCCTGCTGGAAGCGCGAGCAGTATTCCTGATTGACGGCGAGCATCTCAAATCTCTTTCTGAGAACTTCATCCCCAGAATTTATACGATAATCAAGAAGGGCCTGGAAGTTGTCCGGGGAATAAACTCCATCCGGATCTTTAAAACTTCGTCCTTCCAAGGAAACATTCTGCTTTCCCATCAGTAGCACAATCTCGAACAAGGACTTTACGTAGTCCTTGTTATATCTTTCCTCATCGGTCATTGGTGTGCTTTCTTCAGAGTCTTCAATTTCGATCTGGATTTCTACATCATTGTTGTTGCTTTCATGGTTTTCTTGCAAGGGGGTGACAGAAGCATCTACTGAAAGACAGATAAAAAAAAAATGTTTACTGCACAGAAGATACACAATTTTCTAAGAATAACCTACGGAATTAAAATTTTTTGATATTTGCCTTTCAAAACTGCAATCATGTAAAGACTAAACATATTGGTCTTCATTTCAATGATGGCAAGTGTGCAAAGAATAAAAGATTTCCTGAAAAACTTACAAAAGCACTTAGGCCGTGGTGGTCGAAAATTAAATAAGTTGTCCCAAACATATCGATAACGACTTATCTTTGGGATACGCCATCAATATCAGATTGGTGGTGGACCAACGCCCGGTACCCCTAATGATTAGTTGGTCATTGGATGTATACAGGATGCAAAGCCACAACTCCATACACTGTAGTGGCCAATGTCGCCTACGCACCGATATCTGGGGTACTGTTCCTAAGAACGACCAGTACGCGGCGTACGGATCTGTAATATTTTAGCTTTGTATACTGTGAATGTGCATATGATTGATGGTGGTGGTGAGTGTCGGACCTCCTCCGATCTGATATGGTTGACTTATCCTGGACAACCTAGTCTTGGACAACTCCGTATATCAATGAAAACTGGTAAAAAAAAAAAGGAGCACACCGGCAAAACCGCATGGACCTGAAGCATAATTAAGGTTTGTGACTTCTGTTTTTTTGCATCATCCACAGAAAACAATTTGACCGAAACGGAATTTCACTGCTCCACCGGCACCGTCAGAACAATTCCATACTAGATTACTGTTGCCAGACGTCGCCTTACTTGCACCGGCTCATGAAGCCGTTTGCAGGTCACAGGCGGAGATTAGGTCTTATATGTAATTTAAAGAGATCGTGTTTATATAGACTGAGTGTTGCACTTTCTACATATTTGTGCACAGGCCCTGAAAATAAATTAGGTAAATTGTGCAACATATAAACCAAAATGCACAAAATTTTTGCATGCCTTTTGCATGTGTTCCCATGGAGCATCCAGAGGCCGGAGTGGACAGGCTACAGGTCACTTGTTACCAGCTGAGTCACCAGGTGTTTCTCTTCAAAGCCCAAAATCCTCTAATTAGAAGATCTTCTTTGTTTTAGTGGTTAAAGTTGAAGACAATTTTTTTGTCTTTTGTCTTATCACCCCCAAAAGAGGCCAAGGATGGTCAGCTCACACTCTAAAGGTTTTTCTCTAGTTGAGCCAGAAGGAGGCGTAATGCTTAAAGGGTTTGAAAACTTTTGCACTTTTCCCATTGCTTAGATTAATTGTTTTGATTACAGAGTGAAAGGATTTGCTGCAGATGTTATTACATAGGGACATATTTATTGGGGCCAATCTTTTTGTCAGTGTTCGAAATGCGTCAGTTTTGTTCTCATTTCCATGTGATGACTTTTTTAAATGGAGACTTTATTTATACATCTCATTTTTTTCTCCATAGAGTGCTGGATTTTCTTCCCTTTTTTTTTTTTTTTTTTTTTTTTTTTTATATATTATATATATTACATACACACACACACACACACACACACACACACACACACACACACACACACACACACACACAATCAGCAAAAAGTTAAGATATAATCAGCGACGAATCAGACCACAA
The DNA here is from genome assembly GCF_046119375.1 of Phyllobates terribilis. Taxonomy (NCBI): domain Eukaryota; kingdom Metazoa; phylum Chordata; class Amphibia; order Anura; family Dendrobatidae; genus Phyllobates; species Phyllobates terribilis. The sequence goes on from NW_027362762.1 coordinate 47,053,769, forward strand.
TTCTGGATCACGTACGAAGTGTTGTTTTTTTTTTTGCTTTATTTCTCTAAAAAAAAAAAAAAAAATATTACAATCTTTACATGACTAGTTGGATCCATTCTTAAAGGGGCTGTACATTTTTAAAAAGTTCAAATGGTACAAAAATTTTGAACTGCTTAAAAATACTAAAATGAGCATCACTTACCTTCTGCCGATCCTACGCTGCGCCTCTAATTATCGCCGCAGATCTTTGTGGCGGCAGCGGTGAGGTCACGTCTGCAGCATGTGACTGCTGCAGCCAATCACTGGGCACTGGGTCCGTGCTGAGGACGGGGACCGGCAGAGAGCAAGAGAGGCGGTAGTAGGGAAGTAACACGGATTTCATTTTTTTTTGTTTTATTTTTCCAAGCAGTTCAAGACTATGAGCAACTGAACTGTGAAAAATAAAAACCCCCTTTAACTACAAGACATTTACATTACGCTGGCACCATCACAGTATATAAGCGATACCCGGAATTGGTGACCAATATGCAGTATGACTGGTTAAAACATCACAGGATGCAGCCACAGTAACTTGTAAAATTGATGATAGGACACAGTCTCGTCAGGATAGCGCATATCCAAAAGAAAGCGGTATGACCCCTCCCCACACACATCTAAAATGGGAGCGCCCGCGCCCCATTCTGAACGAGTAACAAAACTTCATAGTCACTTTTCTTTAGAGTCTCATATGAAAGCAACTGAGGACCCTCCTTTGTTTTTACGGTCAGACTCACAAGTATTAGTGTTCTTTAGTACAGTGGTAAATTTGTGAACCCTTCAGAATTTTCCATATTTCTGCATAAATTTGACCTAAAACTACATCAGATTTTCAAACAAGTCCTAAAAGTACAGAAACAAATCTAACAAATGAGTCAGAAATATTAGACTTTATTATTGAGGAAAATTATCCAATATAACAAGTCTGAGTGGTAAAAGTGAGCGACCCCTTTTCTCATCCATCCACAAAACACTGTTCCGGTAGCCTTCTCGCTTGTCCAGGGGATCTAGAGCAAACTGCAGACAGGGAGCAATGTTTGCTTTGAAGAGTAGAGGCTTTCTCCTTCCATTGCTCTATGCCTCGCCATTGTTGTTCAGTGTCCTCTTGATGATGGACTCATGAACATTAGCTAATGTGATGGAGGCCTTTGGTTGCTTAGAAGTTACCTTGGGTTCCTTTGTGACCTCATCTTACTCCTGGAGTGATCTTTGTTGGGGTCGACCACTCCTGGGTAAATCTGTACAAAATCTGTCTGAATGTGAATTGTTGAAGTGCAAACTCCTTAGAGATGATTTTCTAACCTTTACCAGCCTGATGAGCATCAACAATTCTTCTGAGAGTCCTCATAGATCTTCTTTGTTCATGTCACAAACGTGTGTTGTGTAGATCAAACTTTGATAGATTCCTGCCCTTTACATAAAACACTCACACCTGATAGTTATCCCATTGATTGAAAACCCAAGATTCTACTTTCACCTTCAAATTATCTGCTAATCCTAAAGGTTCACATACTTTTTCCATTTCTGACTCCTTTGCTTGATTTTTTTTCCTTCTCTTTATCCATTTGTAGGACTGAAAATCTGATGTAGCTCTAGATCAAATTTATGTAGAAATATGGAAAATTCAGAAGGGGTTCACAAACTTTCAAGTAATGACTCGCCTTGTGGAAAGCCACCTGTACGGTCGGTGCAACCTGGGAAAATTAAGCAAATAAGCTTTTCCCCAGGAGGAAGAAAGAAATTTACGGTACTTTCTAGAGTCAATAGGTGGTCACTTTGAAAAATTATTTAAAAGGGGGTTTTCTCATGAAGACCATCACGGTCTTCGTGCTCTATTAGGGAAGAAGGAGGTCAGAGAGGCTCACGTATGGCCTTCATCAACCAGAACATAGTCCTTTTATAAGGAGTGGCTTCTGTTTTGATGGACGCGGCCTGTCCAGGCACCACGCTTCAATGGCTGCTACTTAACGCTACTGTTCAGAGGGAGCCCAAGGGAAAATCTATGGCTAGAAGCGGCCAAGCCAAACCAGTGGCGATCAGTTGACCACGGACTTCTGGCCATTAAGGTCTGCTGCCTTCTCCTGTACCGGTCATCCGATGCCACGCGAATGAGGCAGAAATAGTAGGTAGCGGAGGACTCCGGTGACATTAAAATTTAAAGGGCAAGTCAATTTTCACCAGAACTTGGTTTCGGCAGAATAAAAAGTTTCTCAAACTTGCCTCTGATAATCCAGAAAGTCTAATAATGCAGCCCCCGAGCTGTAAAATAATCTAGACATTCATCATCTCTGAACACGGTCAGTGCCGATGATGTCTTACTCTGTAGTGACCGTTTGGGAAAGATTTCCCGCATTTTCAAGGTCAGTGTTAGCTTTGTATACAGTTAGTATTGTCTTCTGTGGAACTACAAGAGCAGAGACACCTTCCCAGCAGGTGCAATGAAACGTCTCTATAGCAGGTGCTGAGCCCATTTGTGGGGAACGTGATCTCCAGCTGATATCACCATGGGACGGGATCCAGCCCATGGGGCCACCATGGATCCCGAGGATGAAGTGGTGCAGCAATGATGTAATGCTACGTCACCTAGTTTTTTCCCTTGACCGGCAGCGCTGCAGTTTAGGAAAAACAATGCCAAACCAGCGGTGCACCCGAAAATGACGCAAAACCAGCTCTGTACCTGATAAGGATGCAAAACCAGCGCAGCACCCAAAATGGCGCAAAACCAGCGCTGCACCCAAAATGGCGCAAAACCAGTGCTGCACTCTTTCGTTCTTGTGTTCCCCACCCATCATCCTGGATATATGTCATCACATTACAACATGGAAATCCCTCAAATGAAAATCGGTGCGTCTCTCTAACACACTGTGTTCCCCACCCTTCCCAGACCTCCGCTTGCTGTCAATGAAT